>NW_022881603.1:43587722-44787722 GCF_003369915.1 Drosophila miranda
GAGTAACCAAATTTGGTATCCGCACTCCTGTTAGATCTCACTATAAAACGTATATCTGAAAATTTCGCCCCACCCCCTTCCGCCAACACAAAGAACGAAAATCTGTTGCATCCACAATATTGCAGATTCGAGAAAACTAAAAACGCAGAATCATAGATAACGACCATATCTATCAGATTGCTGAATGTGTATCAGATCAGATAATTTTTATAGCCAAAAGGAACAAATCAATTTGCAGTGGCTACGCAGCGCCTGACGTCACGCTCTGACTGATTTTCTGTCTCTCTCGCACGCACTCTTTGTCGTGTCGTTTAATATTAGCGAGACAAAGCCGATTTATTAATTGAACATTCTTATACCCGATACTCAAAATGGGTATTGGGGTATATTAGATTTGTGGTAAAAGTGGATGTGTGTAACGTCCAGAAGGAATCGTTTCCGACCCCATAAAGTATATATATTCTTGATCAGCATCAATAGCCGAGTCGATTGAGCCCTGTCTGTCTGTGCGTCCGTCCGTCTGTCCGTCTGTCCGTCCCCTTCAGCGCCTAGTGCTCAAAGACTATAAGAGCTAGAGCAACGATGTTTTGGATCCAGACTTCTGTGATATGTCACTGCTACAAAAATATTTCAAAACTTCGCCCCGCCCACTTCCGCCCCACAAAAGACGAAAATTTGTGGCATCCACAATTTTAAAGATATGAGAAAACCAAAAACGTAGATTTGTAGAGAATGACCATATCTTTAAGACTGCGGAATCTGAATTGGATCGTATTATTATTATAGCCAGCATCAAGAAAACAATTTCATTTTTTCTCGCCCTGTCTCTCTCTAACACACACGTAGCATAGGCGGCTTTGCTTAGAGTAAAACATTAGCGCCTAGATCTCAGAGACTATAAAAGCTAGAGCAACCAAATTTGGTATCCACACTCTTAATATATCGGACCGAGACGAGTTTGTTTCAAAATTTCGCCACACCCCCTTCCGCCCCCGCAAAGGACGAAAATCTGGGGATATTCAAAAATCGCAGAGACTATTAAGGCTAGAGTAACCAAATTTGGTATTCGCACTCCAGTTAGATCTTACTATAAAAAGTGTATCTCAAAATTTCGCCCCACCCCCTTCGCCTGACGCTCCGACTGATTTTCTGTCTCTCTCGCACGCACTCTTTGTCGTTTCGTTTAATATTAGCGGCGTCTGCCGGAGGAGAGTTATACTGACTTAGTATCGGGTAAAACCGTAGAGTTGCGGTGTCCGCAGCAACTCACAACGTTCCCCCTCGTTATACCCGATACTCAAAATGAGTATTGGGGTATATTAGATTTGTGGTAAAAGTGGATGTGTGTAACGTCCAGAAGGAATCGTTTCCGACCCCATAAAGTATATATATTCTTGATCAGCATCAATAGCCGAGTCGATTGAGCCCTGTCTGTCTGTCCGTCCGTCCGTCTGTCCGTCTGTCCGTCCCCTTCAGCTCCTAGTGCTCAAAGACTATAAGAGCTAGAGCAACGATGTTATGGATCCAGACTTCTGTGATATGTCACTGCTACAAAAATATTTCAAAACTTCGCCCCGCCCACTTCCGCCCCCACAAAAGACGAAAATCTGTGGCATCCACAATTTTAAAGATATGAGAAAACCAAAAACGTAGATTTGTAGAGAATGACCATATCTTTTAGACTGCAGAATCTGAATTGGATCGTATTGTGTGGACGTTGACATGCAATGACTGCATCTTTCAAGAGGCGATGCAGTTACTGCACCGTCAAGTGGCCCGTGTGACACCAGCAGAAAGCTGTTACGCGCAGATCCCAGGCAAAACGCAGCCCTCCTCCCGCCCAACCGCCCGAGGGGCGCTGCCGCATGACGCGCGGTGCGTAGCCGAACCAAACGCGAACATGCAAGAAAGATAGCTATTAGACTAACATTCGAGGAAAATTAGTACTAAACTTACTAAGAAACTAAGCATGCAATCAAAGTACAAATACCACTACAGTTACTAATTAATAGAAAGGTGTGTAAGGATTAATAATTTAATAAGAGGAAGAGAATTAGTGGTGGATATAATATGGTAGAGGGAATTATAATCCGAGCATAAGACCCTAAACGGTTCATGCAAGGAATAATTCGATCTACAAAGTGGAAGGAACAACGGTATAAAATTGCCAGTCAGTCTACTAGGAATCGTGAAGTTTATGCGGCTCAACAGATCAGGGCTGTCTATGTCACCCCTGATCAAGTTGTGCATAAATATCACACCAAGCATTTTTCTACGGTTAACTAAGGATGGGAGGTTTACTAATAGTAGTCTACTAGAGTAAGATGGGAGTCTTACACCCGCATCCCAGTTAAGGCCCCGCAGAGCAAAGAGTAAAAAGTTTTTCTGTACTGATTCTATACGGTCCTGGTGTACTTTGTACTGAGGGCACCATACACAGGAGCCGTATTCTAAGATCGGACGAACAAGCGAGGTATAGAGAGTCTTTGTTATATAGGGGTCGTCAAATTCCTTTGACCACCTCTTTATAAAGCCAAGCACGCCCATGGCCTTATTTACCATGGTAGAAATGTGTTCGGAAAACTTTAACTTGGGGTCTAACATAACACCCAGATCATCCACCAGGGTAATTCTCTCAAGAGAACCACCAAATAGGGTGTAGGGAGCCAACAAAGGGCTAGAACGATGAAATGTCATAACTTTGCATTTCGAGGCATTAAGGTGTAACAAGTTTGCACAACACCATGACTGAAAGTTATTGAGATCGGATTGCAAGCGAGAATGAATTGAAATGTCCTTGTACTGGACACAGAGTTTAACATCATCCGCATACATAAGTACTCGAGAGTATGTTAATACTGAAGGTAAGTCATTAATAAAGAGTGTGAAGAGTAAGGGGCCTAGATGGCTGCCTTGTGGTACTCCCGAAGAAACCTTTACTGGGAAAGAGAGGGAGTTTTTGAAGAGGACTCTTTGATACCTAGAACAAAGATAGCTAGAAATCCATCTCAGGAGGTTGGGCGGAAACCCTAAAAGGTCAAGTTTATGCGCTAAAAGGGAATGGTTTACAGAGTCGAATGCTTTACTAAAGTCGGTGTAAATAACATCCGTCTGTAAGTTACCTTGAAAGCCTTTAATAATGAAAGAGGTAAACTCTAACAAGTTCGTGGTGGTTGATCGCCGCCTTATAAATCCATGCTGAGTTGGAGATATAAGTGACTTGCAGAGATGTTGCAAGTGCGGAGTTAAAACCTTCTCAAACATTTTAGGAATAGCGGATAACTTTGCTATACCTCTATAATTTTTTGCATCAGACTTGCTACCTTTTTTATGGAGAGGAATTATAAACGATTCCTTCCAGATCGGGGGGCAAGAAGAATCAATGGATAGGTTGAATAGTTTAAGCAAAGGTCCACACAGAGCCTCGGCGCAGTACCTGAGTACACAACCTGGAACCCCGTCTGGACCCGGTGAAAACACCGGCTTAACTAGTCGAAGATCATGAAGTAGGGAACATTCATTTAACAAGGGACTGAAAATGCCGTTCGACCTCGGTAAACCGTATGGGTACGGATGACCAGAGTAGCTTTCCTCAGAATAGGTGGTTTGGAAGAATTGGGCAAAAAGATCGGCAATTGCCTGATCATTATTTGCCGACGTATTACAAAATGATAGCGAGGATGGGTGTGCGGACGTTCTACGCTTACTGTTTACGAAGCTGTAAAACTGTTTAGGGTCCTGAGAAAAACGTATCCTGCATCGAGATAGGTAGTTCTTATAGCATTGATCATTAAGAACTGAAAAGTTTGACCGAGCTAATACATAGCGAGAGTGAGAAGTAGGAGAACCCACTTCTTGAAATTTTTTATAAAGTCTTGATTTTAAGTTTTTTAGACTGGATAACTCTTTGGTAAACCAAGGGGGTTTTCCAGATCTAGTCGGACAAGAAAGCGGGACACAAGAATCGAAAAATGTGCCAAGAGCATTGTAAAAAATGTTTGTGCCTTTTATGATATCAGTGCACAAGTCAAAGCGGACCAATCAAAATCCCTAATGAGGTTATTAAGCTTCGCAAACTCGGCTTTACGAAAGCAGCGGACACGTTCGGGCAGCCTACTCGACCGATCCAATACAGTTGGTCCTATATCTAGCGACACCTCGAAAGTAGGGTGGTAGGCGTCTTCAGGTATAGTGAGCGGAAGGGCTCGGGTTAACAACACTATGGTCGGATCCTATACAAAGCACAGATCAAGCAATCGACCCAAGGAATTTTTCACATGGTTGACTTGAGACAGGGATAGGTCAAGCAAGCCGTCAACAAAGTCATGTCGTGACATGGGCACTAGGATACTAGACTCGTTTACCGAAGACAAAACAGTTCCTGGCAAGTTGAAGTCACCAGGAACTATCATACGATCTTTATTAGATAGCGAGGAAGAAACAGCGGTTAAAGCGGACAAGTGCTGCTCATAAATTGAAATATCCGAAGAAGGTGGGATATACGAGCAAGTAATGAATATAGCGAAAGCGGGAAGAATCAGTTTTACACACAGGAATTCCAGTTCCTGTTGAACTTGGACTGTGAAGTGTTCCGACGTGAAGTAAGAGTCCACTGCAATTAGAACCCCCCCTGCCCGTCGAGACGAACGGTCCTTTCTAAAAGTTGTGTACCGACCTGCCAAAACCTCGGAACTAAGAATGTCCGGCTTTAACCAGGTTTCAGTAAACACAATAACGTGGGAAGCAAATGCAACACTATCCCGGAAAAGAATGCTGAGCTTACTACGCAAGCCTCTTACATTCTGATAGGTTACTAAAAGAGAAGTTAGTTTTTTGGAAAGGTGGAAGCAAGACGGGAAGTTGAGGAAGAGGAAGTTGAGGTTGAGGGTGGCACAGTGGAAAGGTTTGGAAGGGATATGGGGGGCCTATTCTTCTTCTTAGCCTTAAACTCCTTCACCAAACTTATTATAGCCAGCATCAAGAAAACAATTTCATTTTTTCTCGCCCTGTCTCTCTCTAACACACACGTAGCATAGGCGGCTTTGCTTAGAGTAAAACATTAGCGCCAAGATCTCAGAGACTATAAAAGCTAGAGCAACCAAATTTGGTATCCACACTCTTAATATATCGGACCGAGACGAGTTTGTTTCAAAATTTCGCCAAACCCCCTTCCGCCCCCGCAAAGGACGAAAATCTGGGGATATTCAAAAATCTCAGAGACTATTAAGGCTAGAGTAACCAAATTTGGTATTCGCACTCCAGTTAGATCTTACTATAAAAAGTGTATCTCAAAATTTCGCCCCACCCCCTTCGCCTGACGCTCAGACTGATTTTCTGTCTCTCTCGCACGCACTCTTTGTCGTGTCGTTTAATATTAGCGGCGTCTGCCGGAGGAGAGTTATACTGACTTAGTATCGGGTATAACCGTAGAGTTGCGGTGTCCGCAGCAACTCACAACGTTCCCCCTCGTTATACCCGATACTCAAAATGAGTATTGGGGTATATTAGATTTGTGGTAAAAGTGGATGTGTGTAACGTCCAGAAGGAATCGTTTCCGACCCCATAAAGTATATATATTCTTGATCAGCATCAATAGCCGAGTCGATTGAGCCCTGTCTGTCTGTCCGTCCGTCCGTCTGTCCGTCCCAATTAGCGCCTAGTGCTCAAAGACTATAAGAGCTAGAGCAACGATGTTTCGGATCCAGACTTCTGTGATATGTCACTGCTACAAAAATATTTCAAAACTTCGCCCCGCCCACTTCCGCTTCCACAAAGAACGAAAATCTGTGGCATCCACAATTTTAAAGATATAAGAAAACCAAAAACGCAGAATCGTAGCGAATGACCATATCTTTTAGACTGCAGAATCTGAATTGGATCGTATGGTTATTATAGCCAGAATCAAGAAAACAATTTCATTTTTTCTCGCCCTTTCCCTTTCTAACACACACGTAGCATAGCCGGCTTTGATTAGAGTAAAACATTAGCGCCTAGATCTCAGAGACTATAAAAGCTAGAGCAACCAAATTTGGTATCCACACTCCTAACATATCGGACCGAGACGAGTTTGTTTCAAAATTTCGCCACAACCCCTTCCGCCCCCGCAAAGGACGAAAATCTGGGGATATTCAAAAATCTCAGAGACTATTAAGGCTAGAGTAACCAAATTTGGTATCCGCACTCCTGTTAGATCTTACTATAAAACGTGTATCTCAAAATTTCGCCCCACCCCCTTCCGCCAACACAAAGGACGAAAATCTGTTGCATCCACAATATTGCAGATTCGAGAAAACTAAAAACGCAGAATCATAGATAACGAGCATATCTATCAGATTGCTGAATCTGGATCTGGATTAGATCAGATCATTTTTATAGCCAATAGGAACAAATCAATTTGCAGTGGCTACGCAGCGCCCGACGTGACGCTCAGACTGATTTTCTGTCTCTCTCGCACGCACTCTTTGTCGTGTCGTTTAATATTAGCGGCGTCTGCCGGAGGAGAGTTATACTGACTTAGTATTGGGTATAACCGTAGAGTTGCGGTGTCCGCAGCAACTCACAACGTTCCCCCTCGTTATACCCGATACTCAAAATGAGTATTGGGGTATATTAGATTTGTGGTAAAAGTGGATGTGTGTAACGTTCAGAAGGAATCGTTTCCGACCCCATAAAGTATATATATTCTTGATCAGCATCAATAGCCGAGTCGATTGAGCCCTGTCTGTCTGTCCGTCCGTCCGTCTGTCCGTCTGTCCGTCCCAATTAGCGCCTAGTGCTCAAAGACTATAAGAGCTAGAGCAACGATGTTTCGGATCCAGACTTCTGTGATATGTCACTGCTACAAAAATATTTCAAAACTTCGCCCCGCCCACTTCCGCTTCCACAAAGAACGAAAATCTGCGGCAGCCACAATTTTAAAGACATAAGAAAACCAAAAACGCAGAATCGTAGAGAATGACCATATCTTTTAGACTGCAGAATCTGAATTGGATCGTATGATTATTATAGCCAGAATCAAGAAAACAATTTCATTTTGTCTCGCCCTTTCCCTTTCTAACACACACGTAGCATAGCCGGCTTTGATTAGAGTAAAACATTAGCGCCTAGATCTCAGAGACTATAAAAGCTAGAGCAACCAAATTTGGTATCCACACTCCTAACATATCGGACCGAGACGAGTTTGTTTCAAAATTTCGCCACAACCCTTTCCGCCCCCGCAAAGGACGAAAATCTGGGGATATTCAAAAATCTCAGAGACTATTAAGGCTAGAGGAACCAAATTTGGTATCCGCACTCCTGTTAGATCTTACTATAAAACGTGTATCTCAAAATTTCGCCCCACCCCCTTCCGCCAACACAAAGGACGAAAATCTGTTGCATCCACAATATTGCAGATTCGAGAAAACTAAAAACGCAGAATCATAGATAACGAGCATATCTATCAGATTGCTGAATCTGGATCTGGATTAGATCAGATCATTTTTATAGCCAATAGGAACAAATCAATTTGCAGTGGCTACGCAGCGCCCGACGTCACGCTCAGACTGATTTTCTGTCTCTCTCGCACGCACTCTTTGTCGTGTCGTTTAATATTAGCGGCGCCTGCCGGAGGAGAGCCATACTGACTTAGTATCGGGTATAACTGTAGAGTTGCGGTGTCCGCAGCAACTCACAACGTTCCCCCTCGTTATACCCGATACTCAAAATGAGTATTGGTGTATATTAGATTTGTGGTAAAAGTGGATGTGTGTAACGTCCAGAAGGAATCGTTTCCGACCCCATAAAGTATATATATTCTTGATCAGCATCAATAGCCGAGTCGATTGAGCCCTGTCTGTCTGTCCGTCCGTCCGTCTGTCCGTCTGTCCGTCCCAATTAGCGCCTAGTGCTCAAAGACTATAAGAGCTAGAGCAACGATGTTTCGGATCCAGACTTCTGTGATATGTCACTGCTACAAAAATATTTCAAAACTTCGCCCCGCCCACTTCCGCTTCCACAAAGAACGAAAATCTGTGGCAGCCACAATTTTAAAGACATAAGAAAACCAAAAACGCAGAATCGTAGAGAATGACCATATCTTTTAGACTGCAGAATCTGAATTGGATCGTATGATTATTATAGCCAGAATCAAGAAAACAATTTCATTTTGTCTCGCCCTTTCCCTTTCTAACACACACGTAGCATAGCCGGGTTTGATTAGAGGAAAACATTAGCGCCTAGATCTCAGAGACTATAAAAGCTAGAGCAACCAAATTTAGTATCCACACTCCTAACATATCGGACCGAGACGAGTTTGTTTCAAAATTTCGCCACACCCCCTTCCGCCCCGCAAAGGACGAAAATCTGGGGATATTCAAAAATCTCAGAGACTATTAAGGCTAGAGTAACCAAATTTGGTATCCGCACTCCTGTTAGATCTTACTATAAAACGTATATCTCAAAATTTCGCCCCACCCCCTTCCGCCAACACAAAGGACGAAAATCTGTTGCATCCACAATATTGCAGATTCGAGAAAACTAAAAACGCAGAATCATAGATAACGACCATATCTATCAGATGGCTGAATCTGGATCAGATCAGATAATTTTTATAGCCAATAGGAACAAATCAATTTGCAGTGGCTACGCAGCGCCCGACGTGACGCTCAGACTGATTTTCTGTCTCTCTCGCACGCACTCTTTGTCGTGTCGTTTAATATTAGCGGCGTCTGCCGGAGGAGAGTTATACTGACTTAGTATCGGGTATAACCGTAGAGTTGCGGTGTCCGCAGCAACTCACAACGTTCCCCCTCGTTATTTTTATACCCGATACTCAAAATGAGTATTGGGGTATATTAGATTTGTGGTAAAAGTTGATGTGTGTAACGTCCAGAAGGAATCGTTTCCGACCCCATAAAGTATATATATTCTTGATCAGCATCAATAGCCGAGTCGATTGAGCCCTGTCTGTCTGTCCGTCCGTCCGTCTGTCCGTCTGTCCGTCCCAATTAGCGCCTAGTGCTCAAAGAATATAAGAGCTAGAGCAACGATATTTTGGATCCAGACTTCTGTGATATGTCACTGCTACAAAAATATTTCATAACTTCGCCACACCCCCATCCGCCCCCGCAAAGGAAGAAAATCTGGGGATATTAAAAAATCTCAGAGACTATTAAGGCTAGAGTAACAAAATTTGGTATTCGCACTCCAGTTAGATCTTACTATAAAACGTGTATTTCAAAATTTCGCCCCACGCCCTTCCGCACACACAAAGGACGAAAATCTGTTGCATCCACAATATTGCACATTCAAAAAAACTAAAAACGCAGAATCATAGATAATGACCATATCTATCAGATTGCTGAATCTGGATCAGATCAGATCATTTTTATAGCCAATAGGAACAAATCAATTTGCAGTGGCTACGCAGCGCCCGACGTCACGCTCAGACTGATTTTTTGTCTCTCTCGCACGCACTCTTTGTCGTGTCGTTTAATATTAGCGGCGTCTGCCGGAGGAGAGTTATACTGACTTAGTATCGGGTATAACCGTAGAGTTGCGGTGGCCGCAGCAACTCACAACGTTCCCCCTCGTTTTTTGTTGCATAAGTGCCGCCAATTAATTTGATCATGCAAATGATTGACGAACAATTTGCAGTGCGAGACAAAGCCGATTTATTAATTAAACATTCTTATTATACCCGATACTCAAAATGAGTATTGGGGTATATTAGATTTGTGGTAAAAGTGGATGTGTGTAACGTCCAGAAGGAATCGTTTCCGACCCCATAAAGTATATATATTCTTGATCAGCATCAATAGCCGAGTCGATTGAGCCCTGTCTGTCTGTCCGTCCGTCCGTCTGTCCGTCTGTCCGTCCCCTTCAGCGCCTAGTGCTCAAAGACTATAAGAGCTAGAGCAACGATGTTTTGGATCCAGACTTCTGTGATATGTCACTGCTACAAAAATATTTCAAAACTTCGCCCCGCCCACTTCCGCCCCCACAAAGGACGAAAATCTGTGGCATCCACAATTTTAAAGATATGAGAAAACCAAAAACGTAGAATTGTAGAGAATGACCATATCTTTTAGACTGCAGAATCTGAATTGGATCGTATTATTATTATAGCCAGCATCAAGAAAACAATTTCATTTTTTCTCGCCCTGTCTCTCTCTAACACAAACGTAGCACAGCCGGCTTTGCTTAGAGTAAAACATTAGCGCCTAGATCTCAGAGACTATAAAAGCTAGAGCAACCAAATTTGGTATCCACACTCTTAATATATCGGACCGAGACGAGTTTGTTTCAAAATTTCGCCACACCCCCTTCCGCCCCCGCAAAGGACGAAAATCTTGGGATATTCAAAAATCTCAGAGACTATTAAGGCTAGAGTAACCAAATTTGGTATTCGCACTCCAGTTAGATCTTACTATAAAAAGTGTATCTCAAAATTTCGCCCCACCCCCTTCCGCCCACACAAAGGACGAAAATCTGTTGCATCCACAATATTGCCCATTCGAGAAAACTAAAAACGCAGAATCATAGATAATGACCATATCTATCAGATTGCTGAATCTGGATAAGATCAGATAATTTTTATAGCGAATAGGAACAAATCAATTTGCAGTGGCTACGCAGCGCCCGACGTGACGCTCAGACTGATTTTCTGTCGCTCTCGCACGCACTCTTTGTCGTGTCGTTTAATATTAGCGGCGTCTGCCGGAGGAGAGTTATACTGACTTAGTATCGGGTATAACCGTAGAGTTGCGGTGTCCGCAGCAACTCACAACGTGCCCCCTCGTTATACCCGATACTCAAAATGAGTATTGGGGTATATTAGATTTGTGGTAAAAGTGGATGTGTGTAACGTCCAGAAGGAATCGTTTCCGACCCCATAAAGTATATATATTCTTGATCAGCATCAATAGCCGAGTCGATTGAGCCCTGTCTGTCCGTCCGTCTGTCCGTCCCTTTCAGCTCCTAGTGCTCAAAGACTGTAAGAGCTAGAGCAACGATGTTTCGGATCCAGACTTCTGTGATATGTCACTGCTACAAAAATATTTTAAAACTTCGCCCCGCCCACTTCCGCCCCCACAAAGGACGAAAATCTGTGGCATCCACAATTTAAAAGATATGAGAAACCCAAAAACGTAGATTTGTAGAGAATGACCATATCTTTAAGACTGCGGAATCTGAATTGGATCGTATTATTATTATAGCCAGCATCAAGAAAACAATTTCATTTTTTCTCGCCCTGTGTCTCTCTAACACAAACGTAGCACAGCCGGCTTTGCTTAGAGTAAAACATTAGCGCCTAGATCTCAGAGACTATAAAAGCTAGAGCAACCAAATTTGGTATCCACACTCCTAACATATCGGACCGAGACGAGTTTGTTTCAAAATTTCGCCACAACCCCTTCCGCCCCCGCAGAGGACGAAAATCTGGGGCTATTCAAAAATCTCAAAGACTATTAAGGCTAGAGTAACCAAATTTGGTATTCGCACTCCAGTTAGATCTTACTATAAAACGTGTATCTCAAAATTTCGCCCCACCCCCTTCCGCCAACACAAAAGACGAAAATCTGTTGCATCCACAATATTGCAGATTCGAGAAAACTAAAAACGCAGAATCATAGATAACGACCATATCTATCAGATTGCTGAATGTGTATCAGATCAGATAATTTTTATAGCCAAAAGGAACAAATCAATTTGCAGTGGCTACGCAGCGCCTGACGTCACGCTCAGACTGATTTTCTGTCTCTCTCGCACGCACTCTTTGTCGTGTCGTTTAATATTAGCGGCGTCTGCCGGAGGAGAGTTATACTGACTTAGTATCGGGTATAACCGTAGAGTTGCGGTGTCCGCAGCAACTCACAACGTTCCCCCTCGTTATACCCGATACTCAAAATGAGTGTTAGGGTATATTAGATTTGTGGTAAAAGTGGATGTGTGTACCGTCCAGAAGGAATCGTTTCCGACCCCATAAAGTATATATATTCTTGATCAGCATCAATAGCCGAGTCGATTGAGCCCTGTCTGTCTGTCCGTCCGTCCGTCTGTCCGTCCCAATTAGCGCCTAGTGCTCAAAGACTATAAGAGCTAGAGCAACGATGTTTCGGATCCAGACTTCTGTGATATGTCACTGCTACAAAAATATTTCAAAACTTCGCCCCGCCCACTTCCGCTTCCACAAAGAACGAAAATCTGTGGTATCCACAATTTTAAAGATATGAGAAAACCAAAAACGCAGAATCGTAGAGAATGACCATATCTTTTAGACTGCAGAATCTGAATTGGATCGTATTATTATTATAGCCAGCATCAAGAAAACAATTTCATTTTTTCTCGCCCTGTCTCTCTCTAACACACACGTAGCATAGCCGGCTTTGCTTAAAGTAAAACATTAGCGCCTAGATCTCAGAGACTATAAAAGCTAGAGCAACCAAATTTGGTATCCACACCCTGACTATATCGGACCGAGACGAGTTTGTTTCAAAATTTCGCCACACCCCCTTCCGCCCCCGCAAAGGACGAAAATCTTGGGATATTCAAAAATCTCAGAGACTATTAAGGCTAGAGTAACCAAATTTGGTATTCGCACTCCAGTTAGATCTTACTATAAAAAGTGTATCTCAAAATTTCGCCCCACCCCCTTCCGCCCACACAAAGGACGAAAATCTGTTGCATCCACAATATTGCCCATTCGAGAAAACTAAAAACGCAGAATCATAGATAATGACCATATCTATCAGATTGCTGAATCTGGATAAGATCAGATAATTTTTATAGCGAATAGGAACAAATCAATTTGCAGTGGCTACGCAGCGCCCGACGTGACGCTCAGACTGATTTTCTGTCGCTCTCGCACGCACTCTTTGTCGTGTCGTTTAATATTAGCGGCGTCTGCCGGAGGAGAGTTATACTGACTTAGTATCGGGTATAACCGTAGAGTTGCGGTGTCCGCAGCAACTCACAACGTTCCCCCTCGTTATACCCGATACTCAAAATGAGTATTGGGGTATATTAGATTTGTGGTAAAAGTGGATGTGTGTAACGTCCAGAAGGAATCGTTTCCGACCCCATAAAGTATATATATTCTTGATCAGCATCAATAGCCGAGTCGATTGAGCCCTGTCTGTCCGTCCGTCTGTCCGTCCCTTTCAGCTCCTAGTGCTCAAAGACTATAAGAGCTAGAGCAACGATGTTTCGGATCCAGACTTCTGTGATATGTCACTGCTACAAAAATATTTTAAAACTTCGCCCCGCCCACTTCCGCCCCCACAAAGGACGAAAATCTGTGGCATCCACAATTTAAAAGATATGAGAAACCCAAAAACGTAGATTTGTAGAGAATGACCATATCTTTAAGACTGCGGAATCTGAATTGGATCGTATTATTATTATAGCCAGCATCAAGAAAACAATTTCATTTTTTCTCGCCCTGTCTCTCTCTAACACAAACGTAGCACAGCCGGCTTTGCTTAGAGTAAAACATTAGCGCCTAGATCTCAGAGACTATAAAAGCTAGAGCAACCAAATTTGGTATCCACACTCCTAACATATCGGACCGAGACGAGTTTGTTTCAAAATTTCGCCACAACCCCTTCCGCCCCCGCAGAGGACGAAAATCTGGGGCTATTCAAAAATCTCAAAGACTATTAAGGCTAGAGTAACCAAATTTGGTATTCGCACTCCAGTTAGATCTTACTATAAAACGTGTATCTCAAAATTTCGCCCCACCCCCTTCCGCCAACACAAAAGACGAAAATCTGTTGCATCCACAATATTGCAGATTCGAGAAAACTAAAAACGCAGAATCATAGATAACGACCATATCTATCAGATTGCTGAATGTGTATCAGATCAGATAATTTTTATAGCCAAAAGGAACAAATCAATTTGCAGTGGCTACGCAGCGCCTGACGTCACGCTCAGACTGATTTTCTGTCTCTCTCGCACGCACTCTTTGTCGTGTCGTTTAATATTAGCGGCGTCTGCCGGAGGAGAGTTATACTGACTTAGTATCGGGTATAACCGTAGAGTTGCGGTGTCCGCAGCAACTCACAACGTTCCCCCTCGTTATACCCGATACTCAAAATGAGTATTAGGGTATATTAGATTTGTGGTAAAAGTGGATGTGTGTAACGTCCAGAAGGAATCGTTTCCGACCCCATAAAGTATATATATTCTTGATCAGCATCAATAGCCGAGTCGATTGAGCCCTGTCTGTCTGTCCGTCCGTCCGTCTGTCCGTCCCAATTAGCGCCTAGTGCTCAAAGACTATAAGAGCTAGAGCAACGATGTTTCGGATCCAGACTTCTGTGATATGTCACTGCTACAAAAATATTTCAAAACTTCGCCCCGCCCACTGCCGCTTCCACAAAGAACGAAAATCTGTGGTATCCACAATTTTAAAGATATGAGAAAACCAAAAACGCAGAATCGTAGAGAATGACCATATCTTTTAGACTGCAGAATCTGAATTGGATCGTATTATTATTATAGCCAGCATCAAGAAAACAATTTCATTTTTTCTCGCCCTGTCTCTCTCTAACACACACGTAGCATAGCCGGCTTTGCTTAAAGTAAAACATTAGCGCCTAGATCTCAGAGACTATAAAAGCTAGAGCAACCAAATTTGGTATCCAAACTCCTAACATATCGGACCGAGACGAGTTTGTTTCAAAATTTCGCCACAACCCCTTCCGCCCCCGCAAAGGACGAAAATCTGGGGACATTCACAAATCTCAGAGACTTGTGAGGAAAGGTATTCCCACACCTGGGGGGCAGTGCAGGGTTAAGCGCTAACGGCCGTTATCCGGGGATATCCGGAGGCGGCGAATTCCCGAGGAGAGCTCTCCCGGGGACCCAAGATGAGAGGGGAGGACCCCTGGAGAGAGAGCCGCGGGATGACGGGATCGGGCCGGCAGTGGCCCAGCGCATGACCAAATATGGTCATGAGATCACGCCACCAGCCAGGTCCCGTTGGAAAGCGACAAGGGAATGAAGGAACGCCGATGAAAAAATACGGGCACCGCATGGCGGAAAGTGCCGTTAGCGCCAGGCGGCATCAGCGGCGCTGACGCAGAAGCGAGCCTATAAGAGGAGGGCCGCGACCAGGAACAAGGGACAGTCAGCAAAAGGAGCTAGCAAGAGTGAAGTGCACAGTGAGCGACAAGAGTGAGACCAAGCGAAGGGAAAAGAGCGTTAGAAAGCGAACACGTTGTGTGAGGATTGAGAGGCGGACTCGAGCGTGCAGCCAAGAGCCAAAGACCCCAATCCCTTGAACCAACGGTGCCACGCTTGACGCGCAACCCACCAGGAGTGAGGCACCCTCGGGCCGCAAAGCCAAGGGAGTCGAGTGAGAGCGAACGCGTCAGGCGCCTGACTGAGAGGCGGATTTGGGCCACGTGCCAAGAATCGCTAGCCCCAGTCAGTTAAGCCGGCGGTGCCACGCTCGGCGACGCCGTGGGGGGCCCAGGGAGCGACACGCTCATCGAACCACAGAGGAGAACCACGAGGAGAACCCGCACCGGAGTCGGAATAGCGTAAGATAGACTTAAGATACCAATAAAGCATACTAGCATACCAGTACAAGACACAACCCGTGCCTTCTTACTTGTCGTCGGGGCAACATACAAATATTGTTGCAGCGAGCCTACCGACCGCTGAGCCAGCCCAGCTGCATCAGACGGGAAAAGAACGGAACGTTACAACTGGCGCCCAACGTGGGGCCTCTCGACAAGCAAAAGACAAAGTGCATTTGGGAAGGGCGGTATTGAGTTTGGTATCGCGAGGGCATAAAAATGAGGAGCCGACGATGGGTTCATTCATTGAGGAAAGAGGACTTGGTCCAGTGCGCGCGGGCGTGCGGTCTTCGATTGGAAGGCACGCTGACCGAGATGCGCCGAATCTTCATGGAGTGGATAGAGAAACACGGAGAGGAACCGGAGTATGCGGACGCGCTCGAGGCCTGGGAGATGAAGGCGGGAGGAGCCGTGACCGCGGCCCAAATGGAGGACGGGGCGGATCCATACGAGCGCCTGACGCTGCCGGCGAGTGCGGAGCAAGTAACGCTGTGGAGACGGCCGTCCGAGACCCCAGAGGAGCTCATCGCGAGCCTGGCGGTCCCGGTGAAAAGCCGGTCGCCTAGCCGACCGCGGGCAGAGAGTGGGGAGAGGCCAACCAGGCCAGCACAGCCGGAGCAAGGGGGCGCGAGAAACCCACAGGGATTGGAAGAAGGGAGAGCAGGGGAGGATCGTCGACGGGGACTAGATGAACGAACCACGAGACCGCCCAGTTCGAGTTTTGCCCACGTCGCCAAGCAGGTCAGGGAGTGGTCGTTTCGGTTCGACGGAACGGCAAAACCACTCGAGTTCCTGGAACAGATCGAGTGGTCAGCCGACATGTACGGGTTGGAGTTGAATTCCGCGGCGCTCATGTGGTTTGTAGCCAACAACAGGCAGTGGCAGACATGGGACGCATTTGCGCGTATACTTCAAGCATACTTCCTGCCGAGGGGTATTTTGAAAAATTACTCCAGGAGGTGAGGTTGAGGAAGCAAAGATGGGGAGAGCCATTCAAGGACTACATGGTGGAGATGCAGACCCTCATGCGGCCACTAAAATGCACGCCCGAAGAGCAGTTGGAGCTCATTAGAGACAACAGCATGCCCGATTTGAGGGTGTTCATCCGGCCACATAGGTGCAGAGACCTGGATCACATGATGACGCTGGCCGACGAATTTGAGGCTCTGGAGAGGGACCGGCTGGAGTTCCAACGGGAGTGTCCGGCGAGTAAGGCAAAAGCAAACAATCCGTTCGCTCGTCCGGCAGTAACGGAGATATGTCGCCGCTGCCAGGGCGAAACGACAGCCAGCTCTGATTCGACAAGGGAAAAAAGGCCGGTCCCAACGCGGCGGGACGACCAAGCGAACACGAACATAGAGGCTGGGTTCGTGAAAAACCCAGCCCAGGCGTGTCGACGATGCGGAAGTGACCGCCATTGGGCACAAGCATGCAATGGCCGACCTATAACATTCTGCTGGAGGTACGGCAAGGTAGGAGCCCCGACATGGCAGTGCTGCCAGAAAGCGGGAAACGCCCCGCGCCCCAAGCCGCGGAGGGCCGTGCCAGGGTCGCAAGACGAAGCCCCCCAAAGCTCATAGGAGAACTCACGGAGGAGGATGTCCAGCTGTCGGCGGTGGTGAGGATCGCGGGCAGCAACTGGAAAGCAACGGTCGATACCGGGGCGACAAGCAGTTTTATCAGCTGCGAGGCGGCGAGTAGACTGGGGGAAGAGAGGCGACAGAAAGAGACGAGGAAGCTGGTGCGGCTGGCTGACGGACGCAGCCGGGAAATCAATTCCCAGATCGAGGTGGAGCTGGCCTTCGGGGACAAGATCGTTACAATCCCGCTTCTCGTGTTGCCCGGAGTAATAGATGAGCTGGTTCTGGGATGGGATTTCCTCGCCGCGGTCGGAGCAGAGGTGACCTGTGCGGGACACAGGATTGTGATCCCGGCGAGAGGCCACCGCCAGGGGCGGTTGGAGGAGAAGCTGTCAGTGGCGGTGGTAGCGAACACGGGAAGGTCTGTCGAGCCCGCATCCGAGGGAACGCGAGCGGAGGAGGGATCGGTTGAAAACTTCCTGGCAAAGGAGTTGGAAGAGTTCCGAGAACTGGAGGGAGTGTCGAACATAGCTACACACACGATCTCTATGAGTGATGCACAGCCGGTCAAACAGCGCTACTATCCCAAAAATCCCAAGATGCAAGCCGAAATCAACCAACAGGTTGACGAACTGCAGGAAAGAGGGTGTATTGAGCCATCGAAGAGCCCGTACAGTTCACCCATCGTGATGGTCAAAAAGAAGACGGGAAAGTGGAGATTATGCGTGGACTTCAGACAGATAAACGCGAAGTCCATCAAGGATGCGTACCCCATGCCAAGAATAGACTATATTTTGGACCAGCTCAGGGAGGCACGGTTCATCAGTAGCTTAGACTTAAAGGACGGATATTGGCAGATACCACTGGAGGAAGGCAGTAGAAAGTTCACCGCGTTCACGGTGCCCGGCAAAGGGCTGTTCCAGTGGAAGGTGATGCCATTCGGACTCCACTCAGCCCCGGCTACTTTTCAGAGGGCATTGGACCAGGTGATAGGCCCCGAGATGATGCCACACGCGTTCGCGTACCAAGACGACATCATTGTCATCGGCCGTACCGAGGAGGAGAACGCAAACTTGCGCCTAAATGTGGACAAGTGACAATTTTTTAGGAAGGAGCTACGATACCTGGGGCATTTGGTAACGGGAGACGGAATCTGCACCGATCCCGAGAAAGTGGCGGCCATTAAGGAGTTGCAGCCGCCAGCGAGTGTCAAAGAGCTACGACAATACTTGGGCGTGTCCTCCTGGTACCGGCGTTTCGTAAAGGGATTCGCCACGTTGGTGCAGCCCCTCAGCACTTTGCTGAAGAAGAAGGCCAAGTGGGAATGGTCAACGGAACAGCAACAAGCGTTCGAGGACGTAAAAAGTCGGCTGACAGCAGATCCGGTGTTGGCATGCCCAGATTTCTCAAAGAAATTCGTGCTCCAGACGGACGCCAGCGACTACGGACTGGGGGCGATCCTGACGCAAGAGACGGAGAAGGGCGAGAGGGTCATCTCATACGCCAGTAGGACTCTGAATAGCGCAGAAAAGAACTATTCGGCGACTGAAAAGGAGTGTCTGGCCATTGTATGGGCTATAAGAAAGCTAAAGCCCTATCTGGAGGGATACCATTTCAAGGTGGTCACGGATCACATGGCGTTGAAATGGTTGAACAGCATCGAGAGCCAACAGGGAGGATCGCCAGGTGGGCGCTGGAGCTACAACAATACGACTTCGAAGTGGCATATTGGAAAGGGCAGCTGAACGTAGTGGCGGATGCACTGTCCCGACAGCCATTGGCGGAGCGATGCCTGAGAACCACCGAGGAGGAAGCAGAAAAGGGACACGAACCGGAGGCAGAGTGCGGATAGATTAAAAAGGTCAAAGAGAGGATGAGGACGGAACCGAGGAAATATCCGGATTACGTCGAGGAAGCAGGCCGGATATACCGGCACATCCCGCACCGGGCTGGAGAAGAGGAGATAGCATCATGGAAGTTATGCGTACCGAAGGATCTAAGAGAGAGAGTTATAAGAGAGAATCACGACTCGCCGGAGGCGGTGCACGCGGGCGGCAGAAGGACGATGGCCCGAGTAGCCGCCCGATTCTACTGGCCGGGGATGCACCGAGATGTGAGGACATACGTGAGAAAGTGTGAAAGCTGCATACGCTACAAACCAAGTCAACTGCAGGCGGCCGGGAAAATGCTGACACAAGTGCCAGAAGAGCCGTGGGCAACGGTGTGTGCCGACTTCGTGGGCCCTCTGCCCAGGTCAAAGCATGGGAATGCCATGTTATTGGTGATGGTGGATCGGTTCTCGAAATGGACCGAGCTGGTCCCCTTGAGAAAGGCCACTGCGGAAGCACTAACGAAAGCGTTCCGAGAGCGCATCGTGTCCCGGTTTGGCGTGCCGAAGGTGGTGATCACGGATAATGGCGTCCAGTTCACCAGTAGAGCTTTTAAGAGGTTTTTGGAGCAGATGGGTGTACGGCATCAGATCACGGCCCCGTACACGCCGCAGGAGAACCCGACGGAGCGGGTGATAATAACTAACTTATAACTAACCGGACAGTGAAAACTATGATAGCTCAGTTCACCGAAGGGAACCAGAGGAACTGGGATGAGAAATGGCCAGAGATAATGTTGGCCGTAAATTCAGGGGTGTCCGAATCCACCGGGTACTCGCCGGCGTTCGTGGTCCAAGGGAGAGAGCCGAGGCTACCAAAGGCTCTATACGATGACGAAGCGCTTGGCACAGGACAGGGCACGCACACTCCGGACTAGAACGCGGCCAAGTTGAGAGAGGTGTTTCAACTGGTGAGGCGGAATCTCGAAAGAGCGGCGCAGGACCAGGCGAGGTATTACAACCTGAGGAGGAGAGCGTGGAAACCCACGATTGGAGACAAGGTATGGGCCAAGCAACACCATCTATCCAACGCGGCCGAAGGGTTTGCGGCAAAACTGGCCCCGAAATATGACGGGCCCTACACCATAATGGACTTCGTGTCCCCGGTCATTTGTAAATTAAAGAAGGACAGCGAGAAACGGACGCGGACCGCCCATATAGGGGACCTGAAGCCACAACCCGGGGAAGGAACCCCTAAAACAGGCCCGGGAGCCGAAGCGTAGACGACGCACAAGGAGGGGCAACGGGCGAGGCATACGGAGAAGGATGGACGAGCACGGAAGACAGAGACTAACGGCAGGGGCAGAAAGGAGAGTCCCAGCTGGATGCCACGCAGGACAAGGTCGTACGAGATACTCTTACAACTAAGGTTCAATAAAACTAAGAACCACGCGTGTCACGCAGGACATGAATCACCCACAGGGGAGGAGCGGGTGGCCCAACTTGATGCCACGCAGGACAAGGCCGTACAGGATGCTCTTACAACTAAGGTTCAGTAAAACGGAGCAGCAGACGGCGGCCGGCGGACCATTAAAGCTGGACCTACAAGAAAAAAAAAGGAGGATTAGCTCGTCAGCCAATTGGAACTGATTAAAGGCAAGGAAGGTAGAAGATACCCGGGTTACCACTATCCCAGGGGGGGCGGGTTGCGTGGTGCGTCGACGGACGAGGGGGCGCCCGAGAAGGGGGTTCCGAGATGAGCAGAAGTTCGGGTCCGGGTCCAGGGCATCGAAGCCAGCTGCTAACGTCGGGGATGGCGGGACAAAAGCGGATGCCGCCCGTGCGCGGTCTACCGGCTGGGGAATCGGATGATCCCTGGGTCCGAGGCGCTGCACGGGGGTGACATCCGCGTCTAAGCCGATCCAGAGACGGGCGGAGCTGGCAACAGGGTGGCGGGCCGATGTTTGGCAGCACGGGCGAAAGGTCGGAGGACCTATTGGTCACGAGCTGGGAGATCGGTCATCACCCTGGACTGGAACCCAAGGACGGGCTGGAAGAAAGGCAAGGTGAGATGAGGAACCCAAGAACTCGGGAGGCTTACCAGATCCAAGGCGGAGCCGGGCAACACGTCGCCAGACCTGGAAGTAGAAAGGGCCAAATAAAAAAAAAAAAAAGGGAAAAAGGAAGAAAAGTGGGAACCGGAGGAAAGCTAACAAAATCAGGGGGCACCCTAGGGTTAACCCGGCGAGAGGCGCGGATAACTTTCAAAACGGGAGCGAGCGAGAGAGCCAGCTGGAAAGCAAGAGAGAGCCGTCCCACGGGCCCATGTAAGGCACCGTTACAGGGAACGGTGAACACCGGCACGAGCCCTTATAAAGGGGGGAGCAGCGCTCGATCAGGTCTTTTCAAAAGTTGACCACGTGGAAAAAAGAAAAAGGGTAAGATGCAGCAGCACTTAATAAGGTACATAGCGGAGCAGCGAAAATGGATTCGCCGCGGGTATCAGGCTATGGGTGATACACAAAGTCGGCGGCAGGCGTACCAGGTCGAGCGCGAGGAGCAAAGGTCGAGTAGGAGTAGGTCCCCGGAGCTACAATTGTTGGCCTCACCGCTAGTGTCAACCGCGGGATCCATGGGACCGACGGTGTCCCCCATGGTATCGCCGGGGTACACCGAGGCGGAAAGTGACCTAGAATTGGTGAGCTGGGAGCCGGCGCCACGGAGAGAACGCGCACGCGAGGCGAAGCGCGAGGAGCCCCGGACCAGCAGACGCGAGGAGCCCCACACCAAGCGCGAGGAGCCCCTGACCAGCAGTAGCAAGGAGCCCCGAACAAGCAAGCGCGAGGGGCCCCGCACCAGCAAGCGCGAGGAGCCCCACACCGGCAAGCGCGAGGAGCACCGGACCAGCAGACGCGAGGAGTCCCGCACCGGCAAGCGCGAGGAGCCCCGGACCAGCAGGCGCAAGGAGCCCCGGACCATCAGGCACGAAGAGCCCCGCACCGACAAGCGCGAGAAGCCCCACCCCAGCAAGAGCGAGGAGCGGCCTGAGGGAGGAAGGAGGGGGCGCACGGAGACGCGGAAGGAGGAGCCCAGTGAGCGGGCCTCGAAGCGGGCGTCCACGCGTTCGACGCGTACGGCCAAGGAAGAGGAGTCGTCGGCACGCACAAGGGGGAGGTCGACGGCGCGGCGAGGGGATCAGCGGCCGACAGACCCACAGGTCGAGGAGCCGCAGCCAACGCCGGCCGAAACCGCGGTCAAAGAGCCGCAGACAACGCCGACCGAGACCGCGGTCAAAGAGCCGCAGGCAACGCAGGCCGACATCGCGGAAGATAACGCGGCCGCTGATGCACGACGCCTGGCGGAATGGCACCGGTGGTTCGCGCTGGCCGCGGCGGCGGAGGAGCGGAGACAACGGCGGGTATGGGAGGACGCCTTGACGCTGGCAAAGAGGCTGAAGGCCACGCAGGAGGCTGAAAAGGCGGCGCAAGAAGCGGAGGCGGAGCGCCACGAGCGAGACGTCGCGCACCAATGGCGGTGTATTAGCCGGGTCGACGCAGCGGAGCGAAGGGAGACGGCGCGTCTGCGGGCGGAAGCGGAGAAGGCAAGGGCGACGCGGGCGGAGGGCGCGGCAGGCGGGCTGGCGGTGATCTCCAGCGACGAGGAGGAGGCGGAGTGCCCACCAGCGCCGAAGGCGGCTCGAGTCCAGTCGCCCGAAGAGGAGTGGCAGGAGAGGCTACGACGAGCCGAGGTGGAGGAGGAGGAGCTCTGGCAGCCACCCCCTGAACACGTCGAGTCCGAGGAGGAGCCACGGCCGCAGGCCCCACCGTCACCGGGGGCAGAGGAAGAGCTGTTCCGGCGTCGGCCGCCGGCTGACAACGCGCGCGGTCAAGGGGGTCAGCAGCAGCAGCGTCAGCAGCAGCAGCGTCAGCAGCAGCAGCATCAGCAACAGCAGCATCAGCATCAGCAGCAGCAGCAGCAGCGTCAGCAGCAGCAGCATCAGCAGCATCAGCAGCAGCAGCAGCACTGGCACGGGCCACAGGGGGCCGCCATCGGGCCGTTCGTCTCGCAGGAGGTGCGCTCCGCGGTGCGAGACGGCATGATGTGGCACGTGCAAACGCTGCACATATCGTGGGCCTCTGGGCCCGCGCCCCAGCAGCCCGGGCAAGAAGCGAGGGAGGCTCGACTGTGGGAGGAGCGGGACCCGAGGCGGCGGGCACGGCCACAGGAGTCGACAGGCCCAGCGGTGGCACCCACCGCCGAAGAGGTGCCCGAGGAGGCGACCGGGAGGACGGCAGAGGTCGAGACGGAGGGCACGACGAACACGCCAACATCACTGACGGCGGAGGGCCCAGCGGCGGCGCCCGAAGCCGAGGTGGCGGCCGACGGCGAAGCGGATGACGGTGCAGGAGCAACGGCGGAAGCGAAGAAGGACGAGGCCGCGGAACAACACTCACCTGAGCCATGGGAGAGAGGTCCTTGGCGATGGCCGGAACCCGGCCAGGGCGAGCGTCCGAAGCTGGGCCGACAGGCGTCGTGCCCAGGGGAGCGGGCGGAGGCGCGCCGGCCCGAGCTCCAGCGCCAGGCATCGTGGCCCCAGACGAGGTCGGCGGACAACTCACGGTGGCCGTCCGTCAAACGCGAGGAGTGGCCGGCCGTCGTCACGCGCTCTCTCGCGCGGATAAAGCCAACCGCAAGGAAGGTGAAGCGTCTGGTCAACGACGGGGGCGTCCGGTACCGGCTATTGGTGTCTACCGACCGGCAGGAGGTATTCCGGGCTAGGTATTGAGGAGAAAAGAAGAGTAGAGAAGAAGAATGGAGAAGAAAGTAACTGAAAACAAGAACAAGTAAAAAAGAAAAAAAAACCAAAAAAAAGGGGTGTTTTAAGAAAAAAACATGGTCTTACCTTGCTGCAGAGGAACAGCGGGGAATCGGGGGAGCTTGAATGAAGGCGGCGGAAGGCGTCAAAGCGGGAGGAAAACTTACCCGAAGCATCCAGAGGGCCGGCGGAAAGCAGGCGGCCCAGCGAAGGGTAGTAGGAAAAACCAGACGCGCACAAGGTAAACAAAGAAAACACCCGGCATCGCGAGAAAATAGTACGTTTCCAGTCCATTGAGGAATTCGCGATCCGGAAGTAGAATACGCACGCTGCGACATATCGAATAGAGCACAGAAACGACCCTACGCTGTATCGAGTGGAGCGTAAGGGCAACGCTGTGTCGAGTAGGTCAGAATAGCGACCGTACCCTATACCGGGCGGGGCAAAAAAAAAAAAAAGCTCCTATGCGAACTATCGGTAAGGGGGAATCGAATCGATCGCGCTCATCGGAGAGGTACGGCAACACCGCAAGGCGTGAAGCCGAAAGAGGGCGCCAGGGGGCACCCGGGTCGAGAACAAAGCACGCGCACCGGTCGCGCGGAGCTTTTGAAGCATCCCAAACCTGGGACGCGGAAAACCGGGGTTTTCCGCCAATAAAAGAAAGGGGGAAGTGTGAGGAAAGGTATTCCCACACGTAGGGGGCAGTGCAGGGTTAAGCGCTAACGGCCGTTATCCGGGGATATCCAGAGGCGGCGAATTCCCGAGGAGAGCTCTCCCGGGGACCCAAGATGAGAGGGGAGGACCCCTGGAGAGAGAGCCGCGGGATGACGGGATCGGGCCGGCAGTGGCCCAGCGCATGACCAAATATGGTCATGAGATCACGCCACCAGCCAGGTCCCGTTGGAAAGCGACAAGGGAATGAAGGAACGCCGATGGAAAAATACGGGCACCGCATGGCGGAAAGTGCCGTTAGCGCCAGGCGGCATCGGCGGCGCTGACGCAGAAGCGAGCCTATAAGAGGAGGGCCGCGACCAGGAACAAGGGACAGTCAGCAAACGGAGCTAGCAAGAGTGAAGTGCACAGTGAGCGACAAGAGTGAGACCAAGCGAAGGGAAAAGAGCGTTAGAAAGCGAACACGTTGTGTGAGGATTGAGAGGCGGACTCGAGCGTGCAGCCAAGAGCCAAAGACCCCAAACCCTTGAACCAACGGTGCCACGCTTGACGCGCAACCCACCAGGAGTGAGGCACCCTCGGGCCGCAAAGCCAAGGGAGTCGAGTGAGAGCGAACGCGTCAGGCGCCTGACTGAGAGGCGGATTTGGGCCACGTGCCAAGAATCGCTAGCCCCAGTCAGTAGAGCCAGCGGTGCCACGCTCGGCGACGCCGTGGGGGGCCCAGGGAGCGACACGCTCATCGAACCACAGAGGAGAACCACGAGGAGAACCCGCACCGGAGTCGGAATGCGTAAGATAGACTTAAGATACCAATAAAGCATACTAGCATACCAGTACAAGACCCAACCCGTGCCTTCTTACTTGTCGTCGGGGCAACATACAAATATTGTTGCAGCGAGCCTACCGACCGCTGAGCCAGCCCAGCTGCATCAGACGGGAAAAGAACGGAACGTTACAGACTATTAACGCTAGAGTAACCACATTTGGTATCCGCACTCCTGTTAGATCTCACTATAAAACGTATATTTCAAAATTTCGCCCCACGCCCTTCCGCACACACAAAGGACGAAAATCTGTTGCATCCACAATATTGCACATTCAAAAAAACTAAAAACGCAGAATCATAGATAATGACCATATCTATCAGATTGCTGAATCTGGATCAGATCAGATCATTTTTATAGCGAATAGGAACAAATCAATTTGCAGTGGCTACGCAGCGCCCGACGTGACGCTCAGACTGATTTTCTGTCTCTCTCGCACGCACTCTTTGTCGTGTCGTTTAATATTAGCGGCGTCTGCCGGAGGAGAGTTATACTGACTTAGTATCGGGTATAACCGTAGAGTTGCGGTGTCCGCAGCAACTCACAACGTTCCCCCTCGTTATACCCGACACTCAAAATGAGTATTGGGGTATATTAGATTTGTGGTAAAAGTGGATGTGTGTAACGTCCAGAAGGAATCGTTTCCGACCCCATAAAGTATATATATTTTTGATCAGCATCAATAGCCGAGTCGATTGAGCCCTGTCTGTCTGTCCGTCCGTCCGTCTGTCCGTCTGTCCCTCCCAATTAGCGCCTAGTGCTCAAAGACTATAAGAGCTAGAGCAACGATGTTTCGGATCCAGACTTCTGTGATATGTCACTGCTACAAAAATATTTCAAAACTTCGCCCCGCCCACTTCCGCTTCCACAAAGAACGAAAATCTGTGGCATCCACAATTTTAAAGATATGAGAAAACCAAAAACGCAGAATCGTAGAGAATGACCATATCTTTAAGACTGCGGAATCTGAATTGGATCGTATTATTATTATAGCCAGCATCAAGAAAACAATTTCATTTTTTCTCGCCCTGTCTCTCTCTAACACACACGTAGCATAGGCGGCTTTGCTTAGAGTAAAACATTAGCGCCTAGATCTCAGAGACTACAAAAGCTAGAGCAACCAAATTTGGTATCCACACTCTTAATATATCGGACCGAGACGAGTTTGTTTCAAAATTTCGCCACACCCCCTTCCGCCCCCGCAAAGGACGAAAATCTGGGGATATTCAAAAATCTCAGAGACTATTAAGGCTAGAGTAACCAAATTTGGTATTCGCACTCCAATTAGATCTTACTATAAAACGTGTATTTCAAAATTTCGCCCCACGCCCTTCCGACAACACAAAGAACGAAAATCTGTTGCATCCACAATATTGCAGATTCGAGAAAACTAAAAACGCAGAATCATAGATAACGACCATATCTATCAGATTGCTGAATGTGTATCAGATCAGATAATTTTTATAGCCAAAAGGAACAAATCAATTTGCAGTGGCTACGCAGCGCCTGACGTCACGCTCAGACTGATTTTCTGTCTCTCTCGCACGCACTCTTTGTCGTGTCGTTTAATATTAGCGGCGTCTGCCGGAGGAGAGCCATACTGACTTAGTATCGGGTATAACCGTAGAGTTGCGGTGTCCGCAGCAACTCACAACGTTTCCCCTCGTTTTTTGTTGCATAAGTGCCGCCAATTAATTTGATCATGCAAATGATTGACGAACAATTTGCAGTGCGAGACAAAGCCGATTTATTAATTGAACATTCTTATTATACCCGATACTCAAAATGAGTATTGGGGTATATTAGATTTGTGGTAAAAGTGGATGTGTGTAACGTCCAGAAGGAATCGTTTCCGACCACATAAAGTATATATATTCTTGATTAGCATCAATAGCCGAGTCGATTGAGCCCTGTCTGTCTGTCCGTCCGTCCGTCTGTCCGTCCCCTTCAGCGCCTAGTGCTCAAAGACTATAAGAGCTAGAGCAACGATGTTTTGGATCCAGACTTCTGTGATATGTCACTGCTACAAAAATATTTCAAAACTTCGCCCCGCCCACTTCCGCCCCCACAAAGGACGAAAATCTGTGGCATCCACAATTTTAAAGATATGAGAAAACCAAAAACGTAGAATTGGAGAGAATGACCATATCTTTAAGACTGCGGAATCTGAATTGGATCGTATTATTATTATAGCCAGCATCAAGAAAACAATTTCATTTTTTCTCGCCCTGTCTCTCTCTAACACACACGTAGCATAGGCGGCTTTGGTTAGAGTAAAACATTAGCGCCAAGATCTCAGAGACTATAAAAGCTAGAGCAACCAAATTTGGTATCCACACTCTTAATATATCGGACCGAGACGAGTTTGTTTCAAAATTTCGCCACACCCCTTCCGCCCCCGCAAAGGACGAAAATCTGGGGATATTCAAAAATCTCAGAGACTATTAAGGCTAGAGTAACCAAATTTGGTATTCGCACTCCAGTTAGATCTTACTATAAAACGTATATCTCAAAATTTCGCCCCACCCCCTTCCGCCCACACAAAGGACGAAAATCTGTTGCATCCACAATATTGCACATTCGAGAAAACTAAAAACGCAGAATCATAGATAACGACCATATCTATCAGATTGCTGAATGTGTATCAGATCAGATAATTTTTATAGCCAAAAGGAACAAATCAATTTGCAGTGGCTACGCAGCGCCTGACGTCACACGCTCAGACTGATTTTCTGTCTCTCTCGCACGCACTCTTTGTCGTGTCGTTTAATATTAGCGGCGTCTGCCGGAGGAGAGCCATACTGACTTAGAATCGGGTATAACCGTAGAGTTGCGGTGTCCGCAACAACTCACAACGTTTCCCCTCGTTTTTTGTTGCATAAGTGCCGCCAATTAATTTGATCATGCAAATGATTGACGAACAATTTGCAGTGCGAGACAAAGCCGATTTATTAATTGAACATTCTTATTATACCCGATACTCAAAATGAGTATTGGGGTATATTAGATTTGTGGTAAAAGTGGATGTGTGTAACGTCCAGAAGGAATCGTTTCCGACCCATAAAGTATATATATTCTTGATTAGCATCAATAGCCGAGTCGATTGAGCCCTGTCTGTCTGTCCGTCCGTCCGTCTGTCCGTCTGTCCGTCCCCTTCAGCTCCTAGTGCTCAAAGACTATTAGAGCTAGAGCAACGATGTTATGGATCCAGACTTCTGTGATATGTCACTGCTACAAAAATATTTCAAAACTTCGCCCCGCCCACTTCCGCCCCCACAAAAGACGAAAATCTGTGGCATCCACAATTTTAAAGATATGAGAAAACCAAAAACGTAGAATTGGAGAGAATGACCATATCTTTAAGACTGCGGAATCTGAATTGGATCGTATTATTATTATAGCCAGCATCAAGAAAACAATTTCATTTTTTCTCGCCCTGTCTCTCTCTAACACACACGTAGCATAGGCGGCTTTGCTTAGAGTAAAACATTAGCGCCTAGATCTCAGAGACTACAAAAGCTAGAGCAATCAAATTTGGTATCCACACTCTTAATATATCGGACCGAGACGAGTTTGTTTCAAAATTTCGCCACACCCCCTTCCGCCCACGCAAAGGACGAAAATCTGGGGATATTCAAAAATCTCAGAGACTATTAAGGCTAGAGTAACCAAATTTGGTATTCGCACTCCAGTTAGATCTTACTATAAAACGTATATCTCAAAATTTCGCCCCACCCCCTTCCGCCCACACAAAGGACGAAAATCTGTTGCATCCACAATATTGCACATTCGAGAAAACTAAAAACGCAGACTCATAGATAATGACCATATCTATCAGATTGCTGAATCTGGATCAGATCAGATAATTTTTATAGCCAATAGGAACAAATCAATTTGCAGTGGCTACGCAGCGCCCGACGTCACGCTCAGACTGATTTTCTGTCTCTCTCGCACGCACTCTTTGTCGTGTCGTTTAATATTAGCGGCGTCTGCCGGAGGAGAGTTATACTGACTTAGTATCGGGTATAACCGTAGAGTTGCGGTGTCCGCAGCAACTCACAACGTTCCCCCTCGTTATACCCGATACTCAAAATGAGTATTGGGGTATATTAGATTTGTGGTAAAAGTGGATGTGTGTAACGTCCAGAAGGAATCGTTTCCGACCCCATAAAGTATATATATTCTTGATTAGCATCAATAGCCGAGTCGATTGAGCCCTGTCTGTCTGTCCGTCCGTCCGTCTGTCCGTCTGTCCGTCCCCCTCAGCTCCTAGTGCTCAAAGACTATAAGAGCTAGAGCAACGATGTTTTGGATCCAGACTTCTGTGATATGTCACTGCTACAAAAATATTTCAAAACTTCGCCCCGCCCACTTTCGCCCCCACAAAGAACGAAAATCTGTGGCATCCACAATTTTAAAGATATGAGAAAACCAAAAACGCAGAATCGTAGAGAATGACCATATCTTTTAAACTGCAGAATCTGAATTGGATCGTATTATTATTATAGCCAGCATCAAGAAAACAATTTCATTTTTTCTCGCCCTGTCTCTTTCTAACACACACGTAGCATAGCCGGCTTTGATTAGAGTAAAACATTAGCGCCTAGATCTCAGAGACTATAAAAGCTAGAGCAACCAAATTTGGTATCCAGACTCCTTACATATCGGACCGAGACGAGTTTGTTTCAAAATTTCGCCACAACCCCTTCCGCCCCGCAAAGGACGAAAATCTGGGGATATTCAAAAATCTCAGAGACTATTAAGGCTAGAGTAACCAAATTTGGTATCCGCACTCCTGTAAGATCTTACTATGTATCTCAAAATTTCGCCCCACCCCCTTCCGCCAACACAAAGGACGAAAATCTGTTGCATCCACAATATTGCAGATTCGAGAAAACTAAAAACGCAGAATCATAGATAACGACCATATCTATCAGATTGCTGAATCTGGATCAGATCAGATCATTTTTATAGCCAATAGGAACAAATCAATTTCCAGTGGCTACGCAGCGCCCGACGTCACGCTCAGACTGATTTTCTGTCTCTCTCGCACGCACTCTTTGTCGTGTCGTTTAATATTAGCGGCGTCTGCCGGAGGAGAGCCATACTGTCTTTGTATCGGGTATAACTGTAGAGTTGCGGAGTCCGCAGCAACTCACAACGTTCCCCTCGTTATTTTTATACCCGATACTCAAAATGAGTATTGGGGTATATTAGATTTGTGGTAAAAGTGGATGTGTGTAACGTCCAAAAGGTATCGTTTCCGACCCCATAAAGTATATATATTCTTGATCAGCATCAATAGCCGAGTCGATTGAGCCCTGTCTGTCTGTCCGTCCGTCCGTCTGTCCGTCTGTCCGTCCCAATTAGCGCCTAGTGCTCAAAGACTATAAGAGCTAGAGCAACGATGTTTCGGATCCAGACTTCTGTGATATGTCACTGCTACAAAAATATTTCAAAACTTCGCCCCGCCCACTTTTGCCCCCACAAAAGAACGAAAATCTGTGGCATCCACAATTTTAAAGATATGAGAAAACCAAAAACGCAGAATCGTAGAGAATGACCATATCTTTAAGACTGCAGAATCTGAATTGGATCGTATTATTATTATAGCCAGCATCAAGAAAACAATTTCATTTTTTCTCGCCCTGTCTCTCTCTAACACACACGTAGCATAGCCGGCTTTGCTTAGAGTAAAACATTAGCGCCTAGATCTCAGAGACTATAAAAGCTAGAGCAACCAAATTTGGTAACCACACTCCTAACATATCGGACCGAGACGAGTTTGTTTCAAAATTTCGCCACAACCCCTTCCGCCCCCGCAAAGGACGAAAATCTGGGGATATTCACAAATCTCAGAGACTATTAACGCTAGAGTAACCAAATTTGGTATCCGCACTCCTGTTAGATCTCACTATAAAACGTATATCTCAAAATTTCGACCCACCCCCTTCCGCCAACACAAAGGACGAAAATCTGTTGCATCCACAATATTGCAGATTCGAGAAAACTAAAAACGCAGAATCATAGATAACGACCATATCTATCAGATTGCTGAATGTGTATCAGATCAGATAATTTTTATAGCCAAAAGGAACAAATCAATTTGCAGTGGCTACGCAGCGCCTGACGTCACGCTCAGACTGATTTTCTGTCTCTCTCGCACGCACTCTTTGTCGTGTCGTTTAATATTAGCGGCGTCTGCCGGAGGAGAGCCATACTGAATTAGTATCGGGTATAACTAGAGTTGCGGTGTCCGCTGCAACTAACAACGTTCCCCCTCGTTATACCCGATACTCAAAATGAGTATTGGGGTATATTAGATTTGTGGTAAAAGTGGATGTGTGTAACGTCCAGAAGGAATCGTTTCCGACCCCATAAAGTATATATATTCTTGATCAGCCCCAATAGCCGAGTCGATTGAGCCCTGTCTGTCTGTCCGTCCGTCCGTCTGTCCGTCTGTCCGTCCCCCTCAGCTCCTAGTGCTCAAAGACTATAAGAGCTAGAGCAACGATGTTTTGGATCCAGACTTCTGTGATATGTCACTGCTACAAAAATATTTCAAAACTTCGCCCCGCCCACTTTCGCCCCCACAAAGAACGAAAATCTGTGGCATCCACAATTTTAAAGATATGAGAAAACCAAAAACGCAGAATCGTAGAGAATGACCATATCTTTTAAACTGCAGAATCTGAATTGGATCGTATTATTATTATAGCCAGCATCAAGAAAACAATTTCATTTTTTCTCGCCCTGTCTCTTTCTAACACACACGTAGCATAGCCGGCTTTGATTAGAGTAAAACATTAGCGCCTAGATCTCAGAGACTATAAAAGCTAGAGCAACCAAATTTGGTATCCAGACTTCTAACATATCGGACCGAGACGAGTTTGTTTCAAAATTTCGCCACAACCCCTTCCGCCCCCGCAAAGGACGAAAATCTGGGGATATTCAAAAATCTCAGAGACTATTAAGGCTAGAGTAACCAAATTTGGTATCCGCACTCTTGTAAGATCTTACTATAAAACGTGTATCTCAAAATTTCGCCCCACCCCCTTCCGCCAACACAAAGGACGAAAATCTGTTGCATCCACAATATTGCAGATTCGATAAAACTAAAAAACCAGAATCATAGATAACGACCATATCTATCAGATTGCTGAATCTGGATCAGATCAGATAATTTTTATAGCCAATAGGAACAAATCAATTTGCAGTGGCTACGCAGCGCCCGACGTCACGCTCAGACTGATTTTCTGTCTCTCTCGCACGCACTCTTTGTCGTGTCGTTTAATATTAGCGGCGTCTGCCGGAGGAGAGCCATACTGACTTAGTATCGGGTATAAGCGTAGAGTTGCGGTGTCCGCAGCAACTCACAACGTTCCCCCTCGTTATACCCGATACTCAAAATGAGTATTGGGGTATATTAGATTTGTGGTAAAAGTGGATGTGTGTAACGTCCAGAAGGAATCGTTTCCGACCCCATAAAGTATATATATTCTTGATCAGCATCAATAGCCGAGTCGATTGAGCCCTGTCTGTCTGTCCGTCCGTCCGTCTGTCCGTCTGTCCGTCCCCCTCAGCTCCTAGTGCTCAAAGACTATAAGAGCTGGAGCAACGATGTTTTGGATCCAGACTTCTGTGATATGTCACTGCTACAAAAATATTTCAAAACTTCGTCCCGCCCACTTTCGCCCCCACAAAGAACGAAAATCTGTGGCATCCACAATTTTAAAGATATGAGAAAACCAAAAACGCAGAATCGGAGAGAATGACCATATCTTTTAAACTGCAGAATCTGAATTGGATCGTATTATTATTATAGCCAGCATCAAGAAAACAATTTCATTTTTTCTCGCCCTGTCTCTTTCTAACACACACGTAGCATAGCCGGCTTTGATTAGAGTAAAACATTAGCGCCTAGATCTCAGAGACTATAAAAGCTAGAGCAACCAAATTTGGTATCCAGACTCCTAACATATCGGACCGAGACGAGTTTGTTTCAAAATTTTGCCACAACCCCTTCCGCCCCCGCAAAGGACGAAAATCTGGGGATATTCAAAAATCTCAGAGACTATTAAGGCTAGAGTAACCAAATTTGGTATCCGCACTCCTGTAAGATCTTACTATAAAACGTGTATCTCAAAATTTCGCCCCACCCCCTTCCGCCAACACAAAGGACGAAAATCTGTTGCATCCACAATATTGCAGATTCGAGAAAACTAAAAACGCAGAATCATAGAAAACGACCATATCTATCAGATTGCTGAATCTGGATCAGATCAGATCATTTTTATAGCCAAAAGGAACAAATCAATTTGCAGTGGCTACGCAGCGCCTGACGTCACGCTCAGACTGATTTTCTGTCTCTCTCGCACGCACTCTTTGTCGTGTCGTTTAATATTAGCGCCGTCTGCCGGAGGAGAGCCATACTGACTTAGTATCGGGTATAACCGTATAGTTGCGGTGTCCGCAGCAACTCACAACGTTCCCCCTCGTTTTTTGTTGCATAAGTGCCGCCAATTAATTTGATCATGCAAATGATTGACGAACAATTTGCAGTGCGAGACAAAGCCGATTTATTAATTGAACATTCTTATTATACCCGATGCTCAAAATGAGTATTGGGGTATATTAGATTTGTGGTAAAAGTGGATGTGTGTAACGTCCAGAAGGAATCGTTTCCGACCCCATAAAGTATATATATTCTTGATCAGCATCAATAGCCGAGTCGATTGAGCCCTGTCTGTCTGTCCGTCCGTCCGTCTGTCCGTCCCCTTCAGCGCCTAGTGCTCAAAGACTATAAGAGCTAGAGCAACGATGTTTTGGATCCAGACTTCTGTGATATGTCACTGCTACAAAAATATTTCAAAACTTCGCCCCGCCCACTTCCGCCCCCACAAAGAACGAAAATCTGTGGCATCCACAATTTTAAAGATATGAGAAAACCAAAAACGTAGAATTGTAGAGAATGACCATATCTTTTAGACTGCAGAATCTGAATTGAATCGTATTATTATTATAGCCAGCATCAAGAAAACAATTTCATTTTTTCTCGCCCTGTCTCTCTCTAACACACACGTAGCATAGGCGGCTTTGCTTAGAGTAAAACATTAGCGCCAAGATCTCAGAGACTATAAAAGCTAGAGCAACCAAATTTGGTATCCACACTCTTAATATATCGGACCGAGACGAGTTTGTTTCAAAATTTCGCCACAACCCCTTCCGCCCCCGCAAAGGACGAAAATCTGGGGATATTCAAAAATCTCAGAGACTATTAAGGCTAGAGTAACCAAATTTGGTATCCGCACTCCTGTAAGATCTTACTATAAAACGTGTATCTCAAAATTTCGCCCCACCCCCTTCCGCCAACACAAAGGACGAAAATCTGTTGCATCCACAATATTGCAGATTCGAGAAAACTAAAAAACCAGAATCATAGATAACGACCATATCTATCAGATTGCTGAATGTGTATCAGATCAGATCATTTTTATAGCCAATAGGAACAAATCAATTTGCAGTGGCTACGCAGCGCCCGACGTCACGCTCAGACTGATTTTCTGTCTCTCTCGTACGCACTCTTTGTCGTGTCGTTTAATATTAGCGGCGTCTGCCGGAGGAGAGCCATACTGACTTTGTATCGGGTATAACTGTAGAGTTGCGGTGTCCGCAGAAACTCACAACGTTCCCCCTCGTTATTTTTATACCCGATACTCAAAATGAGTATTGGGGTATATTAGATTTGTGGTAAAAGTGGATGTGTGTAACGTCCAGAAGGTATCGTTTCCGACCCCATAAAGTATATATATTCTTGATCAGCATCAATAGCCGAGTCGATTGAGCCCTGTCTGTCTGTCCGTCCGTCCGTCTGTCCGTCTGTCCGTCTGTCCGTCCCAATTAGCGCCTAGTGCTCAAAGACTATAAGAGCTAGAGCAACGATCTTTTGGATCCAGACTTCTGTGATATGTCACTGCTACAAAAATATTTCAAAACTTCGCCCCGCCCACTTTTGCCCCCACAAAGGACGAAAATCTGTGGCATCCACAATTTTAAAGATATGAGAAAACCAAAAACGCAGAATCGTAGAGAATGACCATATCTTTAAGACTGCGGAATCTGAATTGGATCGTATTATTATTATAGCCAGCATCAAGAAAACAATTTCATTTTTTCTCGCCCTGTCTCTCTCTAACACACACGTAGCATAGGCGGCTTTGCTTAGAGTAAAACATTAGCGCCTAGATCTCAGAGACTACAAAAGCTAGACCAACCAAATTTGGTATCCACACTCCTAATATATCGGACTGAGACGAGTTTGTTTCAAAATTTCGCCACACCCCCTTCCGCCCCCGCAAAGGACGAAAATCTGGGGATATTCAAAAATCTCAGAGACTATTAAGGCTAGAGTAACCAAATTTGGTATTCGCACTCCAGTTAGATCTTACTATAAAACGTGTATTTCAAAATTTCGCCCCACGCCCTTCCGCCAACACAAAGAACGAAAATCTGTTGCATCCACAATATTGCAGATTCGAGAAAACTAAAAACGCAGAATCATAGATAACGACCATATCTATCAGATTGCTGAATGTGTATCAGATCAGATAATTTTTATAGCCAAAAGGAACAAATCAATTTGCAGTGGCTACGCAGCGCCTGACGTCACGCTCAGACTGATTTTCTGTCTCTCTCGCACGCACTCTTTGTCGTGTCGTTTAATATTAGCGGCGTCTGCCGGAGGAGAGCCATACTGACTTAGTATCGGGTATAACCGTAGAGTTGCGGTGTCCGCAGCAACTCACAACGTTCCCCCTCGTTTTTTGTTGCATAAGTGCCGCCAATTAATTTGATCATGCAAATGATTGACGAACAATTTGCAGTGCGAGACAAAGCCGATTTATTAATTGAACATTCTTATTATACCCGATACTCAAAATGAGTATTGGGGTATATTAGATTTGTGGTAAAAGTGGATGTGTGTAACGTCCAGAAGGAATCGTTTCCGACCCCATAAAGTATATATATTCTTGATCAGCATCAATAGCCGAGTCGATTGAGCCCTGTCTGTCTGTCCGTCCGTCCGTCTGTCCGTCCCCTTCAGCGCCTAGTGCTCAAAGACTATAGGAGCTAGAGCAACGATGTTTTGGATCCAGACTTCTGTGATATGTCACTGCTACAAAAATATTTCAAAACTTCGCCCCGCCCACTTCCGCCCCACAAAGGACGAAAATCTGTGGCATCCACAATTTTAAAGATATGAGAAAACCAAAAACGTAGAATTGTAGGGAATGACCATATCTTTTAGACTGCAGAATCTGAATTGGATCGTATTATTATTATAGCCAGCATCAAGAAAACAATTTCATTTTTTCTCGCCCTGTCTCTCTCTAACACACACGTAGCATAGGCGGCTTTGCTTAGAGTAAAACATTAGCGCCAAGATCTCAGAGACTATAAAAGCTAGAGCAACCAAATTTGGTATCCACACTCTTAATATATCGGACCGAGACGAGTTTGTTTCAAAATTTCGCCACAACCCCTTCCGCCCCCGCAAAGGACGAAAATCTGGGGATATTCAAAAATCTCAGAGACTATTAAGGCTAGAGTAACCAAATTTGGTATCCGCACTCCTGTAAGATCTTACTATAAAACGTGTATCTCAAAATTTCGCCCCACCCCCTTCCGCCAACACAAAGGACGAAAATCTGTTGCATCCACAATATTGCAGATTCGATAAAACTAAAAAACCTGAATCATAGATAACGACCATATCTATCAGATTGCTGAATCTGGATCAGATCAGATCATTTTTATAGCCAAAAGGAACAAATCAATTTGCAGTGGCTACGCAGCGCCCGACGTCACGCTCAGACTGATTTTCTGTCTCTCTCGCACGCACTCTTTGTCGTGTCGTTTAATATTAGCGGCGTCTGCCGGAGGAGAGCCATACTGACTTTGTATCGGGTATAACTGTAGAGTTGCGGTGTCCGCAGAAACTCACAACGTTCCCCCTCGTTATTTTTATACCCGATACTCAAAATGAGTATTGGGGTATATTAGATTTGTGGTAAAAGTGGATGTGTGTAACGTCCAGAAGGTATCGTTTCCGACCCCATAAAGTATATATATTCTTGATCAGCATCAATAGCCGAGTCGATTGAGCCCTGTCTGTCTGTCCGTCCGTCCGTCTGTCCGTCTGTCCGTCCCAATTAGCGCCTAGTGCTCAAAGACTATAAGAGCTAGAGCAACGATCTTTTGGATCCAGACTTCTGTGATATGTCACTGCTACAAAAATATTTCAAAACTTCGCCCCGCCCACTTCCGCCCCCACAAAAGACGAAAATCTGTGGCATCCACAATTTTAAAGATATGAGAAAACCAAAAACGCAGAATCGTAGAGAATGACCATATCTTGAAGACTGCGGAATCTGAATTGGATCGTATTATTATTATAGCCAGCATCAAGAAAACAATTTCATTTTTTCTCGCCCTGTCTCTCTCTAACACACACGTAGCATAGGCGGCTTTGCTTAGAGTAAAACATTAGCGCCTAGATCTCAGAGACTACAAAAGCTAGACCAACCAAATTTGGTATCCACACTCCTAATATATCGGACTGAGACGAGTTTGTTTCAAAATTTCGCCACACCCCCTTCCGCCCCCGCAAAGGACGAAAATCTGGGGATATTCAAAAATCTCAGAGACTATTAAGGCTGGAGTAACCAAATTTGGTATTCGCACTCCAGTTAGATCTTACTATAAAACGTGTATTTCAAAATTTCGCCCCACGCCCTTCCGCCAACACAAAGAACGAAAATCTGTTGCATCCACAATATTGCAGATTCGAGAAAACTAAAAACGCAGAATCATAGATAACGACCATATCTATCAGATTGCTGAATGTGTATCAGATCAGATAATTTTTATAGCCAAAAGGAACAAATCAATTTGCAGTGGCTACGCAGCGCCTGACGTCACGCTCTGTCTCTCTCGCACGCACTCTTTGTCGTGTCGTTTAATATTAGCGGCGTCTGCCGGAGGAGAGCCATACTGACTTAGTATCGGGTATAACCGTAGAGTTGCGGTGTCCGCAGCAACTCACAACGTTCCCCCTCGTTTTTTGTTGCATAAGTGCCGCCAATTAATTTGATCATGCAAATGATTGACGAACAATTTGCAGTGCGAGACAAAGCCGATTTATTAATTGAACATTCTTATTATACCCGATACTCAAAATGAGTATTGGGGTATATTAGATTTGTGGTAAAAGTGGATGTGTGTAACGTCCAGAAGGAATCGTTTCCGACCCCATAAAGTATATATATTCTTGATCAGCATCAATAGCCGAGTCGATTGAGCCCTGTCTGTCTGTCCGTCCGTCCGTCTGTCCGTCCCCTTCAGCGCCTAGTGCTCAAAGACTATAAGAGCTAGAGCAACGATGTTTTGGATCCAGACTTCTGTGATATGTCACTGCTACAAAAATATTTCAAAACTTCGCCCCGCCCACTTCCGCCCCCACAAAGGACGAAAATCTGTGGCATCCACAATTTTAAAGATATTAGAAAACCAAAAACGTAGAATTGTAGAGAATGACCATATCTTTTAGTCTGCAGAATCTGAATTGGATCGTATTATTATTATAGCCAGCATCAAGAAAACAATTTCATTTTTTCTCGCCCTGTCTCTCTCTAACACACACGTAGCATAGGCGGCTTTGCTTAGAGTAAAACATTAGCGCCAAGATCTCAGAGACTATAAAAGCTAGAGCAACCAAATTTGGTATCCACACTCTTAATATATCGGACCGAGACGAGTTTGTTTCAAAATTTCGCCACAACCCCTTCCGCCCCCGCAAAGGACGAAAATCTGGGGATATTCAAAAATCTCAGAGACTATTAAGGCTAGAGTAACCAAATTTGGTATCCGCACTCCTGTAAGATCTTACTATAAAACGTGTATCTCAAAATTTCGCCCCACCCCCTTCCGCCAACACAAAGGACGAAAATCTGTTGCATCCACAATATTGCAGATTCGAGAAAACTAAAAAACCAGAATCATAGATAACGACCATATCTATCAGATTGCTGAATCTGGATCAGATCAGATCATTTTTATAGCCAATAGGAACAAATCAATTTGCAGTGGCTACGCAGCGCCCGAGGTCACGCTCAGACTGATTTTCTGTCTCTCTCGTACGCACTCTTTGTCGTGTCGTTTAATATTAGCGGCGTCTGCCGGAGGAGAGCCATACTGACTTTGTATCGGGTATAACTGTAGAGTTGCGGTGTCCGCAGAAACTCACAACGTTCCCCCTCGTTATTTTTATACCCGATACTCAAAATGAGTATTGGGGTATATTAGATTTGTGGTAAAAGTGGATGTGTGTAACGTCCAGAAGGTATCGTTTCCGACCCCATAAAGTATATATATTCTTGATCAGCATCAATAGCCGAGTCGATTGAGCCCTGTCTGTCTGTCCGTCCGTCCGTCTGTCCGTCTGTCCGTCCCAATTAGCGCCTAGTGCTCAAAGACTATAAGAGCTAGAGCAACGATCTTTTGGATCCAGACTTCTGTGATATGTCACTGCTACAAAAATATTTCAAAACTTCGCCCCGCCCACTTCCGCCCCCACAAAGGACGAAAATCTGTGGCATCCACAATTTTAAAGATATGAGAAAACCAAAAACGTAGAATTGTAGAGAATGACCATATCTTTTAGACTGCAGAATCTGAATTGGATCGTATTATTATTATAGCCAGCATCAAGAAAACAATTTCATTTTTTCTCGCCCTGTCTCTCTCTAACACACACGTAGCATAGGCAGCTTTGCTTAGAGTAAAACATTAGCGCCAAGATCTCAGAGACTATAAAAGCAAGAGCAACCAAATTTGGTATCCACACTCCTAATATATCGGACCGAGACGAGTTTGTTTCAAAATTTCGCCACACCCCCTTCCGCCCCCGCAAAGGACGAAAATCTGGGGATATTCAAAAATCTCAGAGACTATTAAGGCTAGAGTAACCAAATTTGGTATTCGCACTCCAGTTAGATTTTACTATAAAACGTGTATCTCAGAGTTTTGCCCCACCCCCTTCCGCCAACACAAAGGACGAAAATCTGTTGCATCCACAATATTGCAGATTCGAGAAAACTAAAAACGCAGAATCATAGATAACGACCATATCTATCAGATTGCTGAATCTGGATCAGATCAGATCATTTTTATAGCGAATAGGAACAAATCAATTTGCAGTGGCTACGCAGCGCCCGACGTGACGCTCAGACTGATTTTCTGTCTCTCTCGCACGCACTCTTTGTCGTGTCGTTTAATATTAGCGGCGTCTGCCGGAGGAGAGTTATACTGACTTAGTATCGGGGATAACCGTAGAGTTGCGGTGTCCGCAGCAACTCACAACGTTCCCCCTCGTTATACCCGATACTCAAAATGAGTATTGGGGTATATTAGATTTGTGGTAAAAGTGGATGTGTGTAACGTCCAGAAGGAATCGTTTCCGACCCCATAAAGTATATATATTCTTGATCAGCATCAATAGCCGAGTCGATTGAGCCCTGTCTGTCTGTCCGTCCGTCCGTCTGTCCGTCTGTCCGTCCCCCTCAGCTCCTAGTGCTCAAAGACTATAAGAGCTGGAGCAACGATGTTTTGGATCCAGACTTCTGTGATATGTCACTGCTACAAAAATATTTCAAAACTTCGCCCCGCCCTTTTTCGCCCCCACAAAGAACGAAAATCTGTGGCATCCACAATTTTAAAGATATTAGAAAACCAAAAACGTAGAATTGTAGAGAATGACCATATCTCTTAGACTGCAGAATCTGAATTGGATCGTATTATTATTATAGCCAGCATCAAGAAAACAATTTCATTTTTTCTCGCCCTGTCTCTCTCTAACACACACGTAGCATAGGCGGCTTTGCTTAGAGTAAAACATTAGCGCCAAGATCTCAGAGACTATAAAAGCTAGAGCAACCAAATTTGGTATCCAGACTCCTAACATATCGGACCGAGACGAGTTTGTTTCAAAATTTCGCCACAACCCCTTCCGCCCCCGCAAAGGACGAAAATCTGGGGATATTCAAAAATCTCAGAGACTATTAAGGCTAGAGTAACCAAATTTGGTATCCGCACTCCTGTAAGATCTTACTATAAAACGTGTATCTCAAAATTTCGCCCCACCCCCTTCCGCCAACACAAAGGACGAAAATCTGTTGCATCCACAATATTGCAGATTCGAGAAAACTAAAAACGCAGAATCATAGATAACGACCATATCTATCAGATTGCTGAATCTGGATCAGATCAGATCATTTTTATAGCCAATAGGAACAAATCAATTGGCAGTGGCTACGCAGCGCCCGACGTGACGCTCAGACTGATTTTCTGTCTCTCTCGCACGCACTCTTTGTCGTGTCGTTTAATATTAGCGGCGTCTGCCGGAGGAGAGTTATACTGACTTAGTATCGGGTATAACCGTAGAGTTGCGGTGTCCGCAGCAACTCACAACGTTCCCCCTCGTTATACCCGATACTCAAAATGAGTATTGGGGTATATTAGATTTGTGGTAAAAGTGGATGTGTGTAACGTCCAGAAGGAATCGTTTCCGACCCCATAAAGTATATATATTCTTGATCAGCATCAATAGCCGAGTCGATTGAGCCCTGTCTGTCTGTCCGTCCGTCCGTCTGTCCGTCTGTCCGTCCCCCTCAGCTCCTAGTGCTCAAAGACTATAAGAGCTGGAGCAACGATGTTTTGGATCCAGACTTCTGTGATATGTCACTGCTACAGAAATATTTCAAAACTTCGCCCCGCCCTTTTTCGCCGCCACAAAGAACGAAAATCTGTGGCATCCACAATTTTAAAGATATTAGAAAACCAAAAACGTGGAATTGTAGAGAATGACCATATCTTTTAGACTGCAGAATCTGAATTGGATCGTATTATTATTATAGCCAGCATCAAGAAAACAATTTCATTTTTTCTCGCCCTGTCTCTCTCTAACACACACGTAGCATAGGCGGCTTTGCTTAGAGTAAAACATTAGCGCCAAGATTTTAGAGACTATAAAAGCTAGAGCAACCAAATTTGGTATCCAGACTCCTAACATATCGGACCGAGACGAGTTTGTTTCAAAATTTCGCCACAACCCCTTCCGCCCCCGCAAAGGACGAAAATCTGGGGATATTCAAAAATCTCAGAGACTATTAAGGCTAGAGTAACCAAATTTGGTATCCGCACTCCTGTAAGATCTTACTTTAAAACGTGTATCTCAAAATTTCGCCCCAACCCCTTCCGCCAACACAAAGGACGAAAATCTGTTGCATCCACAATATTGCAGATTCGAGAAAACTAAAAACGCAGAATCATAGAAAACGACCATATCTATCAGATTGCTGAATCTGGATCAGATCAGATCATTTTTATAGCCAATAGGAAAAAATCAATTTGCAGTGGCTACGCAGCGCCCGACGTGACGCTCAGACTGATTTTCTGTCTCTCTCGCACGCACTCTTTGTCGTGTCGTTTAATATTAGCGGCGTCTGCCGGAGGAGAGTTATACTGACTTAGTATCGGGTATAAGCGTAGAGTTGCGGTGTCCGCAGCAACTCACAACGTTCCCCCTCGTTATACCCGATACTCAAAATGAGTATTGGGGTATATTAGATTTGTGGTAAAAGTGGATGTGTGTAACGTCCAGAAGGAATCGTTTCCGACCCCATAAAGTATATATATTCTTGATCAGCATCAATAGCCGAGTCGATTGAGCCCTGTCTGTCTGTCCGTCCGTCCGTCTGTCCGTCTGTCCGTCCCCTCAGCTCCTAGTGCTCAAAGACTATAAGAGCTGGAGCAACGATGTTTTGGATCCAGACTTCTGTGATATGTCACTGCTACAAAAATATTTCAAAACTTCGTCCCGCCCACTTTCGCCCCCACAAAGAACGAAAATCTGTGGCATCCACAATTTTAAAGATATGAGAAAACCAAAAACGCAGAATCGTAGAGAATGACCATATCTTTTAAACTGCAGAATCTGAATTGGATCGTATTATTATTATAGCCAGCATCAAGAAAACAATTTCATTTTTTCTCGCCCTGTCTCTTTCTAACACACACGTAGCATAGCCGGCTTTGATTAGAGTAAAACATTAGCGCCTAGATCTCAGAGACTATAAAAGCTAGAGCAACCAAATTTGGTATCCAGACTCCTAACATATCGGACCGAGACGAGTTTGTTTCAAAATTTCGCCACAACCCCCTCCGCCCCCGCAAAGGACAAAAATCTGGGGATATTCAAAAATCTCAGAGACTATTAAGGCTAGAGTAACCAAATTTGGTATCCGCACTCCTGTAAGATCTTACTATAAAACGTGTATCTCAAAATTTCGCCCCACCCCCTTCCGCCAACACAAAGGACGAAAATCTGTTGCATCCACAATATTGCAGATTCGAGAAAACTAAAAACGCAGAATCATAGATAACGACCATATCTATCAGATTGCTGAATCTGGATCAGAGCAGAGCATTTTTATAGCCAATAGGAACAAATCAATTTGCAGTGGCTACGCAGCGCCCGACGTCACGCTCAGACTGATTTTCTGTCTCTCTCGCACGCACTCTTTGTCGTGTCGTTTAATATTAGCGGCGTCTGCCGGAGGAGAGCCATACTGACTTTGTATCGGGTATAACTGTAGAGTTGCGGAGTCCGCAGCAACTCACAACGTTCCCCCTCGTTATTTTTATACCCGATACTCAAAATGAGTATTGGGGTATATTAGATTTGTGGTAAAAGTGGATGTGTGTAACGTCCAGAAGGTATCGTTTCCGACCCCATAAAGTATATATATTTTTGATCAGCATCAATAGCCGAGTCGATTGAGCCCTGTCTGTCTGTCCGTCCGTCCGTCTGTCCGTCTGTCCGTCCCAATTAGCGCCTAGTGCTCAAAGACTATAAGAGCTAGAGCAACGATGTTTCGGATCCAGACTTCTGTGATATGTCACTGCTACAAAAATATTTCAAAACTTCGCCCCGCCCACTTTCGCCCCCACAAAGAACGAAAATCTGTGGCATCCACAATTTTAAAGATATGAGAAAACCAAAAACGCAGAATCGTAGAGAATGACCATATCTTTTAAACTGCAGAATCTGAATTGGACCATATTATTATTATAGCCAGCATCAAGAAAACAATTTCATTTTTTCTCGCCCTGTCTCTCTCTAACACACACGTAGCATAGCCGGCTTTGCTTAGAGTAAAACATTAGCGCCTAGATCTCAGAGACTATAAAAGCTAGAGCAAGCAAATTTGGTATCCACACTCCTAACATATCGGACCGAGACGAGTTTGTTTCAAAATTTCGCCACAACCCCTTCCGCCCCCGCAAAGGACGAAAATCTGGGGATATTCACAAATCTCAGAGACTATTAACGCTAGAGTAACCAAATTTGGTATCCGCACTCCTGTTAGATCTCACTATAAAACGTATATCTCAAAATTTCGCCCCACCCCCTTCCGCCAACACAAAAGACGAAAATCTGTTGCATCCACAATATTGCAGATTCGAGAAAACTAAAAACGCAGAATCATAGATAACGACCATATCTATCAGATTGCTGAATGTGTATCAGATCAGATACTTTTTATAGCCAAAGGGAACAAATCAATTTGCAGTGGCTACGCAGCGCCTGACGTCACGCTCAGACTGATTTTCTGTCTCTCTCGCACGCACTCTTTGTCGTGTCGTTTAATATTAGCGGCGTCTGCCGGAGGAGAGCCATACTGAATTAGTATCGGGTATAACTAGAGTTGCGGTGTCCGCTGCAACTAACAACGTTCCCCCTCGTTATACCCGATACTCAAAATGAGTATTGGGGTATTTTAGATTTGTGGTAAAAGTGGATGTGTGTAACGTCCAGAAGGAATCGTTTCCGACCCCATAGAGTATATATATTCTTGATCAGCATCAATAGCCGAGTCGATTGAGCCCTGTCTGTCTGTCCGTCCGTCCGTCTGTCCGTCTGTCCGTCCCAATTAGCGCCTAGTGCTCAAAGACTATAACAGCTAGAGCAACGATGTTTTGGATCCAGACTTCTGTGATATGTCACTGCTACAAAAATATTTCAAAACTTCGCCCCGCCCACTTTCGCCCCCACAAAGAACGAAAATCTGTGGAATCCACAATTTTAAAGATATGAGAAAACCAAAAACGCAGAATCGTAGAGAATGACCATATCTTTTAGACTGCAGAATCTGAATTGGATCGTATTATTATTATAGCCAGCATCAAGAAAACAATTTCATTTTTTCTCGCCCTGTCTCTTTCTAACACACACGTAGCATAGCCGGCTTTGATTAGAGTAAAACATTAGCGCCTAGATCTCAGAGACTATAAAAGCTAGAGCAACCAAATTTGGTATCCAGACTCCTAACATATCGGACCGAGACGAGTTTGTTTCAAAATTTCGCCACAACCCCTTCCGCCCCCGCAAAGGACGAAAATCTGGGGATATTCAAAAATCTCAGAGACTATTAAGGCTAGAGTAACCAAATTTGGTATCCGCACTCCTGTAAGATCTTGCTATAAAACGTGTAACTCAAAATTTCGCCCCACCCCCTTCCGCCAACACAAAAGACGAAAATCTGTTGCATCCACAATATTGCAGATTCGAGAAAACTAAAAACGCAGAATCATAGATAACGACCATATCTATCAGATTGCTGAATCTGGATCAGATCAGATCATTTTTATAGCCAATAGGAACAAATCAATTTGCAGTGGCTACGCAGCGCCCGACGTCACGCTCAGACTGATTTTCTGTCTCTCTCGCACGCACTCTTTGTCGTGTCGTTTAATATTAGCGGCGTCTGCCGGAGGAGAGCCATACTGAATTAGTATCGTCACTGCTACAAAAATATTTCAAAACTTCGCCCCGCCCACTTTGGCCCCCACAAAGAACGAAAATCTGTGGCATCCACAATTTTAAAGATATGAGAAAACCAAAAACGCAGAGTCGTAGAGAATGACCATATCTTTTAGACTGCAGAATCTGAATTGGATCGTATTATTATTATAGCCAGCATCAAGAAAACAATTTCATTTTTTCTCGCCCTGTCTCTTTCTAACACACACGTAGCATAGCCGGCTTTGATTAGAGTAAAACATTAGCGCCTAGATCTCAGAGACTATAAAAGCTAGAGCAACCAAATTTGGTATCCAGACTCCTAACATATCGGACCGAGACGAGTTTGTTTCAAAATTTCGCCACAACCCCTTCCGCCCCCGCAAAGGACGAAAATCTGGGGATATTCAAAAATCTCAGAGACTATTAAGGCTAGAGTAACCAAATTTGGTATCCGCACTCCTGTAAGATCTTACTATAAAACGTGTATCTCAAAATTTCGCCCCACCCCCTTCCGCCAACACAAAGGACGAAAATCTGTTGCATCCACAATATTGCAGATTCGAGAAAACCAAAAACGCAGAATCATAGATAACGACCATATCTATCAGATTGCTGAATCTGGATCAGATCAGATCATTTTTATAGCCAATAGGAACAAATCAATTTGCAGTGGCTACGCAGCGCCCGACGTCACGCTCAGACTGATTTTCTGTCTCTCTCGCACGCACTCTTTGTCGTGTCGTTTAATATTAGCGGCGTCTGCCGGAGGAGAGCCATACTGACTTTGTATCGGGTATAACTGTAGAGTTGCGGTGTCCGCAGCAACTCACAACGTTCCCCCTCGTTATTTTTATACCCGATACTCAAAATGAGTATTGGGGTATATTAGATTTGGGGTAAAAGTGGATGTGTGTAACGTCCAGAAGGTATCGTTTCCGACCCCATAAAGTATATATATTCTTGATCAGCATCAAAAGCCGAGTCGATTGAGCCCTGTCTGTCTGTCCGTCCGTCCGTCTGTCCGTCTGTCCGTCCCAATTAGCGCCTAGTGCTCAAAGACTATAAGAGCTAGAGCAACGATGTTTCGGATCCAGACTTCTGTGATATGTCACTGCTACAAAAATATTTCAAAACTTCGCCCCGCCCACTTCCGCTTCCACAAAGAACGAAAATCTGTGGCATCCACAATTTTAAAGATATGAGAAAACCATATGACCATATCTAGAGAATGACCATATCTTTAAGACTGCAGAATCTGAATTGGATCGTATTATTATTATAGCCAGCATCAAGAAAACAATTTAATTTTGTCTCGCCCTGTCTCTCTCTAACACACACGTAGCATAGGCGGCTTTGCTTAGAGTAAAACATTAGCGCCTAGATCTCAGAGACTATAAAAGCTAGAGCAACCAAATTTGGTATCCACACTCCTAACATATCGGACCGAGACGAGTTTGTTTCAAAATTTCGCCACAACCCCTTCCGCCCCCGCAAAGGACGAAAATCTGGGGATATTCACAAATCTCAGAGACTATTAACGCTAGAGTAACCAAATTTGGTGGCCGTCAGCCATCGGGTGCTACAGGGGGACAAACGGATGACGGGTCGGCTCGCACAACTGTGAACTCGGAACTGAGGCGCAGCCGCTCCGGTTAGTAATACCCGGTGCGGTCTGCGTCTCACACCCCCCCCCCCCCCCTAGGACACAGAGGGTTGCGAGCGAACCGTCACCCGCCGTAACTGTGCACACCGGTGGAAGTGCGACTATACTCTCCCCGTGAGGGCGGCTGGAAACAGGTCCTAGCACGGTCATGTCTCTGCTAGGATGCTGGCGAATGGTAGTCGGGCGGAGAGAAGAAAACTCTCAGTGAAATTACCCCAATCCAAGGTGACACTGTTATATGCCGAGGGATGCATGGCCGGGGGGTGCCCGGTCGCTAATATGCGGACTCTGGATACCTGCCGACCTCCAGTTTAAATCAGGCTTCCCGGGGCAAGCGGGCTATGCCTCGGGTGACCATCCCCTTCCCGCCTACTCGTGGGAACTACTATGCCAAATAACAAACATATAAAAAATAACAAGGCCGCAAAGGAGCTCGGTACTCCTCTTAAAGTACCGGAGGGACAAGCCAATCCCTCTCCACCAGCGCCTGGGAAACCGGGTCCAAAGAAGACGGGGAAGGAGACTGAGTCGGCCCACCGTCTTCAGGCAGCAGCCGCAGCGAGGGGGGGCCCGAAAAGCCAATCGGGTCCTTCCAAGTCGGGTGGCTCCAAGGGCGAAGCGGATACCGGGGTGGCTGCCAAGCAGAGCGTAATCGCGGCTGGTAAGCGCACCGGGACCGAAGAACCCATGGGAGCCCCGGCGGGCAGCGTCTCTGCACCACGGGGTGGAAAGCCGTCGTACCAGGACAGGAGACGAGCGGCTTTCATCCTGTCCAACGAAGACCCGAACTTCAAGGCGTCAGCCGAAGGAAAGGAGCAGAGGCTGTGGGCCTGCTCAATCCTTCCACTGTTCCAGCCAGCCAAAGCCGGAAAGGGCGCAGCCAAGGCCGCCAACAAGCGGCAACGCTCAGCGGAGGACCCCGCAAATCAGCCAGGCCAAGCCCAGCAAGCCAAGCGGGTGAAGACCCACCTCACGAACCGGTCGTTCGCTGAGGTGGCGAGGGGCAGGACCCTGATCGGTGTCCTGGACAGGGGCGCCGAGGACGGCCATGTCCCTCGCGATAAGTGGCACCTGGTGGAGAACGAGCTCCAGGACCGGTTCCTACTGGAACTGGAGGAGAACGGCGGACCACCGCCAAAGTGTGAGGACGCAGGGTGGCATCAAGGCAAGGTGAAAGCCATCGCCTGCCAAGACGCTCGCTCTGCGGCCCTCTACATGAAGGCGGTGGCGGCCCTAAAAGAGGTCTATCCAGGGGCGAAACTGGAGGCCGTGAAGTGGGAAGATGTCCCTAGTCGCCCGAGAGCCAGAGCGTGGGTCTCGGCTAAGCCTGCAGAGCCTGAGAAGATCCTCAGGTTACTGCAGGTCTGCAACCCCCACCTTCCTACAGCCGATTGGAAGGTGGCAAAGGTGGAGGATATCCAAGGGCAGAGGCGCCAGATTATCCTCGTCCTAAATGAGGAATCCATTGATCTCCTCGCAAAGTCGGACGGTGTAGTGGATTATGGCTACAAGAAGGTCACCATATCCACTTACAAGTCCGATCGCAAGGGCAGGCAAGCGGAGGTCGAGCCAGACCCGGAGCTGCCGGAGATCCCGAAAGAGGGGGCCTCGTGCGAGGAAGACAACCCGGCGTGGGATGCGGCGTCCATGATGTCGGACGATATCTTGGACGACTACGCGTTCGACGAGAGCGACCTAGCAAGAGGTCTCAGCCACATCGTTGTCGGGGAGGAGCCGGAGTCCCCTGACAGCGATCTAGAAGCAACAATGGTGGAGGCGAGCCTCAGGAATGTCGTTGACGCTCCTGCAGATAAACCTCCACCATTGTAAGGCAGCATGCGCTGCTCTACTGCTCCACCTGGCCAAGGGTGGAGCCGACATAGTCCTCATTCAGGAGCCCTGGATCCTCGGAAACAGGGTCTCCGGTCTGAGGACTTCTGACTACAAGCTATATGTAGCTGAAACCGCAGGTAAAATTCGTACCTGCATTCTTGCAAAAAGAGAGTTGCACCTATTTTTGCTCCCAAATTTCAGCAATGAAGACCACACCGCAGTGAGCCTCGAAGGCCAGCAGCGCTCACTGAGGATCTGCTCCGCATACATGGGGCATGAACAACCAGACCCCCCTCCACACGCGCCTCTCCGGGCTCTAATCGCAGACTGCTCGGCCAAGGACATCGGCCTAATTGTGGGGTGCGATGCCAATGCACATCACTGTCAGTGGGGAAGCACTGACACAAACGAAAGGGGTGAGTACCTTTTCAGTTACTTACTGACCACACAGATGGTCTTACTAAACCGGGGTAGTGATCCCACCTTTATCATTAAAAACCGCAAGGAGGTCCTGGACCTCACGCTTGCCTCTCATGAGATACAGCGTAACATTGTATCCTGGAGGGTCCTGGAAGAGCACTCCTTCTCGGACCACAGGTACGTGGAAACTGTCTTCTCCTTCTCAGTACCGAAGCCAGTCCGATTCCGAAACATCAGGCGGACAAACTGGACTCGGTACTCTGATTACCTCTGTCGTGTTCTCCCTGAGCCCCCATCTGAGGAGGAGTTCTCCACGGAGGCCACGACTCGTCTTCTTAAGATCTTTACCGACGCCTGCAATAAGGCGCTCGACAAAGCATGCCCCTCTGGCAAGAACAGAGGCCGGAAGAAACCTGAATGGTTGAATCCGAAACTGGGTGAACTCCGGAAAGCCTCCCGGAGACTCTTCAATAAAGCTAAGGCTGAAAACGTTGAGCAAAACTGGGCCGAATACAAGGCCAGTCTGTCAACCTACAACAAAGAACTTAGAAAAGCCAAACGCGCCTCCTGGCGTAAGTTCTGCAGCGAAATCGAGAGTAACTCAGAAGCCTCACGCTTGCGCAGAGTTACTTGGGCTACTTGAAGAACACCGACCAGTCGTGGACTACGTCCAGCGGGGGGGCGCTAAATCTTCTCCTAAATACCCACTTCCCTGGCTGCGATGAAAACAGACCCAACTACCTCGCGCCTCCTTCTGTCGCCTCAAATGCCATCTGCTAAGCCAGGAGAACATTTCCTGGGCGATCAGAAGCTTTAAACCCTACAAGTCCGCGGGGCCAGACGGCATTTTCCCTGCCCAACTGATTCACGCGGGACATAAAGCCATTAACTGGCTCAAAATAATTTACGAGGGAATCTTCTCCCACGGGTGCATTCCTGACACCTGGCTTCAGACCAAAGTCGTATTCATACCCAAGGCAGGCAAGCCCTCGCACACTGCCCCAAAAGATTTCAGACCCATAAGTCTATCGTCTTTTCTTCTAAAGGCGATGGAGCGGCTCCTGGGGCTGCATCTAACGGCGTGCATTCCGTCCAGTCTGATCTCAGACTCCCAGCATGCCTATCGGAAGGGAAGATCCACCGAAACGGCCATACACTCGATCACATCGATCATCGAAGCATCCCTTAATTTTAAGGAGTACACCCTAGTAGCCTTCCTCGACATAGAAGGCGCCTTTAACAACATCCTTCCGACCGCCATCACGGGCGCACTGACGGATCTGGGCGTTGACTCCAGGACGGTGAGCCTGATCGATCAGATGCTACAATGCAGGATGGTTGAGGCATCACTGGGGACGTCAACGTGTACCAGATTTGTCAGCAGAGGCACACCGCAGGGCGGAGTCCTCTCGCCCCTCCTATGGAACGTGGCAGTGAACACACTGCTGCGGGAGATAGAGGGGGGTGGCTGCCGTGTGGTGGCGTACGCGGACGATGTTGCCATAGCATTCTCCGGAAAATTTCCGCAGACATTGTGTGAGTGCATGACAAGTACTCTCACGAAAATGTCGAAATGGGCAGACAAATGCGGGTTAGGCGTCAACCCGTCTAAAACGGAACTGGTGCTTTTCACTAGGAAGTACAAAGTTCCGGTACTGATTCCCCAAGACTATGTGGGGAAACGCTAGTCTTCAGCAACAACGCCAAGTATCTTGGCCTAATCCTCGATAGAAAGCTCGATTGGAAATTGAGCATAGAGGATAGAGTAAAGAAGGCCACAGTGGCCCTCTATACTTGCAGGAAAGCCATCGGACTAAAATGGGGAATGACCCCCTATATAGTTCGGTGGCTCTACACCGCCATCATACGACCAATCATGCTCTATGGAGTGGTGGTATGGTGGCCAGCCTTGGACAGAAGGACATGCCTCAATAAACTCAGCAGAGTTCAACGCATGGCAGAGCTATGCATAACTGGCGGGCTACGCACTACTCCAGGGGAAGCCCTGGATACTGTGCTGGACCTCCTCCCTGTGGATCTCATGGGAAAGAAGGTGGCAACACTTTCCGCCCTCAGAATGAGAGAAGCCAGACTGTGGAAAGCATCCGCGGTTGGGCACTCGGGAATCCTGATGAGACTCCCGCAATTACCAGAGAGGACAGATTACTGTATCCCCAGTGATCACCTCTCGACGCCCTTCCAGGTATCAATCCCATCTAGGGAGGACTGGGAGATGGGCGAACCAGGACCTGCAAATGCGGTCCACTTCTACACTGATGGCTCAAAGCTAGACGGCCGCGTGGGAGGCGGAGTCTACTGCAGCGAGCTGAACATCAGTCATTGCTTCAGGCTCCCGGATCACTGTAGTGTGTTCCAAGCGGAGGTTGAAGCCATCAAGGAGGCCATTTCGATCGTCTCCAAATTACTTCTAGATACGCACTTAGTGTGCGTCTTCTCGGACAGCCAAGCAGCTATCAAAGCTCTAGGCTCAATATCGTCGAACTCAGCGACTGTAAATGACTGCCGCAGGTCTCTGCACGAGATCGCAGAGCAGTTAGATCTCTTCATTATATGGGTCCCCGGCCACAGGGACATCGAGGGGAATGACGCCGCCGACGAGCTAGCCAGGCAGGGTACTACGATTCCTCTCCTACCGGAGAGGGAGCAAGTAGCGATGCCCTTGGCTACGTGCAGGCTCTTAACGCACGAATTGTTCGAGCAAAATGCCAATAGGAGATGGCAGCAAACCGTTTCCTGTAAAGTCTCAAGATTGATATGGCCATATCGATCGAAGAAGCGCTCAGCAGAGCTGTATAAACTCAGCAGAGCACAGTGCTCTGCAGTTACTAGAGCCATTACGGGACACTGGCAGATCGGCACTCACGCCTCTAGACTGTCAATCCCTCATAACGACTTCTGCAGGAGTTGTCGCGACGAGGAGGAGGAGGAATCGGTCCCCCACTTCTTCTGCCACTGCCCAGCCCTTGGAAATCGTCGTCTTCGTATTCTCGGGGCCGCTTTCCTCACGGACATTTCGGACCTGTCCGTAATCAAACCAGGGACCTTGTCCAAATACATCCAAGCCACCGGATGGGACTGCCCTTAACCTGCAGTAGTATGCTCTCACGGTTCGGGCAACGCGAAGGGGCACATGACCATGCGGCAACACAACGGACCTTTTATAGGTCCAAGTGAGCTTGGGGGCGGGAGGCTCTTATCCCCCCCCCTCCCGGCTACCGCCTTAACCTAACCTAACCTAACCAAATTTGGTATCCGCACTCCTGTTAGATCTCACTTTAAAACGTATATCTCAAAATTTCGTCCCACCCCCTTCCGCCAACACAAAGGACGAAAATCTGTTGCATCCACAATATTACAGATTCGAGAAAACTAAAAACGCAGAATCATAGATAACGACCATATCTATCAGATTGCTGAATGTGTATCAGATCAGATAATTTTTATAGCCAAAAGGAACAAATCAATTTGCAGTGGCTACGCAGCGCCTGACGTCACGCTCAGACTGATTTTCTGTCTCTCTCGCACGCACTCTTTGTCGTGTCGTTTAATATTAGCGGCGTCTGCCGGAGGAGAGCCATACTGAATTAGTATCGGGTATAACTAGAGTTGCGGTGTCCGCTGCAACTAACAACGTTCCCCCTCGTTATACCCGATACTCAAAATGAGTATTGGGGTATATTAGATTTGTGGTAAAAGTGGATGTGTGTAACGTCCAGAAGGAATCGTTTCCGCCCCCATAAAGTATATATATTCTTGATCAGCATCAATAGCCGAGTCGATTGAGCCATGTCTGTCTGTCCGTCTGTCCGTCCGTCCGTCTGTCCGTCTGTCCGTCTGTCCGTCCGTCCGTCTGTCCGTCTGGCCGTCCGTCCGTCTGTCCGTCCCCTTCAGCGCCTAGTGCTCAAAGACTATAAGAGCTAGAGCAACGATGTTTTGTATCCAGACTTCTGTGATATGTCGCTGCTACAAAAATATTTCAAAACTTCGCCCCGCCCACTTCCGCCACCACAAAGGACGAAAATCTGTGGCATCCACATTTTTAAAGATACGATAAAACCAAAAACGCAGAATCGTAGAGGATGACTATATGTTTTAGAATGTAAGATCTCAACCAGATCGTATAATTATTATAGCCGGAATCAAGAAAACAATTTCATTCTTTCTCGCTCTGTCTCTCTCTAACACACAGGTTTCATGGTCGGTTTTGCCAATTGCAAAATATGAGTTCAAGGATCTCAGAACCTATAAGAGCCAGAGCAACCAAATATGGTATCCACACTCCTGTGATATCGGACCTTGACCGTTTCGTGTCCAAATTTCGCCACACCCTCTTCCGCCCCCGCAAAGGACGCAAATCTGGGGCATCCACAAATCTCAGAGACTATTAAGGCTAGAGTAACCAAATTTGGTATCCGCACTTCTGTTAGATCTCACTATAAAACGTATATCTCAGAATTTCGCCCCACCCCCTTCCGCCCCCACAAAGGACGAAAATCTGGGGATATTCAAAAATCTCAAAGACTATTAAGGCTAGAGTAACCAAATTTGATATCCGCACTCCTGTTAGATCTTACTATAAAACGTGTATCTCAAAATTTCGCCCCACCCCCTTCCGCCCACACAAAAGACGAAAATCTGTTGCATCCACAATATTACAGATTCGAGAAAACTAAAAACGCAGAATCATAGATAACGACCATATCTATCAGATTGCTGAATGTGTATCAGATCAGATAATTTTTATAGCCAAAAGGAACAAATCAATTTGCAGTGGCTACGCAGCGCCTGACGTCACGCTCAGACTGATTTTCTGTCTCTCTCGCACGCACTCTTTGTCGTGTCGTTTAATATTAGCGGCGTCTGCCGGAGGAGAGCCATACTGAATTAGTATCGGGTATAACTAGAGTTGCGGTGTCCGCTGCAACTAACAACGTTCCCCCTCGTTATACCCGATACTCAAAATGAGTATTGGGGTATATTAGATTTGTGGTAAAAGTGGATGTGTGTAACGTCCAGAAGGAATCGTTTCCGACCCCATAAAGTATATATATTCTTGATCAGCATCAATAGCCGAGTCGATTGAGCCCTGTCTGTCTGTCCTTCCGTCCGTCCGTCCGTCTGTCCGTCTGTCCGTCCCCTTCAGCGCCTAGTGCTCAAAGACTATAAGAGCTAGAGCAACGATGTTTTGGATCCAGACTTCTGTGATATGTCACTGCTACAAAAATATTTCAAAACTTCGCCCCGCCCACTTCCGCTTCCACAAAGAACGAAAATCTGTGGCATCCACAATTTTAAAGATATGAGAAAACCAAAAACGCAGAATCTTAGAGAATGACCATATCTTTAAGACTGCAGAATCTGAATTGGATCGTATTATTATTATAGCCAGCATCAAGAAAACAATTTAATTTTGTCTCGCCCTGTCTCTCTCATCCAGACTTCTGTGATATGTCACTGCTACAAAAATATTTCAAAACTTCGCCCCGCCCACTTCCGCCACCACAAAGGACGAAAATCTGTGGCGATAAAACCAAAAACGCAGAATCGTAGAGGATGACTATATGTTTTAGAATGTAAGATCTCAACCAGATCGTATAATTATTATAGCCGGAATCAAGAAAACAATTTCATTCTTTCTCGCTCTGTCTCTCTCTAACACACAGGTTTCATGGTCGGTTTTGCCAATTGCAAAATATGAGTTCAAGGATCTCAGAACCTATAAGAGCCAGAGCAACCAAATATGGTATCCACACTCCTGTGATATCGGACCTTGACCGTTTCGTGTCCAAATTTCGCCACACCCCCTTCCGCCCCCGCAAAGGACGGAAATCTGGGGCATCCACAAATCTCAGAGACTATTAAGGCTAGAGAAACCAAATTTGGTATCCGCACTTCTGTTAGATCTCACTATAAAACGTATATCTCAGAATTTCGCCCCACCCCCTTCCGCCCACACAAAGGACGAAAATCTGTTGCATCCACAATATTGCACATTCGAGAAAACTAAAAACGCAGAATCATAGATAGCGACCATATCTATCAGATTGCTGAATGTGTATCAGATCAGATAACTTTTATAGCCAAAAGGAACAAATCAATTTGCAGTGGCTACGCAGCGCCTGACGTCACGCTCAGACTGATTTTCTGTCTCTCTCGCACGCACTCTTTGTCGTGTCGTTTAATATTAGCGGCGTCTGCCGGAGGAGAGCCATACTGAATTAGTATCGGGTATAACTAGAGTTGCGGTGTCCGCTGCAACTAACAACGTTCCCCCTCGTTATACCCGATACTCAAAATGAGTATTGGGGTATATTAGATTTGTGGTAAAAGTGGATGTGTGTAACGTCCAGAAGGAATCGTTTCCGACCCCATAAAGTAGATATATTCTTGATCAGCATCAATAGCCGAGTCGATTGAGCCATGTCCGTCCGTCCGTCTGTCCGTCTGTCCGTCCGTCCGTCTGTCCGTCCCCTTCAGCGCCTAGTGCTCAAAGACTATAAGAGCTAGAGCAACGATGTTTTGGATCCAGACTTCTGTGATATGTCACTGCTACAAAAATATTTCATAACTTCGCCCCGCCCACTTCCGCTTCCACAAAGAACGAAAATCTGTGGCATCCACAATTTTAAAGATATGAGAAAACCAAAAACGCAGAATCGTAGAGAATGACCATATCTTTAAGACTGCAGAATCTGAATTGGATCGTATTATTATTATAGCCAGCATCAAGAAAACAATTTAATTTTGTCTCGCCCTGTCTCTCTCTAACACACACGTAGCATAGGCGGCTTTGCTTAGAGTAAAACATTAGCGCCTAGATCTCAGAGACTATAAAAGCTAGAGCAACCAATTGTTTCAAAATTTCGCCACAACCCCTTCCGCCCCCGCAAAGGACGAAAATCTGGGGATATTCACAAATCTCAGAGACTATTAACGCTAGAGTAACCAAATTTGGTATCCGCACTCCTGTTAGATCTCACTATAAAACGTATATCTCAAAATTTCGTCCCACCCCCTTCCGCCAACACAAAGGACGAAAATCTGTTGCATCCACAATATTGCAGATTCGAGAAAACTAAAAACGCAGAATCATAGATAGCGACCATATCTATCAGATTGCTGAATGTGTATCAGATCAGATAACTTTTATAGCCAAAAGGAACAAATCAATTTGCAGTGGCTACGCAGCGCCTGACGTCACGCTCAGACTGATTTTCTGTCTCTCTCGCACGCACTCTTTGTCGTGTCGTTTAATATTAGCGGCGTCTGCCGGAGGAGAGCCATACTGAATTAGTATCGGGTATAACTAGAGTTGCGGTGTCCGCTGCAACTAACAACGTTATACCCGATACTCAAAATGAGTATTGGGGTATATTAGATTTGTGGTAAAAGTGGATGTGTGTAACGTCCAGAAGGAATCGTTTCCGACCCCATAAAGTAGATATATTCTTGATCAGCATCAATAGCCGAGTCGATTGAGCCATGTCCGTCCGTCCGTCTGTCCGTCTGTCCGTCCGTCCGTCTGTCCGTCTGGCCGTCCGTCCGTCTGTCCGTCCCCTTCAGCGCCTAGTGCTCAAAGACTATAAGAGCTAGAGCAACGATGTTTTGTATCCAGACTTCTGTGATATGTCGCTGCTACAAAAATATTTCAAAACTTCGCCCCTCCCACTTCCGCCACCACAAAGGACGAAAATCTGTGGCATCCACATTTTTAAAGATACGATAAAACCAAAAACGCAGAATCGTAGAGGATGACTATATGTTTTAGAATGTAAGATCTCAACCAGATCGTATAATTATTATAGCCGGAATCAAGAAAACAATTTCATTCTTTCTCGCTCTGTCTCTCTCTAACACACAGGTTTCATGGTCGGTTTTGCCAATTGCAAAATATGAGTTCAAGGATCTCAGAACCTATAAGAGCCAGAGCAACCAAATATGGTATCCACACTCCTGTGATATCGGACCTTGACCGTTTCGTGTCCAAATTTCGCCACACCCCCTTCCGCCCCCGCAAAGGACGAAAATCTGGGGCATCCACAAATCTCAGAGACTATTAAGGCTAGAGTAACCAAATTTGGTATCCGCACTTCTGTTAGATCTCACTATAAAACGTATATCTCAGAATTTCGCCCCACCCCCTTCCGCCCCCACAAAGGACGAAAATCTGGGGATATTCAAAAATCTCAAAGACTATTAAGGCTAGAGTAACCAAATTTGGTATCCGCACTCCTGTTAGATCTTTCTATAAAACGTGTATCTCAATATTTCGCCCCACCCCCTTCCGCTCACACAAAGAACGAAAATCTGTTGCATCCACAATATTGCACATTCGAGAAAACTAAAAACGCAGAATCATAGATAATGACCATATCTATCAGATTGCTGAATCTGGATCAGATCAGATCATTTTTATAGCCAATAGGAACAAATCAATTTTTAGTGGCTACGCAGCGCCCGACGTCACGCTCAGACTGATTTTCTCTCTCTCTCGCACGCACTCTTTGTCGTGTCGTTTAATATTAGCGGCGTCTGCCGGAGGAGAGCCATACTGACTTAGTATCGGGTATAACCGTAGAGTTGCGGTGTCCGCAGCAACTCACAACGTTCCCCCTCGTTATACCCGATACACAAAATGAGTATTGGGGTATATTAGATTTGTGGTAAAAGCGGATGTGTGTAACGTCCAGAAGGAATCGTTTCCGACCCCATAAAGTATATATATTCTTGATCAGCATCAATAGCCGAGTCGATTGAGCCCTGTCTGTCTGTCCTTCCGTCCGTCCGTCCGTCTGTCCGTCTGTCCGTCCCCTTCAGCGCCTAGTGCTCAAAGACTATAAGAGCTAGAGCAACGATGTTTTGGATCCAGACTTCTGTGATATATCACTGCTACAATAATATTTCAAAACTTCGCCAAAACTTCACTGCTACAAAAATATTTCAAAACTTTGCCCCGCCCACTTCCGCCCCCACAAAGGACGAAAATCTGTGGCATCCACAATTTTAAAGATATGAGAAAACCAAAAACGTAGATTTGTAGAGAATGACCATATTTTTAAGACTGCGAAATCTGAATTGGATCGTATTATTATTATAGCCAGCATCTCGCCCTGTCTCTCTCTAACACACACGTAGCATAGCCGGCTTTGCTTAGAGTAAAACATTAGCGCCTAGATCTCAGAGACTACAAAAGCTAGAGCAACCAAATTTGGTATCCACACTCCTTATATATCGGACCGAGACGAGTTTGTTTCAAAATTTCGCCACACCCCCATCCGCCCCCGCAAAGGACGAAAATCTGGGGATATTAAAAAATCTCAGAGACTATTAAGGCTAGAGTAACAAAATTTGGTATTCGCACTCCAGTTAGATCTTACTATAAAACGTGTATTTCAAAATTTCGCCCCACGCCCTTCCGCCCACACAAAGGACGAAAATCTGTTGCATCCACAATATTGCACATTCAAGAAAACTAAAAACGCAGAATCATAGATAATGACCATATCTATCAGATTGCTGAATCTGGATCAGATCAGATCATTTTTATAGCCAATAGGAACACATCAATTTGCAGTGGCTACGCAGCGCCCGACGTCACGCTCAGACTGATTTTCTGTCTCTCTCGCACGCACTCTTTGTCGTGTCGTTTAATATTAGCGGCATCTGCCGGAGGAGAGTTATACTGACTTAGTATCGGGTATAACCGTAGAGTTGCGGTGTCCGCAGCAACTCACAACGTTCCCCCTCGTTTTTTGTTGCATAAGTGCCGCCAATTAATTTGATCATGCAAATGATTGACGAACAATTTGCAGTGCGAGACAAAGCCGATTTATTAATTAAACATTCTTATTATACCCGATACTCAAAATGAGTATTGGGGTATATTAGATTTGTGGTAAAAGTGGATGTGTGTAACGTCCAGAAGGAATCGTTTCCGACCCCATAAAGTATATATATTCTTGATCAGCATCAATAGCCGAGTCGATTGAGCCCTGTCTGTCTGTCCGTCCGTCCGTCTGTCCGTCTGTCCGTCCCCTTCAGCGCCTAGTGCTCAAAGACTATAAGAGCTAGAGCTACGATGTTTTGGATCCAGACTTCTGTGATATGTCACTGCTACAAAAATATTTCAAAACTTCGCCCCGCCCACTTCCGCCCCCACAAAGGACGAAAATCTGTGGCATCCACAATTTTAAAGATATTAGAAAACAAAAACGTAGAATTGTAGAGAATGACCATATCTTTAAGACTGCGGAATCTGAATTGGATCGTATTATTATTATAGCCAGCATCAAGAAAACAATTTCATTTTTTCTCGCCCTGTCTCTCTCTAACACACACGTAGCATAGGCGGCTTTGCTTAGAGTAAAACCGTATAGAATCAGTACAGAAAAACTTTTTACTCTTTGCTCTGCGGGGCCTTAACTGGGATGCGGGTGTAAGACTCCCATCTTACTCTAGTAGACTACTATTATTAAACCTCCCATCCTTAGTTAACCGTAGAAAAATGCTTGGTGTGATATTTATGCACAACTTGATCAGGGGTGACATAGACAGCCCTGATCTGTTGAGCCGCATAAACTTCACGATTCCTATTAGACTGACTAGAAATTTTATACCGTTGTTCCTTCCACTTTGTAGATCGAATTATTCCTTGCATGAACCGTTTAGGGTCTTATGCTCGGATTATAATTCCCTCTACCATATTATATCCACCACTAATTCTCTTCCTCTTATTAAATTATTAATCCTTACACACCTTTCTATTAATTAGTAACTGTAGTGGTATTTGTACTTTGATTGCATGCTTAGTTTCTTAGTAAGTTTAGTACTAATTTTCCTCGAATGTTAGTCTAATAGCTATCTTTCTTGCATGTTCGCGTTTGGTTCGGCTACGCACCGCGCGTCATGCGGCAGCGCCCCTCGGTCGGTTGGGCGGGAGGAGGGCTGCGTTTTGCCTGGGATCCGCGCGTAACAGCCTTCTGCTGGTGTCACACGGGCCACTTGACGGTGCTGTAACTGCATCGCCTCTTGAAAGATGCAGTCATTGCATGTCAACGTCCACACAAAACATTAGCGCCAAGATCTCAGAGACTATAAAAGCTAGAGCAACCAAATTTGGTATCCACACTCTTAATATATCGGACCGAGACGAGTTTGTTTCAACATTTCGCCACACCCCCTTCCGCCCCCGCAAAGGACGAAAATCTGGGGATATTCAAAAATCTCAGAGACTATTAAGGCTAGAGTAACCAAATTTGGTATTCGCACTCCAGTTAGATCTTACTATAAAAAGTGTATCTCAAAATTTCGCCCACCCCCTTCCGCCCACACAAAGGACGAAAATCTGTTGCATCCACAATATTGCACATTCGAGAAAACTAAAAACGCAGAATCATAGATAACGACCATATCTATCAGATTGCTGAATCTGGATCAGATCAGATCATTTTTATAGCCAATAGGAACAAATCAATTTGCAGTGGCTACGCAGCGCCCGACGTCACGCTCAGACTGATTTTCTGTCTCTCTCGCACGCACTCTTTGTCTTGTCGTTTAATATTAGCGGCATCTGCCGGAGGAGAGTTATACTGACTTAGTATCGGGTATAACCGAAGAGTTGCGGTGTCCGCAGCAACTCACAACGTTCCCCCTCGTTTTTTTTTTGTTGCATAAGTGCCGCCAATTAATTTGATCATGCAAATGATTGACGAACAATTTGCAGTGCGAGACAAAGCCGATTTATTAATTAAACATTCTTATTATACCCGATACTCAAAATGAGTATTGGGGTATATTAGATTTGTGGTAAAAGTGGATGTGTGTAACGTCCAGAAGGAATCGTTTCCGACCCCATAAAGTATATATATTCTTGATCAGCATCAATAGCCGAGTCGATTGAGCCCTGTCTGTCTGTCCGTCCGTCCGTCTGTCCGTCCCAATTAGCGCCTAGTGCTCAAAGACTATAAGAGCTAGAGCAACGATGTTTCGGATCCAGACTTCTGTGATATGTCACTGCTACAAAAATATTTCAAAACTTCGCCCCGCCCACTTCCGCTTCCAGAAAGAACGAAAATCTGTGGCATCCACAATTTTAAAGATATGAGAAAACCAAAGACGCAGAATCGTAGAGAATGACCATATCTTTTAGACTGCGAAATCTGAATTGGATCGTATTATTATTATAGCCAGCATCAAGGAAACAATTTCATTTTTTCTCGCCCTGTCTCTCTCTAACACACACGTAGCATAGCCGGCTTTGCTTAGAGTAAAACATTAGCGCCTAGATCTCAGAGACTATAAAAGCTAGAGCAACCAAATTTGGTATCCACACTCCTAACATATCGGATCGAGACGAGTTTGTTTCAAAATTTCGCCACACCCTCTTCCGCCCCCGCAAAGGACGAAAATCTGAGGATATTCAAAAATTTCATAGACTATTAAGGCTAGAAAAACCAAATTTGGTATCCGCACTCCTGTTAGATCTCACTATAAAAAGTTAAAGTTTTTAAAGTTTTCCGAACACATTTCTACCATGGTAAATAAGGCCATGAGCGTGCTTGGGTTTATAAAGAGGTGGTCAAAGGAATTTGACGACCCCTATATAACAAAGACTCTCTATACCTCGCTTGTTCGTCCGATCTTAGAATACGGCTCCTGTGTATGGTGCCCTCAGTACAAAGTACACCAGGACCGTATAGAATCAGTACAGAAAAACTTTTTACTCTTTGCTCTGCGGGGCCTTAACTGGGATGCGGGTGTAAGACTCCCATCTTACTCTAGTAGACTACTATTAGTAAACCTCCCATCCTTAGTTAACCGTAGAAAAATGCTTGGTGTGATATTTATGCAAAACTTGATCAGGGGTGACATAGACAGCCCTGATCTGTTGAGCCGCATAAACTTCACGATTCCTATTAGACTGACTAGAAATTTTATACCGTTGTTCCTTTCACTTTGTAGATCGAATTATTCCTTGCATGAACCGTTTAGGGTCTTATGCTCGGATTATAATTCCCTCTACCATATTATATCCACCACTAATTCTCTTCCTCTTATTAAATTATTAATCCTTACACACCTTTCTATTAATTAGTAACTGTAGTGGTATTTGTACTTTGATTGCATGCTTAGTTTCTTAGTAAGTTTAGTACTAATTTTCCTCGAATGTTAGTCTAATAGCTATCTTTCTTGCATGTTCGCGTTTGGTTCGGCTACGCACCGCGCGTCATGCGGCAGCGCCCTTCGGTCGGTTGGGCGGGAGGAGGGCTGCGTTTTGCCTGGGATCCGCGCGTAACAGCCTTCTGCTGGTGTCACACGGGCCACTTGACGGTGCTGTAACTGCATCGCCTCTTGAAAGATGCAGTCATTGCATGTCAACGTCCACAAAACGTATATCTCAAAATTTCGCCCCACCCCCTTCCGCCAACACAAAGGACGAAAATCTGTTGCATCCACAGTATTGCAGATTCGAGAAAACTAAAAACGCAGAATCATAGATAACGACCATATCTATCAGATTGCTGAATGTGTATCAGATCAGATAATTTTTATAGCCAAAAGGAACAAATCAATTTGCAGTGGCTACGCAGCGCCTGACGTCACGCTCAGACTGATTTTCTGTCTCTCTCGCACGCACTCTTTGTCGTGTCGTTTAATATTAGCGGCGTCTGCCGGAGGAGAGCCATACTGAATTAGTATCGGGTATAACTAGAGTTGCGGTGTCCGCTGCAACTAACAACGTTCCCCCTCGTTATACCCGATACTCAAAATGAGTATTGGGGTATATTAGATTTGTGGTAAAAGTGGATGTGTGTAACGTCCAGAAGGAATCGTTTCCGACCCCATAAAGTATATATATTCTTGATCAGCATCAATAGCCGAGTCGATTGAGCCATGTCTGTCTGTCCTTCCGTCCGTCCGTCCGTCTGTCCGTCCCCTTCAGCGCCTAGTGCTCAAAGACTATAAGAGCTAGAGCAACGATGTTTTGGATCCAGACTTCTGTGATATGTCACTGCTACAAAAATATTTCAAAACTTCGCCCCGCCCACTTCCGCCCCCACAAAGGACGAAAATCTGTGGCATCCACAATTTTAAAGATATTAGAAAACAAAACCGTAGAATTGTAGAGAATGACCATATCTTTAAGACTGCGGAATCTGAATTGGATCGTATTATTATTATAGCCAGCATCAAGAAAACAATTTTATTTTTTCTCGCCCTGTCTCTCTCTAACACACACGTAGCATAGGCGGCTTTGCTTAGAGTAAAACATTAGCGCCAAGATCTCAGAGACTATAAAAGCTAGAGCAACCAAATTTTGTCTCCACTCTCTTAATATATCGGACCGAGACGAGTTTGTTTCAACATTTCGCCACACCCCCTTCCGCCCCCGCAAAGGACGAAAATCTGGGGATATTCAAAAATCTCAGAGACTATTAGGGCTAGAGTAACCAAATTTGATATTCGCACTCCAGTTAGATCTTACTATAAAAAGTGTATCTCAAAATTTCGCCCACCCCCTTCCGCCCACACAAAGGACGAAAATCTGTTGCATCCACAATATTGCACATTCGAGAAAACTAAAAACGCAGAATCATAGATAACGACCATATCTATCAGATTGCTGAATCTGGATCAGATCAGATCATTTTTATAGCCAATAGGAACAAATCAATTTGCAGTGGCTACGCAGCGCCCGACGTCACGCTCAGACTGATTTTCTGTCTCTCTCGCACGCACTCTTTGTTTTGTCGTTTAATATTAGCGGCCTCTGCCGGAGGAGAGTTATACTGACTTAGTATCGGGTATAACCGTAGAGTTGCGGTGTCCGCAGCAACTCACAACGTTCCCCCTCGTTATACCCGATACACAAAATGAGTATTGGGGTATATTAGATTTGTGGTAAAAGCGGATGTGTGTAACGTCCAGAAGGAATCGTTTCCGACCCCATAAAGTATATATATTCTTGATCAGCATCAATAGTCGAGTCGATTGAGCCCTGTCTGTCTGTCCTTCCGTCCGTCCGTCCGTCTGTCCGTCTGTCCATCCCCTTCAGCGCCTAGTGCTCAAAGACTATAAGAGCTAGAGCAACGATGTTTTGGATCCAGACTTCTGTGATATGACACTGCTACAAAAATATTTCAAAACTTCGCCCCGCCCACTTCCGCCCCCACAAAGGACGAAAATCTGTGGCATCCACAATTTTAAAGATATGAGAAAACCAAAAACGTAGATTTGTAGAGAATGACCATATCTTTAAGACTGCGGAATCTGAATTGGATCGTATTATTATTATAGCCAGCATCAAGAAAACAATTTCATTTTTTCTCGCCCTGTCTCTCTCTAACACACACGTAGCATAGGCGGCTTTGCTTAGAGTAAAACATTAGCGCCTAGATCTCAGAGACTACAAAAGCTAGAGCAACCAAATTTGGTATCCACACTCCTTATATATAGGACCGAGACGAGTTTGTTTCAAAATTTCGCCACACCCCCATCCGCCCCCGCAAAGGACGAAAATCTGGGGATATTCAAAAATCTCAGAGACTATTAAGGCTAGAGTAACCAAATTTGGTATTCGCACTCCAGTTAGATCTTACTATAAAAAGTGTATCTCAAAATTTCGCCCACCCCCTTCCGCCCACACAAAGGACGAAAACCTGTTGCATCCACAATATTGCACATTCGAGAAAACTAAAAACGCAGAATCATAGATAACGACCATATCTATCAGATTGCTGAATCTGGATCAGATCAGATCATTTTTATAGCCAATAGGAACAAATCAATTTGCAGTGGCTACGCAGCGCCCGACGTCACGCTCAGACTGATTTTCTGTCTCTCTCGCACGCACTCTTTGTCTTGTCGTTTAATATTAGCGGCATCTGCCGGAGGAGAGTTATACTGACTTAGTATCGGGTATAACCGTAGAGTTGCGGTGTCCGCAGCAACTCACAACGTTCCCCCTCGCTTTTTTTTTGTTGCATAAGTGCCGCCAATTAATTTGATCATGCAAATGATTGACGAACAATTTGCAGTGCGAGACAAAGCCGATTTATTAAATAAACATTCTTATTATACCCGATACTCAAAATGAGTATTGGGGTATATTAGATTTGTGGTAAAAGTGGATGTGTGTAACGTCCAGAAGGAATCGTTTCCGACCCCATAAAGTATATATATTCTTGATCAGCATCAATAGCCGAGTCGATTGAGCCCTGTCTGTCTGTCCGTCCGTCCGTCTGTCCGTCCCAATTAGCGCCTAGTGCTCAAAGACTATAAGAGCTAGAGCAACGATGTTTCGGATCCAGACTTCTGTGATATGTCACTGCTACAGAAATATTTCAAAACTTCGCCCCGCCCACTTCCGCTTCCACAAAGAACGAAAATCTGTGGCATCCACAATTTTAAAGATATGAGAAAACCAAAAACGCAGAATCGTAGAGAATGACCATATCTTTTAGACTGCAGAATCTGAATTGGATCGTATTATTATTATAGACAGCATCAAAAAAACAATTTCATTTTTTCTCGCCCTGTCTCTCTCTAACACACACGTAGCATAGCCGGCTTTGCTTAGAGTAAAACATTAGCGCCTAGATCTCAGAGACTATAAAAGCTAGAGCAACCAAATTTGGTATCCACACTCCTAACATATCGGACCGAGACGAGTTTGTTTCAAAATTTCGCCACACCCTCTTCCGCCCCCGCAAAGGACGAAAATCTGAGGATATTCAAAAATCTCAGAGACTATTAAGGCTAGAAAAACCAAATTTGGTATCCGCACTCCTGTTAGATCTCACTATAAAACGTATATCTCAAAATTTCGCCCCACCCCCTTCCGCCAACACAAAAGACGAAAATCTGTTGCATCCACAATATTGCAGATTCGAGAAAACTAAAAACGCAGAATCATAGATAACGACCATATCTATCAGATTGCTGAATGTGTATCAGATCAGATAATTTTTATAGCCAAAAGGAACAAATCAATTTGCAGTGGCTACGCAGCGCCTGACGTCACGCTCAGACTGATTTTCTGTCTCTCTCGCACGCACTCTTTGTCGTGTCGTTTAATATTAGCGGCGTCTGCCGGAGGAGAGCCATACTGAATTAGTATCGGGTATAACTAGAGTTGCGGTGTCCGCTGCAACTAACAACGTTCCCCCTCGTTATACCCGATACTCAAAATGAGTATTGGGGTATATTAGATTTGTGGATGTGTGTAACGTCCAGAAGGAATCGTTTCCGACCCCATAAAGTATATATATTCTTGATCAGCATCAATAGCCGAGTCGATTGAGCCATGTCTGTCTGTCCGTCTGTCCGTCTGTCCGTCCGTCCGTCTGTCCGTCCCCTTCAGCGCCTAGTGCTCAAAGACTATAATAGCTAGAGCAACGATGTTTTGTATCCAGACTTCTGTGATATGTCACTGCTATAAAAATATTTCAAAACTTCGCCCCGCCCACTTCCGCCACCACAAAGGACGAAAATCTGTGGCATCCACATTTTTAAAGATACGATAAAACCAAAAACGCAGAATCGTAGAGGATGACTATAGGTTTTAGAATGTAAGATCTCAACCAGATCGTATAATTATTATAGCCAGAATCAAGAAAACAATTTCATTCTTTCTCGCTCTGTCTCTTTCTAACACACAGGTTTCATGGTCGGTTTTGCCAATTGCAAAATATGAGTTCAAGGATCTCAGAGATAGAGCAACCAAATTTGGTATCCACACTCCTGTGATATCGGACCTTGACCGTTTCGTGTCCAAATTTCGCCACACCCCCACACAATCTGGGGCATCCACAAATCTCAGAGACTATTAAGGCTAGAGTAACCAAATTTGGTATCCGCACTTCTGTTAGATCTTACTATAAAACGTATATCTCAGAATTTCGCCCCACCCCCTTCCACCCCCACAAAGGACGAAAATCTGTTGCATCCACAATATTGCACATTCGAGAAAACTAAAAACGCAGAATCATAGATAATGACCATATCTATCAGATTGCTGAATGTGGATCAGATCAGATCATTTTTATAGCCAATAGGAACAAATCAATTTGCAGTGGCTACGCAGCGACCGACGTCACGCTCAGACTGATTTTCTGTCTCTCTCGCACGCACTCTTTGTCGTGTCGTTTAATATTAGCGGCGTCTGCCGGAGGAGAGTTATACTGACTTAGTATCGGGTATAACCGTAGAGTTGCGGTGTCCGCAGCAACTCACAACGTTCCCCTCGTTTTTTGTTGCATAAGTGCCGCTAATTAATTTGATCATGCAAATGATTGACGAACAATTTGCAGTGCGAGACAAAGCCGATTTATTAATTAAACATTCTTATTATACCCGATACTCAAAATGAGTATTGGGGTATATTAGATTTGTGGTAAAAGTGGATGTGTGTAACGTCCAGAAGGAATCGTTTCCGACCCCATAAAGTATATATATTCTTGATCAGCATCAATAGCCGAGTCGATTGAGCCCTGTCTGTCTGTCCGTCCGTCCGTCTGTCCGTCTGTCCGTCCCCTTCAGCGCCTAGTGCTCAAAGACTATAAGAGCTAGAGCTACGATGTTTTGGATCCAGACTTCTGTGATATGTCACTGCTACAAAAATATTTCAAAACTTCGCCCCGCCCACTTCCGCCCCCACAAAGGACGAAAATCTGTGGCATCCACAATTTTAAAGATATTAGAAAACAAAACCGTAGAATTGTAGAGAATGACCATATCTTTAAGACTGCGGAATCTGAATTGGATCGTATTATTATGATAGCCAGCATCAAGAAAACAATTTCATTTTTTCTCGCCCTGTCTCTCTCTAACACACACGTAGCATAGGCGGCTTTGCTTAGAGTAAAACATTAGCGCCAAGATCTCAGAGACTATAAAAGCTAGAGCAACCAAATTTGGTATCCACACTCTTAATATATCGGACCGAGACGAGTTTGTTTCAACATTTCGCCACACCCCCTTCCGCCCCCGCAAAGGACGAAAATCTGGGGATATTCAAAAATCTCAGAGACTATTAAGGCTAGAGTAACCAAATTTGGTATTCGCACTCCAGTTAGATCTTACTATAAAAAGTGTATCTCAAAATTTCGCCCACCCCCTTCCGCCCACACAAAGGACGAAAATCTCTTGCATCCACAATATTGCACATTCGAGAAAACTAAAAACGCAGAATCATAGATAACGACCATATCTATCAGACTGCTGAATCTGGATCAGATCAGATCAGTTTTATAGCCAATAGGAACAAATCAATTTGCAGTGGCTACGCAGCGCCCGACGTCACGCTCAGACTGATTTTCTGTCTCTCTCGCACGCACTCTTTGTCTTGTCGTTTAATATTAGCGGCATCTGCCGGAGGAGAGTTATACTGACTTAGTATCCGGTATAACCGTAGAGTTGCGGTGTCCGCAGCAACTCACAACGTTCCCCCTCGTTTTTTTTTTTTTTGCATAAGTGCCGCCAATTAATTTGATCATGCAAATGATTGACGAACAATTTGCAGTGCGAGACAAAGCCGATTTATTAATTAAACATTCTTATTATACCCGATACTCAAAATGAGTATTGGGGTATATTAGATTTCTGGTAAAAGTGGATGTGTGTAACGTCCAGAAGGAATCGTTTCCGACCCCATAAAGTATATATATTCTTGATCAGCATCAATAGCCGAGTCGATTGAGCCCTGTCTGTCCGTCCGTCCGTCCGTCTGTCCGTCCGAATTAGCGCCTAGTGCTCAAAGACTATAAGAGCTAGAGCAACGATGTTTCGGATCCAGACTTCTGTGATATGTCACTGCTACAAAAATATTTCAAAACTTCGCCCCGCCCACTTCCGCTTCCACAAAGAACGAAAATCTGTGGCATCCACAATTTTAAAGATATGAGAAAACCAAAAACGCAGAATCGTAGAGAATGACCATATCTTTTAGACTGCAGAATCTGAATTGGATCGTATTATTATTATAGCAGGCATCAAGAAAACAATTTCATTTTTTCGCGCCCTGTCTCTCTCTAACACACACGTAGCATAGCCGGCTTTGCTTAGAGTAAAACATTAGCCCCTAGATCTCAGAGACTATAAAAGCTAGAGCAACCAAATTTGGTATCCACACTCCTAACATATCGGACCGAGACGAGTTTGTTTCAAAATTTCGCCACACGTGGATGTGTGTAACGTCCAGAAGGAATCGTTTCCGACCCCATAAAGGATATATATTCTTGATCAGCATCAATAGCCGAGTCGATTGAGCCATGTCTGTCTGTCCGTCTGTCCGTCTGTCCGTCCCAATTAGCGCCTAGTGCTCAAAGACTATAAGAGCTAGAGCAACGATGTTTCGGATCCAGACTTCTGTGATATGTCACTGCTACAAAAATATTTCAAAACTTCGCCCCGCCCACTTCCGCCACCACAAAGGACGAAAATCTGTGGCATCCACATTTTTAAAGATACGATAAAACCAAAAACGCAGAATCGTAGAGGATGACTATATGTTTTAGAATGTAAGATCTCAACCAGATCGTATAATTATTATAGCCGGAATCAAGAAAGCAATTTCATTCTTTCTCGCTCTGTCTCTCTCTAACACACAGGTTTCATGGTCGGTTTTGCCAATTGCAAAATATGAGTTCAAGGATCTCAGAGATAGAGCAACCAAATTTGGTATCCACACTCCTGTGATATCGGACCTTGACCGTTTCGTGTCCAAATTTCGCCACACCCCCTTCCGCCCCCGCAAAGGACGAAAATCTGGGGCATCCACAAATCTCAGAGACTATTAAGGCTAGAGTAACCAAATTTGGTATCCGCACTTCTGTTAGATCTCACTATAAAACGTATATCTCAGAATTTCGCCCCACCACCTTCCGCCCCCCCAAAGGACGAAAATCTGTTGCATCCACAATATTGCAGATTCGAGAAAACTAAAAACGCAGAATAATAGATAACGACCATATCTATCAGATTGCTGAATGTGTATCAGATCAGATAATTTTTATAGCCAAAAGGAACAAATCAATTTGCAGTGGCTACGCAGCGCCTGACGTCACGCTCAGACTGATTTTCTGTCTCTCTCGCACGCACTCTTTGTCGTGTCGTTTAATATTAGCGGCGTCTGCCGGAGGAGAGCCATACTGAATTAGTATCGGGTATAACTAGAGTTGCGGTGTCCGCTGCAACTAACAACGTTCCCCCTCGTTATACCCGATACTCAAAATGAGTATTGGGGTATATTAGATTTGTGGTAAAAGTGGATGTGTGTAACGTCCAGAAGGAATCGTTTCTGACCCCATAAAGTATATATATTCTTGATCAGCATCAATAGCCGAGTCGATTGAGCCATGTCTGTCTGTCCGTCTGTCCGTCCGTCCGTCCGTCCGTCTGTCCGTCCCCTTCAGCGCCCAGTGCTCCAAGACTATAATAGCTAGAGCAACGATGTTTTGTATCCAGACTTCTGTGATATGTCACTGCTACAAAAATATTTCAAAACTTCGCCCCGCCCACTTCCGCCACCACAAAGGACGAAAATCTGTGGCATCCACATTTTTAAAGATACGATAAAACCAAAAAAGCAGAATCGTAGAGGATGACTATATGTTTTAGAATGTAAGATCTCAACCAGATCGTATAATTATTATAGCCGGAATCAAGAAAACAATTTCATTCTTTCTCGCTCTGTCTCTCTCTAACACACAGGTTTCATGGTCGGTTTTGCCAATTGCAAAATATGAGTTCAAGGATCTCAGAGATAGAGCAACCAAATTTGGTATCCACACTCCTGTGATATCGGACCTTGACCGTTTCGTGTCCAAATTTCGCCACACCCCCACACAATCTGGGGCATCCACAAATCTCAGAGACTATTAAGGCTAGAGTAACCACATTTGGTATCCGCACTCCTGTTAGATCTCACTATAAAACGTATATCTCAAAATTTCGCACCACCCCCTTCCGCCAACACAAAGGACGAAAATCTGTTGCATCCACAATATTGCAGATTCGAGAAAACTAAAAACGCAGAATCATAGATAACGACCATATCTATCAGATTGCTGAATGTGTATCAGATCAGATAATTTTTATAGCCAAAAGGAACAAATCAATTTGCAGTGGCTACGCAGCGCCTGACGTCACGCTCAGACTGATTTTCTGTCTCTCTCGCACGCACTCTTTGTCGTGTCGTTTAATATTAGCGGCGTCTGCCGGAGGAGAGCCATACTGAATTAGTATCGGGTATAACTAGAGTTGCGGTGTCCGCTGCAACTAACAACGTTCCCCTCGTTATACCCGATACTCAAAATGAGTATTGGGGTATATTAGACTTGTGGTAAAAGTGGATGTGTGTAACGTCCAGAAGGAATCATTTCTGACCCCATAAAGTATATATATTCTTGATCAGCATCAATAGCCGAGTCGATTGAGCCATGTCTGTCTGTCCGTCTGTCCGTCTGTCCGTCTGTCCGTCCGTCCGTCTGTCCGTCCCAATTAGCGCCTAGTGCTCAAAGACTATAAGAGCTAGAGCTACGATGTTTTGGATCCAGACTTCTGTGATATGTCACTGCTACAAAACTATTTCAAAACTTCGCCCCGCCCACTTCCGCCCCCACAAAGGACGAAAATCTGTGGCATCCACAATTTTAAAGATATTAGAAAACAAAACCGTAGAATTGTAGAGAATGACCATATCTTTAAGACTGCGGAATCTGAATTGGATCGTATTATTATTATAGCCAGCATCAAGAAAACAATTTCATTTTTTCTCGCCCTGTCTCTCTCTAACACACACGTAGCATAGGCGGCTTTGCTTAGAGTAAAACATTAGCGCCAAGATCTCAGAGACTATAAAAGCTAGAGCAACCAAATTTGGTATCCACACTCTTAATATATCGGACCGAGACGAGTTTGTTTCAACATTTCGCCACACCCCTTCCGCCCCCGCAAAGGACGAAAATCTGGGGATATTCAAAAATCTCAGAGACTATTAAGGCTAGAGTAACCAAATTTGGTATTCGCACTCCAGTTAGATCTTACTATAAAAAGTGTATATCAAAATTTCGCCCACCCCCTTCCGCCCACACAAAGGACGAAAATCTGTTGCATCCACAATATTGCACATTCGAGAAAACTAAAAACGCAGAATCATAGATAACGACCATATCTATCAGATTGCTGAATCTGGATCAGATCAGATCAGTTTTATAGCCAATAGGAACAAATCAATTTGCAGTGGCTACGCAGCGCCCGACGTCACGCTCAGACTGATTTTCTGTCTCTCTCGCACGCACTCTTTGTCGTGTCGTTTAATATTAGCGGCATCTGCCGGAGGAGAGTTATACTGACTTAGTATCCGGTATAACCGTAGAGTTGCGGTGTCCGCAGCAACTCACAACGTTCCCCTCGTTTTTGTTTTGTTGCATAAGTGCCGCCAATTAATTTGATCATGCAAATGATTGACGAACAATTTGCAGTGCGAGACAAAGCCGATTTATTAATTAAACATTCTTATTATACCCGATACTCAAAATGAGTATTGGGGTATATTAGATTTGTGGTAAAAGTGGATGTGTGTAACGTCCAGAAGGAATCGTTTCCGACCCCATAAAGTATATATATTCTTGATCAGCATCAATAGCCGAGTCGATTGAGCCCTGTCTGTCTGTCCGTCCGTCCGTCTGTCCGTCCCAATTAGCGCCTAGTGCTCAAAGACTATAAGAGCTAGAGCAACGATGTTTCGGATCCAGACTTCTGTGATATGTCACTGCCACAAAAATATTTCAAAACTTCGCCCCGCCCACTTCCGCTTCCACAAAGAACGAAAATCTGTGGCATCCACAATTTTAAAGATATGAGAAAACCAAAAACGCAGAATCGTAGAGAATGACCATATCTTTTAGACTGCAGAATCTGAATTGGATCGTATTATTATTATAGCAGGCATCAAGAAAACAATTTCATTTTTTCTCGCCCTGTCTCTCTCTAACACACACGTAGCATAGCCGGCTTTGCTTAGAGTAAAACATTAGCCCCTAGATCTCAGAGACTATAAAAGCTAGAGCAACCAAATTTGGTATCCACACTCCTAACATATCGGACCGAGACGAGTTTGTTTCAAAATTTCGCCACACGTGGATGTGTGTAACGTCCAGAAGGAATCGTTTCCGACCCCATAAAGTATATATATTCTTGATCAGCATCAATAGCCGAGTCGATTAAGCCATGTCTGTCTGTCCGTCTGTCCGTCTGTCCGTCCCCTTCAGCGCCTAGTGCTCAAAGACTATAATAGCTAGAGCAACGATGTTTTGTATCCAGACTTCTGTGATATGTCACTGCTATAAAAATATTTCAAAACTTCGCCCCGCCCACTTCCGCCACCACAAAGGACGAAAATCTGTGGCATCCACATTTTTAAAGATACGATAAAACCAAAAACGCAGAATCGTAGAGGGACTATATGTTTTAGAATGTAAGATCTCAACCAGATCGTATAATTATTATAGCCAGAATCAAGAAAACAATTTCATTCTTTCTCGCTCTGTCTCTCTCTAACACACAGGTTTCATGGTCGGTTTTGCCAATTGCAAAATATGAGTTCAAGGATCTCAGAACCTACAAGAGCCAGAGCAACCAAATTTGGTATCCACACTCCTGTGATATCGGACCTTGACCGTTTCGTGTCCAAATTTCGCCACACCCCCACACAATCTGGGGCATCCACAAATCTCAGAGACTATTAAGGCTAGAAAAACCAAATTTGGTATCCGCACTCCTGTTAGATCTCACTATAAAACGTATATCTCAAAATTTCGCCCCACCCCCTTCCGCCAACACAAAAGACGAAAATCTGTTGCATCCACAATATTGCACATTCGAGAAAACTAAAAACGCAAAATCATAGATAATGACCATATCTATCAGATTGCTGAATGTGGATTAGATCAGATCATTTTTATAGCCAATAGGAACAAATCAATTTGCAGTGGCTACGCAGCGACCGACGTCACGCTCAGACTGATTTTCTGTCTCTCTCGCACGCACTCTTTGTCGTGTCGTTTAATATTAGCAGCATCTGCCGGAGGAGAGCCATACTGACTTAGTATCGGGTATAACCGTAGAGTTGCGGTGTCCGCAGCAACTCACAACGTTCCCCTCGTTATACCCGATACTCAAAATGAGTATTCGGGTATATTAGATTTGTGGTAAAAGTGGATGTGTGTAACGTCCAGAAGGAATCGTTTCCGACCCCATAAAGTATATATATTCTTGATCAGCATCAATAGCCGAGTCGATTGAGCCCTGTCTGTCTGTCCGTCTGTCCGTCCGTCCGTCCGTCCGTCCCTTCAGCGCCTAGTGCTCAAAGACTATAATAGCTAGAGCAACGATGTTTTGTATCCAGACTTCTGTGATATGTCACTGCTATAAAAATATTTCAAAACTTCGCCCAGCCCACTTCCGCCACCACAAAGGACGAAAATCTGTGGCATCCACATTTTTAAAGATACGATAAAACCAAAAACGCAGAATCGTAGAGGGACTATATGTTTTAGAATGTAAGATCTCAACCAGATCGTATAATTATTATAGCCAGAATCAAGAAAACAATTTCATTCTTTCTCGCTCTGTCTCTCTCTAACACACAGGTTTCATGGTCGGTTTTGCCAATTGCAAAATATGAGTTCAAGGATCTCAGAACCTATAAGAGCCAGAGCAACCAAATTTGGTATCCACACTCCTGTGATATCGGACCTTGACCGTTTCGTGTCCAAATTTCGCCACACCCCCACACAATCTGGGGCATCCACAAATCTCAGAGACTATTAAGGCTAGAGTAACCAAATTTGGTATCCGCACTTCTGTTAGATCTCACTATAAAACGTATATCTCAGAATTTCGCCCCACCCCCTTCCGCCCCCACAAAGGACGAAAATCTGTTGCATCCACAATATTGCACATTCGAGAAAACTAAAAACGCAAAATCATAGATAATGACCATATCTATCAGATTGCTGAATGCGGATTAGATCAGATCATTTTTATAGCCAATAGGAACAAATCAATTTGCAGTGGCTACGCAGCGACCGACGTCACGCTCAGACTGATTTTCTGTCTCTCTCGCACGCACTCTTTGTCGTGTCGTTTAATATTAGCAGCATCTGCCGGAGGAGAGCCATACTGACTTAGTATCGGGTATAACCGTAGAGTTGCGGTGTCCGCAGCAACTCACAACGTTCCCCCTCGTTATACCCGATACTCAAAATGAGTATTCGGGTATATTAGATTTGTGGTAAAAGTGGATGTGTGTAACGTCCAGAAGGAATCGTTTCCGACCCCATAAAGTATATATATTCTTGATCAGCATCAATAGCCGAGTCGATTGAGCCCTGTCTGTCTGTCCGTCTGTCCGTCCGTCCGTCCGTCCGTCCGTCCGTCCGTCCGTCCGTCCGTCCGTCCGTCCGTCCGTCCCCTTCAGCGCCTAGTGCTCAAAGACTATAAGAGCTAGAGCAACGATGTTTTGGATCCAGACTTCTGTGATATGTCACTGCTACAAAAATATTTCAAAACTTCGCCCCGCCCACTTCCGCCCCCACAAAGGACGAAAATCTGTGGCATCCACATTTTTAAAGATACGATAAAACCAAAAACGCAGAATCTGTAAGGATGACCATATCTTCTACAGTGCAAAATCTGAACCAGATCGTATAATGATTATAGCCAGAATTAAGATAACAATTTCATTCTTACTCGCTCTGTCTCTCTCTAACACACAGGTTTCATGGTCGGTTTTGTCAATTGCAAAATATGAGTTCAAGGATCTCAGAACCTATAAGAGCCAGAGCAACCAAATTTGGTATCCACACTCCTGTGATATCGGACCTTGACCGTTTCGTGTCCAAATTTCGCCACACCCCCTTCCGTCCCCGCAAAGGACGAAAATCTGGGGCATCCACAAATCTCAGAGACTATTAAGGCTAGAGTAACCAAATTTGGTATCCGCACTTCTGTTAGATCTCACTATAAAACGTATATCTCAGAATTTCGCCCCACCCCCTTCCGCCCCCACAAAAGACGAAAATCTGTTGCATCCACAATATTGCACATTCGAGAAAACTAAAAACGCAGAATCATAGATAATGACCATATCTATCAGATTGCTGAATCTGGATCAGATCGGATCATTTTTGTAGCCAAAAGCAAGAAATCAATTTTCAGTGGCTACGCAGCGCCCGACGTCACGCTCAGACTGACTTTCTGTCTCTCTCGCACGCACTCTTTGTCGTGTGGTTCAATATTAGCGGCGTCTGCCGGAGGAGAGCCATACTGACTTAGTATCGGGTATAACTGTAGAGTTGCGGTGTCCGCAGCAACTCACAACGTTACACCTCGTTTTTGATTTGAGCAAGTGGTTCAAAAACAGCTTTTATTTATGAGAAGCGCTTGCCCGATCGCGACGATCCAAACCAGTGCTGCTATTTTAGCATATTTCAGGCTACATCTAGCTTTACGACGTGGAATTGCTTATAAAATTTTCGCAATTCAGCTTTCCGAGCCTTTTAATCCTCTTTCCAGATGATATTGCGGAAATATTTAGCTTTATCTGTTTTTATACCCGATACTCAAAATGAGTATTGGGGTATATTAGATTTGTGGTAAAAGTGGATGTGTGTAACGTCCAGAAGGAATCGTTTCCGACCCCATAAAGTATATATATTCTTGATCAGCATCAATAGCCGAGTCGATTGAGCCCTGTCTGTCTGTCCGTCCGTCCGTCTGTCCGTCTGGCCGTCTGTCCATCTGTCCGTCTCCTTCAGCGCCTAGTGCTCAAAGACTATAAGAGCTAGAGCAACGATGTTTTGGATCCAGACTTCTGTGATATGTCACTGCTACAAAAATATTTCAAAACTTCGCCCCGCCCACTTCCGCCCCCACAAAGGACGAAAATCTGTGGCATCCACAATTTTAAAGATATGAGAAAACCAAAAACGTACAATTGTAGAGAATGACCATATCTTTAAGACTGCAGAATCTGAATTCAATCGTATTATTATTATAGCCAGCATCAAGAAAACAATTTCATTTTTTCTCGCCCTGTCTCTCTCTAACACACACGTAGCATAGGCGGCTTTGCTTAGAGTAAAACATTAGCGCCTAGATCTCAGAGACTACAAAAGCTAGAGCAACCAAATTTGGTATCCACACTCCTTATATATCGGACCGAGACGAGTTTGTTTCAAAATTTCGCCACACCCCCATCCGCCCCCGCAAAGGACGAAAATCTGGGGATAATCAAAAATCTCAGAGACTATTAAGGCTAGAGTAACCAAACTTGGTATTCGCACTCCAGTTAGATCTTACTATAAAACGTGTATTTCAAAATTTCGCCATACGCCCTTCCGCCCACACAAAGGACGAAAATCTGTTGCATCCACAATATTGCACATTCAAGAAAACTAAAAACGCAGAATCATAGATAATGACCATATCTATCAGATTGCTGAATCTGGATTAGATCAAATCATTTTTATAGCCAATAGGAACAAATCAATTTGCAGTGGCTACGCTGCGCCCGACGTCACGCTCAGACTGATTTTCTGTCTCTCTCGCACGCACTCTTTGTCGTGTCGTTTAATATTAGCGGCGTCTGCCGGAGGAGAGCCATACTGACTTAGTATCGGGTATAACCGTAGAGTTGCGGTGTCCGCAGCAACTCACAACGTTCCCCCTCGTTAGTAAATCAAAATGTCCAAGCAAGGCTTGCTGTATAATATATTTTTTCGAATCTACCTTTTAGTCAGTCTTAAATTCTAGCAGCACTGATCACAACACGCACACATGCAGGCCGATCAAATTCGCTCTCTTCCCTTTTCGCCAACGCTCTACGTCACATTATTGACAACAACAGCAATATCAACAGCTGATCTAGCCGACGACACCGTCATAACGGTTATTGTGCCGCGTTTGGGCTCTTTTTCTCCCTTTCTTTAGAGAAAGAAAGCTTTTGCGGCCAAGCAAAGACCACAACCAGAACGCATATTCGGGTTATTTTTACTAAAACCAACTGAAATTAACAAAATAGAACCGCATAGAATATAGAATCCAGCTCTACATAATAGCTTTAGTATGATTTCTAATCAGGGACCTCTCTTTAGTGGAAATGATGTAAGTAGTAGAGCCAATCTCAAGAAACGATTGCAGTATATCTTAGAAAATCCTATATATCCGTTTAAAGTTTGTGTAGTCTTGAATATAGTACATATGCAGGTAGCATATACTTTGTATACAAATCTTAGTTTTTGGGTTCGGAAATGCTTCTTTCTGTTCGTTGAAACCATCTAATTCAACCTACAACGCCGTCTTCAAGATTATAAAGGTAAGGAAAAGGTGAGGTCGATTCTTCCGTTGTTCCGTCCAAGTTTCAGTTCCTGTGCGCCACAAGCTGTAGCTGCCAGATCGGAAAACAGCCCGAGGGTCCAATGAAGCTGAATAGGAAAAGCTTTTCATTCATAACAGTACACCCGGCAACAGACACAAAACGACGACAACAAACGCAGCAGCCGCCTGCTGAAATGGAGCGATGGGGAAATACTCGTATGTCGGTATTTTGAAAATTTCTATAGATAAGTCGCCCATTCAAATGGGAAAAAATATTGTGCGACTCAGCTGCGGGGCATGAAAGTATAGAAACTATATGAAACTGAGCTATTGTTTTTGACACTTTCTGCTGCCACGGAGGTATGGGCTTCCGTAATCGGCTTACGCCGTTAGAGATTCATCTGCGGCCCATTTTCATTCATGCACATCACACTCCACAGAGTTGAGCTTCTCATGATTCCTCCTGTTTCGTGTTTTATTTTTCTATTTCCATACATTTTTGCTTGGATAGGCTGTTGTAGCTGGCAGTGCTTTTCAGCTGTTTCTAATTTGCGCTAAGCTGGAACGCATGGGACGTACTCTCCCGTGGTTCTCTCTCTCTCTCCCGGAGGCAAATCGTTTTCAGTGCCTAGTTCGAGGCAGCCTTATCGTCGTAGTGGGTGTGTGTGTGTGTTTGTGTTTGAAGGTCGCCGCCTCTTTCGGAGGCCGTCAAACAGTTATGTTATTGGCCTTTCCAGCAAAAATACCCAACTATGCAAAGGATGACGGCCACTGTGGGAGGATCATAGCTCATTTGCTGGTAGCTGCTAGTTATATTACCTTCCCACTACAAATAATGCATGACATTCAATAAAGATATTACCTTTTCAGATGATTTTGGGTTCGTGTTTACAACAGTGATCAGATGATTTGACTATGGTTAGGTATCATGTTTCTACTGTTCTTAGCGTTTAAGCGTAGTAGTTTTGCCCAATCTTACCAAATAACGCATTGTTGTGCCGGAGCGAGCTGCCTGTAACGTTTCAGGGACGCAACTCCCACAACAAAACGCGGCAACAAGAGGCATTGCAACGTGCCACGCGCACGGATTCACCCCCGCCCACACATTCATAATTAAGTGAATTATTATTCAAGGACCAATTCAGTGGAAAGCCCCTTCCACCCACAAAGAGAATTGAGAGCTTAGCGCTGCATCGCACTCCAGCAGCACTGCCAGTCCCAGTCCCAATCCCCATCCCTACCCGCTCCGATCCCCGTTCGCAGTAAATCAAATTGCAAATCAAAAGCACCGCCCAGCCGCTGCAATACTTGTTTATGGCTAGTGAGAGCAGCGTAGAGCTTTCCCTCTCAAATGCACAAAAGCTCTCTCCCTGCCAGAAAGAGAGCGAATACACCGCCCACCTTGTCCAATGCCAGTAGTTCGGTTGTCGTTAGTCCTGGCTGCTGTTGGGGCTTCCGTTTCGATTCGAGTCGCTTTTGAACGGTCCGCCCGTTTTGACGTTTCCCTGTGGCTATAACAAATTCGAGAAACGAGAAACTAAGTCTTACAAAAACAACAACACGAACCACTAATTCTACTGCAACAGCGTTGCAACAAAAATCGTTTAAGCTCGCAGCAAAGATTCCACAGCACAGGCCACCAGAAGCTTAGAAAAGAAAAACAAAAGACCGAAAAGTTTAATTGTGTAAGTAGCGTTTAATGGAAAGTTGTATATACTCGTACTCGTACTCGTACTCGTATACGTATTTGTATTCGTATTTGTATAACTGTGAGAGTGCGCCATAGCCTGTTCTGGTGCGTGTGTCCTTCGGGCCTTTTGTGCAATTGCTTAACCCAGAAAATATTTAAAACAATTAACAAACAAATCGTGACGAGCGTAATGAAAGCTACAGTCCGAGCTACGGTCCTCGGTGCACGGTCCGCGGTCCTGGGCTGACGTTGCCAAACCTAATTAAATGAGATCGAATTGCGCAGCCGGGTCATTCTGTTCACCCTTCACCTTTATTCTTTGTTCCCAGCTAACTTCATTGTCTGGTCAATTTTCTGGGAAATCATATATTCTTGATCAGCATCAATAGCCGAGTCGATTGAGCCATGTCTGTCTGTCCGTCTGTCCGTCTGTCCGTCCGTCCGTCTGTCCGTCTGTCCGTCCCCTTCAGCGCCTAGTGCTCAAAGACTATAAGAGCGAGAGCAACGATGTTTTGGATCGAGACTTCTGTGATATGTCACTGCTACAAGAATATTTCAAAACTTTGCCCCGCCAACTTCCGCCCACACAAAGGACGAAAATCTGTTGCATCCACAATATTGCACATTCGAGAAAACTAAAAACGCAGAATCATAGATGATGACCATATCTATCAGATTGCTGAATCTGGATCAGATCAGATAATTTTTATAGCCAATAGGAACAAATCAATTTGCACTGGATACGCAGCACCCGACGTCACGCTCAGACTGATTTTCTGTCTCTCTCGCACGCACTCCTTGTGGTGTCGTTTAATATTAGCGGCGTCTGCCGGAGGAGAGCCATACTGAATTAGTATCGGGTATAACTGTAGAGTTGCGGTGTCCGCAGCAACTCACAACGTTCCCCCTCGTTCTATCTTTCTCTGTCGTTCTAGCTCTACCTTTTCCTTATTTTGTTGTTACTCATTGTTATTGGAATGTCTATGTCGGGATTTTGTGTTTATTGTTGTAGTGGCTTCTGTACTAGTTATTGCTGTTGCTGTTGTTGTTTTTGTTACCTTAGCATCCTTGCCCTTGGCTTCTGAGCGCTCTCATCTCCTCTTCTGGCTTTTGTTCCCTTCCTGTGTGCCGTACCGCCTGGCTTCCTTCCTGTTCGACATGAACGTGCGTTGTTTCCTTCTCTCGCAAGCGTCTGTTCTGACATTGGGCTGTCCCTGTCCCTGTCCTTGTCCCAGTCCCTGCTGGCGTCCTGTGCGTATTTGTAACATTTCCACGATATATTTCTATCCGTGAGTAGGGGATGGATTGGAGGGGATGTCGTGGTCACGGCCGGGGGGATTCTTTGGTTCCGTGCTCATTCGGTAACTTGGGGGGGGGGTTCGTTTGACCGCGTCTCGACTCCTACTACATAAACTTTAAAATTTTTAGAATCCCGTGACTCTACCGGGAGCGAGCTCCGAAAACAACACTATGCCTATTCCGAGCATAACGGACATTACATGGCACAATCATAGGGCGTACCCGAAAAGTACTAGGGGCTTTCGTCGGCGTGTTCCAAACTCTCGCGGGCGTGATGTCTTGCGATGGAAGTCGACCCACACGATTCTATACCCACCCTTCCATGATTTCCAGTGGTGCGAAGGTTCTGGAAATCCCTAAACTTCTTACCCTACCCCATTACGTCACCCTGTCCCTTGGAAATTATAAGTCTACTCCATGTTCATTGCTAATAACATTCAATATATTTCGTTGTACTTCATCATAGACATGTTGCTTCAATCAAAAACTAGCAAACCAAGTTTCACTTCCAAAAATAACACAAGTATTGAACTACAATCAGCAGGCAACTCAAAAAAAAATTTTAGTGGAATGAAAAAAAACGAGGGGGAACGTTGTGAGTTGCTGCGTACACCGCAACTCTACAGTTATACCCGATACTAAGTCAGTATGGCTCTCCTGCGGCAGACGCCGCTAATATTGAACCACACGACAAAGAGTGCGTGCGAGAGAGACAGAAAATCAGTCTGAGCGTGACGTCGGGCGCTGCGTGGCCACTGCAAATTGATTTCTTGCTTTTGGCTACAAAAATGATCCGATATGATCCAGATTCAGCAATCTGATAGATATAGTCATTATCTATGATTCTGCATTTTTAGTTTTCTCGAATGTGCAATATTGTGGATGCAACAGATTTTCGTTCTTTGTGGGGGCGGAAGGGGGTGGGGCGAAATTCTGAGATATACGTTTTATAGTGAGATCTAACAGAAGTGCGGATACCAAATTTGGTTACTCTAGCCTTAATAGTCTCTGAGATTTGTGGATGCCCCAGATTTTCGTCCTTTGCGGGGGCGGGAGGGGGTGTGGCGAAATTTGGACACGAAACGGTCAAGGTCCGATATCACAGGAGTGTGGATACCAAATTTGGTTGCTCTGGCTCTTATAGGTTCTGAAATCCTTGAACTCATATTTTGCAATTGGCAAAACCGACCATGAAACCTGTGTGTTAGAGAGAGACAGAGCGAGAAAGAATGAAATTGTTTTCTTGATTCTGGCTATAATAATTATACGATCTGGTTGAGATCTTACACTCTAGAACATATAGTCATCCTCTACGATTCTGCATTTTTGGTTTTATCGTATCTTTAAAAATGTGAATGCCACAGATTTTTGTCCTTTGTGGGGGCGGAAGTGGGCGGGGCAAAGTTTTGAAATATATTTGTAGCAGTGACATATCACAGATGTCTGGATCCAAAACATCGTTGCTCTAGCTCTAATAGTCTTTGAGCACTAGGCGCTGAAGGGGACGGACGGACGGACGGACGGACGGACGGACGGACGGACGGACGGACAGACGGACGGACGGACGGACGGACGGACAGACGGACGGACGGACGGACGGACAGACGGACAGACGGACAGGGCTCAATCGACTCGGCTATTGATGCTGATCAAGAATATATATACTTTATGGGGTCGGAAACGATTCCTTCTGGACGTTACACACATCCACGTTTACCACAAATCTAATATACCCCAATACTCATTTTGAGTATCGGGTATAAAAAAAGGAGGCTTAATCCCTAAGGAGAAAAAAAATGTATAGATATAGGTATATATAAACGGTGGAGTATAAATAGAAAAGATAGGAATATAATATAAGATATTCGAAATAAGTAAATTAGGTATGTATAAAGGAAAAAAATCAAAATCAAAAAAATTTTCAAAAGCAGCGGGGGTCATACCAGCGATCAGCAATGGTGAGCCAAAACGAAATTTAATTAAACATTATAAATTTATTTTTTTTTTTTCTGGGTTGAGGAGATTTTTTTTTCTATGTTGGTTAGTGTATGGTTTGGCTACGTTTCCATGCATTAAAAGAATGCAGGGAATGCGAGCAAGGCAAGCTTAGCAGAATTGGCACCGAAGAGACCGAAAAGCTTCGAGCGTGTGGAACGCAAGCGTTGCGCTCTCTTATCAGCAGCGGCTGGCCGCTGCGCATGCGTTTTAGATTTTGACGAAGACAGGCGCAAAGGAGAAAATTGAAATTGGGTCACTTACGGCTTTAATACAGTGGTCCCTCGCTGAAAGGCGCCTTTCGTTGTGGAGCTGTGGAAACCATGTTAATGTGTGCCCAGGGCGGAGGGGGATTGGTAAATAGGGGGGATATGAAATAGGTTTTTTTTTTTTTTTTTTTTTTTGTAGTTCTTTGGTCTCCAACCCGAAAAAATAAATTCCGTTTTGAGAACTTTCACATTCCCGCCTATCGAGGTAGGACTGTGACGCAGATCTTAAAGCTCGGCTTCGAAAGCTCCGTTGCGATGCGCTGCACAGCACTTACGGCAGCTCAGCTCAGCTGTTCCCTACCTAGAGCTTGCTTGCACCATCCCCAACTATACTATGCCCTGCAGCGATAATTGGCCCAAGGTTATTGCATGCGATATCCGAGCACCATAGCGATAACCTATTTTGAATCGGTATTGTCCAACCGCAACCGTTACACCACCCGATAATATGCCACCGTTAGACGGAATATTAGCGGGAATCAGGATCGAATGTCTTTCGCATGAAAGGTTCCTATTTCTCGTCCCTGCAGATTTTCCAGGAGGTAGACACAATTACCCAGTTTTTTCCGCACGCGACATTTCAGAAATTTAGGAGCCAATTTGGCATTAAAATTTTGCGTGAATTTGCTCAAGGAAAAATTTCGGTGAAATACTTCCTGACCTTCTCGGAACGACACAGGCTTGGCTCGTAAATTGTATTGAGCAACGTTGCGCTCATACGCTTTCTTAATATTGCCCTGTATATCTTTTCGAATTAGAGCTAAATTGTCTGACCTAGCTACCGGGACAACGGGTTCTTCCAGCAAGTCTAAATCCTTCAGAAGCTTATAATCCGTCCCATGAGTGAGCATATCTAAGCCAAACAGGGCTCGATATGGTGAACAACCTAAGGACTGATGTAGTGACGATCGCAGCGAACAAGATATACTTGAGAGATGCTGATCCCAGTATGTCTGATCCTGCTGAAGATATGCTCGCACGGCAGCTAACAATGAACGATTTACTCGTTCCGCCGCATTACTTTGGGGAGAGTATAGTGCCGTGTACATATGTTTAATTCCCAGCTGTGTCAAGAATGCGTTGAATTCTGTAGCTTTGAATTGTTTTCCATTGTCGCTAACAATAGTTTCAGGCACCCCATATGCATGAAAGATATCCTTTAGCAGAAATTCTTGGATTACTACGGAAGTAAATTTCTTCAGGGGGTGTAGCCAATGGTATTTACTGAAGTGATCTAAAACAATTAGCAAACCAACATGTCCATTTTTGCTGCGTGGATAAGGTCCAAGCAGATCTATGTATAATCGTTGAAATGGTCGACAAGTTGGTATGTGGTTTCCCATGGGTGGCCGCAGAATATAATTAGGAGCTTTGCATGCTTTGCACACCTCACAACTACGAATATACTCTCGAACATCTTTAGCTAAGCCGGGCCAAAACAGACTTCTTCGAACTTTTTCTATGGTATTTTGCATGCCGGCATGCGCTGAAGTAGGATTGTCATGAGCTTGTTTAAGAACGTCGGTCTTCAATCGCTCGGGAACCCATAACTTCCAAGTTCGACTGTCTTGCTCCGCCTTTCCATCTGCGTGTTCGGTTCGAATGTACAGAAATTGGTCGATAATCTTCAGATCGGGCAGTTGAGAGGAATTGTTCTGATACTGTTCTTTTAACTGTTGGTAGCTCGCATCCTGAAAGGCATCGGATTCGAGATCTATCACAGGACTCATCACTACTGCGGATACTTCAGGGTCATGTAATCGGGAAAGAGCATCGGTGACAATGTGATCTTTTCCTTTTCGGTGCGATATCGAGAATTTAAATTGCTGCAATCTAAAAATCCATCGAGCTAACCTCCCCGACACCTTTTGCTGGCGCATTAGCCACAACAAACTGGAATGATCAGTAACCACTTCGAATTCCTGCAGTTCCAGATAGCAACGGAACTTTTCGATGGCCAGAATTACGGCCAAGCACTCGCGCTCCTTAACGCTATAGTTACGTTGCGCACGACTTAGTTTTTTCGACATAAACGCTATTGGCTTTTCCTGCAGATCCACCAATTGCACGAGCACGGCTCCTATACCAAAATCACTAGCAACACAGTGGAGGAAAAATTTCTGTTCGAAGTCTGGGTTTTCGAGCACTGGAGCAGAAGTCAACACGGTTTTTAAAGAGTCCATTGCGACTTGTGCTTCCGGTGTCCAAATAAATTTCTTTTTGTTGGAAAGAAGCTCGGTGATAGGACAGGATAGCTCAGAGAAATTCTGGATGAATCTCCGGTACCAGCCACAGACACCAAGAAAGCCGCGAACCTGTTTTAGATTCCTTGGCGGTGGCCAGTTCACTATACAAGCTACTTTGGAGGGATCAGTGCAAATACCTCCATTACTGATGACGTATCCAAGATAATTTGCGCTGGTGACACAGAACTGACTCTTCTTAATATTCAGAGTCAGGTTGGCTTTTCTGAACTGTTCAGCGAGTCGTACCAGCACGGCTAGATGGGAAGAGAAATCTGCTGATACGATGCAGAGATCGTCCAAGTATCCAAAGACGCAGTAACGCAAATCCGGGGAAATGATCTCATCCATCAAACGACACATAGTGGATGGAGCGTTACACAAGCCAAAAGGCATAACCTTAAACTGATATAAAGGCCTTCCCGGGACCGTAAAAGCAGTTAGTGACTTGGAATCCTCAGAGAGTTCGATCTGCCAATATGCATCTTTTAGGTCCAGCTTGGTTATGATATTTGCCTTGGGCAACCGGGCAAAAATACCATCGATACTTGGTAATGGGTAGGCATCCTTACGGGTGACTTCATTCAGTCTTCGAGCATCGAGACACAGACGGACTTTGTTGGGCTTGAGAACCAGTCGCATTGGCGAACTCCAAGCACTGGATGACGGTTCGATAACGCCTAGTTGGAGCATGCGATCTACCTCAGCATAAAGCAACTTTTCCACCGCTGGGCTAACCGGGTAAAAGCGTTGTTTTACGGGGCGGCCTGACCTAAGCAAGGCCGTACGCCCTAGTCCCTCCGTCGCGTTGGGAAATAACTGTTTAACTACCTCGAGTTGTTGGTTTTGCTGTCTAGTTAAAGGATACCGTAAGGGATCTGGTTCGGCTGCCTCATCGTCTTTCGAGCTTATCTCGACAGCTGCAATGATGTCTGGGGCCAGCGAAAAGGATCTCCAAAAATCGTGACCTAGGATTAGATTTTGTGTCAGGGATGGAATTATATATAACTTCATGGGTTTCTCGATAGTTCGATAACGCATGATGACATTTAATACCCCCAGTATCTGTTGACTTTGGCCATCTGCAGTTTTTGCAGTGGCTTTTATTAGTTTATATTCAGAAAAGGATGAAAAATCAGTCTGAGCTACCTCAGCACCTATACAGCTGATACTTGCGCCGGTGTCTAACAGCCCCTGTTCTGTTCGACCCAGAAAGGATACTTCGGCATAACTGCGCATATCCTTGGGACTATTAATAATAGCGGAAACTAACAGTCTACGGTTATTTTTGACATTATCATAATATTTTCTTAAACGCTGGATTCGTTTTGGGATAGGGTAAAAACTGACAACTTCTCTTTACGATCGTATTCGTTTCCTTTCTTTTCTCACAACAAGAAGCCAAACTCTTCTTGTCTCGCTCTAAGTCAACGGGCAAGATTAATGGTGGTTTTTTAGGGGCATCCGGCTGGTGTTGGATGCACCCTTCTGACGGTTTTTCGAAGCTCTACGAATGCATGTTTGGCACTGCGGCTTATAGACATTCGGAGCTCCACAGCCGTAACAAAATATCCGCCTATCTGCCATACAATTTTCCCACACATGTCCAAGCTCCTCACAATTCCAACAAGAACGCTTAGCCGTCGAACTTTGAATGGCCTCTACGCTGATATCCTCATACTCTTCTTGATCGCTTTCAGGGCGCGATTCCTCCAGACTATGTATCGAACGGCGGCCGACCGGTGGCCGAGACTTGTCCGATTTCTGTAACTCCTGCACTAGATTTTCCTGCATCTGTACTAATCTTCTCAATTGACCAACTGAGCTAATGGACTGATATAAGATTTTGTGACGGGTTTCGGGAAGCAAATTTGCTTTTAATATTTCTATTAATTCCTCTTCCGCCATTTTAATGCCAAATTTATCTATAAGACCAGCCACGGCGTCGTGAAAAGCGACGAAGGGTTCTCCGACGTGTTGCCTTCGAGCTCGAATCAATTCCTTGCTCATAAGCTAAGAACGATAGTCTTTATATTGTTGTCTAAGAGCTGCACAAAATTCTGTCCAAACGATGCGATCTACCTGCTTGTGGTATCTCCAATACCAATCGCGCGCTTTGCCAACCAGCAAGATGTGCAAATGTTTGCAAAGGCCGAGAAAATCGCTATCCAAGGTTTCATCGGTTAATGTTTTGACTCGGTAAATGAATTCTTCTACCCCTAAACCTTCGGTAGAACCATCAAAAGGAACATTCCACTTTTGCATAATGTTGGCCGTCTTGGCCGTTCGCAGGCTAGTCATGCTGTTTATACATGAAACTGGTGTTGGGATATTTGGCCTCGCATACCCTTCCTGCGGACTCGCAGGCGGCTGAATCTGCAAAGTGGATATGGCTCTGGCCACAGTGCGCTCAATTATCTGTTGGAGGACATCCAAGTCCAACCCCTGGCTTAGAGGGGCTGTCCGTGCGTTGGGTGCTTCCCAAGGGCTAGAGTGAGTGGCAACATTAGCTGACGGAGCTTCAGTCTGGTTGGAGCTACGGCTAGCATCCAATCCCGACAAACACACTACTTCCGGACCGGAAGATCGACCTGGCGGGAACATCGGTACCTGCTTTTTGGCTGGTGCTCGAGTTCTTTTGGAACGAGTGGGCCTAGTGGTTCGTTCTACCGGGACTGAACCTACAGTTGGAATTTGGCTCAATTGGGTATTCTTGCCATTTCCCTCGGATATCTTTCCCGTCTCTGGCTGAAAATTTCCATTTGCCGGGGTCTGTACGACCTCCAAAGCTTTGGCAAGACTTCGAGTAGTAATTCCCGAGGGACCGGGTAATTCTGTTGGTTCCGGCTGCGGCTTGTTTGGAGAACAATTGCCAACAACTAGTTTTGCTTGCGATAACGTACATACTCGGCTACAGTTCGGACAATCATCGTGATGAGGGAACCATTCTTCCAGACATGCTTTATGGAAAACGTGATTACACGGAGTACAAAAACACGGCTGAGTATTGGACATTTCGGAGCAACAAATGCCGCAAACGTTTTCCGAGCTCAGCGGATTGTTTTGCTGAGGACTATGTCGCAGCGGCATTTTTATTAAGATTTTTTTATTTATTTTTTTTTTTGTGCTATATTCTACCAAATTTTTCCTAGGGTGACATTTAATGGGTGACATAATAAGATAAGGATAGGAGTTGCGAATCTTTGGAACAGCGACAAAAGAATTGATTTGGTTTGGGCTATGGTTTCTAATTTGCATTGTCTTAGTATCAGTGCACTGGTTTAAGTGTCCACATATGATTCGGCAAGGATACGCAAGCAGCATACGCGCTAGTTCCAGACAACCATATGCAGCCACCGCTGCCGCTGGAATAATACCCGCCAATGGTAAGGGTATGAGTGAAGACCAAATCTGGGACCGCCATCTCTGTGCTTCCATCACCCGTACAGGGACAATCAGTACTGATATCCGGCCGAAACCAAATATGCAATATTCTGCAATTGTATGCAACCGTATGCTATGCGCAAAGAGTAACAATACCAAATCCGAATCAACCTCACAATTCAATCTATTGAAACTAATATCCGCTGAATTAACTGTAGCTTGGAAGACGCGACCTAAACCAATCTCGCTTGTTCGGTATGAATACGCAAGCAGCATATATACACATTCCAGACAACAAGTTTGACTAGCCCGACAGGATGCGTCAACATGGGAACTACTTTCTCAATTCCGGATGATCACTTAAGCTTCCCTTCGTCGTAGACTCGACAACTTCCCCATAAAAATCAGAGGAACAACCAGTATTAGGATCCAAGCAGAATCCGCAATATTCTGAAATTGTATCGGAGCAATGACCAGATCGTTTAGAGAAAACTAAAGTCAGCATTAAGCATATGAATACAAACGAGCAATAGGTGGGACGAGCCAATAGCTGATTTTGTTGCTAAAGTTACCAATACTTTTTACTGTCACTATAACTTTGGCTATGGACCCACGTTGGGCGCCAAAAATTTATGTAACAACGTTACACCCTCGCGTCCAGCTGGGTATAGACAGTAGATAGCATTGAAAAAAAAACCTGCCCCACGTTGGGCGCCAAAAATTTAGGTAACATTTCCACGATATATTTCTATATGTGAGTAGGGGATGGATTGGAGGGGATGTCGAGGTCACGGCCGGGGGGATTCTTTGGTTCCGTGCTCATTCGGTAACTTGGGGGGGGGGGGTTCGTTTGACCGCGTCTCGACTCCTACTACATAGACTTTAAATTTTTTAGAATCCCGTGACTCTACCGGGAGCGAGCTCCGAAAACAACACTATGCCTATTCCGAGCATAACGGACATTACATGCCACAATCATAGGGCGTACCCGAAAAGTACTAGGGGCTTTCGGCGGCGTGTTCCAAACTCTCGCGGGCGTGAGGTCTTGCGATGGAAGTCGACCCACACGATTCTATACCCACCCTTCCATGATTTCCAGTGGTGCGAAGGTTCTGGAAATCCCTAAACTTCTTACCCTACCCCATTACGTCACCCTGTCCCTTGGTAATTATAAGTCTACTCCATGTTCATTGCTAATAACATTCAATATATTTCGTTGTACTTCATCATAGACATGTTGCTTCAATCAAAAACTAGCAAACCAAGTTTCACTTCCAAAAATAACACAAGTATTGAACTACAATCAGCAGGCAACTTAAAAAAAAATTTTAGTGGAATGAAAAAAAAATAGGAGGCTTAATCCCTAAGGAGAAAAAAAATTTATAGATATAGGTATATATAAACGGTGGAGTATAAATAGAAAAGATATGAATATAATATAAGATATTCGAAATAAGTAAATTAGGTATGTATAAAGGAAAAAAATCAAAATCAAAAAAATTTTCAAAAGCAGCGGGGGTCATACCAGCGATCAGCAATGGTGAGCCAAAACGAAATTTAATTAAACATTATAAATTTATTTTTTTTTTTTTCTGGGTTGAGGAGATTTTTTTTTCCTTGTTGGTTAGTGTATGGCTTGGCTACGTTTCCATGCATTAAAAGAATGCAGGGAATGCGAGCAAGGCAAGCTTAGCAGAATTGGCACCGAAGAGACCGAAAAGCTTCGAGCGTGTGGAACGCAAGCGTTGCGCTCTCTTATCAGCAGCGGCTGGCCGCTGCGCATGCGTTTTAGATTTTGACGAAGACAGGCGCAAAGGAGAAAATTGAAATTGGGTCACTTACGGCTTTAATACAGTGGTCCCTCGCTGAAAGGCGCCTTTCGTTGTGGAGCTGTGGAAACCATGTTAATGTGTGCCCAGGGCGGAGGGGGATTGGTAAATAGGGGGGATATGAAATAGGTTTTTTTTTTTGTTTTTTTTTTTTGTAGTTCTTCGGTCTCCAACCCGAAAAAATAAATTCCGTTTTGAGAACTTTCACATTCCCGCCTATCGAGGTAGGACTGTGACGCAGAGTTAAGGAAAGTTACATACTCAGAAGGAACCAAAAAAAAATTACAATTAAAACTACACTATGCTACGAAATCTGGGTCCGGATCCGTGGCGGCGTCTTCTAGGCCGTCGCAGACAGCGAGTTAGCGGCGCATAGTGTGGGGTGGGGGGGGTGATCTCTATGCCCTCTATGCGCGTACGTTAGATATGGCGCAAGGGTTATGGCCGGTGGAGGTTATGTCGCCGGGCAGGTGGATGCTTCAACGACTCCAAAAGGGAAAAAAAACTTCGGCCCCACACCAAGGTCGACTCCGAAGAGTACTCCCGTCAAGGGTGGGAGTTTGGTGTGGGTGGGGCAGAACTTTGGGAGAGCCGGGTGGCTACCGCTCGGGGCCAGGGCCCTATGGGCGAAACAGAACCAAAACCACGAGGGCTAAGAAAAAAATCTAAATTTTCCCTGCAGGGCACTTTAACATACCGGTTTTTCGGACTTTTCCACGGAGACACGAGCGTTGGGTTCTCCTGGCAGAGCTGCGGGACGCACGGGTTTGCAACAAGAACAACACTTGCTGGCGAGGCGAGGCAAATATGCACTTTTCTCCAGGGTAGTTTCTTGCCAGTTTTCTCGGCGCACGGTTATTAATTTTCGCCCGATTTTTGCGGCGCGCCGACCGTGTGGGATTTTCCCCGTTCCGTTTTATTTCTTTTCGGTTTGTCTTTGTGGCACTTATTTGGGTTACTTTTCTTTTCTTTTGGGCTTACACGTGGTCGATTTAGTTATATATTTGCTACCGACGCGGAGATAGCCACCGGCTGCACAGATTCAAATTTTCGAAAGAGAACGTTCTGGTGCTTTTGCACTGCTTAAATAAGAGCTTACCGATCTTAAAGCTCGGCTTCGAAAGCTCCGTTGCGATGCGCTGCACAGCACTTACGGCAGCTCAGCTCAGCTGTTCCCTACCTCGAGCTTGCTTGCACCATCCCCAACTATACTATGCCCTGCAGCGATAATTGGCCCAAGGTTATTGCATGCGATATCCGAGCACCATAGCGATAACCTATTTTGAATCGGTATTGTCCAACCGCAACCGTTACATATTTGCTTCGACTTGAGCTCAAGTTTACTTTTTTTCGTATTTATGCAAATGGAAATCAAAAACGAGGGGGAACGTTGTGAGTTGCTGCGGACACCGCAACTCTACAGTTATACCCGATACTAAGTCAGTATGGCTCTCCTCCGGCAGACGCCGCTAATATTAAACGACACGACAAGGAGTGCGTGCGAGAAAGACAGAAAATCAGTCTGAGCGTGACGTCTGGTGCTGCGTAGCCAGTGCAAATTGATTTGTTCCTTTTGGCTATAAAATTATCTGATCTGATCCAGATTCAGCAATCTGATATATATGATCATTATCTATGATTCTGCATTTTTAGTTTTCTCGTATCCTCAATATTGTGGATGCAACAGATTTTCGTCTTTTGTGGGGGCGGAAGGGAGTGGGGCGAAATTTTGAGATATACGTTTTATAGTGAGATCTAACAGGAGTGCGGATACCAAATTTATTTACTCTAGCCTTAATAGTCTCTGAGATTTGTGAATATCCCCAGATTTTCGTCCTTTGCGGGGGCGGAAGGGGGTGTGGCGAAATTTTGAAACAAACTCGTCTCGGTCCGATATATTAGGAGTGTGGATACCAAATTTGGTTGCTCTAGCTTTTGTAGTCTCTGAGATCTAGGCGCTAATGTTTTACTCTAAGCAAAGCCGCCTATGCTACGTGTGTGTTAGAGAGAGACAGGGCGAGAAAAAATGAAATTGTTTTCTTGATGCTGGCTATAATAATTATACGATCCAATTCAGATATTGCAGTCTTAAAGATATTGTCATTCTCTACAATTCTACGTTTTTGGTTTTCTCATATCTTTAAAATTGTGAATGCCACAGGTTTTCGTCCTTTGTGGGGGCGGAAGTGGGCGGGGCGAAGTTTTTAAATATTTTTGTAGCAGTGACATATCACAGAAGTCTGGATCCAAAACATCGTTGCTCTAGCTCTTATAGTCTTTGAGCACTAGGCGCTGAAGGGGACGGACGGACGGACGGACGGACGGACGGACAGACGGACAGACGGACAGGGCCCAATCGACTCGGCTATTGATGCTGATCAAGAATATATATACTTTATGGGGTCGGAAACGATTCCTTCTGGACGTTACACACATCCACTTTTACCACAAATCTAATATACCCCAATACTCATTTTGAGTATCGGGTATAACGAGGGGGAACGTTGTGAGTTGCTACGGACACCGCAACTCTACGGTTATACCCGATACTAAGTCAGTATAACTCTCCTCCGGCAGACGCCACTAATATTAAACGACACGACAAAGAGTGCGTGCGAGAGAGAAAGAAAATCAGTCTGAGCGTGACGTCGGGCGCTGCGTAGCCACTGCAAATTGATTTGTTCCTATTGGTTATAAAAATGATCTGATCTGATCCAGATTCAGCAATCTGATAGATATGGTCATTATCTATGATTCTGCGTTTTTAGTTTTCTCGAATGTGCAATATTGTGGATGCAACAGATTTTCGTCCTTTGTGTGGGCGGAAGGGGGTAAGGCGAAATTTTGAGATACACGTTTTATAGTAAGATCTAACTGGAGTGCGAATATCAAATTTGGTTACTCTAGCCTTAATAGTCTCTGAGGTTTTTGAATATCCCCAGATTTTCGTCCTTTGCGGGGGCGGAAGGGGGTGTGGCGAAATTCTGAAACAAACTCGTCTCAGTCCGATATATTAGTAGTGTGGATACCAAATTTGGTTGCTCTAGCTTTTGTAGTCTCTGAGATCTAGGCGCTAATGTTTTACTCTAAGCAAAGCCGCCTATGCTACGTGTGTGTTAGAGAGAGACAGGGCGAGAAAAAATGAAATTGTTTTCTTGATGCTGGCTATAATAATAATACGATTGAATTCAGATTCCGCAGTCTTAAAGATATGATCATTCTCTACAATTCTACGTTTTTGGTTTTCTCATTTCTTATTGTGGATGCCACAGATTTTCGTCCTTTGTGGGGGCGGAAGTGGGCGGGGCGAAGTTTTGAAATATTTTTGTAGCAGTGACATATCACAGAAGTCTGGATCCAAAACATCGTTGCTCTAGCTCTTATAGTCTTTGAGCACTAGGCGCTGAAGGGGACGGACAGACGGACAGACGGACAGACGGACGGACGGACAGACAGACAGGGCTCAATCGACTCGGCTATTGATGCTGATCAAGAATATATATACTTTATGTGGTCGAAAACGATTCCTTCTGGACGTTACACACATCCGCTTTTACCACAAATCTAATATACCCCAATACTCATTTTGAGTATCGGGTATAACGACGGGGAACGTTGTGAGTTGCTGCGGACACCGCAACTCTACGGTTATACCCGATACTAAGTCAGTATGGCTCTCCTCCGGCAGACGCCGCTAATATTAAACGACACGACAAAGAGTGCGTGCGAGAGAGACAGAAAATCAGTCTGAGCGTGACGTCGGGCGCTGCGTAGCCACTGCAAATTGATTTGTTCCTATTGGCTATAAAAATGATCTGATCTGATCCAGATTCAGCAATCTGATAGATATGGTCATTATCTATGATTCTGCGTTTTTAGTTTTCTCGAATGTGCAATATTGTGGATGCAACAGATTTTCGTCCTTTGTGTGGGCGGAAGGGGGTAAGGCGAAATTTTGAGATACACGTTTTATAGTAAGATCTAACTGGAGTGCGAATACCAAATTTGGTTACTCTAGCCTTAATAGTCTCTGAGGTTTTTGAATATCCCCAGATTTTCGTCCTTTGCGGGGGCGGAAGGGGGTGTGGCGAAATTCTGAAACAAACTCGTCTCAGTCCGATATATTAGTAGTGTGGATACCAAATTTGATTGCTCTAGCTTTTGTAGTCTCTGAGATCTAGGCGCTAATGTTTTACTCTAAGCAAAGCCGCCTATGCTACGTGTGTGTTAGAGAGAGACAGGGCGAGAAAAAATGAAATTGTTTTCTTGATGCTGGCTATAATAATAATACGATTGAATTCAGATTCCGCAGTCTTAAAGATATGATCATTCTCTACAATTCTACGTTTTTGGTTTTCTCATTTCTTATTGTGGATGCCACAGATTTTCGTCCTTTGTGGGGGCGGAAGTGGGCGGGGCGAAGTTTTGAAATATTTTTGTAGCAGTGACATATCACAGAAGTCTGGATCCAAAACATCGTTGCTCTAGCTCTTATAGTCTTTGAGCACTAGGCGCTGAAGGGGACGGACAGACGGACAGACGGACGGACGGACAGACAGACAGGGCTCAATCGACTCGCCTATTGATGCTGATCAAGAATATATATACTTTATGGGGTCGGAAACGATTCCTCCTAATATACCCCAATACTCATTTTGAGTATCAGGTATAATAATAAAACGAGGGGGAACGTTGTGAGTTGCTGCGGAGACCGCAACTCTACAGTTATACCCGATACTAAGTCAGTATGGCTCTCCTCCGGCAGACGCCGCTAATATTAAACGACACGACAAGGAGTGCGTGCGAGAGAGACAGAAAATCAGTCTGAGCGTGACGTCGGGGGCTGCGTAGCCAGTGCAAATTGATTTGTTCCTTTTGGCTATAAAAATGATCTGATCTGATCCAGATTCAGCAATCTGATAGATATGGTCATTATCTATGATTCTGCGTTTTTAGTTTTCTCGAATGTGCAATATTGTGGATGCAACAGATTTTCGTCTTTTGTAGGGGCGGAAAAGGGTGGGGCGAAATTCTGAGATATACGTTTTTTAGTGAGATCCAACAGAAGTGCGGATACTAAATTTGGTTACTCTAGCCTTAATAGTCTCTGAGATTTGTGGATGCCCCAGATTTTCGTCCTTTGCGGGGGCGGAAGGGGGTGTGGCGAAATTTGGACACGAAACGGTCAAGATCCGATATCACAGGAGTGTGGATACCAAATTTGGTTGCTCTGGCTCTTATAGGTTCTGAGATCCTTGAACTCATATTTTGCAATTGACAAAACCGACCATGAAACCTGTGTGTTAGAGAGAGACAGAGCAAGAAAGAATGAAATTGTTTTCTTGATTCTGGCTATAATCATTATTCGATCTGGTTCAGATTTTGCACTGTAGAAGATATGGTCATCCTCACCGATTCTGCGTTTTTGGTTTTATCGTATCTTTAAAAATGTGGATGCCACAGATTTTCGTCCTTTGTGGGGGCGGAAGTGGGCGGGGCGAAGTTTTGAAATATTTTTGTAGCAGTGACATATCACAGAAGTCTGGATCCAAAACATCGTTGCTCTAGCTCTTATAGTCTTTGAGCACTAGGCGCTGAAGGGGACGGACGGACGGACGGACGGACGGACGGACTGACAGACGGACAGACAGACAGGGCTCAATCGACTCGGCTATTGATGCTGATCAAGAATATATATACTTTATGGGGTCGGAAACGATTCCTTCTGGACGTTACACACATCCACTTTTACCACAAATCTAATATACCCCAATACTCATTTTGAGTATCGGGTATAAAAAAAACCATACCTAGTTATGTATGATAAGGCTCTACATTAACTTAAATACATATGTATGTACATAAACAATATACATATACATACATATACATATATATATATATACATACATATATATTCATCATATTCAGTTTGTTTGTCCATCTTCGAAGCGACTCATACGATGCTATTCTTTTTAATGCCATTTGATAGTACATCTTACATTATTATTTATTATTAATGTATAAGGAAGTGCAATAATAAAAATAACTAATAATATATGTACATATACATATAATAATAATTAATATTTAATAATAATTGGGAGAACCAATAAAGTTCAACACAACAAAATATTATTTTCATTATTTCGATTGGACGGTGTGTGAGAAAGAGAGAAAGAGAGAGAGAGAGAGGGAAAATTGACTAATCGGATTATTATACCCGATACTCAAAATGAGTATAGGGGTATATTAGATTTGTGGTAAAAGTGGATGTGTGTAACGTCCAGAAGGAATCGTTTCCGACCCCATAAAGTATATATATTCTTGATCAGCATCAATAGCCGAGTCGATTGAGCCATGTCTGTCTGTCCGTCTGTCCGTCCGTCTGGCCGTCCCCTTCAGCGCCTAGTGCTCAAAGACTATAAGTGCTAGAGCAACGATGTTTTGGATCCAGACTTCTGTGATATGTCACTGCTACAAAAATATTTCAAAACTTCGCCCACTTCCGCCCCGACAAAGGACGAAAATCTGTGGCATCCACATTTTCGACGATACGAGAAAACTAAAAACGCAGAATCGTAGAGGATGACTATATGTTCTAGAGTGTAAAATCTCAACCAGATCGTATAATTATTATAGCCAGAATCAAGAAAACAATTTCATTCTTTCTCGCTCTGTCTCTCTCTAACACACAGGTTTCATGGTCGGTTTTGCCAATTGCAAAATATGAGTTCAAGGATCTCAGAACCTATAAGAGCCAGAGCAACCAAATTTGGTATCCACACTCCTGTGATATCGGACCTTGACCGTTTCGTGTCCAAGTTTCGCCACACCCCCTTCCGCCCCCGCAAACGACGAAAATCTGGGGCATCCACAAATCTCAGAGACTATTAAGGCTAGAGTAACCAAATTTAGTATCCGCACTTCTGTTAGATCTCACTATAAAACGTATATCTCAGAATTTCGCCCCACCCCCTTCCGCCCCCACAAAGAACGAAAATCTGTTGCATCCACAATATTGCACATTCGAGAAAACTAAAAACGCAGAATCATAGATAATGACCATATCTATTAGATTGCTGAATCTGGATTAGATCGGATAATTTTTGTAGCCAAAAGCAAGAAATCAATTTGCAGTGGCTACGCAGCGCCCGACGTCACGCTCAGACTGATTTTCTGTCTCTCTCGCACGCATTCTTTGTCGTGTCGTTCAATATTAGCGGCGGCTGCCGGAGGAGAGCCATACTGACTAAGTATCGGGTATAACTGTAGAGTTGCGGTGTCCGCAGCAACTCACAACGTTCCCCCTCGTTTTTATTCATTAATGCGGTCGTGCGGGAAGTAGAGACGAACTCGAGAAGTGGAAAGCGAAGGAAATGTTGAACCAAGAAGGGGTAGGGTAGCCTGCTGTAAATGATGATGAACTTTGACCTTTGTGGAGTCCCTCTGTCTCCATCGTCAGATGTTGGTGCATTTTGACGACAATGCAACTGCCGACATGTCTGTTTCAGTATCTGTGCCAGTACGAGTATGAATGTCTGCATGTGTGCGATTGAATTAATTATTGACATTGCATTGACATATATGTCCTTTGAAGCGTGTCTCGAGGCAGAGGGACGATAGTAAAGGGGGACAAGGGGCAGCAGCAAATTCTTCAAATCCAACCATTCACATGTATGCAAGTATATACGAAATCTGTATGTACAACTACTACCAAGCGAATGTTGCATTGGGAAATATTGTGACCTTGACTCCAAATTGTGCAGAAACAATGTTTAATAACCAAGAATATAACTTGTATATAGTATGTAGCAGAAGGTGGTTTTCAAAGTGTTTGTCCATTTGCTCAACATTCGGCAATCTCCTGGAACTGCTGAACGATCAGGCCGTGCAGTATTCGCCCGGACAGCTGGCATTCTTGGCAGGAACAGCTCTGAGTGCTGGGTGCATGCCGATGCTGTAGGGCGGAGAGCTGCAGGGTGCCCTGGGCGTTCAGTCTGTGGCGCCTCTTTAGGGCCCGGCTCTTCCAGTACACGCAGCTGTAGATGATGAATGCTGTAGCGCAATGCGAGGGTCGGGGAAGGGTAAGGAATGTTAGGAAAGAGATTCTGCCGTGCTGCAAACTCACCCACGCCCACAACGAAAATGTGCAGCAGCAAGGCCATGAAAGCAAGTCAAACAATTTGCTGATGATGCACCAGCTGCTCCAGCGGGACGTTGGAATCCGTACTTCTGCCACTGTTGCTGTTGTTGCACGGATGGCAATTGACAGTGATGTTGTGCAACTGCAAATGCAAATCCGGGATGGGTTCGGTGGAATCTGTGCCATTGTCAGAGCCATCCACTTGCAGCAGCTGTGTCTCATTTAGCCAGTCAAAGTTTTTCGAGGAATTTATAGAAAAGGAAAACAACCAAACCAATTCAAACGCATTTCTCTCGGGATTCCCAGAAAACTTACCCGTGATGTTGTCACTGGCTTTTCTCTTGCACAGTCGGACACACAGGATGAAGGGCACCAAAAGCACCCACTTGGCAGTCTTCGTGGCATCCCTGTTCATTTTGCTGTTCAACTGCTACTAAACGACCCATAGACTCGCTAATCCATTCCAGTACTGGCCTGGCCCACCAGCCGCAGCCCATTACATCTAGAACAGCTGTTACTGCGCAGAGACAAGGCGTTTAAAACAAATTTATCCAGACTGTTTCCAGGTGCCCAACAAAGCGCCAGCTTACTCCAACTTTAGTCACTACAAGCTGCGCTAATTCTTTTTCGAACGCTCGCTACACAAATTGCAAGATCAATCAAATAGTAAAAGTCAGGGACTAAAGTCCATTGCCCGCACAGTCAGGTAAAGGGCTATCCGCTTTCAGCTATCCACCACAAAATTGTATGGTCCGTACCGACTCCGACCTATGTAGTGTGGCCTGGATCGTGCCGTAATGCAAAACCCAAGGACATTGAGTTAATGGGATGTGATTCTTCTTGAATCACAACGCGAACGCTCATTCTTTTTTAAATGGTTAAGTTAAGTACCGGTCTGATGTCCATGCAGACCCTTTGGGGATGTCTGAAAGCATTAAATCTGCCATTTGGGCCCTGCTGCATTTGCCGTAAACCAAATAAAACTATACCACTGGTGCTGAGAGATTACATTTCAATTGCAAATTTCGAGCGAGTGCGAGCAGTACACTCGCATTTGCTGAGCAAAATACAAACAGCCATGCGCATGCAGATGCAGAGGAAAACCCACTCAGGTACAGACAGACTCAAAATTATGTGAATGTATGCAAAGGGGAAAACTGAAAAGAAGGTGCCGAAACTTAAGTGAAAACAGCGAACCGAGATATGAAGCTTTTTCCAGACATTAGTTCACTTTTTCGCTGTCAACCCCCCATCCCCATCCCCATCACAATCCCATCTTTACTCTTCGCGGCAGCCCCTTTCTATGAGTATTTTCTTGTTTTCCCCACGTTTTCCTCTAGCTTTTCCGTTTTAAATTCAGAAATTCAAATGAATTGCATTTGGAGTCCTCAAGGTTCAGTATAAGCAGAATCTTTATCCCATTAGGAGTTGTGGAAAGCTCGTTAATGGGAAATCTGTGTAAATGCTAATTCTGAAAATATGGGAAATATCAGAACTTACGAAACTTTACGGCTCACCATTGCTCTCATATTTTGCACAATTTAATCAAATAATGATTTAAAATTTCATCTTCCCAAGAGAAAATCACTTAAAATGCCACATAACGCGCTTTTTATACCCGATACTCAAAATGAGTATTGGGGTATATTAGATTTGTGGTAAAAGTGGATGTGTGTAACGTCCAGAAGGAATCGTTTCCGACCCCATAAAGTATATATATTCTTGATCAGCATCAATAGCCGAGTCGATTGAGCCCTGTCTGTCTGTCCGTCCGTCCGTCTGTCCGTCTGTCCGTCCCCTTCAGCGCCTAGTGCTCAAAGACTATAAGAGCTAGAGCAACGATGTTTTGATCCAGACTTCTGTGATATGTCACTGCTACAAAAATATTTCAAAACTTCGGCCCGCCCACTTCCTCCCCCACAAAAGACGAAAATCTGTGGCATCCACATTTTTAAAGATACGATAAAACCAAAAACGCAGAATCGGTGAGGATGACTATATCTTCTACAGTGCAAAATCTGAACCAGATCGTATAATGATTATAGCCAGAATTAAGATAACAATTTCATTCTTTCTCGCTCTGTCTCTCTCTAACACACAGGTTTCATGGTCGGTTTTGTTAATTGCAAAATATGAGTTCAAGGATCTCAGAACCTATAAGAGCCAGAGCAACCAAATTTGGTATCCACACTCCTTTGATATCGGACCTTGACCGTTTTGTGTCCAAATTTCGCCACACCCCCTTCCGCCCCCGCAAAGGACGAAAATCTGGGGCATCCACAAATCTCAGAGACTATTAAGGCTAGAGTAACCAAATTTGGTATCCGCACTTCTGTTAGATCTCACTATAAAACGTATATCTCAGAATTTCGCCCCACCCCCTTCCGCCCCCACAAAAGACGAAAATCTGTTGCATCCACAATATTGCACATTCGAGAAAACTAAAAACGCAGGATCATAGATAATGACCATATCTATCAGATTGCTGAATCTGGATCAGATCGGATCATTTTTGTAGCCAAAAGCAAGAAATCAATTTTCAGTGGCTACGCAGCGCCCGACGTCACGCTCAGACTGATTTTCTGTCTCTCTCGCACGCACTCTTTGTCTGCCGGAGGAGAGCCATACTGACTTAGTATCGGGTATAACTGTAGAGTTGCGGTGTCCGCAGCAACTCACAACGTTCCACCTCGTTCATTGTGATTTAGCGCTGAATTTGCGATTACCAGGAAAATGGTAGCGAAGGGCGACAGACGATGAAGAAGGCGATGAATATTTAATGAGGTGACGACGGGTAATCCAAGGTGTGAGTCAGGCTGCCTGACAAAAGAGGAAGTTGTTATCCGGTTAGAGGGACGGGAGTAGATGCGGTACATTTGCACGTATCCCCTGGGCTCTGACAATGGTCAGGCTGCTCTTGGCCAAATAAATAATCGATGTCGTTGGCTGACAGCAGGTATGACAGCGGCGTGAGACCAAGCTCGGTATTGTCGCTCCCGAAACGACCATTGGAGGCTTGGTTGTCAAATAATACGGCGATTCAACAACCAACACTTGCAAAAGACTTACCCGAGCAAATAGCACCACTGATTGCTCAATTGTCGTTTTGCTGCTGAATGCAGATGCAGATGCAGATGCAACAGAAAATGGTAAAATGCTTACAGAGAAAAAAAGATGAACAGTTTGCTCTACGTGCCCAGGCATCATAACAGAACAATCCTCAACCCTCTCCAGCACAGGGTCGTGGCATGTCCATCCCCCTCTCCTTGTTTGCTGTTTGTGGGCAACCTTCGTGTGGATCAAGTTCAAGTGCTCTGGGCTTGCCCCTTAATAGTTGCCGAGACTTGGGCAGCAACAGCAGTGACGATGATGACAATGAAGGTCTCTCGCGCCTCGAGTCTCGCCTTGGGTGCCAAGCCGAAAAAATGTAACTTTCGCATAAAAACATCAAAAAGAAAAAAAGGCGGCAAATGCTGCGAGCGAATAGCAAAAAGTGGGACGGAAAATTTAGAACGCTGCTCATGTTAAATGTTCGCTACAGCTACAGCTGCAGCCCCGACTGTGTTGCACATTGCCAAGGTCATCAGACGCAACTCCCCCTTCCACCAGCAGCCCGCCCCTCCACCCTTCTCCCGAGCTCTCATCAAGTGTAAATAAGCGCGATAGCGGAAGCTCGAAATCATTTTCACACTCGAATTGACCAAACACTAACAGACCGCATTCAGAGCGGCGGGGCGAAGCGGGGAAGGATTGGCTTCCCCTTCCCCGCACACGACAAGAGTAAAATAGATCCACACTGATTTTTTATACCCGATACTCAAAATGAGTATTGGGGTATATTAGATTTGTGGTAAAAGTGGATGTGTGTAACGTCCAGAAGGAATCGTTTCCGACCCCATAAAGTATATATATTCTTGATCAGCATCAATAGCCGAGTCGATTGAGCCCTGTCTGTCTGTCCGTCCGTCTGTCCGTCCCCTTCAGCTCCTAGTGCTCAAAGACTATAAGAGCTAGAGCAACGATGTTTTGGATCCAGACTTCTGTGATATGTCACTGCTACAAAAATATTTCAAAACTTTGCCCCGCCCACTTCCGCCCCCACAAAGGACGAAAATCTGTGGCATCCACAATTTTAAAGATATGAGAAAACCAAAAACGTGGAATTGTAGAGAATGACCATATCTTTTAGATTGCAGAATCTGAATTGGATCGTATTATTATTATAGCCAGCATCAAGAAAACAATTTCATTTTTTCCTGCCCTGTCTCTTTCTAACACACACGTAGCATAGCCGGCTTTGCTTAGAGTAAAACATTAGCGCCTAGATCTCAGAGACTACAAAAGCTAGAGCAACCAAATTTGGTATCCACACTCCTAATATATCGGACCGAGACGAGTTTGTTTCAAAATTTCGCCACACCCCCTTCCGCCCCCGCAAAGGACGAAAAAATGGAGATATTCAAAAATCTCAGAGACTATTAAGGCTAGAGTAACCAAATTTGGTATCCGCACTCCTATTAGATCTTACTATAAGACGTGTATCTCAAAATTTCGCCCCACACCCTTCCGCCCACACAAAGGACGAAAATCTGTTGCATCCACAATATTGCACATTCGAGAAAACTAAAAACGCAGAATCATAGATAATGACCATATCTATCAGATTGCTGAATCTGGATCAGATCAGATCATTTTTATAGCCAATAGGAACAAATCAATTTGCAGTGGCTACGCAGAGCCCGACGTCACGCTCAGACTGATTTTCTGTTTCTCTCGCACGCACTCTTTGTCGTGTCGTTTAATATAAGCGGCGTCTGCCGGAGGAGAGCCATACTGACTTAGTATCGGGTATAACCGTAGAGTTGCGGTGTCCGCAGCAACTCACAACGTTCCCCCTCGTTTTGATTAAATACGAGTTTTAGTTTTCTCGTGTCGTCGAAATTGTGGATGCCACAGATTTTCGCTCTTTGTGGGGGCGGAAGTGGGCGGGGCAAAGTTTTGAAATATTCTTGTAGCAGTGACATATCACAGGAGTGTGGATACCATATTTGGTTGCTCTGGCTCTTATAGGTTCTGAGATCCTTGAACTCATATTTTGCAATTGGCAAAACCGACCATGAAACCTGTGTGTTAGAGAGAGACAGAGCGAGAAAGAATGAAATTGTTTTCTTGATTCCGGCTATAATAATTATACGATCTGGTTGAGATCTTACATTCTAAGACATATAGTCATCCTCTACGATTCTGCGTTTTTGGTTTTATCGTATCTTTAAAAATGTGGATGCCACAGATTTTCGTCCTTTGTGGTGGCGGAAGTGGGCGGGGCGAAGTTTTGAAATATTTTTGTAGCAGTGACATATCACAGAAGTCTGGATACAAAACATCGTTGCTCATGTCTTATAGTCTTTGAGCACTAGGCGCTGAAGGGGACGGACAGACGGACAGACGGACGGACGGACAGACGGACAGACGGACAGACAGACATGGCTCAATCGACTCGGCTATTGATGCTGATCAAGAATATATATACTTTATGGGGTCGGAAACGATTCCTTTTGGACGTTACACACATCCACTTTTACCACAAATCTAATATACCCCAATACTCATTTTGAGTATCGAGTATAATAACCTGCAAGGATTTTTAGATTTTCCCAAAGATTCGAACTGAAACTTGTTTGGAAATATGTAAAAAGCAAAAAAAAGCACATAGTAAAACCAAAGCAAACCCTTAATAAAAACCAGAAAGGAAGCAAATTTCGCCACCCAACTTATACCCTTTAAGCTCCAATATTCACGTGTTTTATAAGATACGTGGGTCTTTCCCAAAATTCGACCTTCCCCGTAGTGGCCATCGTCGTTGACTCCTTTTGCTCTGGACGAAACTTTTCCAACACTTCACACATCACACTTCACTTTTCCCCTTTTCACGTCCCACGTTGCACGTTAAAGAGTAACTTTTTATACCCGATACTCAATGATACTCACTGCTACAAGAATATTTCAAAACTTTGCCCCGCCCACTTCCGCCCCCACAAAGAGCGAAAATCTGTGGCATCCACAAGAATATATATACTTTATGGGGTCGGAAACGATTCCTTTTGGACGTTACACACATCCACTTTTACCACAAATCTAATATACCCCAATACTCATTTTGAGTATCGAGTATAATAACCTGCAAGGATTTTTAGATTTTCCCAAAGATTCGAACTGAAACTTGTTTGGAAATATGTAAAAAGCAAAAAAAAGCACATAGTAAAACCAAAGCAAACCCTTAATAAAAACCAGAAAGGAAGCAAATTTCGCCACCCAACTTATACCCTTTAAGCTCCAATATTCACGTGTTTTATAAGATACGTGGGTCTTTCCCAAAATTCGACCTTCCCCGTAGTGGCCATCGTCGTTGACTCCTTTTGCTCTGGACGAAACTTTTCCAACACTTCACACATCACACTTCACTTTTCCCCTTTTCACGTCCCACGTTGCACGCTAAAGAGTAACTTTTTATACCCGATACTCAATGAGTATTGGGGTATATTAGATTTGTGGTAAAAGTGGATGTGTGTAACGTCCAGAAGGAATCGTTTCCGACCCCATAAAGTATATATATTCTTGATCAGCATCAATAGCCGAGTCGATTGAGCCCATTCTGTCTGTCCGTCCGTCCGTCTGTCCGTCTGTCCGTCCCCTTCAGCGTCTAGTGCTCAAAGACTATAAGAGCTAGAGCAACGTTGTTTTGGATCTAGACTTCTGTGATATGTCACTGCTACAAAAATATTTCAAAACTTCGCCCCGCCCACTTCCGCCCCCACAAAGGACGAAAATCTGTGGCATCCACATTTTTAAAGATACGATAAAACCAAAAACGCAGAATCGTAGAGGATGACTATATGTTCTAGAGTGTAAAATCTCAACCAGATCGTATAATTATTATAGCCAGAATCAAGAAAACAATTTCATTCTTTCTCGCTCTGTCTCTCTCTAACACACAGGTTTCATGGTCGGCTTTGCCAATTGCAAAATATGAGTTCAAGGATCTCAGAACCTATAAGAGCCAGAGCAACCAAATTTTGTATCCACACTCCTGTGATATCGGACCTTGATCTTCCGCCCCCGCAAAGGACGAAAATCTGGGGCATCCACAAATCTCAGAGACTATTAAGGCTAGAGTAACCAAATTTGGTATCCGCACTTCCGTTAGATCTCACTATAAAACGTTTATCTCAGAGTTTCGCCCCACCCCCTTCCGCCCCCACAAAGGACGAAAATCTGTTGCATCCACAATATTGCACATTCGAGAAAACTAAAAACGCAGAATCATAGATAATGACCATATCAATCAGACTGCTGAATCTGGATCAGATCGGATCATTTTTATACCCAAAAGGAACAAAACAATTTGCACTGGCTACGCAGCGCCCGACGTCACGCTCAGACTGATTTTCTGTCTCTCTCGCACGCACTCTTTGTCTGCCGCAGGAGAGCCATACTGACTAAGTATCGGGTATAACTGTAGAGTTGCGGTGTCCGCAGCAACTCACAACGTTCCCCCTCGTTTCTCTTCCGTTTGCCACCTCTCATTGTCAGTTCGAGTGGCGAGTTGTCTGCCAAATGTTTCAACTGTACACAGGCAAAATCAACACAAAGCTAAATGTTATCCAGTTGTTTTTGTGTTGTAGCTGCATCGCATGCCTCAATCTGCCTCCGGTAATTACAGGACTCATTAGAAACTATTTGCTAAGCAAATTCCACAAGCAACGTAAACGACCAGTACAGAACTAGAATTTGGTCGAATAAAGCGTAATGTGGGAGAGAACCGGCTAGACTTCTTAGTTTTCCACTGACCATAATTCAACTTGCGAAAATTGCATTTTGTGTTATTTTGTGGCAAGTTGCGGGAGGTCACCATCACCATCATTAACGCCATTAACCAGCTAGCTAGGTTAAAGATAAATTAGACGGCCTAATTACGAGGCTGTCAACAAATTGTGCTGGGGAAACAACAAAAGTAGCGACAGACAGCTGCAGCCAAGAAAATGGCACATAAAAAGAAACACACAAGAAACGTGACCGAGGGGAATACCCGGAATACTGGGGAAAAGCACACCATCTCATCCTCATCTCGATAAAACACGCTGTTGTTGTGGGCACACTATACATATACGTATACGCAATATTTGTCAGTTCGCCTGCATGTACATATGTACATATATGTATATACGGGCACTTTCATATTTGTATGAGTCCCGGTAAATGTGTGCGTGGGTGACCAACAGCAAGTGCCATTGACGACGCGTTAGTTTTTTGAGCGCTCGGTCAAAAATTTGTGCAGTGGCTAAGACGTGACTCCGATTTTGATTAACGTTGATTAACGTTATAAAATGTACACAGTGTACATGTGTATGTAGGTGGATACCGTTCAATCAAAAACGATTCTTGCTTTAACTTTGAGGGGTTTCGTCTGTCCGTCTTGATGAGCACCTATGTAGGTCTCAGAGTTTCTAAGAGCAGACTCGCACTGAAGCAAACCCTCACGGAGGGCGAAAATCGGTGGCAAGGACAATTTTGACGATACGAGAAACCTTTAAAAACCCTTAAAATCAAAATTTAACTTGTAATGTTTCATTCTCTAGTATTTGTTATTCATTATTCTATATTATTATTGGAAACAACGAAAGCTGTGTGTTAAATATTTTGTGTTCATTATTCCCATCAGCTGTCGCTCATAATCGCGCCACTTAATGCAGTTTATTTAACTAGCTTCTATTTTAAATGGTATTCAGATTGATGTATTCTCTCAGTAATGAAAGTTTCTCTCACATAACTATACTGAATTTTTACTCGTACAGCTCTGCTGCAAGAATTTATCGAGAGAATCTGCCCGTGGAAGCTCGGCCGCAGGGCAAGGCAAAGGCATCAGTTTGCCTAAAAGTTATAATTCATGCAGGAAATCGCATTAATCACAGGGAACATCTAGCAGCTGAAGTGGAGAACGAGATACAAATTTCTACGGACTATAAAATCAAAAACCCATCAGCAAGAGGAAATAGAGCAAAATTGGGGCAGAGAATAGAATGCAATTAACGGCAGCTTTGCCCGCAGAGACAGTAGGAAAAGCAGCAGCAGTTTCCACAGCATCGACAAGCTCATTGAGAAAATTCATCTAAGCAGCTCTACGCGAAAAAGCAAACCACTCGAAAAGGACAGCAGTAAACCATGGACAAGAAATCGAAGAGTAAAGCTAAAATGAAAGGTTTAAAGCCTAACAAGGAGTCGAGCACTAGGCTGGATGTGGATCTGTGGGAGGTAAGTGGCAGTTGGAGCCGATATTCCACATTTCGCTATAATCGTTGCCCAAGCTCTTAGTAATAATGAGAGCATCGAACTGCAGCCCCATCCATCCCAGATAAACTTTCCGACTCAAAAGTTGCCAATGCTAAGATATGAATATTTTAATTTAAAAATTAGAAATTTATATTTTTTAAGTTATTTTTGTTGGCAACTGATCTGAATGGACGGTACTTAAATTGTGCCCCATCAGAACTATATTTTTCTGAAATAAAACTGCTTTTATCTGATAGACTTGGACTATATTAACAGCTACTCGGAAACTCAAAGGCTTATCAAAATTGCAAGTTCCTTCACAGCTAGCTGAAAAATACTTAAGTTATGACTGTTCAGAGTATATATTTACGTTTTTTCGATATTTGGAGCTCCAGGTCTATCAGGAAAAGTCTATCGATTTCATTCATATAGTGTTATCAATTATGATTGATCAATAGGCAAGACTGAACCCGCTGAACTGCGACAATTGGCGGCGGGCCAAACGGTTGGCGGCTGTTCCCTCGACTGTCCCTCACCCCCAAATCCAAGTCTGCAAAAATATTATTTTTTGTGCTGTTCATTTCAGCAAAACGAAGATCGCTTCACCACCATCGACATTCCGGGACCAAAGGCACTGGGCAAGAAGAGCGCTGCAGAAGTGGTCATCGGAGGCGGGGGCGGAGGAAGAGGAAACGCACCAGTAGCGGGAGCAGCGGTGGGAGCTCTGCCCTCTGGGGTTGTCTGCCCATCTAATGCAACAGCCGCGCAAATGAGCACCACCCCCACAGCGTTAAGCATTGCTGGCTGCGAATCTGGCACTGCTCTGGTCACACTCGATGCCGCGCTCGTGGAGGCTGCCGATGGCGGGGCAGAGCCGGAGCGCGGCAATTGGAGCGGTCGCTTCGACTTTCTACTCTCGCTTTTGGGCTACTCCGTGGGCTTGGGAAACGTCTGGCGCTTTCCCTATCTGTGCTACAACAACGGCGGAGGTAAGTGTCACCGATGCTGACACATATGTAACATTCTTCTTGTCCTTCGTCCCCTTTCGGGTAGTACATATTGATATTTTTAGTATTTTTATAATTATCACCGTTAGGATATACTCCATTTCCAACCAGGTATTGTAAAGTACTCTTAAAATGGAAAAGAAGAATAAAATGAAAGTGCTTTTCAGTGTTTAGTCCGTGTGACTGACTATTGGCTACGATACGTTAGTATGGTTCTTTCCAATTGAAGATTGAGTGAAAAGCTCTCATAAGTTAAATGCCATACCATTCGAAGGATTGTTAATTAGAAAAGTCTTCTTTCTTAATTAAAGGTTTTCGAAGCATCGGCCAGCCGAAGCGCGCATTCATTCCTTGATCGTACTTGTTCACATCTATCTGTTGTATCCTCTTCAGGTGCTTTTCTGATTCCCTTCACCATAATGCTGGTGATTGCGGGGCTACCCCTAATGTTCATGGAACTGTCGTTTGGCCAATACGCTGCTTTGGGACCAGTGGCCGTATACAGGCGCTTCTGCCCTCTGTTCCGCGGCCTAGGTACTGGCATGATCCTGGTATCGGCTATTGTTATGCTCTACTATAACCTAATCATTGCTTGGACGATATTCTATATGTTTGCCTCCCTGGGCACCACGCTTCCTTGGCAGAACTGCGAGCCGGCATGGAGCACGAAATGTGAGTATCTAAACTCCCTCTGGGGCTGGGGCTGGGGCTGGGGCTGGGGATGGGACTGCGGCGGGTAAGTGGATAATACGATGGTTACAATTAATTAATAGCCCAGGCCACTCAAGACAATAACAAATGGAACAATAAGTGACAGATTCTCATCTTTTGTTACGTTTTAGGTAATAAATTAACCAAATTGCAAGCTGTCAAAAGTGTAACTTTATATTTGTTTTGCCTCAGTTCTGTTCTTGTTTCTTTTTATACCCGATACTCAAAATGAGTATTGGGGTATATTAGATTTGTGGTAAAAGTGGATGTGTGTAACGTCCAGAAGGAATCGTTTCCGACCCCATAAAGTATATATATTCTTGATCAGCATCAATAGCCGAGTCGATTGAGCCATGTCTGTCTGTCCGTCTGTCCGTCCGTCCGTCCCCTTCAGCGCCTAGTGCTCAAAGACTATAAGAGCGAGAGCAACGATGTTTTGGATCCAGACTTCTGTGATATGTCACTGCTACAAGAATATTTCAAAACTTTGCCCCGCCCACTTCCGCCCCCACAAAGAGCGAAAATCTGTGGCATCCACAATTTCGACGATACGAGAAAACTAAAAACGCAGAATCGTAGAAGATGACTATATCTTCTAAAGTGCAAAATCTAAACCAGATCGTATAATTATTATAGCCAGAATCAAGAAAACAATTTCATTCTTTCTCGCTCTGTCTCTCTCTAACACACAGGTTTCATGGTCGGTTTTGCCAATTGCAAAATATGAGTTCAAGGATCTCAGAACCTATAAGAGCCAGAGCAACCAAATTTGGTATCCACACTCCTGTGATATCGGACCTTGACCATTTTGTGTCAAAATTTCGCCACACCCCTTCCGCCCCCGCAAAGGACGATAATCTGAGGCATCCACAAATCTCAGAGACTATTAAGGCTAGAGTAACCAAATTTGCTACACACACTCCTTTAAGATGTCACTATAAAACGTATGTCTCAAAATTTCGCCTCACCCCTTTTCGCCCCTACAAAGGACGAAAATCTGTTGCATCCACAATATTGCAGATTCGAGAAAACTAAAAACGCAGAATCATAGATAATGACCATATCTATCAGATTGCTGAATATGGATCAGATCAGATCATTTTTATAGCCAAAAGGAACAAATCAATTTGCACTGGCTACGCAGCGCCCGACGTCACGCTCAGACTGATTTTCTGTCTCTCTCGCACGCACTCTTTGTCGTGTCGTTTAATATTAGCGGCGTCTGCCGGAGGAGAGCCATACTGACTTAGTATCGGGTATAACTGTAGAGTTGCGGTCTCCGCAGCAACTCACAACGTTCCCCCTCGTTTCATTTCGTTTTCCTGCTGGCACGTGGCCTGGCTGGAAAAACACATGGCTTCGGGGCAGCTGAAAATGGGGAAGGGAATGGAGGGAGGTGCGTATCCAGGAGACATAACAGACAATGGGAATGACATATATGTACTGTGCGTACGGATAGAGATAAACGTAAAGTTAAACACAAACACAAGAAATTCAAGTGAGACTTTAGAATAGTTACATACATATGTATCATTGCGAATAACTATTTGAAGTATACAACAAATTTAGTTTTTAATTTATTTTAAAATTCGATAATAGTTCGAGATAACCACTGATTGCGATAATACCTACTATGTACATATACCTGTGTATGTTTGTATGTTTTATATTTCTTCATAGGTAGCTTTTCAATTTTTGTTCCAGACAATCAATAAAAAAAGATACTTACAAGATCTTGACATAGGCAATTGTTTCTGTGCTTTCGCCTGCTAGTTCATTCATATTCTGGCAGAGGAGTAATATGATAGTGACAACATGTTTTCTTCTAGTCGTCTGTCCGTCTTTTTCCCTTTTCTTGATGCAAATTTGTTGCTCATTTTGAAAAGCTTAGTTTTAAGGATATACATATGTATTATTGGAAATATGCTTTTACATAATTCAGTAATTAATGTCGGACGATATAGCTACATATATGGACATCAATGGGCATCAATGGACCTGCAAAGGTATCTAAAGTACATATGAAAACAGGCATGCATGTACATATTTCTTTTATCTCATGAGCGCATAGCCACGCGTTTGATTTCTTTGCACCGACATAGACTCTCAGATAGATTCTTTAAACCATCCTGCCACTCTTCCACGAGAGTTGAACACTGGCAGAGTCCGAGAGAGCATCGGAGTTTTATGGAGAAGAACAGAGCATAAGCAGACATTTTCTGGAACTTTGGTTTATAGTTTGGGTGTTATTTCTAAGTTTCTGATAGAATTTTTAACGTTTATTCTTCCAAACAAACATTCCTGAACATCCTGAAACAACACACAGTTTTATATAATTTAAATATACCATTGAGAAAAGGAGAAAAAGTAACTATCTACATACTGGTTCCTGATCTATGATCCGGGTATGAAATATTCCAGACAATCTCCACTTTCGCTTCTCATCTTTCGCTTTGAAACTATTCAGTTCGCTTCTTTTCCGTGTTCTTGTTTAACCTTTCTATGCGCCTTAGTCCCAGGCCATTGCACACACACAAGTGCATGCAAGCATATACATACGTGTATTCCTGAGCATAGTATACATATGGATATGTATATGTATATATATATGTACATTTATATGTATATGCATATGTATATGAATGTACATAGAGCGCACAGAAACTCAACTGGCTGTATCGGTTTACCTGGCAGCAGGAACAACAATAGCCATCGACCGATGCCATTGAAAGTTTTACACGTAAACATCATACGCACACAAGCAGAGGACACGAACACCAGCAAATGTGCACACACACGAAGAGCGATGATTTAATACAAGTTTGCCTGAGACAGGGACACTGGGGACTGGGAACTGGGAACTGAGGACTGCTGACTGGGGGCTATATCAGAGACTGAGAATCTGAGTCGGGCTGAGGACTAACATTTCTCTGGAGAAATTAGGAATCGATAGAAAGTGGATCTCTCCTGCTCTCCCCTAACTCGGTCCTATTCGCCGTCTTGTTCTCCATGGAACGGCAGCTGAAATCGTTAAAATGACACACAATTATGTCTTAACTGTTTTTGACATTCAATCGCCAGCTCTGGAAGAACGTACGGGGAAACCTTGGTACGGGCTCTCTTGAGAGATACAAGCAATAAAAAGTCGAATGGGGCAGAGAGGGAGACTATAGACAGAGACAGAGACACAGACACAGACACAGAAGGGGAGAAGTCTAGAAAGAGTGTCGTAGCAGACACGCAATTTCTTAAGGATTTCATTTATTGACACTTTTCGCGTCTCCTTCGGGTTCGCCTTCGCCTTCGCTTTCGCATCCATCCACCCACTCCCCCCACTGTCATCCATTCAGAGCATCTCTGACCTGCTCGAGAGAGCTCTGGCTGTGTTGTCGCTGTTGTCCTTGTCTTCATTCAAGTCTGTTTTAGATGACAAATGTTTACGTTTGGTGTCATGATTAAAATGTGCTTAACTTTGTTTGTCCATTGATTGAAAGTCTCAAACTCATGATCCGCCTCTTGTCTAGCTCTCCAAACATGTCTCTCTTCTTTTGAGTAAATATTTGGATACAAATACATATTTATGTATGTCTAGAGTATATGGTGTAGTAGATCTGCCTAATAACGTGAATGGGATAACATTATGTTGAAGTAGAGTAGAGAAGGGGGATAAGAGAATAATTAATTCTTTGACTGGAATACCTGATAATATCTCTTTAAATTGAAGCGGAAGATTGCTTAGATGAAAATAAAGCTACCAATATCTGAATCCTAAAGACTTCTTTCTTTACCATTCCGTACTCTATTCTTACGACATCCTCACTTATCGCTTCTCCCCCCAAGTGGCCCTTAAGCTTAAAGGTCGTCAAATTTGAGCCCAACGTTCAGTGCCACATGCGGAGGGAATTCTGGCGTGTAAATAGGGGATATGGATGTGGGTGTGCCACACCAACACACATGTAGACACTGTAGACACTGAAACTGTTTGGAACTCGACGTTTCCTGCATCCCTTTTTTCCCTCACTCAAATAAAATGCTCCATGATTCGAATGTGTGTGTGTTTTTTTTTTTTCTGTATTAACTCTTAATTTTATTAAATTTTATAAGCCTGGGACTTAACTAAAGCTAGACAGGGAGCTGTATTGAGTTGGAGAGACCGGCAGGAAGATCCGGGTCTCTGCGGGACGGCCGCACCTACGCAGCTCCTTCATGGCGCCGGCTGCAAAGTTGCTCCAGGCCGACCATACCATGGGATCTTCCACAATCTTCTCGATCAGGTTGTTCGGCGTGAGCTGCCCGCCGGCGGCTCGCCACAACTCCTCCCTAATAAGTGAGAAGCGCCCACATTGAAAAATGATGTGCTCAGCGTCTTCAGTGGCGTCGCCGCACCACGAGCAGTTCGGCGAGTTCTCGTGGCCGAACCTCCAAAGGTAATGGCTGAAGCAGCCGTGTCCGCTCAGAAGCTGTGTGGAATGGAAATTGACCACACCGTGTCGCCTGCCGATCCAATATCGGACATCCGGAATCAGGCGGTGTGTCCACCGTCCTTTATCAGAGCCGTCCCAGCGGCTTTGCCATGCTCTGAGGCTTCCTTCACGGGCCTGCTTGCGCGCGTCTCTCCTTGCCGCGCCGGCCCGGATGGCCTCGGCCACGGCCCTCTCCTCAAGCACCCGAAGGTCAATTGGAAGGACACCCGCCAGGACTAGGGCAGCGTCGTCGGATATGGTCCGAAAGCCGCAGCAGATCCGGAGCGCGCAGAGGCGATGAGTGGCTTTTACGCCCCTAGCGTAGCTGGCAACTTTAATACCATCCGCCCATACGTCTGCTGCGTAGGTCATGGCTGAGCGGACTACACTGGTCAGCAGAATCCTCCTCTCCTGCTTCGGGCCACGGGTGTTCAGCAGTATTCGGAACAGCGCCCGACTCGTGTTTGCCGCTTTCTCCTGGACGTAGCTTAGGTGTTCACGGAAACTGAGCCTGGTGTCGATCATCACGCCCAGATACCGAATGGCTCGTTTCGACGATAGTCTCTGGTCGCCAACCCTGATGTGAGCGGTCTCCACAGTCGAACGGGTGCTCACCAATACTGCCTCGGTTTTATGAGCGGCTATCTCTAGTCCCGCAGAGTGGAGCCAGTCTGCAATCAGCTGGATTGCGGTGTCACAATTTGCTTCGACGACTTCCAGGTGCTTGGCCACCACCGTCAGGGCGACATCATCTGCGTAGCAGGTTAGCTGACATCCGCCTGGAAGAGCTAATCTCATGACTCCATCGTAGGCAATGTTCCATAGTAGGGGACCCATCACTGATCCTTGGGGAACTCCTGCCGTTATGCCGTGAGTCTGCGCGCCGGCCTCCGTATTATACTCCAGCAGTCTCCCCGCGAAGCAGCTCCTTCCGATTGCCTGAAGGTATTGGGGTACACCGCGCCGGTTAAGTGAGTCCAGGATGCACTCCCACTTCACCGTATTGAAGGCGTTCCTGATGTCTAGGGTGACAATCAGGCAGTATTCCCCTTGCCGCCCTTCCATCGAGTTCCCTCCACTGCCTTGGAGGCTATGTCAACTACCCTGCCTATGGCGTCCACCGTTGACCTCCCACTCCTGAAGCCGTATTGGTTTGGTGAAAGTCCCCCAGCATCCTCGACGGCGTTGTCTAGTCTTCTACGGATTATCTGTTCCAGAGTCTTCCCCAGCGAGTCGATTAAGCAAATCGGTCGAAACGAGGAGGGATCGTCCGGCGGCTTTCCTGGCTTTGGCAAGAGCACCAGGTGTTGCAACTTTCACTGCGGCGGAAATAGTCCTTCCCGCAGGCACTGCGTGAATGCCTTAGCAAACTCGTGCGGGTTGTATGCCATCGCCAGTTTTACCGCACGGTTGGGGATTCCATCAGGGCCTGGAGCCTTCTTGGCCTTTAAGCTTTGGGCCAGGGCGACGATTTCGTCCTCCGTGACCGGTTCGACCGAGTATGCAGGCTGGTGTGCGACGGCACTGCTCTCAAGACCGTGAGCCCCGGACGGAAACAATGCCTCAACAATCGTCCGCAACTGGTCTGGGTCAGACGGCGACCCCGCGTTGCTGCCATGAATTCGCTTCATTACCGTCTTGTAGGCACGTCCCCACGGATCCTTCTCGGCTGAGTCGCAAAGCTGCAGGAAGCACTCCCTCTTGCTCTCCTTGATGGCGTTCCTTAGGGCTTTTCTAGCTCCGCAGTACTCCGCCTGTAGCCTTAGCCAGCTAGTGCCACTCCTTCTGCGAGCCCGTTGATATCGCCTTCTAGCTGACAGGCAAGTGCGTCTGGCCTCCTGGATCTCGTCATTCCACCAATAGGTCGGCGATTGCTTACCCTTGAATGGCCTCTTGCGACTCATACTGGCATCGCATGAGAGCAGTAGGGACTCCAGAAGCTGGTTGACCATCTGTTGAGCTGAGCCTCCGACCTCCATATTCCTCAGCGCCTCCAAGAACCTTGGAATCCGCATTGATTCGGGATTGTAGGCTGCTCTCCGGCTTGTCTGCGTTGCCCTGGTCAGTCTGCAACCACCTTCTCCGCCTATCGAGAACACCACTGCCTCGTGGTCGCTGGCCGTATAGTGGTTCCCCAGGCGCCAGGTGGACAGAGGGGAAAGGCTGCTAGAGGCGAATGTAAGTTCGATGACTGACCAAGAGCCACCCCTGTTGAAGGTATTCGCGGTCCCCTGATTCAACAATGCTACGTCCAACGCAGCGAAGGCCTCAAGCAGTGCGTGTCCCTTGTATATGGCGTCCGAGCTGCTGCTTCTGGAGATGTCACTGCCCCACTCCTGGGCCCAAGCATTGAAGTCGCCAGCAATCACATTTGGTTTGTGGTGCCTGGCGTCGTCGGCCAATTCATCCATCGCCGCAAGCTATGACGGCTCAAGCTTGGGGGGAGATAGCAGCTGTAAATCCATAAGTTCCCCAGTTTTGCCCTGACGAAATGTCGGAACTCAGCGCACACTGAGGGCCGCAGAGGAGGCTTACCGCAAGCCCATATTGCTGCTTTTCCTGAGGAGCTTTGGACCCAGAATCCATCCTCGGGGGAAATGTATGGTTCGCTAATTATTGCAACGTCCGATCTCATTTCACGCACCGACTGAGAGAGCAGATCTGTGGCAGCCTCGCAATGGTTTAGGTTTATTTGGTAAAACCTAACCAAGTCCAGCGTTTTGACTTGCCTTCTCTTTGGGTGCCATGGGGCACCGACACAAAGGAAGCATTTAGCCTCATTGTGGCAGTCGCTTATCTTGTGCTCCTCAGACCCACAGCGGAAGCACCACCCGCTTCTGTCTACAGAGCTTTTGCAATTAAGTGCAACGTGGCCGATCTCAAGGCACCTGAAGGACTTTAACGGCAGATTTCGCTCCCGTATGCGGCAGACGGACCATGCCACTTTAACCTTACCAACGGATAGCGCCTTCGTAGCAAGGGTCGCCGGCAAGCAAATAATAGCCCGCTGGGTACCACCAAAGCCTGGGCGCAAACTCTTAATGGCGTCCACATCGAGTGTAATCCCCATTTTCTCGCTGAAGGCCTTCCTCCCGTCCTCCGAGGTAGCCATCTCATCCAAGTCGAGCATCTCTAGCCTCGTCTGCTGGGTGAGTGCTCGCGCCTCCGCCTTGCCTCCTAGGACAGTGCCTATGTCCTCGCGAAGCAGCTGCGCGGTCTCCTTCGAGGCGTCTTTGAGCTCCAATAGAAGAGCACCTTTGGCTGTTCGCTTCACTCTGCTCACACTCTCGCCGACCTTCTTCATCTTCTCGCTCTGGTTGCGGGTGACGAGGTTAAGGATCTCCGCGTAAGTCATTTTCCCTTTTGGCTCGATGATAATAACATCCGGACGGGGCCTTGGCTTCCGGGCGTGCGCTCTGCTCTTCACCTTCTCCCATTCACCTTCGGTAGGTGCAGCTGATTCGGGCTTCCTTGCCGGTTGTTCGCGGGGCTGCAACGTGGGATGGCCACTCATATTGTTTCTCCGCTTCGGCGAGCTCCTCGTCGGCTTGTCCAGCTTCCTTTTCGGCGCATCGTGTTGAGGTGAGCACTGCGTCTCCTGATCACGCCGCTCCACCCTCTCCTTCCTCTGAAACTTTGCGTCAAAGCTGTGCAGCGCGGACTTTTGCATCCTCACCACGTTCTGCGCCAACTCTTTCATCTCCTTGTTGAGATAACGGGCGTCCCTCAGCATCTTCGACAATTCCGTCGACTTTTCTACCAGCGAAGCCAGGATCGACCGCAGATCTCCGTCGGCCTTTGGTCCTGTACCGCTTTTGTCTGTGGAAGCACTGCTGAAGTCAAAGGGATTGACAGGGACTTCTGCTTGTGCAGACACAGTCAGTGCTGGCAGCACTCTAAGGGGCGCCTTAAGTGGAGTTCCGGTACCAAGGCTTAGCTGGGCCGGCTTCTCAACTGCCTGCTCCCTGGGCCAAATGCCTCGGGGCGTCTGCCACTGTGGTGGGGAACGCTGCAGGCTAGTTCTCCTCTCAAAGACCCGCTTTTCCTCCTCCTCCATTCTTCCTGTTTGTAACTGCCAAATACTCGATTTTGAAATTAGAAATTTAAAATTTAAAATTTAAAATTTGGGCCCCGCGCGATTTTCCGGTTGGCGCTCAACTTTCAAACTGGTTGGCCCTATCTGGCAACCCTATGACTGTCCTACGCTGTCCGGCAACTCCGTGCTGTAAGCACCTCTGCTCGATCAGCTGATCCGTGAATATAAATCGAGGCAAGTGAAGCGATTTGAGTGAAAGTTGTTTTTATTTTTCCTACCACCAACACGATGGATAGAGAAATGCGGCAAAACCAACGATCACCCCCCCCTGGCCTATCTGCTCGTCTGCGTTTGCCCCTGCAACCAACTGGGAAGTCTCCGCCGCCAGCCACCATGCGCAGTGAGTACGGGACGCTGAAAGCCTGACTTGCACCGTCTTCTGTTTTGATTCCAGGCGTGATACGGATTTTGTTTGTAGAAAACTCGGAGCTCGCTTGCAAACACGACCGCACTTGGAAACTCAAACTCAAGTGTGTAATCAAATTAATTGCAGAGCAAACAGATTCAGACAGAAACAAAATTAAACGGCTTGTAAACACTTTGAAGTTCTGCCAGCTACCCCAACCCAAGCCGCAAGAAGAAATTGTTCACATTTTCTATTCTGGATTCTGATGGATTGATGAATACAAGTTCGTGTGTGTGTGTGTGTGTGTGTGTGTGGTTGCCGGGGGGGGACCTGAAAATCCATCAAACTTTTAGCTCTAGCCCACGTTTTGTTTTGAGGTCCGTGCTTGTCACTTTATCTAGACTTATCTGGTGACACCATTGCGTATCAGTAACGTTGAATGCCTGAAAGCTGGAAAGGTCCTAGTAAAGCTACTTTAGAAAGTAGTCCAGTCCATGTTGTATTTTGGAGCTACTTAAAATCTAACCTAACCTCGCAAATAACGGTTGACACTTTCGGCGTGTCTGATAAAAACCTCTCATTGACGGACACATTGAGAAAAGGGAATGAAAAGACCCGATCAAATCTGTTTTTGCTCAACTCGCTCTTCGCTCAAGCAAAGACCGATTTCTTCACTTCTCTTTTGTTCCTGTTTTTCACTGAGCATCTTGTCGCGAGTAAACGAACAAAGTGTCTTTTGCGTATGTATGCGTGCTTGTACGTGTGATGCTTATGGCAACGATCAATTTTTGTGAATTCTATACGGTTTGACTATTGGAGCTTAAAATGAATCGTGAAAAGCAAAACGAAAATGTTCGTTTGCCAATTTTGCAAATAAATATACATATTACAATACAATAGCCCAAAAGATGCGGAAAACATGAATAAATAAACATATACACGAAAAAAAAAACTAAAAACACTTTACTCAGACACTTTTTTGGTTCTGCTCATCTAAAGACACTTTTTCTGTGAGCGCTTGACCAAAGTGTCTCTCTAAGTTGTTATTGTGAGACACGATCGTGTGTCGGGCTCAACCGAAAACACGAAACACATAACACAAGCGAAAAGACAAAAAGTGTTCTGCTCAGTGAGAGACCGTGTCTGCGTGGTCTTTTTCTGTTTTGTCAGTGACGAGACAGCAAAGGGAAAAAGTGTTGACCGTTGTTTGCGAGCAATGCTAAAATGTTAGGGAGGAACCTTGAAAGCTCCAAATTAGATCAATGGCCCACGCATGGCACTGCGCAGGCCTCCGTGCGCTCAACTACTCATTTCTGTGGTCAACTGCAGCTCCGCTCCGAGCTAACTCATCGCATTAGCACATCACACACAGCGGGGTAAAAGGGGCTATTTGGACTATCTCGTGTTGCCCAATCCTGCAGCCTGGGCCCAACGTAGGCAGCACTTTTATTTTGGTTGATTACCTTTTTTTGCACCATCACCGCACACAGAAGTCAAAAGTCAGGCGCTGCTGCTGACAAAGCCTTGATATGTAATTTGAGAGCTCATGCCATTCGGAATAAACTTTGTTAAGAGGAAAAATTGGGGAAAATTGACCAGAACTAAGTTTGGATATGGAGCGAATTTAGATCAGATCGTGAACAGCCCGAGAACAGAATATACGACGAGTATGCATTCAGACTTGGCGATGATTATGGCGACATTTTTCCGGCAAGCCTTGTTTTAAATATACATTTTTAAAACCAACGAGGGGGAACGTTGTGAGTTGCTGCGGACACCGCAACTCTACGGTTATACCCGATACTAAGTCAGTATGGCTCTCCTCCGGCAGACGCCGCTAATATTAAACGACACGACAAAGAGTGCGTGCGAGAGTCACAGAAAATCAGTCTGAGCGTGACGTCGGGCGCTGCGTAGCCACTGCAAATTGATTTGTTCCTATTGGCTATAAAAATAATCTCTGATCTGATCCAGATTCAGCAATCTGATAGATATGGTCATTATCTATGATTCTGCGTTTTTAGTTTTCTCGAATGTGCAATATTGTGGATGCAACAGATTTTCGTCCTTTGTGGGGGCGGAAGGGGGTGGGGCGAAATTTTGAGAAACACGTTTTATAGTACGATCTAACAGGAGTGCGGATACCAAATTTGGTTACTCTAGCCTTAATAGTCTCTGAGATTTTTGAATATACCCAGATTTTCGTCCTTTGCGGGGGCGGAAGGGGGTGTGGTGAAATTTTGAAACAAACTCGTCTCGGTCCGATATATTAGGAGTGTGGATACCAAATTTGGTTGCTCTAGCTTTTGTAGTCTCTGAGATCTAGGCGCTAATGTTTTACTCTAAGCAAAGCCGCCTATGCTACGTGTGTGTTAGAGAGAGACAGGGCGAGAAAAAATGAAATTGTTTTCTTGATGCTGGCTATAATAATAATACGATCCAATTCAGATTCCGCAGTCTTAAAGATATGGTCATTCTCTACGATTCTGCGTTTTTGGTTTTCTCATATCTTTAAAATTGTGGATGCCACAGATTTTCGTCCTTTGTGGGGGCGGAAGTGGGCGGGGCGAAGTTTTGAAATATTTTTGTAGCAGTGACATATCACAGAAGACTGGATCCAAAACATCGTTGCTCTAGCTCTTATAGTCTTTGAGCACTAGGCGCTGCAGGGGGCGGACAGATGGACGGACGGACAGACAGACAGGGCTCAATCGACTCGGCTATTGATGCTGATCAAGAATATATATACTTTATGGGGTCGGAAACGATTCCTTCTGGACGTTACACACATCCACTTTTACCACAAATCTGATATACCCCAATACACATTTTGAGTATCGGGTATAAAAAGCCTAATTTCTATGCAAACTCGGACGAATTTTTTTGTAATTGTCCTTCTTATAACAGCTCTGCTTAACCTGGAAAACATAAGACTCAAAGACTATAAGAGCTAGAGCAACGATGTTTTGGATCCAGACTTCTGTGATATGTCACTGCTACAAAAATATTTCAAAACTTCGCCCCGCCCACTTCCGCCCCCACAAAGGACGAAAATCTGTGGCATCCACATTTTTAAAGATACGATAAAACCAAAAACACTGAATCGTAGAGGATGACTATATGTTCTAGAGTGTAAAATCTCAACCAGATCGAATAATTATTATAGCCAGAATCAAGAAAACAATTTCATTCTTTCTCGCTCTGTCTCTCTCTAACACACAGGTTTCATGGTCGGCTTTGCCAATTGCAAAATATGAGTTCAAGGATCTCAGAACCTATAAGAGCCAGAGCAACCAAATTTGGTATCCACACTCCTGTGATATCGGACCTTGACCGTTTCGTGTCCAAATTTCGCCACACCCACTTCCGCCCCCGCAAAGGACGAAAATCTGGGGCATCCACAAATCTCAGAGACTATTAAGGCTAGAGTAACCAAATTTGGTATCCGCACTTCTGTTAGATCTCACTATAAAACGTATATCTCAGAATTTCGCCCCAACCCCTTCCGCCCCCACAAAGGACGAAAACCTGTTGCATCCACAATATTGCAGATTCAAAAAAAAAAATAAAAACGCAGAATCATAGATAATGACCATATCTATCAGACTGCTGAATCTGGATCAGATCGGATCATTTTTATACCCAAAAGGAACAAATCAATTTGCACTGGCTACGCAATGCCCGACGTCACGCTCAGACTGATTTTCTGTCTCTCTCGCACGCACTCTTTGTCGTGTCGTTTAATATTAGCGGCGTCTGCCGGAGGAGAGCCATACTGACTAAGTATCGGGTATAACTGTAGAGTTGCGGTGTCCGCAGCAACTCACAACGTTCCCCCTCGTTGGTTTTAAAAATGTATATTTAAAACAAGGCTTGCCGGAAAAATGTCGCCATAATCATCGCCAAGCACTGAATGCATACTCGTCGTATATTCTGTTCTCGGGCTGTTCACGATCTGATCTAAGGTTAAGCAGAGCTGTTATAAGAAGGACAATTACAGAAAAATTCGTCCGAGTTTGCATAGAAATTATCCCGTTCGAGATTCGGCAGAGAGACTCCCGTTATGGCAACTCTCCAACTTAGCAAAATTCCCAAGCCAAAACCTTCCAAATTCAAGTTCAAATCATGTGAAAAAAAAAAGCCAACGGTCGAATACTGGGCGGGCTGTGGTTACAGCCTGAAGGTCATCCCTTTTCGACAAACCCTCTCACCATCCCAGTGCTTTTTATACCCGATACTCAAAATGAGTATTTGGGTATATTAGATTTGTGGTAAAAGTGGATGTGTGTAACGTCCAGAAGGAATCGTTTCCGACCCCATAAAGTATATATATTCTTGATCAGCATCAATAGCCGAGTCGATTGAGCCCTGTCTGTCTGTCCGTCCGTCCGTCTGTCCGTCCCCTTCAGCGCCTAGTGCTCAAAGACTATAAGAGCTAGAGCAACGATGTTTTGGATCCAGACTTCTGTGATATGTCACTGCTACAAACATAATTCAAAACTTCGCCCCGCCCACTTCCGCCCCCACAAAGGACGAAAATCTGTGGCATCCACAATTTTAAAGATATGAGAAAACCAAAACCGTAGATTTGTAGAGAATGACCATATCTTTAAGACTGCGGAATCTGAATTGGATCGTATTATTATTATAGCCAGCATCAAGAAAACAATTTCATTTTTTCTCGCCCTGTCTCTCTCTAACACACACGTAGCATAGGCGGCTTTGCTTAGAGTAAAACATTAGCGCCTAGATCTCAGAGACTACAAAAGCTAGAGCAACCAAATTTGGTATCCACACTCCTAATATATCGGACCGAGACGAGTTTGTTTCAAATTTTCGCCACACCCCCTTCCGCCCCCGCAAAGGACGAAAATCTGGGGATATTCAAAAATCTCAGAGACTATTAAGGCTAGAGTAACCAAATTTGGTATCCGCACTCCTGTTAGATTTCACTATAAAACGTATATCTCAAAATTTCGCCCCACCCCCTTCCGCCCACACAAAGGACGAAAATCTGTTGCATCCACAATATTGCACATTCGAGAAAACTAAAAACGCAGAATCATAGATAATGACCATTTCTATCAGATTGCTGAATCTGGATCAGATCAGATCATTTTAATAGCCAATAGGAACAAATCAATTTGCAGTGGCTACGCAGCGCCCGACGTCACGCTCAGACTGATTTTCTGTCTCTCTCGCACGCACTCTTTGTCGTGTCGTTTAATATTAGCGGCGTCTGCCGGAGGAGAGCCATACTGACTTAGTATCGGGTATAACTGTAGAGTTGGGGTCTCCGCAGCAACTCACAACGTTCCCCCTCGTTTATGTTTCCATTGCTGTTGGACGAGCAGTGGGGTAAGTCATTCGTTGACCTGATGTTGTTGGGACTGCCACTGTCCCTTGCATGCTTTCACTGATTTGCTACTTTGTCCTTTTAATTATGTAGCCGGACATAAAAAGTTGGACCTTGTGCCTTTCTCCTCTGCCAGCGACAAATAGTTCATAAATATTCAAACGCCTTTGCCCTAATCATGCATTATTCTGGAGCAATGGGAGGATGGTGGGATGGGAGCTGGGGGATGGGGGATGACTATCCCGCCTGTTCAACTTGTTGACAGCTTAAGCCTCTTCCAGATTGCTTCTCGTATGTCCAGGCGGATCAGTGCGAGGCCACCAACGGCACCTACTATCTACGCACCTGCTACAATTCCACCGTGGCCGAGGAAAATAACATAACGACCCTGGCCCTGCATGCTCTGAAGCGTCCACCAGCCGAGGAATACTTTAAGTGGGTCCCCTAACAGGATTTCTCTCTTCCTTGTTTTAAAGTGATTTCCCTTGGATTTTGCAGCAATTTTGTGCTAGGTCTGTCGTCCGGCATCGAGGAGACGGGCAGCATTAAGCCCTCTTTAGCGGGCTGCCTCTTCATGGCCTGGGTAATTGTGTTCCTTTGCCTGTGCAAGGGTGTGCAGTCCTCCGGAAAGGTTGTATACTTCACCGCTCTCTTTCCGTATGTCGTTCTGGTCATACTGTTTGTGAGGGGTGTAACCCTTCCCGGAGCCAGTACTGGCATACTATTCTATCTGACACCCGACTGGAAGCAGCTGGCCAATGCTCAGGTAGGTATTGATCCATAGCACGGACTTACATGACCTTCATTGTCTCCTGTTCTCAGGTGTGGGGCGATGCGGCGGTGCAGATATTCTTTGCCCTCAGTCCCTCCTGGGGTGGACTGATTACCCTCTCCTCCTACAACAAGTTCTCCAACAATTGCTACAAGTAAGTAAACCATTTCATTACTAAAGCATGAAGAGGAATATTCAATCCCGCCAGGGACTCCATGATCGTGGCTTTCTGCAATATTGCCACGTCGTTCTTTGCTGGGCTGGTAATCTTCTCTATCATTGGCTTTCTGGCTCACGAGCTGGATGTGGATGTGGGAAAAGTGGTGGACCAGGGTGCTGGGCTGGCATTCATTGTCTATCCGGAGGTCGTGACCCGACTGCCAATCTCCCCGGTGTGGTCGGTACTCTTCTTTGTAATGCTTTTGCCCCTGGGCCTGGACTCGCAGTTCGCTTTGATGGAAACCGTGACAACGGCGATTTTGGACAAGTTTCCCAACCTGCGTCACTCCAAGATTTGGGTGGTACTGTCGGTTGCTATATTTGGGTATATCGGCGGGCTCGGCTTCACCACCAACGTGAGTATCAAACTGGTCGACTATGACCTCAAGGATCTAATATTTTTGATTTTATTGGTTTTTAGAGCGGGATGTATTGGCTTCAGCTGATGGACAAATATGCAGCCAATTGGTCTGTCCTACTCATTGCCATCTCGGAGTGCATTCTTATCTCCTGGGTGTACGGATCACAGCGTTTCCTCAACGACATTCAGGGCATGATTGGCAAGAGGTCCTGGTTGTGGAACACTTTCTGGGGCATCATGTGGCGCTACATAACCCCAGCCACTCTTTTGGTGAGCTTCTATTAGCGTTCGGTCTGCGAAACGTTATTGAGCTTTGTTCCGATTTCAGTTTATCCTGTTCTTCAATTGGGTCGAATACAAGCCGGCCAAGTATGGGCACTACGTCTATCCATTGTGGGCTGACACTGTGGGCTGGATCATCGGACTTCTGCCCGTGTTTATTGTGTTCCTGGTAGGTTTTCAGCAGATCTGGAAGGCTCCCAAGCACCTCAGCTTCCTGGAGCGTATCAAGTTTCTTCTTAAGCCCACCGTCGAATGGGGACCGGCAGGCAGACCCTGCGTCAACCTGCATGCCGAACGTTATCAGACCCAGAACTACGATGGTGTGACCAATGCACAGATCCTGGTCCATGGCGGCCCCTCCGATGTGCTGGCATACGAGGATGCGGAAGCTACTGCCAATGGCAGTGGCAGTGGAAATAACACCCAAAACGGCTACTGCGACGAGGCCATGCAACTCTGAGAGCGGGTGAAGGCATCCTCGTCGACGGTGGTGACCGTTGATGTGGATGTGGATGTTGATGTTCTGCCACTGGCAACGGTTGGCAAGCTGCCAAGACCAAGCATCTTGAAGTCCTCAGCGAAATACAGCAGCATTCAACAGGCGGTAGATGAGAATGGCAGGCACAGGGGCCAGACTCAGACCAGTTCCAGCAAGAAGCCGCTCATCGTAAAAGATACGGAAAAAAAGGAGAGCAATCAAAAAGGTGAACAAAATTTGGCTAGCACTACCAAGGTTCTGTCTACTGGCACCATGAGCAGCGGACGTGAATGCATCACCATGTCCACATTCGCAGGGGCTGGTAAGAAAGACTCAAAGAAAGTAAATCAGCCGACACTTGGAGCTGTTGGGTCGGTCAAAGCGTCCATAACATCTGGTGGACCTCCCTTGAAGCCCATGGCTTCTACTGTTGCATCTCCCACATCTCCACCTGGAAATGTCTGTCCTGCTGTACCTCAAGTCAGGGCATCACCGACAGCAGCTATATACTCTGAAGGGGACGGAGCTCGAAACAAACCGTCTTCATCAGTAGCGGTGGGTGCTTTCTCAGTCTCAGGAAGGACACAATCAACTCTTGGTACCCCAGAGATAGCTAAACTCAAAACAACTAAAACAACTCCTGCTGTTATTGTATCAGAGGACAAGCCTAAAGCAGGGCCAACTATAAATCCCACTGGAACGAAGCCAACTGCATCTTTGACAGCGGCTAAGCCAAACACTACAGCTTCATCGACAGTAAACGTTAGTGCGGCCAGTACCACAACAGTCAATGCCAAAATAAATGCAAATGCAGCTTCAAACGATCAGAAGACGCAAGCTGCCGGTATAACTGTGACGACAATTACACAGACAGCTGTTTGTGTTGCCAATGAGAGAGCGGATCCATCGCCAATTTCTGCCAAAGGAAACAACAACAACTTTAGCGAGTACAGCAGCTGCATCATCAAAACCCCAAACAGTAAGGGCTATACCAGCGTGTAGTATACCAGGCGCCACAACACCAGCAACATTTGCAGCCCCAAAAGCAACAGTGGCAGCTACTCTTACAGAATCAAATCCTGCAGTAAAAGCTCCTGCCAAGAGCACTGCTACCAAGGGATTATCTTCAAAGCCGACTGCAGGTGCAACAACAGCCACGCCAAAAACAGCACCTCCTTCTTCATCAGTAACTGCCAAGCTACCCGCGGTCTCGGCGACCGACCCAAGGGAACTATCATCTGTCAAACAATCGGACATAGCTCTAAAAACAACGTGCAGCCGTGCTGCTTCCGATATTGCCCCACAAGCTAAAAACAAAGTCAAAACCACGAAACCAGGCACTGCGAAGCCAATGGCTACAAGTCCTACGAAGTCGACAGTCAAGCCAACAAAGCCAGTATCCGGATTGAATCCGGATGAGCTGCGATTGAAAAATTCTACAATTGCCTTTGCTTTGACCCTTACACTGTCAATTGGTCCCAGTGCTTTCTGTACAATGATGTTCAAAGTGTGGGCAAAGCATGGAATATGGCGCCAATTTCCCAATTTTATCGCTGATACGATATTGGCAGCATTGTCTGATGCAATTGCAGTAATTTTATCTAAAATTTTCCAATCAGCTGCAACACTCTGAAGAAAAGAGCAAAGATTGAGGCTTGTGTGCCTCTCACCGAACGCTTCACAAGCTAGCATATGCGAAGATAGTTCCATATTCGTCTTGTCTATGAAGTGTGCGGTTACAGCTATGTAACTCTCATTGGTGAGCGATGTCCATCCATCAGTTGTGAGACAAACTCCAGATGCAGATGCTATCTTCTCTTTCACATTGGCAATTACCTCACTGTGTATATTTGGAAGTAGCACATTAGACAGCGTTTTACGTGTGGGCAACTTATATCCAGGGCAATTTGAAACGTCCTCTATCATCTTCTTAAAATCCGGCTCCTCCACGATCCGGAGAGCATGATGGCCTTTGGAAATCATTCGCACTAACTGTTTGTCTAATTGCTCACTTTTACGCGCTGTCGGTGGCTTCTGAACAAATGCAGTTATTTCTTGCTGCGATGTTATGGCGGCAGAATAACTGGCTTCAGTACTTCCTTGTCGTTCAATTTCATCGAGAGAAGCTGGGTGTTTCAACTTCAAATGCCGTGTTAAATTGCTCTGTGAACCTCCGGCTATACTCAAATCCGACTTGCAGTACTTGCACTTTGCCTTTTTGTCATCATCCATAAAGCACTAAATTTACGTTTAAGCGACATTTCAAAACAGTTTAAATTTCTTTTCAACTTTCTTGCCAGAGTCCGCCACAACAAAATGTGAAAAGAGCTGCCATACCAACTCAAAAATAGCGAACAAAACGAAATGAGCAAAACAAAAAGAGCTGCCATACCAGCTCAAACATAGCGAACATGAGGAACAAAAACGAACGAAAACGAACGATGAACAAAAAAGAACGACAGATGAACAAAAAAGAACGATGAACAAAAAAGAACGAACGGAAAAGAACGATGAACAAAAAAGAACGATGAACGAAAAAGAACGAATAAGATGAACTTATTCAGTTCGTTCACTTCCATGAATAGTTCATTTTTGTTCGTTCGTTCATGAACGACCCAACACTAGTGCATACCTAATAAAGATATAATAGCATGGAGCGGAGATGGATGTGGATGTGGGTGTGGATTTGGATTTGGAAAGACTTGATTGCCATTACGAACAAGCTAACGTAGAATTTAGTAGACTAGATGAGGGAGATGACATGAGAATGTCCTGTAGTTTGTTTATATGGAGGTACATACATATGTACTTTCAGTACACCCTGCAGTACGGGACATTAATGACTCAGCTGCTGACACGTCGATGACCGCGTCACTACCCGCGATGACATAGTCGATGACCGGCCATACTCTGATTTGATGACATTACATGATGACATTTTTACCTAAATATCATGCACTTAATAAGTGATGATTTTTCACGAAAAATCATGCATTTAATATAAAAAGTAATACATTGTAATTGTTTATTTTTCCAATTATTTTTATTTATTATTATTCATTATTGTCTGCTTTGTATTTTTTTTCTCTTGAGGTCTTCTGAAAATGACTATTCTTAATGTTGTGAATAGCCTTCCGAATCACTTTTTCTGCTGGCTCGTCGGGTATTTTCATCTTCACCGCCGCTGAAATAATTTTTTTATTTACCACGCGTACAACACATATTATTAATTATTTAAAAACTGCACTTACCTGATAATAATAATAATCACAGATTACTTATTTTCACTTATTAAAACTCCGTGTGACGATTGCAAAGAACAAAGCAAAAGAGTTCTGTCGACGCAGGCGCAAAGAAGACGAAAAGATAAAACGAAGTTCTCTGCTACTGCGCCCGGTCGGCAGAACCGAATTACGTTCGGCACGCGCGGAAAAGAAAGAAACAAAAGAGAAAACAAAGGGTTCGATTTGGCTGGCGTCAACGCCTCGATGACATTGTAGATGACATTCGTCATCGCTCACTGCTGGTACTGCAGGGCATCCATACAAATATGTATATGAGTGTGCGAATTTGCAACCCAATTTGATAATGAAATCAAACGAAATTAATAGCAATGTGCAAAAGCAAACGTTTAAAGTTTTTAAAGAAAAACAATATATATAAGAATATACAAATAAAGTAAAAATAAGAAAGCATTTCTTTGTTTGTGTTGTTTTATACCACAAATATTTTTAAAAATATTTTGGAAAGATCGATCAGACGGAGTAGAAAGGGTAACTTTGTATTTTATATACATGTATGCACATTGTACATACATATACTCGTATGTATCTCATAATCTCTGTAAATGTATATCTAACTATACCATTGTTGTGTATTCATGTTTGAAATGTAATTTATTAGTTGCCCAATTTAACGGCAAAGAAACGATATATGTATTAAATAAAATATACAAAATAAATAAAAAAATATATACACATATACATAGATATATATTTATATACATATATGAATATTATATAAACATTTGCAAGTGTTTATATGTGTCTGCCTCTGCAGCTATTTATGGACAAAATTTTACGTTACGTTACATTTGTTTTATATATGTACTATCCATTCTATAATCGTAACAGACATTTTTTTGTATTAATAATACATATGTATATCATTTAAAAGTCAGCAATTTATTTGAGTGTGTCTATCAATGTATAATTATATTGATTAAAATACCTCTACCCGAAAAATCCGAAAAAAATGTGTGATAAATAATTTGAACAAGCTCAACATAGTTTTCGATTTTACTATGTCAACACATTTTAGTCGTAAGTCATGGAAACAGGAATATTAAAGTAAACATTTTTGTTACTTGGATCCTTTGTTGTTGTTGTTGTTGTTGTTGTTGTTGTTGTTTTGTTAGCGCAGTAGCAACAGTAGTTTGTTGCATGCTTGTTAATTGACATGGATGTGTACCTGTGACAAAGCCCAAGATTAAAATCTAAACCAAAACCAAGCGCGAATAGAATTATTAACAATAATATATATATGAGTATACATATACTGAAATGCATAATGGCTGTCAAAAAATATGAAAAGGCAATTATGTATATTGTAAATAATATATTACATAATTAAAAAGATAATATCGAAAATCAAAAGCAATTTGCTCAAATCTTAAAAAGAAGAAAGAAAAACCATTATTTTTCATTATGAGTAGAAAAAAAATGTGCTACTTCTCAAAACAGAGTATATTCATATTTATACCAATTTTTTGGCCTATCAAGAGAATAGATATTGAATAGAATAGATATTGAAATGCATGTAACATGATGGCGTTCCGAGTACAAGTAAATTCGAAATATTCATATCGATATCGACGTACCCACAGAAAAACGTGTAACATTTGTAACATCCCACCCGCTCAATGTACAATGTCTTGAAAGGGTCTTGAAAATGTGCATCGTTAAAGCTAATATACACATACATATGTATCCTATATTTTGCTGTTTCGGTAATTAAATATATATTATATATGTTATACGATGTTTAAAGTGTAAGCAAAAATACATACATACACTCCAATAATGCCAAACCAAAACGAAAAATATAATTTATAATGAAAATTAATAAAAATTAATGGGTTTTAACAAAAAGAAAAACTATTAATGGGTCAAGGCGCACAAGCAGAAGGCTGTAAAAACAAAATACATATGTACAAGCTGTGTCCTTGAGGCGCGGGGCAAAGAATGCAAAAACAAAATACACGCAACTCGAGCCTCGAGCCTCGCTGGTAAAAGTTTTTTTTTCTGTTGCTTGAATGCTCCCAAACTCAACCTGTCGTGACGCTGTGAGTCACAAGTACCGGTGAATGACATTGCCGATTAAAGATTTTGCAAATTCGAATTATCGGCAGGAAATCTACTAGATTGGGTCTACAACCTTGTTTTGTCTGTAATTTGTTAGGACAAGTTGGCATGAGCGCTGGAGTTCCCAGCAGAGTAGGGAAAATTCCGGAAGGACCCTTTTAACTCTGTTAAAAGCGAAATAGTCCTAATCCAGTTGCCTGAGACAGTAGGAGAGAAGGCCTGTGCTACAAGTTACAACTTACAAGCTACAATCAGCTCAAAATAAGTGCAAAATCCGGCGACAAAACGGCGGCGAGATTTCAAGAGCTGGAAAGTCCTAGAGGAACACTCCTTCTCAGACCACAGGTATGTCGAGGCGATACCATCCCTCGAGAGCCACAAACTGTTGACTATATTTATCCAAATATATAGCGCAACCTTGGCGGAGCTACTCCCCTCTAAATCACCAATATACCCAGACACACAACAGGTTCACGGAAGCATGAATCAAGGCTAGGCATGAAACAAAACCTAGGGTAGTCTGGTGGTCAAAGCAAGTAGATGGCCTACTCAGAAGATGCAGAACTCTTTTTCAACAGAGTTAAAAGTGATAACTAAGAGTAACACTGGTCAGACTACAAAGCTAGTCTACAACTACTTCAGAACTTTCTAGGCTACAAAAGATCCTCTCAAAAGCAGCTCTTTGGTGGGGTATCTCAAAAGAATTGGTGTAACATGGACAAAAGTAGGCTAAAACTGACAGCACCTATAAATACTAACGATTAAAGAACAAGCGAGGGGGAACGTTGTGAGTTGCTGCGGAGACCGCAACTCTACAGTTATACCCGATACTAAGTCAGTATGGCTCTCCTCCGGCAGACGCCGCTAATATTAAACGACACGACAAAGAGTGCGTGCGAGAGAGAAAGAAAATCAGTCTGAGCGTGACGTCGGGCGCTGCGTAGCCAGTGCAAATTGATTTCTTGCTTTTGGCTACAAAAATGATCCGATCTGATCCAGATTCAGCAATCTGATAGATATGGTCATTATCTATGATTTTTTAGTTTTCTCGAATGTGCAATATTGTGGATGCAACAGATTTTCGTCCTTTGTGGGGGCGGAAGGGGGTGGGGCGAAATTCTGAGATATACGTTTTATAGTGAGATCTAACAGAAGTGCGGATACCAAATTTGGTTACTCTAGCCTTAATAGTCTTTGAGATTTGTGGATGCCCCAGATTTTCGTCCTTTGCGGGGGCGGAAGGGGGTGTGGCGAAATTTTGACACGAAACGGTCAAGGTCCGATATCACAGGAGTGTGGATACCAAATTTGGTTGCTCTGGATCTTATAGGTTCTGAGATCCTTGAACTCATATTTTGCAATTGGCAAAACAGACCATGAAACCTGTGTGTTAGAGAGAGACAGAGCGAGAAAGAATGAAATTGTTTTCTTGATTCTGGCCATAATAATTATACGATCTGGTTGAGATTTTACACTCTAGAACATATAGTCATCCTCTACGATTCTCCGTTTTTGGTTTTATCGTATCTTTAAAATTGTGGATGCCACAGATTTTCGTCCTTTGCGGGGGCGGAAGTGGGCGGGGCGAAGTTTTGAAATATTTTTGTAGCAGTGACATATTTTTTTTTTTTTTTTTTTTTTTTTTTTTTTTTTTACATCTTGTGTGGACGTTGACATGCAATGACTGCATCTTTCAAGAGGCGATGCAGTTACTGCACCGTCAAGTGGCCCGTGTGACACCAGCAGAAGGCTGTTACGCGCGGATCCCAGGCAAAACGCAGCCCTCCTCCCGCCCAACCGACCGAGGGGCGCTGCCGCATGACGCGCGGTGCGTAGCCGAACCAAACGCGAACATACAAGAAAGATAGCTATTAGACTAACATTCGAGGAAAATTAGTACTAAACTTACTAAGAAACTAAGCATGCAATCAAAGTACAAATACCACTACAGTTACTAATTAATAGAAAGGTGTGTAAGGATTAATAATTTAATAAGGGGAAGAGAATTAGTGGTGGATATAATATGGTAGAGGGAATTATAATCCGAGCATAAGACCCTAAACGGTTCATGCAAGGAATAATTCGATCTACAAAGTGGAAGGAACAACGGTATAAAATTTCTAGTCAGTCTAATAGGAATCGTGAAGTTTATGCGGCTCAACAGATCAGGGCTGTCTATGTCACCCCTGATCAAGTTGTGCATAAATATCACACCAAGCATTTTTCTACGGTTAACTAAGGATGGGAGGTTTACTAATAGTAGTCTACTAGAGTAAGATGGGAGTCTTACACCCGCATCCCAGTTAAGGCCCCGCAGAGCAAAGAGTAAAAAGTTTTTCTGTACTGATTCTATACGGTCCTGGTGTACTTTGTACTGAGGGCACCATACACAGGAGCCGTATTCTAAGATCGGACGAACAAGCGAGGTATAGAGAGTCTTTGTTATATAGGGGTCGTCAAATTCCTTTGACCACCTCTTTATAAACCCAAGCACGCCCATGGCCTTATTTACCATGGTAGAAATGTGTTCGGAAAACTTTAACTTGGGATCTAACATAACACCCAGATCATCCACCAGGGTAATTCTCTCAAGAGAACCACCAAATAGGGTGTAGGGAGCCAACAAAGGGCTAGAACGATGAAATGTCATAACTTTGCATTTCGAGGCATTAAGGTGTAACAAGTTTGCACAACACCATGACTGAAAGATATTGAGATCGGATTGCAAGCGAGAATGAAATGAAATGTCCTTGTATACATCCGCATACATAAGTACTCGAGAGTATGTTAATACTGAAGGTAAGTCATTAATAAAGAGTGTGAAGAGTAAGGGGCCTAGATGGCTGCCTTGTGGTACTCCCGAAGAAACCTTTACTGGGAAAGAGAGGGAGTTTTTGAAGAGGACTCTTTGAGACCTAGAACAAAGATAGCTAGAAATCCATCTCAGGAGGTTGGGCGGAAACCCTAAAAGGTCAAGCTTATGCGCTAAAAGGGAATGGTTTACAGAGTCGAATGCTTTACTAAAGTCGGTGTAAATAACATCCGTCTGTAAGTTACCTTGAAAGCCTTTAATAATGAAAGAGGTAAACTCTAACAAGTTCGTGGTGGTTGATCGCCGCCTTATAAATCCATGCTGAGTTGGAGATATAAGTGACTTGCAGAGATGTTGCAAGTGCGGAGTTAAAACCTTCTCAAACATTTTAGGAATAGCGGATAACTTTGCTATACCTCTATAATTTTTTGCATCAGACTTGCTACCTTTTTTATGGAGAGGAATTATAAACGATTCCTTCCAGATCGGGGGGAAGCAAGAAGAATCAATGGATAGGGTGAATAGTTTAAGCAAAGGTCCACACAGAGCCTCGGCACAGTACCTGAGTACACAACCTGGAACCCCGTCTGGACCCGGTGAAAACACCGGCTTAACTAGTCGAAGATCATGAAGTAGGGAACATTCATTTAACAAGGGACTGAAAATGCCGTTCGACCTCGGTAAACCGTATGGGTACGGATGACCAGAGTAGCTTTCCTCAGAATAGGTGGTTTGGAAGAATTGGGCAAAAAGATCGGCAATTGCCTGATCATTATTTGCCGACGTATTACAAAATGATAGCGAGGATGGGTGTGCGGACGATCTACGCTTACTGTTTACGAAGCTGTAAAACTGTTTAGGGTCCTGAGAAAAACGTATCCTGCATCGAGATAGGTAGTTCTTATAGCATTGAGCATTAAGAACTGAAAAGTTTGACCGAGCTAATACATAGCGAGAGTGAGAAGTAGGAGAACCCACTTCTTGAAATTTTTTATAAAGTCTTGATTTTAAGTTTTTTAGACTGAATAACTCTTTGGTAAACCAAGGGGGTTTTCCAGATCTAGTCGGACAAGAAAGCGGGACACAAGAATCGAAAAATGTGCCAAGAGCATTGTAAAAAATGTTTGTGCCTTTTATGATATCAGTGCACAAGTACAAAGCGGACCAATCAAAATCCCTAATGAGGTTATTAAGCTTCGCAAACTCGGCTTTACGAAAGCAGCGGACACGTTCGGGCAGCCTACTCGACCGATCCAATACAGTTGGTCCTATATCTAGCGACACCTCGAAAGTAGGGTGGTAGGCGTCTTCAGGTATAGTGAGCGGAAGGGCTCGGGTTAACAACACTATGGTCGGATCCAATACAAAGCACAGATCAAGCAATCGACCCAAGGAATTTTTCACATGGTTGACTTGAGACAGGGATAGGTCAAGCAAGCCGTCAACAAAGTCATGTCGTGACATGGGCACTAGGATACTAGACTCGTTTACCGAAGACCAAACAGTTCCTGGCAAGTTGAAGTCACCAAGAACTATCATACGATCTTTATCAGATAGCGAGGAAGAAACAGCGGTTAAAGCGGACAAGTGCTGCTCATAAATTGAAATATCCGAAGAAGGTGGGATATACGAGCAAGTAATGAATATAGCGAAAGCGGGAAGAATCAGTTTTACACACAGGAATTCCAGTTCCTGTTGAACTTGGACTGTGAAGTGTTCCGACGTGAAGTAAGAGTCCACTGCAATTAGAACCCCCCTGCCCGTCGAGACGAACGGTCCTTTCTAAAAGTTGTGTACCGACCTGCCAAAACCTCGGAACTAAGAATGTCCGGCTTTAACCAGGTTTCAGTAAACACAATAACGTGGGAAGCAAATGCAACACTATCCCGGAAAAGAATGCTGAGCTTACTACGCAAGCCTCTTACATTCTGATAGGTTACTAAAAGAGAAGTTAGTTTTTTGGAAAGGTGGAAGCAAGACGGGAAGTTGAGGAAGAGGAAGTTGAGGTTGAGGTTGAGGGTGGCACACTGGAAAGGTTTGGAAGGGATATGGGGGGCCTATTCTTCTTCTTAGCCTTAAACTTCTTCACCACCAAATGCTCCGGCCAAAATTTGGCGGAGCAAATGGTGTCAAATTGAGTTGGGGAGATGCTTATCTTAAACGAGGCTATCTCCCTGGCATAAGAGAAGTTAAATTTCTCCACCTTTAAACCCACGGCTTTTATTTTGCTTTGAATAAAAGCAATTACATCATTTGATGTGAGGTCAGGGGCCAGCCGTGAAACAAAAACTTGTCGTTTTGGTGGGACTCCCACCAGTGGTTTAGTCACCACAGGCCTAGTACCTGTGGTGGCAATATCCGGAGGTCCGGAACGTCTATTTACTGGTGGGATCGGTATAGACGGGACAACTAGCGAACTTGCGGACACCACGGACACGGACGCTGCAGACGTACTTGGCTGCACATTCTCCGAGGCGATGAATTCGGCTACCGAATCTGCGTCGCCTGCAGCTGTCGTTGCCCTTGGAGTGGCAAACGAGATCAACTGCTGCACACTTGGAGTGGTCGGAGTCAGTTTTTCGGCGGCGCACGGCTGAGTGACGGTTGGCAATTGCAGATCCCGCGGAGTGACCTTTTTGCGCCTCGGAGACTCATTCAGCAGTTTTAAACCGCTAAACTGAGCCTCCATGGCTAGGAGCCGATCGTATTGGTTTTTAAAACCAACGGTCAGCTCCTTAAAGCCACTCCGCGTCTGCCTCATGAAAGCCACCATGTCTTTCTCCACCGCACGGCATGCCTCGCAACTGTAATGCAAGCCATTACGTTTGGCTATAGCATCACTCACGAGGCCAGAAAATCCAGCGCATTTTGCGTGCACTACGCTGTTGCAGAGCCAGCAGGGGACATTCGGCTGATCGTGGGTGATCTGCTTCTTACAGCTTTTTTTGGCACAGACCACAGCGTATTCCATTTTATTTTATTATTTATTTATATATATACTATTATTTGCAAAACAAATTGGTATCAGACCAATGTGCCAGACAACGCTCAAAGCGAAATTGGTAAAAAAAGAGAGCAGAGTGGAGAGCGGTTATAGCGAGAGCTACTAAGCAGAGAGCGCTATTGCTCAGAAAGTTTAAAGAGCGAGAGAGAAAGAACAGTTATTGAAGTTGAGGTGATAGCGAGAGAGTGATAAAACAACAAAAGCTACCAGACGAGAGCGGACTGCAATGCAATGTAATGCGTACTCACTCACTGCAACAACACAAACACAAGCACAAGCACAAGCCGACGCCGAAAAATAAAAAGTTAAATAATGTTTTAACACAAATCAAAAGGCATGCACTCGCGTAATAGAATAGGTTTCCAGATTGTTGTCTGGTTAGGAAGTATAATTAGAATTTAGTTAGGAAAACACCGGCTGTTTATTCAAAACAAAAGGAAAAAATGCGGAGCGCAAAACAAAAACACGTCTGATCACTACGAAAGATACGAATTCTGCATCACAGAAGTCTGGATCCAAAACATCGTTGCTCTAGCTCTTATAGTCTTTGAGGACTAGGCGCTGAAGGGGACGGACGGACGGACGGACGGACGGACGGACAGACGGACAGACAGACAGGGCTCAATCGACTCGGCTATTGATGCTGATCAAGAATATATATACTTTATGGGGTCGGAAACGATTCCTTCTGGACGTTACACACATCCACTTTTACCACAAATCGAATATACCCCAATACTCATTTTGAGTATCGGGTATAATTAAAGTGGGGAACCATCTTAATAAAATTCTATGCATACATTTTTGCTGAATGGGCATTTTTTGTCTGGCCAAAATAATAAGTACACTGGTGTTATTTATAAATTTTGAAGGATTAGATAAGGATTTGGTCAAAGGATTGTTGGTTTTTATTGAGTTCTTTCATATTTAAGTACATAAGAGTTGACAAAAAGTCTTTAGATAGGCCGTACTCCTGAAGAAAAGAACAAAAAGAAATGAAAATTCTACGGGAAATTGCGAAAAGTCTTGGACGCTCGGAATTTTTTGTTTAGAATGCTTTAATATCTAAAGTGGTTATTGAAAATCGAGGATGGAAGAAGAAATATTTACATACAACGGACACCCGCATCATCAGTCTTGCAAAAAAGGATCAGTTCATGTCTTCCAAGGCCATATCCGCTCAAATTGGCAAAGAAAAATCAGGTCTGATGGTTCGTCGGAGACTTCAATATATAGACCTAACAGGACGTATAGTCCGAAAAATTCCCTTACTCGGAGTAAAAATTTTGAAGATGATGCAAAAAGTCGTTGAAAATCATTTGGCATGGTCTGGGTCAGATGGGTCTTAGAAGTGGAATAATATATTATTGAGAGATGAAACAAAAATAAATCTTTTTGATAATGACTCCAGAAGATGTATACAACGACCCAAAGGCAAAGAATTCGACTTTGTAGTGGCGCCTGTCCAACCAAAAATATCGGATAACCGTCCCACGGTTTCCCCTTCCCTTAGACATGCACCTTGCACCTTTTTGGCAGTTACGCGCAAGAAAAAATGACATAAGTTAACAGCGGCTACTGTCAAGGTGTGGTGAGAAAAGGGGAATGAGAGAACCAAGGGCTCAAGCGGAAGGAGAGTGGCTTGGGCATGTTCTTTCCAATGTTACTCGCGATCCCAGACGGACGTCTGAGGAAAATACTCAAGTAGTGCAGTGAAAGGAAAAATTCTAACCTCGACCGTAATTACCGCGTGTCCATCGTGGCTAAGACCTAGTCAAAAGATCAGCCGACCATTCCTACGTTTATTAAGCGAAGGCCGAACCCATCGGGTGAGTGAAAATTGTACCCCAACTGCCGGCCAACAGAAAATTAAAGTTCGTTTTTTTCTTAAAACCCTAACCATAGGTTTGGCCGTACGTAATACCGTACGAAATGCCGGTCGTAGTGCCGTAAGCCGTACCCACTACAGTCTCGTCACCTTACCACACATATAAATACCCAGCGTCCCGATCGACTACAGTATGTGTTAGCCGTCTTTGCCCCCAAATCTTCCTTCGGCGTGGCGTCTGCATACATGTGAGCATCACTGTATTTACCGCAGCGTGTACCGGCGTGGGTCCACACACATACAAGCCTTGCTCGGCCTACACCAGTGAAAAACGGTCGATGGGCTTTTATCTACGCGTGCAGTGACATACATATGTTCATATGTATGTGTGAAATTGACTATTCCCTCTTCAGTGACTTTCGTCATTGCTACGTCGCTTACGCCGCCCGCATACGAACAGTAACGCTAAAGGAGAAGACATTTACCGGTGCCGAAATACTGTTTGCGTTGCTGATGAAGTCATTCGGTGTCTCGATCATGATGGCTATGCCCATGCATTTCTTCATATTAGAATAATACTTTGGAACCCCACTATTGTACTGACCCTAGGATTAACATTAAAAGTTAAATTCGTGTGATTCGGTTTGGTTGGCTTATCATAAAGAAATGTGCAGCTAGAAGGAAAGGAACTAAAACTAATACTCGCGCGTATCGCCTATCTACTCTGACACACTGATATTTACAAGTTTTCAGCCACCCTCATCGACCACATGGAAGCGCTTTCATCGTTGGATTTGATCGTAATGTGAGTGATAACCTGTGAACGTCTGCTATATGTGAATTCAAAATTTTACCCAAGTCGAAGCAACATTAAAGATTCCATGCCTCGACCGTAAACTTCCCAGCCGTACTGTAACGCTGACCAATCCAATTGTTCACGTGTTTGTTTTGTTCTGCTCTTTCGCAAGCAATGTAACTTTCTGCAATTCCGAATCTATCGACAACCGAACTTATGATTGGGATTACCCCACAAGCAATTGCTGTGCACTTTAAAGTTGCACCCATCCGTCCCTTGTTTTTGCATTTAAACTGAAAACCATTCGAATATATTTCTATTTGTGTAACCTAATTACCATTATTCCTGAATATACCCTTTATAATTAGTTGACTCTAGTCTAATAAGATCTTTCATCATGATATTTTTATATATATATAATTATCCTTAATTGCAGCTTGTTTGAACATATTATCCTTATTACTTTAGTAGCCTTTATACATATATATCTACCCTCTTAGCGGCCATGAGAGCTTGTAGGAAAATTTAATGAATAAACTGCTTGTAATGAATTCCCGTTAATTGTTGCCGATATTAAGGATCATGTGGCGCCGAGATGACGTAACCTAGCAGAAGTAGAGCGTTTGATTTAGGGATCGCTACCCATTACTCAGCCTATTTGGACCGGTGCGATCAAGGAAGGGTGGGCATACCGAATTGCAATGACACCGCAAGCAACTCCCGCTCGAATTAGTTCCGCTGACTCATCTCCCTACACTGTCATTTCACTGTAAATTTCTTCCGTCTGAACCTTGAACCGCACGCGAAACTTATTTTTATTGTCTTTGCTCCTAATGCTCGAGCTCGTGACGCGATCTCTCCCTACCCCACCCCCACTCTACCCGACTAACCATGAGACCGGCAGCAACGCGTGCATGGATCTCGATAATACCCTCCATCTGCTCATCTACCGTTTCAGATCCTAGCCTCCTGCTTCGTTATCTGTTACAGTATTAGCAATATATATTTATATATATAATAAAATTAAAAGAAAAATAATAATAATTGGCGCCCAACGTGGGGCCCGGCTGTCACAGCCCCAGTAAATGTCCGAAAGACAGTCAACTACACCCGACTGGAAATTCCTTATCCTTCTTGGTTCAGACAACCTTGCTAGCTTCCTCAATATCGGTTGTGAAGGTATAGTGTAGCGAGAGAGACTGTTGAAATCCTGATGTTTTCCATTAAGCTCTTGGTCCAGTCCACTTAAGCTGCATCTGACTTAACCACTGCCGGTATATCGATCGAGTGCAAGTAGATATTCCCTCCTTCGATCGAAATTGGGTTAATTTATGGCGACAAGCTATAACCTATCTCGCGGAGTTGAGAGTATACCCAAGGAAGTTTATGTGCAGTTTTTTCTATTTTCTATCATCCTCCTAACTATAAAGAGTGTCGTCGACTGTCGAAATCCTGAAGCTTTTAGAATAAGCTCTTGGTCCAGTTGATGCAAAGTAAGACCTACTTGGTCCAGTTTTTGTGATAGGATTCAGCCGTTGATAGAAATCAGGTGTATGTATGGCAAAAAGCTATCGCCTGTCTCGCGGTAGAAAGAACCTGTCCGAATCAGTATCTTTGTTTTCTACACGAATTCGTCTCTTAGACAGTGAGATTAGATAGCGAACGAGATTCAGTCTATCTCTTATGTGCATCGAAGCAGAATCATGATCCTTTTATTTAAAAACATTTTGTCATTTCTATTCCTTTGCCTTTATATATAAATTAGTCCGTATTTAGTGTCGTTATTATCTATAAAAGATCGTTGGGTAACAGATTTTGTACGATAATCATGCCCCTAAGTCGTAGTCCCGAGAATTTCGCTCAAATAGAGAATCAGGGAATAATTTGTAGCACGTGCGCCAAGGAAGTTGACTACCAGCTGTGGACACCAATTCCACCGAGTCTGTTTTAACCGTAAAGTGGGAGCCAAAAAGCTTTGTCCTGTCTGCCACGTTAGCTTGCATGGATCGGCTTTGAATTTAGCTGAGGAGATTGCCGAAGTCCAGACTGCAAGCCAAGACCCCAGCACAACCATGCACCAGACTAGGTCTAAGGGTAGGGCAACCGATCCCAACGCAGACGCCCCAAGCGGGCCAACTGTTAGTGAGACTAACTCGGAAGTACAAATGGAAGCAAATGCCGCTTCGACCAATGCAGGTCTACACCAGGCTATTGCCGATGCTTTGGCAGCTGCAATGAAGGCTCAAACCAACATATTAGCGCAGACCATAGAAACTGGCCTGCAGAAATTATCGATTCAGCAAACCGTGAAAGTATTGAAAGTGTTCGTTCACAACCAATCAATACACAAACCATCGACGAGGTAGAACAACAAATGTAAATGTAAATGTAAATTTTGAACTGTTAGCCAGATATGCGAGCAACCTGTTTGAGGGCAGTGCCAGTGAATGGTTCTGGCGATACCACAAGATTGTCCCCCTCATCCGATGGTCCGACTTGTGCGTAGCACTCAAGACTCAATTCAAAGACGGACGTACCGACTTGGATATCCGCTCAGCGATCACGCTGCGGAAACAGAAGCCAAATGAACCATTTGATTTATTTTATGAAGCAATAGTCGCATTGGCAGACAAACTAGTACAGCCAATGACTGAGCCCTATCTGTTATAAGCTCTTAAAGCCAATTTAGTTCCAGAAATTCAACACGAAATCTTGTATGTACCCATCAAGAGTATCGCAGAGCTACGTCATATAGTTCGTACTCGCGAGCGATTCTTGCAGAACTTGTCCAAATCTACGACAATTTTGCAGCGTGCTGCGTCTAAACGACATATTAATGAGATGCATCAAACGTTCAGTGAGACGGATGACGATGCTGATGGTGTAGATGATGCAAGTATTGATGCCATGACCCTTAACTGTTGGAATTGTGGGAAGTTAGGTCACCGTTACCAAGAATGTACTGGAGGGCGGAGGGTTTTTTGTTATGGGTGTGGGAAAGCTGACACTTACAAGTCCTCTTGTAGAAAATGCAATCCAAACGAGGGGGACCGCAACTCTACAGTTATACCCGATACTAAGTCAGTATGGCTCTCCCCCGGCAGACGCCGCTAATATTAAACGACACGACAAGGAGTGCGTGCGAGAGAGACAGAAAATCAGTCTGAGCGTGACGTCGGGTGCTGCGTAGCAAGTGCAAATTGATTTGTTCGTTTTGGCTATAAAAATGATCTGATCTGATCCAGATTCAGCAATCTGATAGATATGGTCATTATCTATGATTCTGCGTTTTTAGTTTTCTCGAATGTGCAATATTGTGGATGCCACAGACTTTCGTTCTTTGTGGGGGCGGAGGTGGGCGGGGCGAAGTTTTGAAATATTTTTGTAGCAGTGACATATCACAGAAGTCTGGATCCAAAACATCGTTGCTCTAGATCTTATAGTCTTTGAGCACTAGGCGCTGAAGGGGACGGACGGACGGACGGACGGACGGACGGACGGACGGACGGACGGACGGACAGACAGACAGGGCTCAATCGACTCGGCTATTGATGCTGATCAAGAATATATATACTTTATGGGGTCGGAAACGATTCCTTCTGGACGTTACACACATCCACTTTTACCACAAATCTAATATACCCCAATACTCATTTTGAGTATCGGGTATAAAAACTTGGCAGCTCGTGCATCGTTGATCAGTGCACGCAGACAGATGGTATCGAAAGCCACCAATACGGAGTAACGAGTTCAAAAACAAACTCGCTACCACTTCAACCGGCCATGTCACAAATACCAGACTTACCAACCAGGACAGAGATAGAGAATGGTAGCCAACGCTCCCTACGAATGAAGTTGCGTAGATGTGCGTATAATGTAGCACGAAAGCAAGAACGAAAAGTTTTGTTAGTTGGGAATGCGCAGGACATAAGACCGTATGCAAAGGTCCAACTATTGGGGAGAACAGTCACTGGTCTTTTGGATACAGGAGCAACAATCAGTTGTATAGGAGGGGAGTTAGCGTTGAAAGTTAGTCATGCGACCGTCAAAACCGTTAATGCATCTGTGCGAACTGCTGATGGAGCTGCGCAGAAAATTGTAGGCAAGATCTCCACTCCCGTGCTGTTTCGAAATGAAACTAAACCCATAACATTGTATTTAGTACCATCACTCGCTCAAGAATTATACCTTGGCATGGACTTTTGGGCTGCATTTAAATTGTTACCTCCAGGTGTAGTAACCCAGAATGCCAAGCCCGAAGTGGCTGCCTTAGCCAAGGATGACCATATGCATATAAGCCTAACGGATTCGCAACAGGCCTTGTTGTCAGAGGCTATCCAAAAGTTCCCGTCATTCGCCAAAGAAGGTCTAGGTCGAACCAGCTGGATAAGTCACGATATCGATATAGGGGATGCAAAGCCAATTAAACAGCGGCACTATTCGGTATCTCCTGCCGTCGAAAAGGTCATGTTTGAGGAAGTAGATAGAATGATAGCGCTTGGCGTTATTGAGGAGTCCGATAGTCCATGGTCGTCACCAGTCGTTCTCGTTAGGAAACCTGGAAAGGTGCGAATATGTCTCGATAGCCGTAAGGACAACGAAGTCACAGTAAAGAGCGCATATCCCATGCCTTTGATCGATGGAATATTAAGCCGACTACCAAAAGCTGAATATATTTCCAGCATCGACCTGAAGGATGCCTATTGGCAGATCCCATTGACTTCAGACGCTCGCGAAAAGACCTCGTTCACCGTCCCGGGGAGACCCCATTTGGACTAACCAACGCTCCACAAACCATGTGTAAATTAATGGATAAAGTTATACCCTCTCAGTTACGACATGAAGTGTTCGTCTATCTAGATGATTTGCTCGTTGTATCTTCTACTTTCGAAATCCATGTGCGTGTTTTATCCGAGTTAGCATCTCGGTTAAAACAAGCTGGGTTAACAATTAATGTCGAAAAAAGTAAATTTTGTTTGAAGGAAGTAAGATACCTTGGCCATGTCATTGGGGATGGAACTATTAAAACCGATCCAGAAAAAGTTTCAGCCATTCGGGAATTCCCAACACCTCGTTCAGTCAAACAGGTACGAAGGTTTTTAGGAGTAACTGGCTGGTATCATAAATTCATTCGAAATTATGCCGGTCTGGCCGCTCCATTGTCGGACACGTTGAAACAGAAACGTAAATTTGAATGGACGAATGAGGCCCAACTTGCATTTGAAGACCTGAAAAGTAAACTTTGCAGTGCTCCCGTTTTGCATAGTCCAAATTTTCGGATTCCATTCGCTATTCACTGCGATGCGAGTCATACTGGTGTGGGCGGAGTACTTATGCAAAAACATGTAGGAGGTAACGAGGTTCCGATCGCATATATGTCTAGAAAGCTAAATCAATGCCAACGAAATTACTCGGTTACAGAAAAAGAGTGTTTAGCAGCTGTACTGTGTGTTAAAAAGTTTCGCGCCTACATCGAAGGGCATGAATTTGTCATTATTACCGATCATGCTTCGTTAAAATGGCTTATGAGTCAAGCGGATTTGAGCTGTAGACTCGCCAGATGGTCGTTAAAATTACAAGGTTTTGACTTCCAAATTCATCACCGAAAAGGAGTCAACAACAAAGTGCCAGACGCCCTGTCCCGAGCCTATACTGAAGACCTGTCCGAGCTCCAAATGGACAGTCTGCTAGATCTCAGTTCACCACAGTTTCACTCAGTTGAGTATGAGGATCTAAAAACCAAAATAACCGCCAACCAGACGAAAATGCCTGATGTCAAAGTAATTGATGGTTTCATTTATCGCCGTGCTGAACATGCAGTAGGAGAAAAAGTATCCGATGACCTCTGCTGGAAGTTATGGGTACCATCGGCAGCCGCCTCAAAACTAACCTAACCTATGGGTACCATCCGCCCTAACGTCCGTTGTGCTGAGGCAAGCACACGAACATCCTCTCTCCTCACACGGTGGTATCCACAAAACGCTGGAGCGAATACGGCGATACTACTATTGGTCGAATTTGGTCACCGATGTGAAGGCATATGTTAATCAGTGCGAGGTATGCAAATGTTCAAAACATCCAAGTTATTGTTTACGACCTCCCATGGGAAAAACTCAGGGAACTAACAGATTCTTTCAGAAACTGTATGTAGATTTCATGGGACCGTATCCGCGTAGTAAGTCAGGGAACATAGGAATCTTTATAGTCCTGGATCATTTCGCCAAATTCCCATTTCTCAAACACGTAAAGAAGTTTACAGCGGATTCGATCATCCGATTTATCGAGGAAGAGTTGTTTCACTGCTTCGGCGTACCCGAGACGGTAGTATCGGATAATGGAGTCCAGTTTAAATCACAGGTATTCCAGAGCTTGCTGCAAAACTACGGTGTCAAACATATGTTTACAGCCGTGCATGCACCCCAAGCAAATGCGTCAGAACGTGTGAATCGTTCGGTCATTGCCGCGATAAAGGCCTATATAAAAACAGACCAATCCAATTGGGATGAAAAGTTGAGCCATATTGCCTGTGCACACATACCGCCATTAATTCGACCCCATACAGAATAGCGTTTGGTCAACATATGGTTACCAATGGCTCTAGCTATCAGCTATAAAAATTATATAATTTGCGTAGTCGAGACGTCTCGTTTGTCGTTGGTCAGGAAGTGTATAAAAGAAACTTCCAGCAAAGTAACTTTAGCAGAGGCTTTAATGCCAAGCTGGCACCTACTTTCGTGAAAGCCCGGGTGAGAAAAAGACTTGGTAATAGTTACTACGAACTCGAGGACCTACAAGGACGAATCCTAGGGAAATTCCATGCTAAAGATATAAAACAATGAGGTTTCAGGCGTGGATCACTCTTTTCAGTGTATCACTGCCAAGTGTGATCTTGGTAGGGGGGTGTTGTAGTGGCGCCTGTCCAACCAAAAATATCGGATAACCGTCCCACGGTTTCCCCTTCCCTTAGACATGCACTGATTGAGATGCCAAGCTTTTTTGGCACCTATGTAATTCAAAAATGAAAAGAGATTTCGGAATTGCCGAAGTGGCGGCAGCAGATCAAAGTAGTTGCCGAAGTGGCGGCGGCAGAGAGCCCCTTTAGCGGGAGAGCGCAGCAGCTCTGCAGAACGTCAACGTTTTACAACATAGGCGGCTCTCTCTGCTCATACAATAATAATGATAAAGTTACGGTTATTCTTCAGCGGCTGGCCCGACCATACTCCCCCCGTTGGGAGCTATTCTCTCAACAGATTCCTTAAGGGGCAGCAAACATAGCCGAGTGACGGCCCTCCTGATGTTTCCTGAGGATGTCTTCAGGTCAGCGACGCGACACACTCCGTCCTTGCCCAAAACGACATCGACCACTCTAGCCAGTGGCCAACGCATTGGAGGAAGATTTTCGTCCTTCACCAGAACGAGGTCGTTCTTGCAGATGTTTTGCGCAGGGGTACGCCACTTCGCGCGCTCTTGAAAAAGAGTGAGATACTCTTCGCCCCAACGGCTCCAAAATATTTGCTGTAGTTGGGTGACCCGCTGCCAGCCATCCAGACGATTGTAGTTCAGCTTCGTTAGGTCAGGCTCGAGGATTTGCTCATGGGGGCCGCCTAAAAGCATATGAGCAGGAGTCAAAACGTCTAAATCATCAGGATTTTCTGAAAGCGAGAGCAAAGGGCGAGAGTTAACAATTGCAGTGATCTGACAGATCAGAGTGCGCAGCTCGTCGAAGCTAAGCACAGATGGTCCAACTGAGCGGTACAGGTGATATTTTGCGGTCTTCACGGCCGCTTCCCACAACCCGCCAAAATGCGGAGAGCGAGGTGGGATGAAACGCCAGTCGATCGAGTCAGCCAAGCAGGATTCGTGGACCTCCTTCATATGCGGTTCGCTCAGACAAAGCTTCTTTAGCTCCAGAAGCTCGTTCTTGGCCCCAACGAAGTTTGTCGCATTGTCCGACCAAATTTGACTTGGCCTTCCTCGAGTGGAAGTAAAACGCTTTAGTGCGCCTGAAACGATGCGGTGGTCAAATCCTTTACGAGCTCCATGTGTATAGCCTTAGAAGTGAAACAGATGAATACGCTAATGTAGCACTTGATCGGAGGCCTCGTGCGGATTTCTGATCGGTAGAAAAAAGGTCCACAGTAATCTACTCCAGTGACTTCAAAAGCTCGAGATCCTTCCAAACGTTCCTTAGGTAGGTCTCCCATGATGTGTTCGACCATGCGCGGCCTAGTCCTGAAGCATCTCACACATCTGCTGACGACCCTTGACACTGCCTTAACACCTCCAATGGTCCAATATTCCAGCCGAATTTTGGATAGCAAGGCGCGAGGTCCGGCATGGAGGTTTCTTTCATGATAATATCTTATCAGCGCAAAGGTAATGGAATGTCCCTTTGGCAGAATGAGCGGGTGCTGAGCGTCAAATCCTAGCGATGAGTTGCCAAGACGACCTCCAACTCTAAGTAGTCCAGAATGATCGATGAACGGGTTGAGCGAACTAATAGAACTGGATTTCATGACTTGACCATTGCGCCGAATCTCCTTTATGTCCATCCACAAATTTGCCAGCTGAATGTGTCGAATTAGAAGATGCGTTCCTTGCCGAATATCAGAAACGGTGAGTCCTGGATGCCTAAGACGATGTATAAATTTATGCATGTAGGCGAATGTGCGCTGCATGCGAAAGAATGAATTCGCAAATTTGCATCCGGACGTGAGATCGGCGTGTGGAGACGTGATTAGCAATCCTCTCTTGCGAAGCTCCAAAGTTGCTATGTTGTTAGATGGAGATACAGGCCACTTATCCTTGGAGCCTAGCAAAAAGGATGGGCCGTGAAACCATAGCTCTGACTGGATAAGATGGTTTGGAAGCTAGCCTCTCGAGAGAATATCAGCAAGATTTAAAGATGTGGGAACATAGCGCCATTCCATGGCTGCCGTCAACTCCTGAATTGATGCCACTCGATTTGCCACGAAAACTTGAAATTTAGCTGGCTCGTCCCTAATCCAAGATAATGCTGTTGACGAATCCGACCAGCAATAGAACCGACCTGTAAAGATTCCCATGTCCTTTACATTCTGCATGATTTTGTAGTGTACCAGAGCTTAAATATATATATATGTAAACAGATATATAGGCCCTTGATATCAGCAGATGACTATGACTGAACTTAAGGACGGCGTACAAATAGGGTTGGTCGTGTGCACTCTTGCTAGGCTCGGGTCTAGCTCGCCGGATGGTCGGGGTTCTTCCTCACCTAATTGTACTATCGTACTCCACTACATTTAAATAGTGCACTTTACGGGAAACTATAAGTGATTATACAAAAACAAAGTAATCTCAAATGCTGATAGCGCCGACACGCCAAATAAAAGCCCTACTGAACCATTTCTATTTAGAGAGAACTTAGGTGTTGATTGCCCCTCTCTTCTGTACCCACCCTACCATGACAATGCGTTCGAGTTCTTGCATTGTCCCTTGATGAATCCTTTACTAAGATTTACCACATTTTATAAGATACTGGCACGGATACTCGACAGACCATTTTTATGATTTTAAAGATTCATTTCAATTCAAAACGATTCATATTTTAATATAATGGGAGACTTCAATTTCAATATTCATTACGTTGCAGTTGTAGAAACACAACAATTGACTTAGGTTCTAATTTGTGGGTAATATTTCCTTAATCCTAATTATCATATAAGTTTAGTTATAAATTCATTATTTAGAGCATGAAAATTATTAGGGTATAGATATATATATATATAAAAACGAGAGAATAAGAATCGAAATCGTAAACAAAAGCTAGATCAGACTGGGGTGCATTATACACACTGAGCAGACGGGTTTGAATCATTATACGTTGTATGCATATCTACACTTTCAAGCCAATGGCTCTTTTGACCAAACTACTTTTCGCTGTACATAATTACTCACTCCGGCGTTATTGTCTTACGCTGATCGTTGGGCCCAATGATGTCGTAGATGTTGACCGCAGCTGTTTAAAATATGGAAAATCATAAATATATAATGCATACAATACAATTACGCTACAAACACCGTCGCATAGTCATCAGCCAGTTGTTTTGGTTTTCATAATACAGACAGAAATTAAATTGTTATGCTCTATCGCGAAAATTGAACCAAAAAGTAACAAACGAAAGACAATTTAGTGTGCATATGCACAATATGTATGTAGATATGTACGCGCGTAACATCAAAGAGGGGTGTTAATAAAGTTTCAGTTACATTACGTTAAACTGCTGATGTTTATGCGTTGGAACTTGATAATGAATTAAATGTAAATTGGACAAAACTCGATCCCGTGCGGCTGCTTTGTAGACTCTTGTCCGCCTGAAGTTGGTTAGAGGTCAACAGGTGCGATGTATATGGTTCCTGGCCGTACTGACGAATCTTCCGCCAAGCCTATAATTAGTTTTTTTATGACTGAGCAGCACTAAATATTCTTTGCGATTGAGGCTGATCTGGTTCACTTTGATCTTTGGAGATTCCGAACTCGGGGGTAATATAAGATCGAGAAAAGATGAATTATGGTTGGGGTTGGAGAGACCTCGACAACTGTACGCCTAAGCCAGCTCCCAGGGTAGTCTTCTAGAGACTATACCGCGATGGGGCAGCTTAGGTACACTTCCCTGCAACATAGGTTATGTCAGCACGTGCACTGCATTAATATGAAAACATACCTTTTTCCACAAATATATCTGCACTAAATTCTTCTTATTCACTGACCACTGGACTGTACGGCACTTGTAATTATATGCTTCCAACATATATATGTGGAAATATATATATTTTCCGGACAGCACTATATATATATGTGTGCACTGTGTATGTTGCTCGCACTCGGGAGTTATCACGTCTTTACAGATCGATCAACTTTCTTCTTTTGTTCAAAGCAGTAATAGACGATGGACTGAGTAGCCTGTGCAGCAGAGCTTTTGAGCTTTTTACTAACTGTGCAATCGTATGATCTAGAACATTCGAGCAGCATTAGACGATCGTCTAATGCACAGCATAGCTTAACTGTGCAATCGTACGATTGCCGTCTATGCTTCCCACTGTCCGTCGCTTGCATGTGTGCGTGGGCGTTCGGACTTAAGAGCGGCTAAAGCTTTGATCCAACCTTAAGAGCGGCTAAAGCTTGATCATTTGAAAGATCACTAGGGGGTCTCACGAGACGAAAGAAGATAACCAATTCCCTATATTTTTGTGCTGGCTACTACACCACAGATATTTATACAAGACCTGCTCGACGAATAATTATCTGAAGAACCTGATTAGGAGAGATTATTTCCTGATCTGAATGTCTTTCAGATGATACACGCCGAGATATTTCTTGTTCTCATCGACCAATTCGTAATAGTACGGACTTCGCTTTTTAATTACCTGAGCGGGAATGAACACAGGGGCTAGTTTAGAACTAAACTTTTTTACAGCACTACTTTGTGTGAAATGTCTAGCATATACCAAATCTCCAATCTTTAATTGTGTATCACGGCAGCGTAAATTGTATCTACGCGAATTTTCTTCGTGTGCCTTTTTGACATTCGCCTTAGCCTGTTGCCGGATTAGCTGCAAGGAATCTGGGTTCTCTATTCTAGTATCGTCGTTCAAAAGGTCTAGTTTACGCAAGAGCGCGTAATCCTTCCCATTCAACATCATGTTTTGACCAAATGCTAGAAAATATGGAGAATACCCTGTACTCCTATGTAAGGTAGATCTCAATGAACCACTAATGGCATTCAGGTTACAGTCCCAATTGGAATGTTCGTTACCGATATAAGCTCGTATCGCAGCTATCACGGATCTGTTCAGTCGCTCGCTGGCATTCGCTTGCGGTGAGTAAATAGCTGTGCATTTTTGTGTTATACCGAAGCTATTTAAAAATGCCTGAAAGTAGCTAGATTTAAATTGGGATCCATTGTCTGACAAGATGACTTCTGGCACCACAAATGTATAAAAGAGAGACACTTCCAGATATTCACAGATCTTTGGGGCTGTAAATTTCTTCAGGGGACACAGAAAATGGAACTTGGTATTGTGATCGACAACTATGTGCAATCCTATCTGCGTGATCGGTTATGACTACGAAGTCCTGTCCCTCAATATAAGAGCGGAGTTTTTGTATCCCCTTTATGACTGCTAAGCACTCTAGTTCGGTAACCGAATAATTACGTTGTGCCTTGGATAATTTTTCTGGCATGTAAGCAATTGGCAATTCAACGCCGTCGCGTTCTTGCGCTAAAACACAGCCGATTCCGTAAGTGCTAGCATCACAGAGCAAAATAAAAGGTTTTGAGAAGTCAGGAGTTATCAAAATGGGTGATGCGGTTAAACAGGACTTTAAGGTCTCAAACGACTGTTGAGCATCCTCACTCCACTGTAAATCTTTTTTCTTCTTAAGCAACTCGGTTAGGGGAAAACTAACGGTAGCACAATTTTCAACGAAACGTCGGTACCAACCGGATAACCCCAAAAATCGACGCAGTTGCTTAACGGTAACTGGCACAGGGAACTTCGAGATGGCCTTGATTTTGTCTGGATTTGTCTTTATCTGACCATTACCAATAATAAAACCCAAATACGTGATTTCTTTTATGCAAAAGTTCGATTTCCCTATGTTAATGGCTAGATTTGCTTTGCGTAGACACAACGCTATCTCCTGTAACAACAGTAAATGCGACTCGAAGTCCTCTGATAAAACAAGTAGATCATCTAAATATACAAACACACGTGTACGAAGATGAGCTGGAATAACTCGATCCATTAGTTGAGCGGCATTGCAAAGACCAAAAGGCATCATTTTATATTGATATAACGGTCGGTTAGGCACTGTAAATGCAGTGTACTGTCGCGATTGTTCATCCAACGGGATTTGCCAAAATGCGTGTTTCATGTCTCATCCAGTGATGTAACGAGCGGGGGGTAACCGACTTAGAATACCATCAATATGTGGTAACGGATATGCATCCCGTCTTGTAACCTTGTTCACCTCTCTTGAATCGAGACACAGTCTATATTTTTCGCCTTTCTTTACCAAAACGCAATTACTGCTCCAGGGACTAGTCGACTCCTCTATAACATCGAGCGCAAGCATATTGTCCACCTCGGCAAACATCAATTTCTCAATGGCTGGTGATACCGGCCAATGTCGTTGCCTTACGGGAATAGCTGCTCCAACATCTATAGAGTGTGTGACTAAACTGGTACGGCCTAATCCTTCAGTAGCGAAAGATGGAAAACAACCTATCACTTTATCTAAGCGAATTCTCTCGTCTGCTGTCAATTTATGTAGGTTCGGTGGTTCTTCGACGTCATCCGTACCTCCAACATCTAATTCAGATACCTCTGCAGTGTGTGTGATTTTATCTAAAAGTCCAAATTTTTGCCAGAAGTCTATCCCCAAATAGACGTCTTGCTTGAGTTCAGGAATAAGAAACATTTCTAGGTCTGCCGTGCATCCACGGTAATTAATTTGTGTTACCAGCTTGCCTATAACCTTACTTTCAGTATCGTTAGCCGTTCGTATTGCTCCTGAACACTTTTTAATCTTGCAATGCGCCAACATTTCTTTCGCGGCTGAGCCTCCAATACAACTGATTGTGGCCCCCGAATCCAACAAAGCTACGTAATCACTGCCTTCAATGGTGACATTGGTATACAGCCTGTTATCCGAACTAAGAAATATAGCTGAAACAAACTTGTTCTTATTCTTGCGAACCATCTTCCAAAATTGTCTTAAACGTTTAGTTGAACGTTTGGGCTTTCTTACAAATTTAAAACTATCTATCTTATCAAAAATTTTCTTACGCGTTGTACTATAATTTGCTTCCCTTTCAGGTAAAGGAGTAAATGAATAATGATATGCCGTAGGCAGGGTTTCCTCTACTGTTTGTGAGCTGATCTTAGACTTCCTTAAACTTTGGTCGTTCGTTAAACTAGTAGGTGATTCTTGCAAACTTTTTTCTAAGGATGTGTCTGCTTGTTGTTGTTTAACACATCCTTCTGCAGGTTTCCCGGAGGGTTACATTTGGGACATACCGGCTTGTAAGTATCTTTTGTTCCACACCCGTAGCAAAAGATCTTACGAGGACCTACACAATCGTCAAATTTATGACCTTTGTTGTCACAGTTCCAGCAAGTTGGAACTGTCTGTGAAGTACGACGTTGTATTTGACACACTTCATTATGCTCGACCAAGTCATCGAATAGCTGCTCGCTATCGTCTGGACCTGACAATTCCAATACGTATGAGCGAAGAGTCCTTTGCTTGACCGATTTTATCTCGTTATAAAACTGCTCGTGCTTACGTACCTCTCGTCGTAATAGCGATCTGTTGGCAATCTTTAAGTGAAGAAGCTCGTGGTGAAGAGTGGGCTTGGAATTTCTAATAAGTAGATTCACAACATCTTCTTCTGTAACCGAATTTTGAAGCCTATCCACGAGATCTTCGATAGCATATTGAAAGTCATCGAAGGATTCGTTTTCGCCCTGGCGACGTTTCCTAATCTTTTCCCAGATATCATAGTCGGTCTCAACATCTTCAAATCTTCGTCTAAACTCTATACAAAACGTATCCCAATTAAAGTTTGGGTAAGTTCGATGGAATTTCCAGTACCAATCACTAGCTTTTCCCGCAAATAAAAGATACAAGTGATCACAAAGCAATTGATAATTGTTATAAAGATTTTGTTGCGTTAGAGAACGTACTCGATAAATGAACTCATCCATCCTCATGCATGTTTTTGAACCATCGAATTTAATGCGCCAATTCTGCATTATACTGGAAACTTTTGCTGGTGCTACGTGTGAGATCGAATTACTTCGATTTGCACTCGCTCTTGAAAAATCTAAAAGAACTTCTGCGTGACTATCTCATGCTTGACCGATACCCACGTTATTTTTTTGGTTAATGTTATTGTCACCGTAAACATCGGGTGTGATATGTTCTGGTTGTGTCAACTGGAGTGACGCTAATTGATTTTGAATCGAAGATTCAATTGTTTTGCTTAAAAATGAAGTTAGTTGTTCCATTAACTGAGCCTGTTGAATGCCTACAGCAGACTGGACGTAGTTAGCGATTTCCACTTGAGTGGTTATTGGAAGGGTTGTGTTGTTGGTTTCAGTTTCTGTTGGTGAGCGATCTAACCGGGATCGTTGAGTTGATCTCGTATTCATACCCCTTCTAATAAACTTTTGGCCCTTTTTAGGTCGATTAGACGTTCCGTCTATTGTGCTAAAATATTCGTTAGCACTAGTTGGACGTGTTCCTTCGGCGTTAAGCTCGGCTAACAACGTGTTGTTAGAGAATGTTAGTGCCAGAGAAGAACAATCTAATGAACAGGTGGGACATTTTGGGTTTGTCCTAATCTGTTCCAAAATACAAAGTTTATGGAATTTGTGTCTACACGGGGTTTTGGCTATAATCTCACTAGTTCCCAATACTTCGTTGCAAATTCCACAAAATGGTTCTGCTTCCTGCAAAGCAGTTGTTATATCATCTGTACTTCGCCTTACAGCCATTGTATATCAGACAATATTTAAGGAATTAAAGAAAAACTAATAAAAAAAATTATATAAGAAGGTATTAATTGTAATAATAAGGTCTGTCTTTCCCACATGCCAGAATACTTACAAAATATCTATTTGGTTTCAGTAGGCTTTTCTATTTTCGTTAATATGGACTATTTATAGGTTAATGACCTCGTGCACTGAATCATTGGACAACTATCGCGATTTGGCTAAATAAAATTTTAAATCCGAATAACTCAAGATGCCTAAAGTGAAAAAACAGGTTTGCTTTGGTCGGTCAATCCAAAATGAAATGAACTGGAACCGCAAAATCCTAAAACAATTCATGTTTATTCTGATCACTGTATGGTATTGCATAACTGTCTCTGATACTCACAATTCGATACCATAGGTCTGTTTCGGTCAACCAATCCGAATCAATTGAATTGCAGTTGCTAAATCCGAAAACCGAGTCTAAGTATAAATTTTGAAATCTTTAACCTTTATGCAATATTTTGCAAAAGAAAATGTGTCGCTGAAATTTTGATGTATTACCGGTTGAGCTTGTAGAACCAAGGCAAGATTTGCTTGTCTTATTAAAATAAACGGCCTATATAGTAAGACACTATAAATCCAAATTTTAATATCGGCTCTTAATTGGTTTTAGATTCTAAGGCAAGTTGCCTGGCCCCACGTTGGGCCCTTGATATCAGCAGATGACTATGACTGATCTTAAGGACGGCGTACAAATAGGGTTGGTCGTGTGCACTCTTGCTAGGCTCGGGTCTAGCTCGCCGGATGGTCGGGGTTCTTCCTCACCTAATTGTACTATCGTACTCCACTACATTTAAATAGTGCACTTTACGGGAAACTATAAGTGATTATACAAAAACAAAGTAAACTGAAATACTGATAGCGCCGACACGCCAAATAAAAGCCCTACTGAACCATTTCTATTTAGAGAGAACCTAGGTGTTGATTGCCCCTCTCTTCTGTACCCACCCTACCATGACAATGCGTTCGAGTTCTTGCATTGTCCCTTGATGAATCCTTTACTAAGATTTACCACATTTTATAAGATACTAGCACGGATACTCGACAGACCATTTTTATGATTTTAAAGATTCATTTCAATTCAAAACGATTCATATTTTAATATAATGGGAGACTTCAATTTCAATATTCATTACGTTGCAGTTGTAGAAACACAACAATTGACTTAGGTTCTAATTTGTGGGTAATATTTCCTTAATCCTAATTATCATATAAGTTTAGTTATAAATTCATTATTTAGAGCATGAAAATTATTAGGGTATAGATATATATATATATAAAAACGAGAGAATAAGAATCGAAATCGTAAACAAAAGCTAGATCAGACTGGGGTGCATTATACACACTGAGCAGACGGGTTTGAATCATTATACGTTGTATGCATATCTACACTTTCAAGCCAATGGCTCTTTTGACCAAACTACTTTTCGCTGTACATAATTACTCACTCCGGCGTTATTGTCTTACGCTGATCGTTGGGCCCAATGATGTCGTAGATGTTGACCGCAGCTGTTTAAAATATGGAAAATCATAAATATATAATGCATACAATACAATTACGCTACAAACACCGTCGCATAGTCATCAGCCAGTTGTTTTGGTTTTCATAATACAGACAGAAATTAAATTGTTATGCTCTATCGCGAAAATTAAACCAAAAAGTAACAAACGAAAGACAATTTAGTGTGCATATGCACAATATGTATGTAGATATGTACGCGCGTAACATCAAAGAGGGGTGTTAATAAAGTTTCAGTTACATTACGTTAAACTGCTGATGTTTATGCGTTGGAACTTGATAATGAATTAAATGTAAATTGGACAAAACTCGATCCCGTGCGGCTGCTTTGTAGACTCTTGTCCGCCTGAAGTTGGTTAGAGGTCAACAGGTGCGATGTATATGGTTCCTGGCCGTACTGACGAATCTTCCGCCAAGCCTATATTTAGTTTTTTTATGACTGAGCAGCACTAAATATTCTTTGCGATTGAGGCTGATCTGGTTCACTTTGATCTTTGGAGATTCCGAACTCGGTGGTAATATAAGATCGAGAAAAGATGAATTATGGTTGGAGTTGGAGAGACCTCGACAACTGTACGCCTAAGCCAGCTCCCAGGGTAGTCTTCTAGAGACTATACCGCGATGGGGCAGCTTAGGTACACTTCCCTGCAACATAGGTTATGTCAGCACGTGCACTGCATTAATATGAAAACATACCTTTTTCCACAAATATATCTGCACTAAATTCTTCTTATTCACTGACCACTGGACTGTACGGCACTTGTAATTATATGCTTCCAACATATATATGTGGAAATATATATATTTTCCGGACAGCACTATATATATATGTGTGCACTGTGTATGTTGCTCGCACTCGGGAGTTATCACGTCTTTACAGATCGATCAACTTTCTTCTTTTGTTCAAAGCAGTAATAGACGATGGACTGAGTAGCCTGTGCAGCAGAGCTTTTGAGCTTTTTACTAACTGTGCAATCGTATGATCTAGAACATTCGAGCAGCATTAGACGATCGTCTAATGCACAGCATAGCTTAACTGTGCAATCGTACGATTGCCGTCTATGCTTCCCACTGTCCGTCGCTTGCATGTGTGCGTGGGCGTTCGGACTTAAGAGCGGCTAAAGCTTTGATCCAATCTTAAGAGCGGCTAAAGCTTGATCATTTGAAAGATCACTAGGGGGTCTCACGAGACGAAAGAAGATAACCAATTCCCTATATTTTTGTGCTGGCTACTACAATTTTCGCAAGCAAATGGGCTCCACTTAATTCCAGCTTAGGAATCGATATAGTCTTTAGCGGCGACACTCGCGACTTTGAGCACAAAACGTGGCTCGAAGACTGGGCTTCCCTGGACACGACATACACGCAAGCGCCATATGCTTCTAAGCTGGCATCACAGAATCCGTGAACTTCTGTAGCCACACTAGAACGAAGAACCAAGCGAGGAAATGAGATCCGAGAAATGCTTGCCAAACTATTTCTCAAGTCCATCCAAGTTGAATGCAACGCTGAGGGTAGGCTCTCATCCCAATCCAAATTTTCTCTCCAAAGCTACTGAAGGAAGATTTTGCACCTGACAATGACTGGATTTATCAATCCAAGAGGGTCGTAGAACCGCGCAATCGTAGATAAAACCGACCGCTTTGATGGCTTTGAGTTTGTGTCCAGTGCGGACAAGGCAAAAAGCAGCTGATCCGAAGCAGTGTCCCACGCTAAGCCGAGAGTTTTGGCAATGTCGCTTCCATCATTAAACTTTAGGAACTTCTCTATATCATCTTCAGGGGTTCCCTCAAGTACTTCCTGGTGACTGGTGCACCATTTCCTAAGTCTAAAATTACCACGGGACAGTAAAGCTGATGTTTGGTGCATCTTGTCCATGACCTGTGCGACCGAATTACCGCCCGAAATAAGGTCATCCACGTAAAACTCCTGCCGCAGAGCAGCTGAGCCAAGAGGGATAGGACTCACCCTCGTCGATGGCCAGCTGGTGCATTGCGCGGACCGCTAAAAATGATGCAGCCCTCGTCCCGTATTTGATGGTGTCTAATGTGTAGACTTGAACCTCGGACTTGATGGAATCTCGCCATAGGATGCACTGATACAAATTGTCGGGTGGAGACTCTCGTACGCAGCGGTACATTTTACAAATGTCCCCAGTGAGAGCGACTGGATATGTTCGAAAGCGAATACCTTCAGTCCACCGCCAGATACGATCCACCCAAGCCGGGTCTTCTGCAGAAGAGGCAGTCCATCGGTGAGTTTGATTTGCCCTACGCAGAGGAGATCATAAAAAACGCTCGCACCAATGAGAAGATCAACCCGTTGAGGATTGAAAAATGCAGGATCAGCGAGCTGAATGTTAGATGGAATACGCCAATCGGATACATTTACTGTCATACTTGGTTGAGAATCGGTAATCGTGGGGGCGATGAGAGCAGTAAGTGTAGTTGTGTAAGCAGAGGTGCGAGAATGCATACAAATGCTTATGGTGGATCCCTCAGTATAAACGCTGGTATCACCCAGCCCAGACACAAGTGCAGACGATTGAGTTCTCCTAAGCTGAAGCTGCTGGGCGAACCTGGATGTGACGAGATGCAGCTGCGATCCTGAATCTAAGATGGCACGACAAGGAACTAAAACGCCAGACCGATTCTTTACGAGAACCACGGCTGTAGCCAGAAGCACGACATCAGAGTGAAGACCTTGGGCAGCAAGAGAGGTAGACGAAGGTAGAGACGAGCTGCTAGCAGAATTTTGAGCAACGGAAAGAGTGTCCGGTTGAACGGCCAGATCGGGAGGAGTAATACCTGGGCAGCCTTGTGTTGTGGGGTGTATACTATCGAAGTGCAACAAACTATGATGCCTACCGCCGCATACTCGACATTTTCCACTATTGCATGCGCGGGTCCGGTGCCCCGGCTTTAGGCAATTGAAGCATAGGGAAAGCTTCTTCACTTCTTTGTGGCGCAGCAACGGTGAGAGATTTCCGAATATCTTGCACGAGTATATTCCATGGCCCGCTGAGTGGCAAAAGACGCATACAGACGGGTCGGCGGAAGAGTTGGAAGCTACAAACGTTTTCTTAACCTGCGTATAGGAATGGTTTTTTCACACCTGATCGCTACTAGCGTGTGTCGCTTTAGCATATTCCAACCGCTCCATTTTCTGGCAGCGTTGCTGCAAGAATTCGAAGAATTCCTCTGGGGTAGGTATAGCATCCGACGATGTGTGCTCCTCCCATTTGGTTTGCGTCTTCGAATCCAACTTCTGCAGCAGCATGTTGATGACCATGAATCCTGAAATCTCCTCAGCAGTTCCCAATGTCTGCAACGCTCGCATGTGTAAATTGACTGCATCCGAAAACTCCCGAAGCCTTTTAGCAGAAGGCGAGTTTACCCTCTTTAGCCCAAGAATCTTCTTGATGTGTGCCTGGAAAACAAGTCTTTTGTTATTAAACCGTTTATTAAGTATATCCAGAGCCGCACGATAATTGGCACTGGAGAGCTCTAACGATCGAACCGAATCCAAAGCCGCATCAGCGAGGCAAGAGCGAAGGTGCTGGAATTTCTCGATGTCACTGAGATCCGCATCCGCTTTAATCACCGATTTGAACATTGCCATAAAATCCGAGAACTCGACGTATCCACCAGAAAATTTAGGCACCTTCAGCTCAGGAGGTCGCTGCTTGTGAGCCATGATGATGGTACTATGTCCGGAATGGCTTGGCAGAGTCGTAGAATGGGCAGCGGCGTATGACTGGCTTCAACAGCAGCCAGCAACTCAGCTTTCAACGATATGAAAAGAGTATCGAAGATTTCGCGCAGCTCACTCTCAATCTCGTTTTGATCGAGAGCCTCCAACTCATTATGGGCCTTATTAAATTCCTCTCGAATTTCTGCCAACATATCAAGGCGCACCTCGACTTCCGCGGCGGTCAGCTTATCGATTTTATTCCCCGCGAAGGATTCGCCAAGCCTGTGCAATCGATCATATAATGACTGACTTTTACGCTTATACAGATTCAGTCTGGAATCAGCCCCCACAATATTTCCGCCCGCGCCTGTATTCGGATCGTTGTCCATGTTAACCGTTGTGCAATTCGACACAACAACGTAAAATGAAATACCGCTTAAGCGACGATGTATAGACGCGAGAGCGAGAATGCAAGACACGAAAAGTCAAGAACCGCGGCTGCAGCTGCGCAGAGAATGAGAGATTCGACGCTTAAAGTACCGGAATTTGTCTATAAATATTCCAGCCGGACTCTCACTGAATTTGCACTTTAAACTGTTTTTCAACGTGCACCCAAATGTATTTGTTGGTAGTTAAACTACCCAACAACAAAATATTGTATAAATAATAAGTTTTTAACGGAACGCGATTAAGCAATGGTTTTATATCACGTCGGGGGGTCACCAATGTTTAGATGCCAAGCTTGGCACTTATGTGTTTCAAAAATGAAAAGAGATTTCGGGTTAAACTTTATAATTCGTATTTAATCTTGGTGGCTTAGCGGAAGCCGATTGCTTGCTATTGCCAGATAAACTTTATGCGAGATCGATATGCAACCAATGCGCAGAGGGATTAGCATAGAACTAAACTATAGACGACGGCGTTAGATCAAAGTGATTGCCGAAGTGGCGGCAGCAGATCAAAGTAGTTACCGAAGTGGCGGCGGCAGAGAGCCCCTTTAGCGGGAGAGCGCAGCAGCTCTGCAGAACGTCAACGTTTTACAACATAGGCGGCTCTCTCTGCTCATACAATAATAATGTTAAAGTTACGGTTATTCTTCAGCGGCTGGCCCGAACATGCACCTTGCACCTTTTGGGCAGTTACGCGCAAGAAAAAATGACATAAGTTAACAGCGGCTACTGTCAAGGTGTGGTGAGAAAAGGGGAATGCGAGAACCAAGGGCTCAATCGGAAGGAGAGTGGCTTGGGCATGTTCTTTCCAATGTTACTCGCGATCCCAGACGGACGTCTGAGGAAAATACTCAAGTAGTGCAGTGAAAGGAAAAATTCTAACCTCGACCGTAATTACCGCGTGTCCATCGTGGCTGAGACCTAGTCAAAAGATCAGCCGACCATTCCTACGTTTATTAAGCGAAGGCCGAACCCATCGGGTGAGTGAAAATTGTACCCCAACTGCCGGCCAACAGAAAATTAAAGTTCGTTTTTATCTTAAAAACCTAACCATAGGTTTGGCCGTACGTAATACCGTACGAAATGCCGGTCGTAGTGCCGTAAGCCGTACCCACTACAGTCTCGTCACCTTACCACACATATAAATACCCAGCGTCCCGATCGACTACAGTATGTGTTAGCCGTCTTTGCCCCCAAATCTTCTTTCGGCGTGGCGTCTGCATACATGTGAGCATCACTGTATTTACCGCAGCGTGTACCGGCGTGGGTCCACACACATACAAGCCTTGCTCGGCCAAAAGGCACGAGGGAGCGCGCGGGGTTTCAATTCCCTTTTCGCCTGTACTTCGTCTCTACCGCGACCCCGCTGCCCATCGGTTTCGTCTGTTCGGCAATGCCCTTAAGATGGGTCTTTCTACCGGAAAATTACCCAAAGCCGACCTCAAAGGTGGTGAAGGCTTGGTTTACGGGAAAAAATGTAAACGTTATGGCTTGGCTAAGTCAGTTTCCTGACTTAAACCCATTTTAAAACCTTTGGGGTGATTTAAAACGTCGAATTGGTAAAAATTCGTTTCGAAAAGAAAAAGAATTGTGGAGAATTTGTGCAAAAAACGTGGTATGAGATTCCAGTGGAGACTTGCCGCAAACTTATTGCTAGTATGCCAAGAAGAATGGCCAAAATCATCCAAAATTAGTGTGGCTATATAGGATACTATTAAAAGATTATAAAAATTTAAGAAAAAAGTGTAAATAATTTGAAATGTTTTTAGTTTTTCGCTTTGGAGAATTGCTGTACTTATTATTTTGGCCAGCCCTTATTTATGATTTTTAGGTTTAATCGATCATAAAATATATTTGAAATGAAAAATGCTTATGATAAACATTTTTATAGTGTATTGTAGGTTAGAAAGCTAAAAGTTATTTTGATTTTTTAATTATGTTTATTAGAAAAGTTTTATAGGAGATGAAAGAAAGCTTATAAGCGTGTACTTATTATTTTGGCCAGTAGTGTACATATATTAACAAAAAACCTATGCATACATATATGTACATATATTCTTTTTCCTATACAAATAGTTGATCAAACCCCTAGAATCAAGCTATTATCGTGTTAAATCGTTTTATGAAAAGTTCGGAATTTTTGACGCCACACTTCCCAAGTGATGGCTCAGTAACTTCGATGGCGCGTATCCTCACAAAACGCCAGACGCTGACAGTCTGTAATATATGATTATTATAATGAAAATACAATGAAGATTAGTCGATATTTAATTGGAGTAAAGTAATTACAATGGGGTACTGGGAGGAGAATATATTAAGGCTTAAGGACATGGTTGGGTGGGTAAACTCGAAATAACAACACCTGAATCCGCGCGGCTATACATATGACACAATCGACTGGATTTCTGTAACCCCTAACGCCAGGTTGGCAATTAAAATCTTTTTTATGTGTTTAACTAGAACAACTAAAAGATCCAGCCCATCCAAATAGCCCTGGGCGAAAGATGCCCCATAGCTAGCCATGATCTCTAGAAAAGATGACTAGTTTGTAAAACGTGTCACAGCAACCATCACACTAGAAAACCGCGACCCATTACACACAAAATTTGGTTTCTCTGCCTCTGAGAACTGGGCGTCAAGAACAGATATCGGGTCAGAAATATAAATGTCTGCCCACCCTTACCCTTATACGCCTATACTCTTAGAGTTTTGTACGTTACATAAATGTTCAAAATATTGTGGAGGGAAACAAGGATGATTGTTTTCCCACGGATTTGATAACCGTTACGGGCACCGAAGGCTAATTCCCACCTGTTCCATCAATCTACCTCCTCTTGCATTTACGGCATTAATTATTGTAAAATGAACCCGGCCAAATAGAGGGGCACCCGCCGCTCTCAGCGATTCATTTCAAAAACGCAATCAAATTTTAATTTTGAGTTTTTGTCTCCGGGCGGTCTCGAACCTATGTCATCAAAAGAGCAGCACCAAACAGGTCTCTCCACAAAAATCGGAAATTTGTGAATTTTGTTGAGCAAGCAGTCCACACTTAAATAAACTGCTTGCATTAACATACCCTTTTGGCCAATTTAAAACTAGCCGCCAAAATTTTTTTAAATTTTTAATTAAAAATTAATTTGAGTTTTCACTCCATTCAATCCAGTCATAATTCCATTTTCATGGCTTAAAATGTGTGTGTTAATTGTTGATAGTACAAAAACTGTTTATGACTTCGTACGAAAACATTTGGAACTAAAGATAGCAGCTAAGATGAGACTTAAATTGTTCTTTATTCTGTTGTTGATTATTCTAGCAATGGTTTTATTTATGACGAAAGTCAGTGCCAAACGATGGGCTGATGGAGTAGATGGAGTGTGTGCCTAATCACTTTTTATAGTGTTAAATTATACCAATAAAGATGATGTAGCAAGCTTAGCGATAGTTGATTTAAACAAGTAAATTCATTATTTTTGAGATACCAGCTGATCTCAAAGCGTAGAGCTCTGAGATACACTACTCACAATGCAGGCAGCCGAAACTGAGGTTTGCACATACCTATCTATCAAATGTAGACCTCAAAGTATTATAATTCAACTAACTAATCGCCAATTCCACAGCCCAAGCGTACCAAGAGTTATATTGATGAGGTATACCTACCTTTAGAGGAAAAGCCAGGGGTTGAAGAAATATTAATCATGAATCGTTCCGGTGTGCCGATCAAAACGTCAATGGAACGCCAGGACGCACTTCAACATGCCTGTCCTTATGAGAATTTGCGTGAAAAGTGTCAGGCATTTCTATCAAAAATGGAGCCACCACAGCTCCTGACCATGTTGCGAGTCCGTACCAGATTCCACGAGGTCCTGCTAACACCTGATGGCAAGATAACCGTTTTGGTAGTGCAAAATCCAAAGGATACACATCTTAAGGTTGAGGATCTAAATCGTCATTCCACCAATTTTTAAATAATTACTCCTAAATATATCTACGTTGTTAGTCATCCGACTTCTTACACGTAAAACATTCTCACTTTGTGAGCCCAAGCACAACAAAATGTTCATTTATGTGACTACCTGAATATAAATTCAATCAAATAAGTAATAAATAGTCCTCAGAGCTTCAGCTTAAAAACAAAATATATTCCAAAAACAGATGACATTTTCTGACCAACGGAAAGTAAATATATTCTTCATACTCTTCAGTATGTACAACATAAACGTTAAGTTCTTCTAGAACTAATGTAAAATATTGAATTTGGTTGTCTGTTGTTTATTTAAATGGATTAATCCTTCAATGGGAAACAGTTCCCGAATCAGTGCAGATTTAGCTTGGACAACGTCAAGTCATTCTCGTCAATAGGGGACACCGTTAGTGTCATTTTGTGCTCCTTGGCCATTTTGGATAACATTACAATGTCCGAGTTTATATAGGCACCCCGCAAAAGTCCCACCGACGATTTTTCGGAAGTCTCAAGCTCCTTCACAAGTTCTTCAACACTGGGATTACATTTGGTTTCATCCTTTACTTTAAACTTCTGGCCTGACAACGCACGAGTCCAAATGTCCTGAGATGCCTCTTTGTATTTTTTGATTTTCTTGTCCAGGTCAGTAATCTTAGCACTGATCTCATTGTTATCGGGCTGCTTGGCTTGAGCCTGCATAAAAATACACCGAGCATCCTTATATTCGCCTAAGGCGGACAGGGCGCAACCTTCCTGGTAGTGTGCCTTACAGGAAGGCTTATTTTCAGTGGGACGCCGCAAGGCTTTCATCGTAATGCACACGCGTTTGGGATTATGCAATTTATTGTAGCAGATCATCAAGTTTTGCTGGAAAAGTTAAAAAAAAACACATAAGTGGGGATGAGCCACGACGCTACAAGTTGCATAGTTACATTGAGAGGGATCAACAGAGCGATTTGCTTGCGCTCATCCTCATCATTGGCTAGACGGCAATAGTTTAGAGAGCTTACGGCCCGCTCGAAGGCAGTGACGGCGTTGCGGTAGCGAAAGCGCTTCACACAGTCCTTGCCATGCATGTGCATGTCTAATGCCTTGGGGTAAACTATTGCAAATTTGTCCCGATCCACAGCGGCCATTGACGCGAAGGCATCTGAGTCCCCGATCAATGTGAAGTGAAGAACTTCGATTTTGAAAAGTCCATCTGAACGTGGTTTAATGCGCGGCGGGCAGCCCATCTCGTGAAATAGCAACTTATAGGATATAATAAATTCGGCTTTTTCATATGGGCGCATGGTAAGTACAGCAGCCTGGAGGCCTTTTAGCACATCGCAGTCTGCACCGGTCTCAAAATAGAATTTAGTTCGGCGCATCAATGAGTAATCAAAAGGAGAACTCTCGCCTTCCCAATAACCACTATAGCGCACAGCGACACGTGCCTTGTCTGGCACCAGACCTCGGCCCTGGTGCCCCTCACGTGTGATGCGCTTAAAAATGTTCTCATTGATCGGCTCCATCAATTTTTTGAGTTCCTCGAACGATTGGGTCGATGGAGAAGCGAGCTCTTCTTCATCAACATCTGGAGCGTTATCACAATCTTCCATTTCGTCGACATTAAAATCATCATCGTCAGCCCCAAATGGCGACTGTTCTACCTCAAATTGTGAGCCAGAGCCAACGAGTTTACTAAAAGAGTAAGAGGCAGCGTCTAGGCAGCACATGATTGTGCAAATGTATCAAATTTCGATGCTAACCCAAGTTGCAGTGGTTCCTTGAGCATTTGAGTGCAATATGAAAAATTATCTTCCATTTTTTCCACACTTTTTCCCAACTTTAACTTGTTTGGGTTAATTACAAAAATGCGCGCTAGGCAGTGACACCCTCAGAAATATACCAAGTATATACCGATGAAAAAACGACCTTAGCACACTTATGACCTCTTTAATTAAACAGGATAACAAATTGAGTTAAACTGCGAAAAATAATACTGTTTGTAAATCTTTTCTCTGAAATTACAAAAAGAAAAAACACACACACGATATCTTTCACTGTAACAGCGCCAAAATGATTAAATTTTCTTTATTTTTGGTGGAATATTAAAAAACCGCCTTGGGCGACAATGGGTTAATCGTTCCGTCGAGGATGGGAAACCATAATTCTCGATTTTGATTCAAGATATGCTAATTTTAGCCACTCCCTTTTATTGAACTTTTTATATAAATAAAAAAATTTTGTAACGAAAAAGATCGAACTGCCCACAAAGTTTTTTTTCTACACGATTAGCTACTTGTACGAGCTAAGTCCCTCCAACAGTTTTCCAGTGGAATCCGTCTACACAATTAAGACCTTGTGACGGCGCTTCGGCCGGGGTATGCTCGTCGCGCCGGGTTCCACAGAAATTTGTTTGATCTCTGGGTGTGGTAGCTGAAAGAGAGTCTCGTGGTTCAAGAATAAGGCGGGCTTTGAGCGGTAATAAAAGAGATAGAGTTATTTTTATTGTTCTTAAAGGTACAAAGTTTGGTAGTGGCGCGGGTGTTTTTCTGCCGGCTCTTCCTTCGGGGTCGTCCTTCGGGTTGGCCGCACGTGGCGGATGGTTGCGTGCGGGTCCTGGTAGTCTTCTGGTCGGTGTCGGTTGAGGTCGCGGAGGTCTAATGCGCTCCGAGGGGAAGAATGTTGCGGAGGGTGAATGCGCTCCGAGGAGAAATAATGTTGCGGAGGGTGAATGCGCTCCGAGGAGAAATAATGTTGCGGAGGGTAAATGCGCTCCGAGGAGAAATAATGTTGCGGAGGGTGAATGCGCTCCGAGGAGAAATAATGTTGCGGAGGGTGAATGCGCTCCGTGGAGAAATCAGGGTGCGGAGGGTGAATGCGCTCCGAGGAGAAATAATGTTGCGGAGGGTGAATGCGCTCCGAGGAGAAATAATGTTGCGGAGGGTTAATGCGCTCCGAGGTGAAAGGTGGCGGAGGTTTAATGCGCTCCGAGGAGGATAGGAGGATCGCTGGGGCTGCTGGTGGCTGCTACTGATGCTTACCTCTCCACGGGCCGGAGCCGAACTGATGCTGATCGCTCTGGCGGAGCCCCTTTTATTTCCGAAAAGCAGCTGATCGTACGGTCTGTCCCTAGCGCGTTGTGCTGAGGGGTCCCTAACGCGTTTGTACGGATCGGCTGATAATGTGCCCGTTGGAGCTTGGGTTATGGTCACACTTGGGGCAGTCAGTTGTGGGTGAGACCGTGGGGGCTGTGCTACGGGCCCATTGGTGGTGATCAGCTGTGGTTGGTTTTATGTATCTTTTATTGTTTGTTTATTTATATTTATTTCTTATGTGGCAGGTCTTCATGTATTTGTAGCTTATGTTCTACTTATCCTACTAATACTTATTTTATAGTCTTCATGGCTTGTCTTGGTGTTTCTAGTGATATTGTTGTGGTGTTTGTGGCGCCGGCGCTTGGTCTTCCTGGCGCTGGGCGTCACACTCCCCCCTCCTTTCCCAGTGGAGCGTCGCCAATTGACTTTGTTTGGAACCATGCGCTGATGCGGACATCTCCAGCTCGGCCGATCTTCACCCAACACGCCTCCTGTTTCTCGTTCCGTAGTTTGAACCGTCGTTGAGTGTGTTTTGGGCGGTCGTGGAGTTTTGCTTTGACTAGTTCGATCGCCGTGGTCGCTAGTTCGAATTTTTCCGGGACCTCCCATTCGCCCGGGATGGTGCCTCTCTGGATGGGTTTCTGGGTTTCCGGTTCTGGTGTTGGCCGCTCGGGGTTTAGGTCTAGCACGTCCCGGTCGGACTCTTCGTCTTCCACTTGTTTTGCCCAGGAAAGTTCCGGGCCTTGTTGTTCGCTGATTCTTCGTGCCGTTTGTTCCTGTAGGTTGGCCTGGTTTGCCCAGCTGATCCTCTTTTTTGTTGGGATTACTTCATTGTGCGTTGCTACTTGTTCTCCTCGAGTCTCGCGCTGTCCTGCCGTGGTTTCCATCGTTTTGTTTGTTGCTGTTTTCCTTGGTGCTGACACCTTTGTTCCTGATACTTTCATCCGTGAGCTGAGTGGGGGGCGGCCGATAGTAGTTTTGCCGCTCGGTTTTTGTGGCTGGCCTGTGCCATCCTTTCTTTGAATTTCCGGGCCGAAATGTTGAATTTATCTTCTTTATTTTCCATCTGTCTGAAAAGGTAGAGAGAGGGCATCGTTATTGTGTTTGCTTCCTCTATTTTTGCTGGTTTTAGTTGTGAGACGTGTGCCCGTAGTTTTTTGTTCGTTGTCGTATCTTGTACTGTTATGATCACTGGATCAGTTAGTTCGAGTACCTTGCACGGACCGGTGTATTGCGGTTCTAGTTTCGCTGTTGTCTTGTCGATTTTTTTCGATAGTGGGTGCGTTCGTACCCATACTAAGTCCCCTCTTTTTGGCTTCCATGCTCGCTTTCGCAAATTGTAATGTCTTGCTTGTTTTGCTGCTGCTTCTTCCATGTTTTGCCTGGCTATTGTTTCTGTTTGTTTTCGTTTGTCGGTGTTTTCCTGGTTTGTTTGATTGTTGAACCCTGACCCTAGTGTTACCTCGTCGAATAGGTTGCCCGGCAATGTAAGTTCTCTCCCGAATATCAGGTATGCTGGACTAAACCCTGTTGCTTCTGACTTGCTGCTATTTATCGCTAGGGTTAGTTCTGGTAGTTGCTCGTCCCATTTGTTGTGTTTCCCTCCCGCGAATTGTGCGATCATCGTCTTTAGTGTTCGGTTCGCTCGTTCGGTTGGGTTTTCTTGTGGTGTGTATGGTGCCGTGAATTGTTGGGTGATGCCCCACTTTTTCATTACCTGTTTCGTCTTTCTGCTTGTAAATTGTACGCCGTTGTCTGAGATCACTCGCTTTGGTGCACCTCCCCTCGCGTCAGCTGTTGCGCTTCTTGTCGGTGTGACCTCCACCCATTTCGAAATTTTATCGATAAACACGATTAGTGCGGTGTTGCCGTGCGGCGATCTTGGTAGTGGTCCCACGAAATCGACGCATATTGTTTCCCAGAATTTTGGTCAGAATTTTGCCTGCCGCTGCTTGTTGCGATACCTTAAATTTTTGGCAGCTTTCGCATGTTCGTACGAATCGTGTTACGTCTCTGCTTAGCCCTAGCCCTGCCTTATTCTGATTTTCGTGCGTCTGATCCCGAGATGTCCGGCTGTTGGGTTTGTGTGATTTTCGGTTAGTACCCTCTGTCTCTCTTGTCTTGGAACGCACAGTTTCCAGGGTTGATCGTCTTCGTCGTTTTGGCTTGGTATGTGTCGGTATAATCTTCCGTGTTTTATGGTATAATCCGTAGCTTCTTTTGGTGTTATCTCTACTTGGTTCCATTTGTTTTGATACCAAGCGCATTCTACGATTTCTGCTATTCGTGTTTCTTCGCGTGGTAAGCGGGAGAGTCCGTCCGCCACTGCGTTCAACTTGCCTTTCCGATATCGTATTTCGAATGAGAATGGTTGCAGTCCCAATGCCCATATTGCTACTCGTCCGGATGGGCTTTCGATGGAATTTAACCATTTGAGGGCTAGGTGATCTGTAATTACGATAAATTGGTAGCCTTCCAGGTACATCCTCATCTTGTGTATACCCCAGTAGATGGCTAGGCATTCTTTTTCCGTTGCGGAGTATTTCGTTTCCTCGCTTTTGAGCTTGCGGCTTGCGTAGGAAATTACATGTTCTCCGTCCGCATCTTCCTGGGTCAACACCGCTCCTAGGCCGCAGTCGCTTGCGTCTGTTTGCAGTATGAATGTTTTTCTGAAGTCCGGGCATGCTAATATTGGTGCTTCCGTTAGACACAGCTTTAGGTCTTGGAAGCTGTTCTCTTGTGCTTCGCCCCACTCAAATTTTTGTCCCTTTTTTAATAGGTCTTGTAGAGCTTTTGCTCGTTCGGTGTACGATGGTACGAATCTGCGGTACAAAGATGCCAGGCCCAAAAAACTGTGCAGCTGTTTCAGTGTATTTGGTGCGGTGAGTTCTTTAATGGCCGCCACTTTATCTGGGTCTGTGTGTATTCCTTCCTCGCTCACCATGTGTCCTAGGTATTTAAGTTTCTTTTGGAAAAAGTGACATTTTGCTGCGTTAATGCGTAGGTTTGCTGTCCGTAGTCGTTCGAATACCGTTTGTAGTTTCTGCATGTGTTCAACTTTCGTCCGCCCAATTACGATTATGTCGTCTAGGTATGCGAAAGCGAATGGTTCCATGTCCGGTCCGATTACCGAGTCTAGGGCTCTTTGGAACGTAGCAGGTGCTGTTGTGAGTCCGAATGGCATGACCTTCCATTGGTACAATCCTCGCCCGGGAGCTGTAAAGGCTGTGTAGTGTCGGCTCTGTTTTTCCATAGGGATTTGCCAATACCCTGACTTTAAGTCGAGCGTGCTAATGTATTTAGCCTCTTTAAGTTGATTTAGAATAAAGTCCATCCGTGGTAATGGGTATGCATCCTTCCCTGTTTTTTCGTTTACCAGTCGGTAGTCCACGCAGACCCTCCAATCTCCGGTTTTCTTTTTTATGAGAACAATCGGCGAGCTGTATGGGCTGTGTGATGGTTATATTAGATCTTGCTTTATGAGTTCGCTGATCTCTTTGTTGATGATTTCCACTTGCGCTGGGTTTCTGGGGTAATACCTCTGTTTGACTGGTCTGTCATCCTTCAGAAATATCCGATGTTTCGTAACATTGCTCACCCCTTCCAGAGTGTTGGATTTTTGTACCTCCGTTTTAATCCATTTTTCGATTTCTTCGTCCGTCGGCTCTGTTACTGAATTTCTTGCGCTTTCCTCCTTTCTCTTTGGGTTTGGTTCCCCGTTGAAGTTCACTGTGGCTTCTCCGCACGTTATTGATGTGCCTGCATCCTTTAAAAATTCCATCCCTAGTATGGGGGTGTCTGGTACCCCTGTCATGATTAGGAAGTCTCTTTTCCCCCTAGTTCTACTGTTAGTTGGATTCTCCGTGTTGTTCTCCGAGGGCTCCCATCCGCGAGACGGATTAATCTGTTTTCCACTCCTTCGATGCCTTCTTCTTTTAGTTTTTCGGCCGCTCTTTCGTTTATCATGCATCTTGTTGCCCCTGTATCGATGATTACATCCATCAGTTGTGATCCAATCCTGGCCCGTCCTAAAAGTTGGTTCTTGTTAAATATTAGTTGTGTGTTGTCCCGCTCAGCTGGTTTTGGGCCACAGGAGATTCGCGGGTTGGTCCTGCGCCCTGTGTGTTTTCCGGTTGTTTTCTGCAGCAGTCTATTGTGCGTACTCCTTGTTTGTTGCAGGTCCAGCAGTACAGTACGGGTTCCCTGTTGCATGTTCGGGCCTCGTGCCCATAGTTTCCACATCTTTGACATTTCCTTTGTCGGTATTGCGTCCTTTGCCAAGCTGGTTGGTCGTTTTGTGGGTAATTCCATTGGCGACCTGTAACCTTGGAGAGTCCTGCATCTGTCTCAATTTTTTCGAATTCCTCTGTGATGATCATGAATTCCGACAGCGTTTGGAATTCTCTCCTCTTCACGTATAGTTTCAGCGGCAGCCGGCAGTTCTGGTATATAATTTCCAGTTTTTCCTGCTCTGTGTAGGTTCCGAACCTCATTAACTTCCTTTTTTCTTGGATAAAGTCTCGAACTGGTTCTATTTCCGCTTGTTTTCGCTCTGCCACTTGTTTTGCAAGCTCCTCTTGGTATCTGGGGATATGAAGTTCTCTTTTAGTCCGACCTTTGCATCCTCCCATGATGTGACTGGCGCTGGCTTTGTGTGCCACCAGTCTAGTGCGCTTTCTTCCAGAATTATCGGCATTGCGAATAAGAGGTGGTCCGGTTCTACCCCGTAGGTTTTTGCTAATTCCTCCATCCTGCTCAGGAATTCTAGCAGCCCTCCTTTTCCTGTAAAGATCAGTTCCCACTTGCGTATTTTTTCTATTATCGCTACTGCTTCTGGTGATCCTTTCTTTATCTGTTTTGGAAATAGCTATTTCTTCCTGCCTGTCCTGGTCTCCCCTTGGCTCTCTTCCACTGTTGGTTTTTGTGGTACTCCTTTTGGTGATTGTTGCCTTGGGCTCTTGGTTCTCGGGCTTCTCCCTCGTGTTTGGGTATTTGCTAGTTGTTCTAGCCTCTCTCGAATATGTATTGGGAGGTCTGTTCTCTCCGAAAATTGTAGTAGTTGTTTCTTTTGGGTTTCTAGTCCATCCAGTTTCTCCAATACGAATTCCTCGCAATAGTTTTGTAACTCCAGTTTCGTTGCTTGGTTTATCCATTGTTTTGCCATCTTGACCTTTGAGATTATGCTTCTTATGCTACCACAACCTGCTCGGGCGCCACTGTGACGGCGCTTCGGCCGGGGTATGCTCGTCGCGCCGGGTTCCACAGAAATTTGTTTGATCTCTGGGTGTGGTAGCTGAAAGAGAGTCTCGTGGTTCAAGAATAAGGCGGGCTTTGAGCGGTAATAAAAGAGATAGAGTTATTTTTATTGTTCTTAAAGGTACAAAGTTTGGTAGTGGCGCGGGTGTTTTTCTGCCGGCTCTTCCTTCGGGGTCGTCCTTCGGGTCATGGTAGTCTTCTGGTCGCTGTCGGTTGAGGTCGCGGAGGTCTAATGCGCTCCGAGGGGAAGAATGTTGCGGAGGGTGAATGCGCTCCGAGGAGAAATAATGTTGCGGAGGGTTAATGCGCTCCGAGGAGGAATAATGTTGCGGAGGGGGAATGCGCTCCGAGGAGGAATAATGTTGCGGAGGGTTAATGCGCTCCGAGGATAAATAATGTTGCGGAGGATTTATGCGCTCCGAGGAGAAATAATGTTGCGGAGGGTTAATGCGCTCCGAGGAGAAATAATGTTGCGGAGGGTTAATGCGCTCCGAGGAGAAATAATGTTGCGGAGGGTGAATGCGATCCGAGGAGAAATAATGTTGCGGAGGGTGAATGCGCTCCGAGGAGAAATCAGGGTGCGGAGGTTGAATGCGCTCCGAGGAGAAATAATGTTGCGGAGGGTGAATGCGCTCCGAGGAGAAATAATGTTGCGGAGGGTTAATGCGCTCCGAGGGGAAAGGTGGCGGAGGTTTAATGCGCTCCGAGGAGGATAGGAGGATCGCTGGGGCTGCTGGTGGCTGCTACTGATGCTTACCTCTCCACGGGCCGGAGCCGAACTGATGCTGATCGCTCTGGCGGAGCCCCTTTTATTTCCGAAAAGCAGCTGATCGTACGGTCTGTCCCTAGCGCGTTGTGCTGAGGGGTCGCTAACGCGTTTGTACGGATCGGCTGATAGTGTGCCCGTTGGAGCTTGGGTTATGGTCACACTTGGGGCAGTCAGTTGTGGGTGAGACCGTGGGGGCTGTGCTACGGGCCCATTGGTGGTGATCAGCTGTGGTTGGTTTTATGTATCTTTTATTGTTTGTTTATTTATATTTATTTCTTATGTGGCAGGTCTTCATGTATTTGTAGCTTATGTTCTACTTATCCTACTAATACTTATTTTATAGTCTTCATGGCTTGTCTTGGTGGTTCTTGTGATATTGTTGTGGTGTTTGTGGCGCCGGCGCTTGGTCTTCCTGGCGCTGGGCGTCACACTCCCCCTCCTTTCCCAGTGGAGCGTCGCCAATTGACTTTGTTTGGAACCATGCGCTGATGCGGACATCTTTGTTTGCTTTTGCTTTGACTAGTTCGATCGCCGTGGTCGCTAGTTCGAATTTTTCCGGGACCTCCCATTCGCCCGGGATGGTGCCTCTCTGGATGGGTTTCTGGGTTTCCGGTTCTGGTGTTGGCCGCTCGGGGTTTAGGTCTAGCACGTCCCGGTCGGACTCTTCGTCTTCCACTTGTTTTGCCCAGGAAAGTTCCGGGCCTTGTTGTTCGCTGATTCTTCGTGCCGTTTGTTCCTGTAGGTTGGCCTGGTTTGCCCAGCTGATCCTCTTTTTTGTTGGGATTACTTCATTGTGCGTTGCTACTTGTTCTCCTCGAGTCTCGCGCTGTCCTGCCGTGGTTTCCATCGTTTTGTTTGTTGCTGTTTTCCTTGGTGCTGACACCTTTGTTCCTGATACTTTCATCCGTGAGCTGAGTGGGGGGGCGGCCGATAGTAGTTTTGCCGCTCGGTTTTTGTGGCTGGCCTGTGTCATCCTTTCTTTGAATTTCCGGGCCGAAATGTTGAATTTATCTTCTTTATTTTCCATCTGTCTGAAAAGGTAGAGAGAGGGCATCGTTATTGTGTTTGCTTCCTCTATTTTTGCTGGTTTTAGTTGTGAGACGTGTGCGCGTAGTTCTTTGTTCGTTGTCGTATCTTGTACTGTTATGATCACTGGAGAAGTTAGTTCGAGTACCTTGCACGGACCGGTGTATTGCGGTTCTAGTTTCGCTGTTGTCTTGTCGATTTTTTTCGATAGTGGGTGCGTTCGTACCCATACTAAGTCCCCTCTTTTTGGCTTCCATGCTCGCTTTCGCAAATTGTAATGTCTTGCTTGTTTTGCTGCTGCTTCTTCCATGTTTTGCCTGGCTATTGTTTCTGTTTGTTTTCGTTTGTCGGTGTTTTCCTGGTTTGTTTGATTGTTGAACCCTGACCCTAGTGTTACCTCGTCGAATAGGTTGCCCGGCAATCTAAGTTCTCTCCCGAATATCAGGTATGCTGGACTAAACCCTGTTGCTTCTGACTTGCTGCTATTTATCGCTAGGGTTAGTTCTGGTAGTTGCTCGTCCCATTTGTTGTGTTTTCCTCCCGCGAATTGTGCGATCATCGTCTTTAGTGTTCGGTTCGCTCGTTCGGTTGGGTTTTCTTGTGGTGTGTATGGTGCCGTGAATTGTTGGGTGATGCCCCACTTTTTCATTACCTGTTTCGTCTTTCTGCTTGTAAATTGTACGCCGTTGTCTGAGATCACTCGCTTTGGTGCACCTCCCCTCGCGTCAGCTGTTGCGCTTCTTGTCGGTGTGACCTCCACCCATTTCGAAAATTTATCGATAAACACGATTAGTGCGGTGTTGCCGTGCGGCGATCTTGGTAGTGGTCCCACGAAATCGACGCATATTGTTTCCCAGAATTTTGGTCAGAATTTTGCCTGCCGCTGCTTGTTGCGATACCTTAAATTTTTGGCAGCTTTCGCATGTTCGTACGAATCGTGTTACGTCTCTGCTTAGCCCTAGCCCTGCCTTATTCTGATTTTCGTGCGTCTGATCCCGAGATGTCCGGCTGTTGGGTTTGTGTGATTTTCGGTTAGTACCCTCTGTCTCTCTTGTCTTGGAACGCACAGTTTCCAGGGTTGATCGTCTTCGTCGTTTTGGCTTGGTATGTGTCGGTATAATCTTCCGTGTTTTATGGTATAATCCGTAGCTTCTTTTGGTGTTATCTCTACTTGGTTCCATTTGTTTTGATACCAAGCGCATTCTACGATTTCTGCTATTCGTGTTTCTTCGCGTGGTAAGCGGGAGAGTCCGTCCGCCACTGCGTTCAACTTGCCTTTCCGATATCGTATTTCGAATGAGAATGGTTGCAGTCCCAATGCCCACCTTGCTACTCGTCCGGATGGGCTTTCGATGGAATTTAACCATTTGAGGGCTAGGTGATCTGTAATTACGATAAATTGGTAGCCTTCCAGGTACATCCTCATCTTGTGTATACCCCAGTAGATGGCTAGGCATTCTTTTTCCGTTGCGGAGTATTTCGTTTCCTCGCTTTTGAGCTTGCGGCTTGCGTAGGAAATTACATGTTCTCCGTCCGCATCTTCCTGGGTCAACACCGCTCCTAGGCCGCAGTCGCTTGCGTCTGTTTGCAGTATGAATGTTTTTCTGAAGTCCGGGCATGCTAATATTGGTGCTTCCGTTAGACACAGCTTTAGGTCTTGGAAGATGTTCTCTTGTGCTTCGCCCCACTCAAATTTTTGTCCCTTTTTTAATAGGTCTTGTAGAGCTTTTGCTCGTTCGGTGTACGATGGTACGAATCTGCGGTACAAAGATGCCAGGCCCAAAAAACTGTGCAGCTGTTTCAGTGTAGTTGGTGCGGTGAGTTCTTTAATGGCCGCCATTTTATCTGGGTCTGTGTGTATTCCTTCCTCGCTCACCATGTGTCCTAGGTATTTAAGTTTCTTTTGGAAAAAGTGACATTTTGCTGCGTTAATACGTAGGTTTGCTGTCCGTAGTCGTTCGAATACCGTTTGTAGTTTCTGCATGTGTTCAACTTTCGTCCGCCCAATTACGATTATGTCGTCTAGGTATGCGAAAGCGAATGGTTCCATGTCCGGTCCGATTACCGAGTCTAGGGCTCTTTGGAACGTAGCAGGTGCTGTTGTGAGTCCGAATGGCATGACCTTCCATTGGTACAATCCTCGCCCGGGAGCTGTAAAGGCTGTGTAGTGTCGGCTCTGTTTTTCCATAGGGATTTGCCAATACCCTGACTTTAAGTCGAGCGTGCTAATGTATTTAGCCTCTTTAAGCTGATTTAGAATAAAGTCCATCCGTGGTAATGGGTATGCATCCTTCCCTGTTTTTTCGTTTAACAGTCGGTAGTCCACGCAGACCCTCCAATCTCCGGTTTTCTTTTTTATGAGAACAATCGGCGAGCTGTATGGGCTGTGTGATGGTTCTATTAGATCTTGCTTTATGAGTTCGCTGATCTCTTTGTTGATGATTTCCACTTGCGCTGGGTTTCTTGGGTAATACCTCTGTTTGACTGGTCTGTCATCCTTCAGAAATATCCGATGTTTCGTAACATTGCTCACCCCTTCCAGAGTGTTGGATTTTTGTACCTCCGTTTTAATCCATTTTTCGATTTCTTCGTCCGTCGGCTCTGTTACTGAATTTCTTGCGCTTTCCTCCTTTCTCTTTGGGTTTAGTTCCCCGTTGAAGTTTACTGTGGCTTCTCCGCACGTTATTGATGTGCCTGCATCATTTAAAAATTCCATCCCTAGTATGGGGGTGTCTGGTACCCCTGTCATGATTAGGAAGTCTCTTTTCCCCCTAGTTCTACTGTTAGTTGGATTCTCCGTGTTGTTCTCCGAGTGCTCCCATCCGCGAGACGGATTAATCTGTTTTCCACTCCTTCGATGCCTTCTTCTTTTAGTTTTTCGGCCGCCCTTTTGTTTATCATGCATCTTGTTGCCCCTGTATCGATGATTACATCCATCAGTTGTGATCCAATCCTGGCCCGTCCTAAAAGTTGGTTCTTGTTAAATATTAGTTGTGTGTTGTCCCGCTCAGCTGGTTTTGGGCCACAGGAGATTCGCGGGTTGGTCCTGCGCCCTGTGTGTTTTCCGGTTGTTTTCTGCAGCAGTCTATTGTGCGTACTCCTTGTTTGTTGCAGGTCCAGCAGTACAGTACGGGTTCCCTGTTGCATGTTCGGGCCTCGTGCCCATAGTTTCCACATCTTTGACATTTCCTTTGTCGGTATTGCGTCCTTTGCCAAGCTGGTTGGTCGTTTTGTGGGTAATTCCATTGGCGACCTGTAACCTTGGAGAGTCCTGCATCTGTCTCAATTTTTTCGAATTCCTCTGTGATGATCATGAATTCCGACAGCGTTTGGAATTCTCTCCTCTTCACGTATAGTTTCAGCGGCAGCCGGCAGTTCTGGTATATAATTTCCAGTTTTTCCTGCTCTGTGTAGGTTCCGAACCTCATTAACTTCCTTTTTTCTTGGATAAAGTCTCGAACTGGTTCTATTTCCGCTTGTTTTCGCTCTGCCACTTGTTTTGCAAGCTCCTCTTGGTATCTGGGGATATGAAGTTCTCTTTTAGTCCGACCTTTGCATCCTCCCATGATGTGACTGGCGCTGGCTTTGTGTGCCACCAGTCTAGTGCGCTTTCTTCCAGAATTATCGGCATTGCGAATAAGAGGTGGTCCGGTTCTACCCCGTAGGTTTTTGCTAATTCCTCCATCCTGCTCAGGAATTCTAGCAGCCCTCCTTTTCCTGTAAAGATCAGTTCCCACTTGTGTATTTTTTCTATTATCGCTACTGCTTCTGGTGATCCTTTCTTTATCTGTTTTGGAAATAGCTATTTCTTCCTGCCTGTCCTGGTCTCCCCTTGGCTCTCTTCCACTGTTGGTTTTTGTGGTACTCCTTTTGGTGATTTGTGCCTTGGGCTCTTGGTTCTCGGGCTTCTCCCTCGTGTTTGGGTATTTGCTAGTTGTTCTAGCCTCTCTCGAATATGTATTGGGAGGTCTGTTCTCTCCGAAAATTGTAGTAGTTGTTTCTTTTGGGTTTCTAGTCCATCCAGTTTCTCCAATCCGAATTCCTCGCAATAGTTTTGTAACTCCAGTTTCGTTGCTTGGTTTATCCATTGTTTTGCCATCTTGACCTTTGAGATTATGCTTCTTATGCTACCACAACCTGCTCGGGCGCCACTGTGACGGCGCTTCGGCCGGGGTATGCTCGTCGCGCCGGGTTCCACAGAAATTTGTTTGATCTCTGGGTGTGGTAGCTGAAAGAGAGTCTCGTGGTTCAAGAATAAGGCGGGCTTTGAGCGGTAATAAAAGAGATAGAGTTATTTTTATTGTTCTTAAAGGTACAAAGTTTGGTAGTGGCGCGGGTGTTTTTCTGCCGGCTCTTCCTTCGGGGTCGTCCTTCGGGTCATGGTAGTCTTCTGGTCGCTGTCGGTTGAGGTCGCGGAGGTCTAATGCGCTCCGAGGGGAAGAATGTTGCGGAGGGTGAATGCGCTCCGAGGAGAAATAATGTTGCGGAGGGTTAATGAGCTCCGAGGAGGAATAATGTTGCGGAGGGGGAATGCGCTCCGAGGAGGAATAATGTTGCGGAGGGTTAATGCGCTCCGAGGATAAATAATGTTGCGGAGGATTTATGCGCTCCGAGGAGAAATAATGTTGCGGAGGGTTAATGCGCTCCGAGGAGAAATAATGTTGCGGAGGGTTAATGCGCTCCGAGGAGAAATAATGTTGCGGAGGGTGAATGCGCTCCGAGGAGAAATAATGTTGCGGAGGGTGAATGCGCTCCGAGGAGAAATCAGGGTGCGGAGGGTGAATGCGCTCCGAGGAGAAATAATGTTGCGGAGGGTGAATGCGCTCCGAGGAGAAATAATGTTGCGGAGGGTTAATGCGCTCCGAGGGGAAAGGTGGCGGAGGTTTAATGCGCTCCGAGGAGGATAGGAGGATCGCTGGGGCTGCTGGTGCCTGCTACTGATGCTTACCTCTCCACGGGCCGGAGCCGAAATGATGCTGATCGCTCTGGCGGAGACCCTTTTATTTCCGAAAAGCAGCTGATCGTACGGTCTGTCCCTAGCGCGTTGTGCTGAGGGGTCCCTAACGCGTTTGTACGGATCGGCTGATAGTGTGCCCGTTGGAGCTTGGGTTATGGTCACACTTGGGGCAGTCAGCTGTGGGTGAGACCGTGGGGGCTGTGCTACGGGCCCATTGGTGGTGATCAGCTGTGGTTGGTTTTATGTATCTTTTATTGTTTGTTTATTTATATTTATTTCTTATGTGGCAGGGCTTCATGTATTTGTAGCTTATGTTCTACTTATCCTACTAATACTTATTTTATAGTCTTCATGGCTTGTCTTGGTGTTTCTAGTGACATTGTTGTGGTGTTTGTGGCGCCGGCGCTTGGTCTTCCTGGCGCTGGGCGTCACAACCTTCCTTAATCCGCTCGATGTAGTGCCTTGCTCGTTCGTTTTATTTCGTATCTCTTAAATCTAGTGATCATAATTCAGATCGTTTTGGCTCGATACTATTGATACTATCGACTGCGCTTCTTTATATGAACATAATGTAACGCGCCAACTTCAAATTAATTCACAATTTTAGTAATATTTACATATTAATTCAAATATTCAAATTGTTAACCTTTATAAAGTAATTTAATCCTATATTCTATTAAGGGGCGTCAACACTACTTTTAAGTACTCCTGAGTACATACATATGTAGATGTGCCAGCTCATAGAACGAATAGATAAAACCACACCATGAAAAACCAATACTTCATTAACATTTCTAACGCCCCAAATCTATCTGCGTATTTGAAAAGTAATTAAAAAATTTAATTTTGTAGTCTAATATAATTATAAAATCTTTTACCGTTTCTAGTCGCAGGCGACGGATAGAAGTGATATTTATGTGGGGAGTGCTGGTTCCGGCCAAGTGTTCTATGTACCCCTGCAAGCAATCTACGTGGAATCAAAGGATTTATTCTTCTCTTTGCCTGGCTTTCTGGAGCGCCAGTTCCTCTGACTCGGACTCCCTCCCTCGGATCAGCTGCAGTGATGCAGCTCGTTCGAGATCTAGTTCGAAAAAAAAACAATTCTACCTATTGTGCAGTGCGGAAATGAGAATATTTCGCATTGGGCAACCAATTTTTCAGAAAAAGGTTTGTTTTTTCGTTTATATGAACTTTTTATTGAATAAGTGAACGCGAATATTTTCTTTTGGTTTGTGTATCAGTACAAAGCTGAAAACTAAAATGAGGAATGAATTTGCAATGGCCTAGTCATTCATTATGCGAGAGATGTGCTATGACTATGTTATAAATATAATAAAGAATTCAATAAAGATGATTACAATTATTTTTTTAGCAATTTATTCATATCCTTTTTTTGCCTGGTCATCTTCAGGTCGACATCCTCGATTTTATAGTTCATGTTGTCCAGTAGCTCATTTTGCGATTCAATCTCAGTGCCCAAATCAGTTGCCAAAAACTTCATGCGCGACAAATTGTCACACATATCTTCAAGATTTGAGTCCAACTGGGCTTGAAAAGGGTTGCCAGCCTGGATTCTCCGCGGATCCGACTTACTGGATGGTTATCGTAGGGCTCAGAGGGTGACATGGGAGCGGATGATCCCCCAAAGACTCCAGCGTTAACATTACTGTTGGCTTCCTGCGAGGATCGACTGGCCGTGGGCGAGGCCGTGGCCGAGGTTGGCTGATCTCGATTGCCTGACAAATAGTTCTTCAGTCCACCGAATACACACTTTAGACAATTCAGATGACGCTGGCTAAAGCGTAAGGTCGAGTTGATTTCATCCAATTGATGTGAGGTCTTTTCCAACTGCTCCCGTTGCTTGGCCAGCTCTATGGCCGTGGCCTTCCCAACCTCCTCGGTTTCGTAGAGCAGACCTGTTAGAGTCTTCGTGTGTGTGATCAATTAACAACGCCCCTTAATTGGCGAGCCTTTTCTGAAATTTTTACCCAAGCTTTTTTTCGTCGAGTCTAGAGTACGTTGCTCTATTGCTCGTCTCTTCTCTGCGTACGCCTGCCTCTGAGCTGAGATTGAAGAGGTTGTAGAGTCCTCGTCATCATCGTTTTCGAACGGGTTGGTGCTGCGCTGCTGTGGTTTGTGGCTGCTAGCACTTGTTCGCTTGTTCTTCAGAAACAAATCATCATCGACATCTTCGAATCGGTCCACGTCATCAAAGAAATTGTGCACTGGCTGCAGATAATTATTAGCAATGTCGTTGGCAGACTACGCGAGCAAATCGAGCGAGAGGAAAATTTTTTTTTTTTTTTTTTTTTTTTTTAGGATTTAAGTTACCAAGCTACCCGTGAGTAGCGTGGGATTATTTGGCCGCCCGCCTTTTGAAGGTGGAAATTGCCAAGTCAAAGAATAGAAGATGTTGGAGTACTGTTTATAGCTTTACATCAATTTCGTCGATGAAGTCAATTAGTGTTTGGTACGCGCTGATGTTTTCTTTTTCAAAGAATTTGTAAATATCATTATATTTTCTTAGAGATGGGAAGTTTTGCCTTGTTGTGTTGTACTTTGTACAATTGAAAATTAAATGCGAGGCGTTATCGATACTATCGCATGTATCACATATGTTACTAGGAACTACATGCATTTTGGCGAGAGTGTGCCTATCGAATGCGTTACCACTAAGCAGTCTGTTGATTCTTTTAGCGTCAATGGCTTTAAGCTTAGTTTTATTTAGGAACCACGGTTTGGATGATGTTGAGGGGAAAAGCGAGCAGTCACCTCGGTGCTTGATACTAGCAAACTCGGCGTATTCTCTCTCCCATTCTGCTTTTAAGATTCTGTGTATTTCGCACATAGCGTCTTTAAGGTTCCATTTAACCACTGTGTATTTTCCTCGTCTGTGGGCTTCTTTGGCTGCTGCGTCAACTGAAGTGTTCTGAGGGATGTTAGCGTGTCCGGGAATGTAGTGAACCTCTACAGTTCTTAGATGTGGATTTTGTTGGATCTTTTCTCTGATTTTGTAGGCGATAGAGTTATCCTGAATGTTCTTCGCCAGAATGAGGGCCCCGTTTCTGCTGTCTGTCAGGAGCGCGACACGAGGAAAATTGTACAAAATAGCATGGTCTAATCCAACACAACGGACCTTTTATAGGTCCAAGTGAGCTTGGGGGCGGGAGGCTCTTATCCCCCCCCCTCCCGGCTACCGCCTTAACCTAACCTATGGTCTAATGCCTTCTCGATAGCAAGGAGCTCGGCGGACAACGAGGAAAGGGTTTTGTGCGTGTAATAGCTATCTAAAAAACCTGTCCTATCGTGCAGGAAAGCGGCGCTGGAATGCCCATCTGCGACTGACCCATCCGTGTAATAGATTTCAAAACCACCCTTTGTCAGCTGATCCTTCTTTTCCCCGTGGAGCAGCATGATACCTGCCTGGTCTATAGCGTGCTTGTTGGGTGCAGAACCCTTGAAAAATTCTAAGTCGGAGCTAATTTTAGTGCAAAATGAAGCTGTGTTCTCGAAAACCTCAACTCTATCTATTATGCTGCCAAACTCCCGATATGCCTTAGCGTAGCCCGTGTTTAAATCCCTATTTGCTGACACTGTTTCACTTGCTGGGAGATTAAATGCAAACACCTTAACCAACTCTTTCGCCGCCAGGAATCTCATCCTGTAGTCCGGGGGAAGTTCTCCTGCCATGTGATATATGATAGGAACGGGAGTGCAAATTATCAGACCCAGCGACTTTCTGAGGTGATGGTTGCAGTGGGATTTGATTTTGGCCAAGGCAGATTTGGACAGGTTGCAGAACGATGAGCACGCGTACTCTAGCCTACTTCTGACAAATGCCTTGTAAAATATAAGCCCTCTTTTGGGGCTGATACCATAGTGACACCCACTGAGTAATCTGAGAAATGCACAGTTTCTGTTCGATTCCGAGATGGCCAGATCAATGTGACCAGAGGCTGAGTTGTTTGCTGAGATAGTCCTGCCTAGGTATTTGATCTGCTCTACTTGTCTGATCTCAACTCCTTGATGCGAGATATTTAGCGCAGCTCTACGATTGTTGAAGTAAATCACTTTAGACTTCACCGGATTGAATGACAGGTTTAGCCTATTGCATTTTTCTTCGAACTTATCTATACTGTCTTCCAGCACACCTTTCGCAATGGATACGTCTTTATGAAAACAAACTATGAAAAAGTCATCAGCATACTGAAACAGTAAGCAGTTATGACTGTTAATATCATGTAGTTCGGCTGTGTAAAGGTTAAAAAGGGTTGGGCTGAGACAGCTACCCTGGCTAACACCTCTGTTCACCTCTACCTCGCTTTTGCCCTTTATGAGAATTCGTCTGTTAAGGAAGCTGGAGATCCAAGCCGTGAGGCTTGTATTGAACCGCATATCCCTCATCCTGTGCTCGAGTGTGTCCACTCTTACGCAGTCGAACGCTCTTTGTAAATCTAGTCAAGCTGCGACAACCTGACAACCCCTCGCCTTCAGCGCCAGAACTTTGTTGATAAGGTCGTTGATGCAAAGAGCCGTGGACCTGTTTCTCCTGAAGGCATAGGACCTGACCGGCAGCAGGTCACAGTTTGCTATGTGCTCGTCCAACTTCAACTTTATCAACCCCTCTATGGATTTAAACAGCGTGTTAATCAAACAAATCGGCCTATGGTTTTGGAAGGAAGTAGGGTCTGCATTCTTCTTGGGGATGGGTACCACTTTTATCCTGCGCCAGACTTCAGGGATGACGCCACTCAGCCATACTTTATTTATAATTTCAAAAATGTCTTGTTTTTTCCCACTTGGTAGCTTTTGAAGCATCCTGAACGAGATGCCATCAGGGCCTCTAGCCGAATTGGGGTTCCTGGTTTTTAGGAAGGCCAGGAATTATTCCAGTTCCAGGGGTTCCGGGTCGTCTGGTCCTAATAAAGGGGCAGGAATTTTCTTAGGGGGCCTACTGTTTGACGTGGATGGGGTTACTTTAACCATATTGAGAAAGTTTTTGTCATCTTCGTTCGTCCATTTGTTCCCTACATTTTTGATTTGACCGTATTTTTTGATGTTCTTCACCCTGCTCCACATAGAGGGCGATGAGGAGACCTCTTCTATAAACTTGGAAAAGTTGCGCTTTCTAAGATTTTTTACGTGATTTTGTAGATTTTTGTCAGCTTCTAAGGTTGCTCTGGCATCAGCCAATTTTTTGGTGAGGTAGAATTTTTGCCTGCAGGCGTTTCTCACGCGAAAAAGTTTTTCCGTTTCCTCGTTCCACCATTTCTTAGCAACGTACTTGTTCTTGCTTGGGAATGTGACCGTGTTTTTTAAGGTCAGGGATTTCACTTTTTCATTGAGCTCCTCCAGATTTGAGAAATCACTTGCACCCAGAATCCGGGCTATTCTGTTGTGAAGGATCTTCTTGCCTTGGAGGGGGGCATTTAGGCCTTGCACTGATAATACAATTGGGAAGTGGTTGCTGTTCGTAATTTTTGTTTTGAGGACTTACCAGTTAATAGTTCCATTTCTGTAGTTCGAAAAAGAAAGGTCAAGAACGGAGAATTGAGATGGGCTCCTGGAGAAGGTTGGCGAACCGTCGTTTAGGCAGATAAATCCGGCCTCCCGGGTGGAATTCTCAATGCTGCGACCCTTGCGATCACAGATCGGACTTCCCCAGATAGAAGACCTAGCGTTGAAGTCCCCGCCCACTATTGAGGGTATGTCAAGCGAAGCCGCGAATTCGAAAAACTTTTTTGTGCCCGATTTAAATTGTGAAACTGTTGTTGATGGCGGTGCATATATGCTAAAAATATTGAAATTGCTCTTGAGGTTTAATGTTTTTATTCCTAAAATTTCCAAGTCGTTCTCTATTTTTAAAATGCTGAATTGAATGTTTTTCCTGACATAGATGGCAGCCCCGCCGTAGCCGTCCTCTCTGGGCCTGCAGAAAAAGTTATAGTCTAAAATGCTGCAGTCCGCGTTGTTCAACACCCAAATCTCTGAGAGGATGGCAATATCTATTGCGTTCTTGTCTAGGAACATTGAGAGGAGCTGTTTGTTGTTGTTGTGTGTCAGACTTTGAATATTTAGCTGAAGAATCTTCATTGTTGGATGTTTTGAGAACCAACTGCCATCCCTTGGGCAATCTGACGCCTATCTAGTTCTGCGTTGGAAGCATTGACAAATTCTCTAATTTCCTTAATAAATTTATTCGCTAAAGAATCCCCTTTAATGATGTTGTTTGGATCAATCAGGAACGCTGTGAGTTTGGCTCCTAGTGCGTTTAGCTTATCCTGGGCCAGAGAAGATGCCACGGATGAAGATCTCACAAATTTCTCGCTCATTTGGACGTAGTCTGAGTTTATTGAGTTCTTCCACTCTGCCATGTTGGCTGCTGCCTTGGCCGCCTCTGCGTTCCGGGCGGCAACCCTATTGGATTTGGTCACTTCCGCGAAAGAGGTGACAGAATGAATTTCCCTGGCGGACTCTAAGCTGTTATTTAAGAATTCAGGGGAGCGGTTAGATTGCCAACTGGGTCTAGGAAATTCCCCTTGATCCCTTAGGTTGGGGGAAGTTCTATCAAAAAGGATCGGATATCTAGCCTTGACCTCAGCTCTAGTTAGGTTTTCCAGTGTCATGCACTTTTGAATGGCGTACGCTTTTTTCCTGGCCTCACACTGCGGGTGGGTGGCAGCATGTTCCCCCTTGCAGTTAGCACAGACCAGCCCTGTGCAGATAATATCTTTGCTGTGATCTTGTCCGCATTTGAAACATTTCGCTCCACTCTTGCAATGTTGCGCCAGATGGCCAAACCTAAAACACCTAAAACATTGAATAAGCTGAACAAAAGGTTTCACTTCTACTTTAGAATATAGAAAATTGATTTTGGTTGGTAACTGCTCTCCTCTGAACCAGAGTTTCACCCTGCCAGTAGGTACACGTTCCCCCGATGCTCTATCCCTTCGCGTAATCCGAACTATCTCCTCAATTGGGATATCCGAGGTTACAAGCTCCGCTAGCTGTTCCTCCGAGTAGTGCCCGGGATCCCAAAAATTAACCCTGCTTTTTGGACGAAGTGCCTAAAGATTCGGGTTGAGTACCCTTGAGCAGCGAAAACACTGTTTTCCACTAGCCCGTTTGCACACTCCGCCGACCCGCACACAATCTTGCACCTGCCATAGCCCATTCTAGCAACCTCCTCGATATCGCTAATGCCCTGTTTCAGCAGTAGATCGGATAGATCAAACTGGTTTATAGCAATGCATACAAACAATGTATGGGCCTTTATGCCCCTCATAATACTTGTTAACGATGATTTTGCGGTTACTTCCGTTTTTCGTACTCACGGAAGCCACACAAACCGCGTCAGTCTTCTCTCTCTCTCTTTCGTCGTAGAAATGTTTGATGTCATGCTTGTTGTCGTGTTCGTGGACATGTTTGTCGACACGTTCGTCGACAAGTTTGGTTTCTTGCACAGCAGTTTAGAAGCGAAAAGCTGCGGAGCCGTTTTTGCCGCCATCTTTACTCCTACCCGCATGGCGGATTTAGCTTCTCCTTCCCTTTTTTTCAGCGTTTCCATGCGAATTTTAACTCCCGTCGCCTTCTCCGTGGCCATCCTTGTCTTTCCTATGCTTGCCATGCTTCTCAGGGTCCAGACGGAGTTCCAAGAGCCGTTTTAAGAGTTATTCCGGAACGCCATGCAGTAAATTCCAGGTTTTTCGACTTAATTGATGAAGCTTTGGGAATTTCTTCGCGCCGTCTTCGTAGGCGTGTGAGGCACCCCCAGAAGCTTCGGAAAATGTCTTTTTGATTAAAACTATCAGCGAACGTCTTGAAATATGTTAATTTTTTCCTTCCGCAAACGCGCCATACCAGTGTTGAACAACGTTTTTGCTTGTTATTTTGAGAGGAAAATTTAGTTTTTCAATGTTTTGATGTAGTTTTTCTTTGTTTTTATTTTTATCTGTCTATCAATGTCGCAATTTAAGTTTATCAATAGTTGCTGGTTCATTTCGATCTGGTGGGCGGCGATTATGAATTGAACTACTATCGAATCATGCTAGGTTTATATACTGTACATGGATGCATTTCCCAAATCGACGTGATATTATTCTGGAGCTGGAGCAGATAAAGAATGTACGAGCAACATGATGGAACTTAAATACAAATAATTCGTCAGTATATTTCGAAATTTGTGACGTATTTTCGGTATATTTCTGATGGTCAAACTGTATATTTTATCAATAAGTCCGCAGTCGCACTGGTCGGCAGGGTGACCGTTTACGGTTTTTTTTAAATATTTTTAGGTATTTTTGAGGTCAAAATTGAACCGACGGTATACTTACGGTATATTGGTATATAATGGTATATTTTGTCAATTTCATCAATCTATAAAATTTCATTTTCAACGGTATATAGAAATCCAATAAAAGCAAGTAAAACCGGATAAAATTAGGTGGGCATGGCTAAATGTTGTATATAACTAGTAATATTCCACGGAATATCAAAAACGAGGAATATGTAAAATAGGACTTGGACTCGTCAGAATATTTACGGTATATTTTTTAAATGAGACGGTATATTATGGTATATTTCTGAGTGTCGGACGGTATATTTTAACGATCAATCCGCGTTCATACTGCTGGTCGGCGTCGCAGTTTTTTACTTTTGTTTGAATTTTAAATTGAATAAAAATTGAATAATAATTTAGCAAATAAAATAGCCATTTAAATTCGTTGCGTCAAGTGTTACATATTGTGTTACTAATACGTCCCACGCATAACATAACCCGCAAAAGAAAATAAACAAATGCAGTGTAATACACAGCTTGTGGCCGCGTCATGTGTCATAGCGGTATTGATGTCGACGGCGCAGGCAGGACTGCAGCCAGGTGGCAAGATAATCGAACTGGACGAGGATAATTGGCATTTGATGCTCAAGGGAGAATGGATGATTGAATTGTGAGTTAGACAAAGAGACTCGCTGCTCTCTACATCCATCCTTAACTCCCTCCCCGCCTGACGTAACGCAGTCGCAGTCCGGTGTGGGGTATGCCTCATGCGGCGTGTAAATGCGGCAACAATCTTGCAACAACAACCACGCCGGGCAAGCTGGTTTTGTGGAATGTTGCATACCGTTCTTTGTTTGTTTCTGTGCGCAGTGCAGACTCATGCTGGTGACGCAGTCCCATTCCCACCAACCCCTCCCACACTCCCGCACTTCTCGAAGGCAACTGTTTTAATGTGTATTTTCAGCTTTGCCGCTTGGTGCCCGGCTTGCAAGAACTTGGGACCCACTTGGGAGCGGTTTGCACGCGTTGCGAAAGATGTCAAAGTGGAGGTGGCCAAAATCGATGTGACCACATCGCCATCCCTCAGCGGACGTTTCTTTGTCACAGCCTTGCCCACTAGTGTTGGGTCGTTCATGAACGAACGAACAAAAATGAACTATTCATGGAAGTGAACGAACTGAATAAGTTCATCTTATTCGTTCTTTTTCGTTCATCGTTCTTTTTTGTTCATCGTTCTTTTCCGTTCGTTCTTTTTTGTTCATCGTTCTTTTTTGTTCATCTGTCGTTCTTTTTTGTTCATCGTTCGTTTTCGTTCGTTTTTGTTCCTCATGTTCGCTATGTTTGAGCTGGTATGGCAGCTCTTTTTGTTTTGCTCATTTCGTTTTGTTCGCTATTTTTGAGTTGGTATGGCAGCTCTTTTCACATTTTGTTGTGGCGGACTCTGGCAAGAAAGTTGAAAAGAAATTTAAACTGTTTTGAAATGTCGCTTAAACGTAAATTTAGTGCTTTATGGATGATGACAAAAAGGCAAAGTGCAAGTACTGCAAGTCGGATTTGAGTATAGCCGGAGGTTCACAGAGCAATTTAACACGGCATTTGAAGTTGAAACACCCAGCTTCTCTCGATGAAATTGAACGACAAGGAAGTACTGAAGCCAGTTATTCTGCCGCCACAACATCGCAGCAAGAAATAACTGCATTTGTTCAGAAGCCACCGACAGCGCGTAAAAGTGAGCAATTAGACAAACAGTTAGTGCGAATGATTTCCAAAGGCCATCATGCTCTCCGGATCGTGGAGGAGCCGGATTTTAAGAAGATGATAGAGGACGTTTCAAATTGCCCTGGATATAAGTTGCCCACACGTAAAACGCTGTCTAATGTGCTACTTCCAAATATACACAGTGAGTTAATTGCCAATGTGAAAGAGAAGATAGCATCTGCATCTGGAGTTTGTCTCACAACTGATGGATGGACATCGCTCACCAATGAGAGTTACATAGCTGTAACCGCACACTTCATAGACAAAACGAATATGGAACTATCTTCGCATATGCTAGCTTGTGAAGCGTTCGGTGAGAGGCACACAAGCCTCAATCTTTGCTCTTTTCTTCAGAGTGTTGCAGCTGATTGGAAAATTTTAGATAAAATTACTGCAATTGCATCAGACAATGCTGCCAATATCGTATCAGCGATAAAATTGGGAAATTGGCGCCATATTCCATGCTTTGCCCACACTTTGAACATCATTGTACAGAAAGCACTGGGACCAATTGACAGTGTAAGGGTCAAAGCAAAGGCAATTGTAGAATTTTTCAATCGCAGCTCATCCGGATTCAAGAAGCTCAAAGAAATTAATAGCCAATTAAATCTTCCCGACCTTAAGCTGACACAAGATGTGCCTAAACGTTGGAACTCAACATACAAAATGTTTCAGCGCTTGTCTATTTTAAAAGATGGAGTTATGGTGGTCATTTCCCTTCTACGCCCTGAACTAGTACTGACCCAGGCAGAATGGGAAATTATTGATGGTGTATTGCCAGTGCTGAAGCCATTTTCTGAAATAACAACTGAAATTTCAGCAGAGAAAAATGTCACCTTATCAAATGTTATTATAATGGCCACATTGCTGCATCAATCCATAGCCAAAGCTATTCCAAAAGATGATTTTCTACGGGCAGTCGTAGAAAAACTCAAAGAGCAGTTGACCGTACGTTTTGGGTATTTGGAAAATAATATTTTGTATGCAGAGAGCACCATACTAGACCCAAGATTTAAAAAACGGGGTTTTAGGTCCGATGAATGCTATGAAAGAACAGTTGCAGCTCTACAATGTAAGATCGCTCAAACGGGATTGGTTGATAATGTTGCTGATGATCTGTCTTCACAAATCGAAACCGTCAAAACGTCGCCAACCAAAAGTGGCATTTGGGACGAGTATGACAAGCAGTATAACCAAATAACAAAGCCAAGCTGTAACACGGCTGCTGCCATTAGAGAGGTAGATAAATACCTAGCAGAAGAGAACATCAATAGAAAGCAGGACCCTTTGATCTGGTGGACCCAGCGAAAAAATGTATATCCACGACTATACGAATATGCGTTGAAACGTCTTTGTTTGGTGGCCACGTCGGTGCCATGTGAGCGCCTATTTTCTGCAGCAGGAGAAATAGTCCGCAAAAGACGAACGCTTTTGACGCCCAATAAGGTTGAAAGCCTTATGTTTTTACATAATAATATGTGAAATACTTAAAAATGGTGTGTATTTTATAGGTTTTAAAATTATAATGGACAACATAAGTAAAATTGATTATTGTTTTTCAGCCCCGACTTCTAAAACATAAAAAATGGAAAACGAGATATGTACTTAATTGAAACTGTTGGTTGTGTCCTAACGATATCAAGTACTAAGTACGAATTAAAATAAATTTAAGAAGTTAAAACGTCAATGAATTGTAGTGCATTATTTACATATAAGCTTAAAACTAGATATGAGACTTTAAAATTGAACTAAGAACAAAAAGACCGATAAACAAAACAGGCCAAAGAACAAAAAAGAACGAACTAAAGGGACAATGAAAAAAAAGAACGATGAACAAAAAAGAACGAACGGAAAAGAACGATGAACAAAAAAGAACGATGAACGAAAAAGAACGAATAAGATGAACAAAAAGGAACGAACTAAAAGAACGACTTAGTTCACTGCATAAAAATGAACGAACGAACTTATTCAGTAAATTGAACGATGTTTACCCAACACTATTGCCCACCATCTATCAGTGAGCCATTAATATAACCGTAGAACTGACCAAACAAACACTATCATCTAATGTGATCCTTTGCAGCGTCAAAGATGGCGAATTCCGTCCGTATCGTGGAGCCCGCGACGGGGACGCTCTGCTGTACTTTGTGAAGAAGCAGCAGTGGCAGAAAATTGAGCCGCTATCCGCCTGGAAGAAGCCCGATACCATACACATGTCCGTGCTTTCCTATTTCTTCAAACTGTCGCACACCCTGAAGGTACGTTCACCTGCTTGAGTGAATTGCGATGAGCAATCCACTGTGTTTATGTCTACTTCTCACACATCAGTTCATTGCATGCGGGATGCGGAAGCTTATCACCGCCAACTGACCCTTGGTGTTGAGAGCTGATTACATTCCATTCCCATTTGCTAATTGACTCATAATTCTGGTCTTTGCTCTCTGCATTGCTTCGTGTTGTTGTTCATATACTAATAGCACACGCAAAAACTCTTTAAGGACTTCAACGGACGCCTTCAAGAGGAATACGGACTGCCCACATGGGGCTCCTATGCTCTGTTTGCAATCGCCACCATATTCCTTGGAGCTGCATTGGGACTGCTGCTGGTGTGCCTTGTGGACTTTGTGTATCCACCCAAGAAATCGCAGCGACAAAGCTTCTCCGAGTCTAAGGATAATCTAGCTGAGGGCGTTGAAGATCTGGCCACCGAGGAAATCGAAGATGATGGCGAGGCTGACGACGATGATGATGAGGAGCAGCAGCGTGACAGCGTCGACAAAGAAGAGCCGGAAGACGAGAAGGAGGACGATAAAGCTGATGATGATGGTGAGTCGGAGAAGACCGACAAAGAAGTAGCGAAGCAGGGCGGCGATGCCGTGCCAGAAAAACTCGAAAAGACAGAGCAAGTGCGAAAGCGCAAACCTCGTAAGGCGGATTAGATCCAGTCGGTCTCAGTAATTGGACCAGCAGCAAAAGACTAACAAACTGAAATAGAATCGAGAAAAATAGCATTTTTCAAAGCAAATTGTTTTCACATATACTTTCAGCATGTCAGGTCCTCTGCTCTGCGCACAAAAAAAAGATTTTCCTTAATACCAGCATTAAAAGCAAAGACAGATTCCACGTGCTATGGCACCTTAACATGTATGTATTTCTTAAATATGGAAACTGTCGGGTCAAGCAGCTTAAATATTTTAAATTATTGCCAGTGGTGCGGCCCAAAGGAAATGCATTTTGGTGTTGTCGTTTCCAATGCCCCCACTGCAAAGATCATTTGCTACCGCATATGCGCATGCAGCGGAATTCTTTCGTCTCCTTATGTCGCAATCTCTCGGACTCGGCTTAACAGCGTCCCCGAGCAGCTCTAACGCTCTCGGGCTATCATACGCTCTCGCTCGCGTCTAAGCTTGCTGCATAGGGCCCGGCAATTTGGCCCGTCAAACCTTGCATGGGCAGTCTTGAGCTAATCGTCGCAGCTATTAGACTAACATCCTCGCATCAATCGTTCGCCCCAATCATCCCCATATGTACATACGAGATAAGTTGGTTTACATATGCAAATAAATTGTGAATTATAAACAGCCTCTCGACTTTCATTAACTTCAAATTGCAACAGTTGTTAAAAACGCTTAATAGCTTAACATTTGGTGACCCCGACGTGATTGTGCAATAAATAATCCATCAGTGCAATCACAAACTAATATAGCATTCAAAGATCTTAACTAATTGCCATCTCAACCAGTGTCATCGACCACATAAGTTATCCATACATATATACACCGGCCTCCCCTGCATATTCGGTAGTGCACGGAGCTGTTGGCTTGCGCTTCTCTTTTCGGTCATTTGTATATACAGTTCGTACATAGCTGTTCGCTTGCTGGGCTCGGTTCTTGTCGTCTATTGCTCGTGTTACTCTTTGCGATCATCTTCCCGCTAGAGACGTTGGTCTTTCTGCTAACGCTGCCGCTACCATGGAAATTAATGCTGAAGCTTAAGCTTAAGCTTTGAAGCTTAAGTCAACGGAATTATGCGAGAAAATGAAAGGGTTAGCTACCGCTTGGCAGAATGAGTCGTTAGACTGTGACTACTACATGCTCGTGGGAAAGCAAGAGCAAGTCGAGAAGTTGATCAGCAAATTTGAGATGTTTCACGGCGAGCTTGAGGAATTGGATCGAAGTGAAATTCACAGTGGTTTGTGTGACATTTTTGAGTCACTTGCAAGCTCGCTGAAGGCGGCGATTATGAGGGAAATGGCTAAGAGTAGCGGCCGCATGCCGTTTCATTCTACCTTGGCTGGAGGAAATACTACGGTTGAGTTTGCCGGCTCGCAATTTCTACCTCACCGTAGACAAGTACCATCCCTGCCTCCTATACAATTGACGACGTTTAGCGGCGGGTATGCGAACTGGACGGACTTTTATTCAATGTTTGCCACCATCATCGACAGCCATCCGGACTTAACAAACATAGAAAAGCTCCAGCATTTGCGTTCCTGTCTGCGGGATTCGGCATTGGAGACTGTTCGGTCGCTGGAAATCTCAGATGGCAATTATGCTGTGGCATTAGATTTGTTGGAAAACAGATTCAATAATCGGCGATTGGTCTTTCAGGCACACATCAATGAGATCTTGGCGCTCCAGGCTGTGGAACCGGGGTCAGTGGTCATGCTTCGGGAGCTTTCAGACAAGTTCAATTCACATATGCGCGCGCTCCAGAGTTTGGGCACCACTGAGCAGATCGCAGGATGCATCGTCGTGCAGGAAATTCTCCGAAAACTGGATCCAGCGAGCCAAGAGAAGTGGGAGGAACGATTCAACGACCCCGCATTCGCAAACTTAATTCCGTCGTGGGAATCTATGGCCTCGTTCTTGGAGCAGCGATGCAGATCATTGGAGACGATGGACTTTTCTATGGCAAGCTATGCGTTGAGCAATCAGGTGGGCAGAAGTAGAAAGCATAATAATTCTAGGTCAACATTGGTTACAACGAACCAAACCGTAGCACGCTGCGCGCTGTGCAACGATGGTGCTCACGAGGTCCAGCACTGCCAGAAGTTTAAAGCGCTGTCCCCACAAATCGCCATAAAGAAGCCAAGCGGCTTTCGTTGTGTATAAATTGTCTCAGAACAGGGCATCGATTACTTCAGTGCACCTCGAGCAACTGTCGTACCTGCGGGGGTAGACACCATACCCTCCTTCATTTTGGTAGCCCTGAAGATACCGCAGTCCAAGGGAAATCAGCGCCGTATACTCCATCTCAGGTCAAGCTACTGCCAGGATTGCCTTCAATTCAGAACACGCGCTTGGGATGGGTCGTGTCTGGAAGTTGTTCGCGTTTAAAAGGTTCCTCGTTGATGGTCTCCCGCGCTCGGGCCGTAGCTGCTGAGGATAATAGTCCAGAGGATCGGCTTGAGGTGCTTCTTCGGAGGTTTTGGGAGGTAGAAAATTGCATCGCTCCAATAATAAAGTCTGCACTTTGTGCAGCATTTCCGTCGACTACATAAAGGCGATTATTGTGTTCGGCTGCCAGCAAAATATAATTTGGATCTCCTTGGAGAATCTTACAATCAAGCGCTTCGTAGATTCCTGACCCTTGAGAGAAAGTTAGATCGTCGCCCTGATGTTAAATCTCAGTATGCAGCATTTATAAAGGAGTACCTTGATTTAGGCCATATGTCTCAGGTTCCTACCCAGTCAATCAGCAATTGCCGATATTTTTTGCCTCACCATTGCGTCATGAAGGAAGATAGTTCTACGACCAAGCTTCGCGTCGTTTTTGATGGATCCGCTTCAACCTCATCTGGATATTCCCTGAACGACGTTTTAATGGCTGGTCCCGTAATCCAACCCAAACTGTTTCATATTCTTGCTCGATTTCGGTCATACGCCGTTGCGATTACGGGAGATATCTGTAAGATGTATCGTTGTGTAAGAGTCTCGACCGAGGATAGCAACTTGCAGTGTATTCTGTGGAGAAACTCCAGGGAAGAAGACTTGCGTGTGTTTCAATTGGACACCGTTACTTATGGGACGAAGCCTGCCTCCTATCTATCTGTGCGAGCGATGCATCAGTTGGCAATAGACGAGCAGATGGCGTTTCCAGTTGGAGCTGAAATCCTTCGCCGTGACTTCTACGTGGATGACTTGATATCTGGAGCCAGCTCGCAGGAGGAGGCTATCCGGATTAGGGAGCAAACTACTGGAATTTTGTCTAGAGGTCTAGAGGTTCAGATTGAGGAAATGGTGTTCGAACTTGCCTGCTGTGCTGGATGGAGTTTCGGAAGAGGACAAGGAAACATTTTTGAAGTTCGACGATGGCAGCCATGTGACTAAAACTTTAGGACTTGCGTGGGATCCGGTTTCTGATCTACTATTATTTTCGTTCTCGGCCCTTCAATCTTCTTTGAATTCCTGCAGGCGCTCTGTTTTGTCATCCATAGCGCGATTCTACGATCCTCTCGGACTAGCTGGTCCCGTAATTACTAAATCCAAAAGCTTTCTCCAGCGTTTGTGCCAAGAGAAGTTGTCCTGGGATGAAAGCCTTCCAGTCGCACTGAACACCGAGTGGCAGGAAATATGCACCAGTTTTGGTCAGATTCGTCGACTTGAATTTCCTCGGCTCGGAAGGAGCACATTCCAGACTCTACGCTGGAAATTCACGGATTTTGCGATGCTTATGGTGCATGCATTTATGTCGTGTCCAAGGGTCAGCATTTCAGCAGTCACTTACTTTGTGCCAAATCTCGTGTGGCTCCTTTGAAGACACTTACAGTACCAAAGTTGGAGCTTTGTGGAGCGGAGTTGCTGGCTAGGCTCATATCTGAGATAGCTGGAATGAATGTATTCAAGGAAGGTGTTACTGTTGGTGTGATTCTGCCGTTGCGCTCTCTTGGATTCGGGACGAGCCGTCAAGATTTAATATTTTTGTTGCAAATAGAGTGTCAACGATTCAGGAAATGACCGAAAAAATGGAATGGCGCTATGTTCCCACAGCTTTAAACCCAGCCGACATTCTGTCTCGAGGGGCTCATCCGACTGAGCTGAATGAGTCACCTCTTTGGGCTTATGGTCCTCCATTTCTTTGCGGCTCCTCAGATGACTGGTCACCCACTGTGCTAACTGATAAGCCAGCCCTTGAACTTCGTCGGAAGTCTCTTCTGGTCAAATCGCCCTACATGGACATTATTGCTGATTCCAAGTATGCGAATTCATTTTCTTCTTTGCAACGCGTTTTCGGATACATAAACAAGTTTTGCAACCGAATTTTGGCGCCCCGGACTCACTGTCTCAGACATTGAACATGGAACCCAGGTATTGCTACGACTAGTCCAGCGTACTCAGCTATGGGAGGACATGAAGTCACTGCGGGCAAGGGAGCAGTCTTCTCATCGAGCTCAATCGCATCGTTATCGCCATTCATGGATCAGTTTGGACTTCTCAGGGTAGATGGTCGCATGAAAAACTCTTCCTTGGATTTTGATGGCCGTCATCCCATCATCTTGCCCAGCAGCCATCCACTGACTCTTGCAATAATCTCCCATTTTCATGAGCGGAATCTGCACGCTGGTCCTCGAGCTTTGCTTGGACTAATTCGATCCCAATATTGGCCTATTGGGGGAGGAAGACGGTAAACAAGGCAGTAAACAAGTGCGTAAGATGCTTTCGACTGAAGCCCAGGGTATTGGAGCATATTGTGGCGGATCTTCCAAAGGAGCGGCTCGATGGTTCTCATGCCTTTGAGATCACAGGCGTGGACTTCTGTGGGCCGTTTTTCTACAAACCGGAGGCACGCAACAAGGCTCCAATCAAGTGCTACGTCTGCGTCTTCATTTGTTTCGCTACCAAGGCTGTTCATCTGGAGCTTATAAAGTACTTATCCACAGTTGCTTTTCTACATGGACTAAAGCGCTTCATATGTACCAGACGGAAGCCGCGGCAAATTTGGTCAGACAACGCAACCAATTTTGTCGGCGCTAAGAATGAGCTGATGGAATTAAAGCGCCTGGTCCTCAGCGATGACCATCAGAAGGCGCTGCTGGATTTTTGCTTGGTCGAGGCTATAGACTGGTATTTCATTCCTCCGCGCTCCCCTCGTTTTGGTGGTCTATGGGAGGCTGCAGTGAAGACGGCCAAGTACCACTTCTACCGTGCGATAGGCAACTCGGTTCTTGGATTTGACGAGCTGCGGACGCTGTTGTGCCACATCACGGCAGTGATTAATTCAAGACCTTTAGTTTCAATTTCAGAGAGCCCTGCCGATCTAGATGTTCTAACTCCAGCGCATTTCTGACGTCACGCAGCTAAACTTCGATCGCCTGGACGGCTGGCAGCGCGTTTCGTACCTGCAGCAGCTCTTTTGGTCCCGGTGGAAGGAGGAGTACATAACGTCACTGCAGCAGCGCTCAAAGTGGCGCACTGCGAAGCCTAGTTTAGCAGTCGCAGATTTGGTTCTTGTCAAGGATGAGAATCTTCCTCCCATGAAGTGGCCACTGGCGAGAGTGGTCGAGCTTTTGCCTGGACGAGATGGCGTTGCCCGAGTTGCTGTGCTGAAGACGTCATCTGGAATCACCAAGCGCGCCGTCAACAAGCTGTGCCTGCTGCCCCTTAAAGATGCTGTTGAAAGCCAGGCTTCCAACGGGGGAGTATGTCGGGTCAAGCAGCTTAAATATTTTAAATTATTGCCAGTGGTGCGGCCCAAAGGAAATGCATTTTGGTGTTGTCGTTTCCAATGCCCCCACTGCAAAGATCATTTGCTACCGCATATGCGCATGCAGCGGAATTCTTTCGTCTCCTTATGTCGCAATCTCTCGGACTTGGCTTAACAGCGTCCCCGAGCAGCTCTAACGCTCTCGGGCTATCATACCCTCTCGCTCGCGTCTAAGCTTGCTGCATAGGGCCCGGCAATTTGTCCCGTCAGCCCTTGCATGGGCAGTCTTGAGCTAATCGTCGCAGCTATTAGCTATTATCCTCGCATCAATCGTTCGCCCCAATCATCCCCATATGTACATACGCGATAAGTTGGTTTACATATGCAAATAAATTGTGAATTATAAACAGCTTTCATTAACTTCAAATTGCAACAGTTGTTAAAAACGCTTAATAGCTTAACAGAAACTGTAAACGAAACGTAACAATAACTAACTTAAACCTTAGTCGTACACTTTCATTTTTGTTGTAAAAGCCTTGTGTTCATAATTGTTTTCCTTCTCGATAATGTAAAGCATTCTCTAAGCATTTCATTATGTATTTGAATTTGAATCAAATTTCAAAAATGATGTATTAAAAAATAAATTTAAACACAAACCGTAATCACCGAATGTAACTTTTAATTCATTTTTTGTGAGCATCATAACTGAATGTCGCATTCAACCACAGGTGCATATGGCAAATCCCGGTAATAAAGGTCTTAATATCGAAGCTAGGATACTATGTACTTATGTATGTATAGACACGTTCTAGCCATTTTGTTAGAATCAATAATCGAAATTACCTTTTAACCATTGCCTTTTTGTTTAAAATCCATTTTTCTTTTTGAAGATATTTTATCCAAGAAAGTCTCCACTAAAGTAAAATTATTTATTTGTAATTTGTTCCTTTAAAAATAAATACAAAAATGTTGAATGATATAAATGTTTCGATTTTATTTTCTTACATTTTCGTTCAGTTTATTGTAGGAGAATATAAAATAAGAAATAATCCCTGCAATTTCGATATAGTTAAGGGCTACAGATAATGGAGAGATAAGTGAGAGTGTGTGGGCCAAAGGTTTTTCAATTTCCAATAAATAGTATTTGCCAAAAGTAGGAAAAAACTGTCACTATTGCTTATAATAGTTGGTTTGTTGTGTCATACAAATACATATGTGTATATAATAGTCCTATAAAAGAGTACAAAATGATCATACAAATATGTTTATATAAAAGGTGATTCATCTTAAGCGTTGATCTGCCTGATCTGCGTTGGCACTTGTGATTTAAATCGGAATTAACTGGTTTAATTACAACATTTTGATTGTTAACAAATAACGTTTCTTTCAACAAATTACTATGGCTATTGTTCGGTTTATCTGGGGGATCATCAGGATAAGGTACTTGTGGTGTGTGTGTATATAATTAATTTCATATATATTAAATATATATTTGTTTGGTTGTAAAAGTTGTACTATTGCAGCGTATGGAGGAGTTTTTTGTGGGATAGTTTTGGGATCAGGATTAGGAGAAATAGGGATTGGTTTGTTTCGGGTGTGTGTTTTCAATTACTTTAAGTAATTGTCTGTGTGTGGTTTGGAAATTTTGCTGTTGTGAATTTTACGCGCAGGCTGGCCTTCAGTTAATTCGTATTCCGTTCAAAATGATGTGATGTCAACAAAAACAATTGTTAATTACTTTGAAATATTTAAAAATCAATTGTCGTCGTGCGCCTCAAATGCAACTGAAAGCAGACTTCCAAATCTCGAACATTTTGCATTATGTTATAGGGCTTTTGTGGGGCTTTGCTTTCAGCTTCAGATATTTGTTGTAAAATTAACGTGGTAACTTTTTAACAAAGGCGCACTTCTGGCTAAATATACTACTACTAAATAACTAACTGAGGTATGAGTGTGTGTAGTGCTGTTGCTGGGTGGTTTGGGTGCAAATTTTTGTTGGGATAAAAATTTGAGAATTTTGTAAACCGGTCTATTGCATAAAATTGCAGGTTTTTGTCCGTCGTCGCTCGGCCCCGTGCGTGCAACGAAGGCAGGCGTGCAACGAGGACAAGTAAAAAATCGTAGCAAACTAGTTTGGTTGGTAGTGGCCGCCAGGGCAGCAAAGGAGCGAAAAAGGACTCCTCCGGCTGCTAGGCCACGAAATCGAGCGGCCTGTTGAAGCCACCCTTGCGGTTCATATACTGGCGATACTTGCGCTTGAGGATTACGTGCACTTCACCGACATCATTGCCCTCGACCTTCTTGTTCTTAGTGGTGTCGAACGTGCAGAAACCCATAGTCTTGAGCATCTCAACCTCTTCCGTCGATTTACCCTCCAGATCGGCATCATTGATCTGGGGACGATCAGCAGCTGCTGCAGCAGCGGCCGCTGCTTTGTTCCGTGTGGTTCGCCTGGACGTTGATGGTCCCGAGCTGCTGTTGTTGCTGCTGCTATTTCCGCCGCCAACAGCACCGCCGCCGCCGCCTCTCGAACGTGATCTGCAAATTGGGAATTTCAGCTTTGGTGAGTGACAGTTTCGTTCTGCAGTGGAAGATGATTACGTTTGGGTCGAGAAAAGCTTGACAATTAATTGGGGCAGCCTGGAATCGCATTGCATCGGGCTGTGCAATTGGAAGTTTTTTATTTAATTACGGAAAGGAAATATGATACCCAGAAGAACGAGAACCAGAGAACGAGAACGAGAACTTCATTAAAGGGTCGTATGGAATCGTATGTCTATCATAGCTAGGGCATAAACAACATATTGACTAAACGGATCTAATGTGTTTCGTGTTGCTTTTTATACCCGATACTCAAAATGAGTATTCGTATTATTATTAGATTTGTGGTAAAAGTGGATGTGTGTAACGTCCAAAAGGAATCGTTTCCGACCCCATAAAGTATATATATTCTTGATCAGCATCAATAGCCGAGTCGATTGAGCCATGTCTGTCTGTCCGTCTGTCCGTCCGTCCGTCTGTCCGTCCCCTTCAGCGCCTAGTGCTCAAAGACTATAAGAGCGAGAGCAACGATGTTTTGGATCCAGACTTCTGTGATATGTCACTGCTACAAGAATATTTCAAAACTTTGCCCCGCCCACTCACGCCCCCACAAAGGGCGAAAATCTGTGGCATCCACAATTTCGACGATACGAGAAAACTAAAAACGCAGAATCGTAGAAGATGACTATATCTTCTAGAGTGCAAAACCAGATCGTATAATTATTATAGCCAGAATCAAGAAAACAATTTCATTTTTTCTCGCCCTGTCTCTCTCTAACACACACGTAGCATAGCCGGCTTTGCTTAGAGTAAAACATTAGCGCCTAGATCTCACAGACTATAAAAGCTAGAGCAACCAAATTTGGTATCCACACTCCTAATATATCGGACCGAGACGAGTTTGTTTCAAAATTTCGCCACACCCCCTTTCGCCCCCGCAAAGGATGAAAATCTGGGGATATTCACAAATCTCAGAGACTATTAAGGCTAGAGTAACCAAATTTGGTATCCGCACTCCTGTTAGATCTCACTATAAAACGTATATCTCAAAATTTCGCCCCACCCCCTTCCGCCCACACAAAGGACGAAAATCTGTTGCATCCACAAAATTGAGGATACGAGAAAACTAAAAACGCAGAATCATAGATAATGATCATATATATCAGATTGCTGAATCTGGATCAGATCAGATCATTTTTATAGCCAAAAGGAACAAATCAATTTGCACTGGCTACGCAGCACCCGACGTCACGCTCAGACTGATTTTCTGTCTCCCTCGCACGCACTCCTTGTCGTGTCGTTTAATATTAGCGGCGTCTGCCGGAGGAGAGCCATACTGACTTAGTATCGGGTATAACAGTAGAGTTGCGGTCTTCGCAGCAACTCACAACGTTCCCCCTCGTTTGTATTTCGCATTGTGCTCTTAAATGACATTTTATAGAAGATAACAAAGATATCGCTTAGATCAAGTACATATATAAGGGTTTGATTAAAACGCAATGTCCGCCTAGGACATGTCCTCAATCAGGGCCGCGCGTAATTTGGTTGTCACCGCAGCCGGCTGTGCCTGATTCAGCTTAAAGACGCTCTCAATCACCGATATCTCTGTGGCTGTTGTGTTCATGCCCACAACGGTTCGCTACCACGGTTCACCGTTCCAGCTACGAGTGGAACCTGCAGCAGAGAAGACAGCTCGTCCTGGTCCTGTATGCTCGTCTTGGGATGCACCATGCCTCCCTGGTTGCTCAGTACAGTGTAGGAGCCGACCAAGGTGTTGTCGGCAATGGTCTGGCGAAAGAGGACGTCCCCGATAATCTCCTCTGTCTCCTTGTCCAAATCAGGGTGAACAAGGGCCAATAATCGTTGCAGGCCACCACGTTGCCCAGGGCTGAGAGACGCTCCTCCACCCGCTGGATCTTTACGGCGTCTGGCAGACTATTGCGCAGATGCTGCAGCTCTTCGTCTGTGGTCGAATTGGGCACCAGCAGCCCGTTGCGGTTGCCGACAGTGAGGCGTCCGATGATGCGACAGCCTCCCACATTTGCATGCACCACCGGAATGGTCTCGGCCAATTCGGCCTCGAAAGCACTGTAGAAAATCTCAGAGCCGCCAATGGCGACTAGACAATATGTATTTGTGAGTTTGGTGAAGACGCCGATGTCATCGTTGTTCTCGAATTGCACGCGAAGCGCCATTTTTACTGTCTTTTAAATTCGATTCTTCCTCTGTGTTTGTTGAGTGGAGTGGTGTGTATTCGGCTTGACCTAGTTTCTAGATATGTTTTATACTATTTTCAGTGATTTTGTTCGACGTAGTGATGAAATTCGGATAAATTTCACTTCACGTGGTAATTATTTAGGGCGCCGACAGAGCTGCAAAAGAACCGATAACCTGCTCGATAGCTTTCTCGTGGAAAAACTATTGAATGCCCTATCGATATTTTGTAACTTCAGTGTTTATGACCCACCAATACATAATGTGTATGGATAAATAATATTGGGGATATTACTTTTTATACTTATCGTTTGGCTTGGTTTTTGGTACACTACACTTTGTTATTCACCTAGAACGCCGTCCACCTCCGCGCGCACGATCTCTGTCACGGCTGCGACTCCTCTCGCGTTCACGATCGCGGTCACGACGACCGCTGCTGCTGCTCTCTTTCTGCGCCTCTCTTTCTCTGGATCGTCGTTCGCGTCTCTTTTTTCTCTCTGTGCGCTCTTTCTCACGTCTTCTGTGGGCTGGAGAGGCGGGTCTGCGACTTCGACCCATTTTTCCACACATTCTTCTGCGTTTCTTTGGGGGTTCTTAAACTTTTAAAGTTATGCCTAAATAGAAGTCACACGATTAACTGACATCCCAGAGTATGGTAATCGGTAAAAGTGCCACTCTTACCGTTGCTTTATGCTGTATCTAGCATTAGTTGGGCGACACCGGCATCGGGTAAAAACGCGCTAAACTTAAACTAAAACGTAAAAAAAACAACCTTACGGCGCGACGTTGGCGTCAGTGTGACCGCGGACGTATTGGTCAAATATACCTTCTCACCTTTTCATATACCAAAATATACCGCCTCATTTTAAAAATGTACCGTAAATATACTGAAGACTTCAAGTTATATTTTACATATTCCTCGTTTTTTGTATTCCTTGGAGTATTACTAGCTATATAGAACATTTAGCCATGCCCAAATAATTTTATCCGATTATTGAATCTATTTTTAAATTGACTTGTATATTTTAAACACTTGCTTTTATTACATTTGGCGTAAAAAGAGGTTTTAGCGAAAATGGTCAAACAAAAAAAACCTAAGAGAGAGAATCGTTCCTGTTTCTAAATTTTGATATTCCGTTGAATAATGCGGCTAACTAAAACCTTCGGCCCTGCCCACATAGTTATATCGCATTGATAAATACATTTTTTACAAAATTAACTACTTTTAAGTACTCCCATTTATTGTATTTTGACTAAAACAAGGTTAAAAATCTTCCGAAAAAAACAGTCGCATTGTTGTCCATCAATGTTGCTGGATGTTGCTTTTTAGCGGAGTGCTGTCTGTTAAAGATGCTGTCTTCCAAGCTGTTTTAAACCGTAATTAATTAATAAAATATTCTCAAATTGATAAGTCAAAGACCCTATTCATGAATTGTGATTAGTTTCCTATGTATACATATATCCTGATCCCGATACTCGTTCTTGGTCTTCAAAATGGCGTTGAAGTACCTTTTATACAGAGACTAACCTAACTAGTTTCTGCATTCATGACAGCCTAGATGACAAACATTTCCGCAATTCTATAATATCCTTTTCAATAGGGTATGGGATGCAGAATGTTGCCCATGCTCGATTTCTCGGCACATGAGTCTGGCCCATACAATTGAATGTTGCCGGAACCTTTGTGCGGGAATGATCAAGTAAGAACATGCTGCTGCGTCAGCATGTTGTGCAATACATTTTGGAAGATTTTCATTGGCGGAAAGCAAAAATCGCGTGTCCGTTTCAAAACCGTTTAAGTTACCAAAACCGTTTCCGTTAAACCCAACCTCATGAAAATATAAGTTTTATACATATATTACATGTGGTGTACGCCTAATTCTGTTTTTACACGGTATTGTTTAACACGGTTTTTAAATAACACTGTTTGAAAATAAAAAATTTTAAATTTTTGCAGACGATTTTATTCCATTTAGCATGGTTTAAAATAAGACAACACAAATAGAAAACAAACGAAAACAAGAAAGAGCATAAAGCGAATAGTACGTACATACATACAAAGAGAAACCTTTTTCGTTTCTTTGTGTATACATATGTAAATACATACATACAAGCAAATTCACTGCTCGGAGCAATTTTAGATAGCAAAAATTTAAGGGAATTCACTTATTGTGGAAATTTAATGGGATTAAATTTTTGCAATAGTAATGTGTGAACTATCAATGCAATCAGAAAACCGCTTCCGTTAATGTGCGATATTACATAAAACCAATAAGAAAAAAAATTAATTCATTTTTAGTTCAAAACGCCACATGGTACAGAATTATCTGAGGATCTGAGGTTTAATCGTTACCCAGTATCAACCATAATAAAATGGACAAAACTGTTTTGGACAGTCGATATTGCCTATAGTGTCTGAAGTTTATTTGCAGCTGTGTCTAGGCAGTGTTGTCATTGCGACTGAATTTAGCCCACTTAACCCCCCCTCTAGTTAAACAGGTTAAAAGCTTGAGTTACACCGCGGTTAATAATACTGCATGTAAACTCTTCTTGTATATCCATTTGTTACCGCAATATCTTTCACCTGAACTACGATACAATTCTTAAAGATTCATAATTTTCGTGGAAAGTATTTTGATACCCACTGGTCGATAATGGGCTAATCGTTCTCCGTCCATGATTAGAAATCATATTCCTCAATTTTGATATTTGGTCATATATTTATAGCTAGCTAAGACCCTCAGCTGTGAACACATAATTTTATCCAATAGATAAATCAATTTTCTACAAGATTGATTAATTTTAGGGACTCTGTTTTATTGGATTGTGTCTTAAAGAAGCCTTAAGAAAAAAAGGTCAAAGCAAAAAACGTAGGTGATCGTCAGATGAAAATGGTATAAAAATTAAGGCAGCACTGATTTAAAAATGTGCAAGCACATTAAATTGAAATTTTAAATTTCATTATAGTTTGTTAATTCAGTTTTGCTTAAAAGTTAATATTTTGTTGTAAAACCTTAAAAGCTTAAAAAGCTTTCAGTCCGTTACTTTTGAATTTAAAATGAATGTACTTTCTCTACTTTTGAAGCCTTTATTTTTTTGAACTAAAGGCAATATAAGAATAGTTTTTAGTTTCTTTCAGAATTTCATATCGTAATAAAGACTGTTTTTCCAGCTTTTTAATTTTTTTTCTATCTATTAAACGCTTCAACCTCCCCAACGAATAATGGGCGATATAAAAAATTTTTTCGATTTCAGAGTTTTTAATGCTGTTGTTTGGTTTCTGTTTTCTGTTGTGCTTCTAGCATATTTGGCGGAGGGTACGGCGGTGGCTTTGGTGGCGGGTCCTGATCCACACGGATCTCCAGTCCCAAGGGCGTGTAGAACGGCGACTTGTAGGAGAGTGCCGCTGCCGCCAAGGCGATGGGATCAGGATAAATTGATCGACCCCTGCAGTCTGTATGTGTACATGTATACAATATAATTACCCTTTAAGGTATAATTCATATCTTTATTTCAGAGCTGGATTACGTTTTAAAAATCATAAATTAAATACTTCTGTCCATAAAGTGAAAACGGAGAATTCCTGAGATCTTAATATATTCATTGAAAATGACATCGCAAATTATCAATTAGATCTATTTGATAATTTGATAATTTCTGCTATGGGTGCGAGTCCGATTGTAAATACAATTTCCTCCATTCTTCGGGCACCAAAAGTGCCCCTCGTGGGAACACAGCTCCAACAGCTGCCTGCCCAGCACTTTACATTGGACGAAGTCCAGCTTAAGTCCTTCCTTTTTGTATATATTTAAAACTCCATCGCATAGTAGACGTACCTCCTTCGATTTCATCTGGTGGCCTATCTTTTTCCGCGCTAGCAGTCTTTTGTACAGTTGTCGAAGCTTAGAGCTGGACTGCAGCACCTCCACAATACTTGGGTCTGTTATTCTACCCGTGCCCTGCTCCTCTTCTGCCTCCGTCAGCGGTGAGAGCGGAGCTAGAGGCTGCTCCTCTTCTGCCTCCGTCAGCGGTGAGAGCGGAGCTAGAGGCTGCTCCTCTTCTGCCTCCGTCAGCGGTGAGAGCGGAGCTAGAGGCTGCTCCTCTTCTTCCATTACAGCGTCTACGCTCTCCTGGAGATCCGCTTCAAACTGCGTCTGCTGTTGCTGTTCTGGCGTTTGTTGCTTATGCTGTTGCATCTCAGATGGGGATGGGGAGCTCACATGTGCCTCTGCCTCTGCCTGTGCCTTTGTCTTTGCCTTTGCCTCTGCCTTTGCCTTTGCCTTTGCCTCTGCCTTTGCCTTTGCCTTTGCCTCTGCCTTTGCCTGATCCTCTGCCTCTGCCTTTGCCTTTGCCTGAGAGAAAAGGAAGGATCATTCCATGATCAAATAACCCGATAAACACCGATATCCTTACCTGCGATTGCTGCTCCTTTGTAACGGAACTCCAGAAATTTGACATGTTCTTAGCACTGACACTGTTCACTGACAGTCTGGGCAGTGGCGACGATATGTTGCCGATCGAGCTGGTGTTGGTATGGCAGACCGGCTCCCGGTGGAGCTGCGCTCGGCACATACGTTTGGGCGTACGGTATATGTTCGGCTCCAACGCCCGGAGTTGGAGGTGGAGCTGCGATCGGCACATACGAAGAAGGGGCCAGACCGGTAGATGGCGTCCATCCGGGCCATCCAAAATTAATATTATACATTTCTTCACACACTTAACTTCACTTTTCGAAGATATTTCCAAGAATGGCATGAAAGACAGCGTCTCTCCGGGACACCGTTATGTGCACATATATGTACATGATACGTTGCACACATAGAGGACAACGGCGGTCAGAAAACCAATACGTGAGTCTCAGATTTAAATGTATGTGTGCGCCGTAAAAAACTGCTGCGATCGGGAGTACGATAAGGAAAGAGACAGCAAAAGAAAAGCTCGAAAATGAGTGACATATACATATGTACATATGTATGTATGTGTGCCTGATAAAAAGCGGACAATATCGTAAAAAGAGGATGCGAAGTAAGACAGGAGCAAAACAAAAGCACGAAAATCAGTGTTGTGTACTATTACTATTTTTACAATTTCATAATTTTATAAAATTATATGAAAACATTAATAAATTCATAGATAATAAATAAAAATGAAATAACCAAAAATAAAAATACATCAAATTCTTTACATGCAGACGGGGAATCGAACCCCGGTCTCTATTTTAATATTTTTAATAGAAAGTATAGGAAAAATATATATAAAATAACAGAAAAAATTCAAATTTTTACATCACGACGGTATATTAGATTTGTGGTAAAAGTGGATGTGTGTAACGTCCAGAAGGAATCGTTTCCGCCCCCATAAAGTATATATATTCTTGATCAGCATCAATAGCCGAGTCGATTGAGCCATGTCTGTCTGTCCGTCTGTCCGTCCCCTTCAGCGCCTAGTGCTCAAAGACTATAAAAGCTAGAGCAACGATGTTTTGTATCCAGACTTCTGTGATATGTCACTGCTACAAAAATATTTCAAAACTTCGCCCCGCCCACTTCCGCCCCCATAAAGAACGAAAATCTGTGGCATCCACATTTTTAAAGATACGATAAAGCCAAAAACGCAGAATCGTAGAGGATGACTATATGTTCTAGAGTGTAAAATCTCAACCAGATCGTATAATTATTATAGCCAGAATCAAGAAAACAATTTCATTCTTTCTCGCTCTGTCTCTCTCTAACACACAGGTTTGATGGTCGGCTTTGCCAATTGCAAAATATGAGTTCAAGGATCTCAGAACCTATAAGAGCCAGAGCAACCAAATTTGGTATCCACACTCCTGTGATATCGGACCTTGACCGTTTCGTGTCCAAATTTCGCCACACCCCCTTCCGCCCCCGCAAAGGACAAAAATCTGGGGCATCCACAAATCTCAGAGACTATTAAAGCTATTAACCAAATTTGGTATCCGCACTTTTGTTAGATCTCACTATAAAACGTATATCTCAGAATTTCGCCCCACCCCCTTCCGCCCCCACAAAGGACGAAAATCTGTTGCATCAACAATATTGCAGATTTGAGAAAACTAAAAACGCAGAATCATAGATAATGGCCATATCTATCAGACTGCTGAATCTGGATCAGATCGGATCATTTTTATACCCAAAAGGAACAAATCAATTTGCACTGGCTACGCAGCGCCCGACGTCACGCTCAGACTGATTTTCTGTCTCTCTCGCACGCACTCTTTGTCGTGTCGCTTAATATTAGCGGCGTCTGCCGGAGGAGAGCCATACTGACTAAGTATCGGGTATAACTGTAGAGTTGCGGTGTCCGCAGCAACTCACAACGTTCCCCCTCGTTAGTATTAGTATTATCGTATTATTGTAATCGATATACAGCTTATCGCATGTCCACTATGTCCACCAAGTCCACTATGTCCACACACACATATGCCATAGGTGTTGCATCATATTCCTCTTCTGGGAAGAAATTCAATTAAAATGCAACAGAGTTAAATGAGTTTTGTAACTGGGATTGGTAGGGGGAGTGTCGGAGTACAGGATGGGTAATTCGATTTGCAACTGTAGACTTAAAGAGCTGTAACAAAATCAAGGCAGAACTCGGATTAACAATCCCCAGGAAACGTGTGAGCCAAATTTTACACGGAAATCTGAACCTTTAATATCAAAATAAAGTTGGCAAGTTTAAGATTGTGAGGCGGCAATCCTGGAAAATCAAGTGAGTTGAAAAATTCCGGTGGATAGTTCACGACATCCTCTTCATTAGTTTTCGTATCAACTGAACTGATTATTATGCCCTCATTTCGCCAGGAATGTCATCTGGAATTTTGAAATTTAATTCATTTACATATGGTAACATATTTACATTTTTTTTAATTTTATAGAATTTTTTGGCTTTTAGATTTCTTAATTTAGATGCATTTAGCTTCCGCATCCCGCATGCAATGAACTGATGTGTGAGAAGTAGACATAAACACAGTGGATTGCTCATCGCAATTCACTCAAGCAGGTGAACGTACCTTCAGGGTGTGCGACAGTTTGAAGAAATAGGAAAGCACGGACATGTGTATGGTATCGGGCTTCTTCCAGGCGGATAGCGGCTCAATTTTCTGCCACTGCTGCTTCTTCACAAAGTACAGCAGAGCGTCCCCGTCGCGGGCTCCACGATACGGACGGAATTCGCCATCTTTGACGCTGCAAAGGATCGCATTAGATGATAGTGGTCAGTTCTACGGTTATATTAATGGCTCACTGATAGATGGTGGGCAAGGCTGTGACAAAGAAACGTCCGCTGAGGGATGGCGATGTGGTCACATCGATTTTGGCCACCTCCACTTTGACATCTTTCGCAACGCGTGCAAACCGCTCCCAAGTGGTTCTTGCAAGCTCTTGCAAGCCGGGCACCAAGGTGCAGAGCTGAAAAAACACAATAAAACAGTTGCCTTCGATAAGTGCGGGAGTGTGGGAGGGGTTGGTGGGAGGAACGGGCTCTGGAATGGGACTGCGTCACCAGCATGAGTCTGCACTGCGCACAGAAAGAAACAAAGAACGGTATGCAACATTCCACAAAACCAGCTTGCCCGGCGTGGTTGTTGTTGCAAGCTTGTTGCCGCATTTACACGCCGCATGAGGCACACCCCACACCGGACTGCGACTGCGTTACGTCAGGCGGGGAGGGAGGTAAGGATGAATGTACAGAGCAGCGAGTCTCTTTGTCTAACTCACAATTCAATCATCCATTCTCCCTTGGGCATCAAGTGCCAATTATCCTCGTCCAGTTCGATTCTCTTGCCACCTGGCTGCATTAAGAGACGTTTACATTTCAAGATTTTAAGTGACATTTTACCACAGAAAATTTACATTTTACCAAAGACAATTTGTTTTTGAGTAATGTACCGTCGTATAAATACTTTATATATACCTATAAATACTTATAAATACGATACTAACGTCACTCAATTGTTTGCCTGGTTTCGCTCCAATAACACTTAAACTTTATGGTATGCTATTAAAGTTGTAATTGACTTGTAAGTATTATTACCAATCTCTTGTATGGGAATACAGAAAAATTATGTTTTTTTTTTACTTTTTCAGGCAATTTTTTTTAATTTTTCTCTCCGTAGGAACCATTATCCTACATCAAGGAGCATTTTTAAGAAAGGTATTAGCGAAATCGGTTCAGTTGCTCTATAAATTTGCGCTTAGCAGCACATTCAGCGATTCATTTTATACCCGATACTCAAAATGAGTTCCAGAAGGAATCGTTTCCGACCCCATAAAGTATATATATTCTTGATCAGCATCAATAGCCGAGTCGATTGAGCCATGTCAGTCCGTCCGTCCGTCCGTCTGTCTGTCCGTCTGTCCGTCCCCTTCAGCGCCTAGTGCTCAAAGACTATAAGAGCTAGAGCAACGATGTTTTGGATCCAGACTTCTGTGATATGTCACTGCTACAAAAATATTTCAAATCCTCGCCCCGCCCACTTCCTCCCCCACAAAGGACGAAAATATGTGGCATCCACAATTTTAAAGATACGAGAAAACCAAAAAAGCAGAATCGTAGAGAATGACCATATCTTTTAGACTGCAGAATCTGAATTGGATCGTATTATTATCATAGCCAGCATCAAGAAAACAATTTCATTTTTCCTCGCTCTGTCTCTCTGTAACACACAGAGCAACCAAATTTGGTATCCACACTCCTGTGATATCGGACCTTGACCATTTTGTGTCAAAATTTCACCACACCCCCTTCCGCCCCCGCAACGGACGAAAATCTGAGGCATCCACAAATCTCAGAGACTATTAAGGCTAGAGCAACCAAATTTTTTATCCATACTCCTTTTAGATCTCACTGTTACAAGTGTATTTACAAATTTCGCCCCAAATCTGTGGCTTCGACAATATTAAAGATACGAGAGAACTAAAAACGCACAAAATTACCATATCTACCAGATTGCCGAATCAGGATCAGATCGGATAATATGTATAGCCAAAAAGGAACAAATCAATTTACAGTTGCTACGCAGCGGCCGACGACACGTTCAGACACGTTTTCTGTCTCTCTCTCACAGACTCTTTGGCGTGCATTATGTGCGCCCTTTGGCAGAGTGCATCCATACTGACTGAGTATAGGGTATCAATGTAGAGTTGCGGTAGCAGCAGCAACTTACAATGCTCCCGCTCGTTTTTATATGACATATCTGATAAATATCACATAGAAACGTTCGGTTGGCAGATGGATGTGGGAATAACTGAGAAATTTTCGGAACGGCAAAACCTTTTCGCTGAAGCTGAGCAAGTCCGCCAAGATTACAGTCGGCTCCTTCCCTATTTGGGTTAGAATCGTGTTGGGATACCACTCCAACGAATGTTGGAATGAAAACCTTAAATTATGCCAAAAGCATAAACACATCACACATGCCAAAATTGCAAATTTATCGAAAAATCGCACGCCTCTTAATGCCTGAGGAAAAAGGTTTGGAAAACAGGCAAAACTGGCCGGAAGGTAAATTAAATGCACCCTTTTGCCTAATAAACCTTGAAGACAATATCGAATCCGAGACATGAACCTAGTGGTCAGCAACGATCCGAGACGTGAACCATAGGATAAGCACAATTTATTATATATACAGTGGCTGTAAAACTGCGATAGGGCAGTTTCGAAGTAAGAGAGATAGTGATAACTGACGGAGGTCATATTTTTAACGAAATTTCTAGTTCTTTCTTTTAGGGAAGGACCGTGGTTTCATTTGGATTAAAAATAAATTGAAAAATAAAATAAGGAAATATTTTGCAATATTTGTTTGGATTCTTAAATTTTATATTCAATCCAAATGCCCGCAAGTTGCAACAGATTCAAAGCTAACTGGCTTCATTAATCGCCTTACTTTTAATGCCGGTGGCACTTATGTATGTAGGCGCCGGGCAGGAGTTTCGACTGGCCGTTGGTGGCGACACAAATAGGCCTGCGCCCGGCCAGTCACCTGTTTAACTGGAATAATTAAAATATAATTTCGGACGACGATTTTGTTCTTTTCCATGTGCTAATGTTTTGCTACTATCCTGACACTCTCGAGGTTATATCTCTCTCCGTATCACTATCGCAAAATTTCTCAAAATGTTGTAAATTTTTAAGTTTTTGCGCCGACAATCAGGAAGTATTTACGAACGGCAGCGTACCCGCCAGCGCTAGGCGCTGAAGGGGACGGACAGACGGACGGACGGACAGACGGACGGACGGACAGACGGACAGACGGACAGACATTCAGGGCTCAATCGCCTCAGCTATTGATGCTGATCCAGAATATATATACTTTATTGGGTCGGAAACGATTCCTTCTGGACGTTACACACATCCACTTTTACCACAAATCTAATAAGAAAGTTACATAGCCCCTCCCATCAGGTAACCAACCTCTACCAAAGAATTTTCGCACATGTGGCTAATATCTGTTAAATCTGTTAAGGGGGTATGGTGCACATGCAAAGGCCGCCTCAATATATCAATTCGCGTGCCGAAATTTAATAAGTGCTCTCCAGAATTAAGCCCTGTTTTTAAAACCCAACATTTAATCACTGTTACATACAGTTACAGTTAAATAACCCCCGCTTGCATGCAGGTTCGTTGCAGCGATAGAGAACCAATTATAAGCCACCAACAAGACTGATTGCTGATAATAATAATATTTCAGTTTTGCATTTAAATTTTCTCATCGTCATACATATGTACATGACAAGAAAAGTTCGGAATTTTTTAATAATGTGCAATCATTGAGACGGCACACTTCCCAAGTGATGGCTCAGTAACTTCGATGGCGCATATCCTCACAAAACGCCAGACGCTGACGGTCTGTAATATATGATTATTATAATGAAAATACAATGAAGATTAGTCGATATTTAATTGGAGTAAAGTAATTACAATGGGGTACTGGGAGGAGAATATATTAAGGCTTAAGGACTAACACGGAATAAAAGAGCAGTGTTTACATGGTTGGGTGGGTAAACTCGAAATAACAACACCTGAATCCGCGCGGCTATACATATGACACAATCGACTGGATTTCTGTAACCCCTAACTCCAGGTTGGCAATTAAAATCTTTTTTATGTGTTTAACTAGAACAACTAAAAGATCCAGCCCATCCAAATAGCCCTGGGCGAAAGATCCCCCATAGCTAGCCATGATAGTAGTTATTATATAGGCACTTTGCTATGGGAGAGTGTTAGGTACACAAAGGAGGAATATAAATTATAGAGAAAGTAGAAAGGTTCAAGGGCATCGAAACCGTTTTTCAGGAAACACTTAAAAAATACCTCTAAACTATCACATTAGATTAATTGCAAAGGGATGACCTACCTGTTTGAGGGTTGTTTGAATCGCAACACGGGACCAATCGTAAAAACAGGTTCATTGACAGTAAGAGGGAGGAGAGAGAATATAAATGAGTGAAGGATCGATTTGAGAGGATTTTACATGGTTGAGAAGGATGATTGAGATCGAAGTTAGTTCACATTATCACCGATAGGTGGCGCCACCAAGTAGTAATGATAAGGAACGCTCGCATTTTATACTGAATTACCAAATTCGCAACATGCTGCAGCAGCATGTGCTTAAGCATGTGCAGCTTGGCAGCATGTTGAATGTAAGTGTGCATCATATTGCTATGTTATTACGTGATCAAGATACTTATAATATATTTTATTAACATTGAATTGGGAAACAATTTCTGCTATGTTATTAACTGGTCAAGTTAAATAAATACTTATAGGATATTTTATAAGTATAGAGGGTTGAATGGTAAGAGAACACAAATTAATGGAGATATATACAGGAGCACACAAAGAATAAAATTATAATAGGAAGACATAAAAATTAATGAAGCTACTTATATTAAATATACGGCCGTCCCTTATCCTTTACTACTTGGTGGCGCCAACTATCGGTGATAATGTGAACTAACTTCGATCTCAATCCTGTTTCTCAACCATGTTAAATCCTCTCAAATCCTTTGCAATGAATCTAATGTGATAGTTTAGAGGTATTTTTTAAGTGTTTCCTGAAAAACGGATTAGATGCCCTTGAACCTTTCTACTTTCTCTATAATTTATATTCCTCCTTTGTGTACCTAACACTGTCCCATAGCAAAATGCCTATATAATAACTACTCACAGCTAACAGCTAGTACATAAACTAGTAATCTTTCAACAACGATGGATGACCTTGAAATCATTTTTATCGATTTCCAACCGAAATCAACCATAAATCTGGACTCTCAGCCGAGCTCCGTAGACCTGTCCTTTATTTTTGGGATTAAGACCCAAACCTATCTCGAGAGCAACTTGACCTGGGTAAGTGACATTAAATGGGATGATGACGACGATGACCCAAGGAATGCAACGCCTAATAATGATAATCCATCATACATTTTCCCGGATGATGACAACATTTTCGATTTAGTATATAATCAGGATGATGATAATCACTCAACTACCAATCTGCTCAGATCACATTTGTATAAAATTTAATTAATGAGAGTATAAAAGATCATGCAATCTTTCAAATAATTTAGTATAAAATCATTAGTAGTTTGAATAGTTTCTATTACTACAATGGTATGTAAGAATATTTAAATCTCTATATAGAAAATGATAAGCACTTAATCAAATATATACCTAGGCTTTCCTAGAATTACTTAACGAGACAAAGCCGGCGGTTGGATACACAAAGGTTGAGGACCAGTGCATAGGATTTGAGTACAAGATCAATGGATGTAAAAAACAATTTAATGTTTTTTTGCTGCTTTTAAATATTCCATATAGGATACAGTAATGACCGCATGTATTTGAAAAATAACCTTGCAGTGGTTGTTTATTAAATGTAAACTTTGTGGAATTTTTCCTTAATATTTTTAAAAATTCTTTATTTTGGGTATATTGACCATATGAATCAAAAAGTTCTTCTGAATATTTGTTTTCAAAGTAAAAAGCAACCCAATTGGTTCCTGAATGGCTTGAAGTAGTAAGAGTTCACTCCAATGATATGGATGCAGCAAAGCAAAAACAATTTCGTCGGTTTAGATAAAGATGAATGGATGCAATTGGTTACATACAAGGAGTATATCCAATTGAAACTTGATCAGTATGATTTTTTGATGCCTGATACAATTATAGACCATCCATTATTGCCCACAATTAAGTGTAATTTTAGATTTCGAAAATCAGATAAGCTGTATGTTTTTATAATAAATCAGTTTGGAAATAAAATTGAATTTGATAGTGAGTCCTGGAGATCGTTTTTAAGATTAGGCATTTTTTTTTACCACATTTTTATGTTGGAATATGATACTTAAGCAACAAATTATATACCTCTACTATAATAATATTATTCCTAAGTGTGCAGCCTTACAAAAATTTGATGTTCAACTAGCTGATTTAGACGGTACTTATGATAGAAATGTGCAAATAGATTTAACCCGTTTATGTTTTGAAATTTCCAAAAAAAATGTGTAATCAAATAAAACGCGATGTTCTTGAGTATAAGCAAACACTTTTAAATAAGCAATCATCCCAACATAACAATAGAAAATAAAAATTATATTAAAAATGAGTAAGCAACAAGTTGTTAATGAAATACATAAGCCTGCTAGAAGAAATTTCATTCGTCGTAAATTCGTACAAAAGGGAATTAATGACACGTGGCAAATCGATTTAGTTGAAATGATACCCTTTTATAAGGAAAACAAAGGATATAGGTACTTGCTGACAGTAATTGACACGTTCTCGAAGTATGCATATGCAGTTCCCGTTAAGTCTAAAACAGCTTTAGATGTTTTATCAGCATTGAAGAAAATATTAAAAATATCTAAACATAAACCTAAAAATATTCAGTCTGATCAAGGAAAGGAGTTTTTTAATGTAGCCTTCGGAGAGTTAATGAACAAGAATAACATTTACCATTACCACACATATACACACCTTAAGGCATCTATTTGTGAACGTTTTAATAGAACATTAAAAAATCGTATGTGGAAAATCTTTAGTATGCAGGGTAATCATACGTGGATTTATACCTTGCAATTAAATATGAGTATGATTTCGCTTTTAATACTGCAAACGACGTCATTATTTTTCCTGCATTTTCGTCTTTCATTAATCCAAGCTCTTTGTTATTAGCGAGATTGATACCGAATCTGTTTGAGGCTAGGTAATTGGTTGTATCAAAGCGATTAGGATTGAATTTAATTAAATCATAAAAATCTTCTTCTGATGATATAATAAATGAATCTGTATCCATATAGAGTATTTTTGATGATGGACATTTTACAGAATGAAAATTATAGAAATAGTCATACATTAACAATTTTGAAAGTTCTAGTACACTAACTCCAATGTATATGGGCTTATCATAAAAAATTCGGGACTTAGTTGATTCAATGGCAGCCAAATTATCTCCAAAGATTTCAACACTGTGGAAATTATGTCTTGCTATGCGTTGTCTAAACCCTGCTGAGTTTTGTCGTGAATCATAATGCTTAACTAATGCAACCTCACGACGTTTTTCTACATTCTCCATTGTTTTACCGTAAACGGCATTAACCATTAATTTGTAAAAGTTTATCTCAAAGTCATTGCTAGCTAATTTTCTAAGAGATGTATTGAGGTTTCAGCCAACAGGACTGATTAAATGATAAAACTCTAGATATTTTTTCTAAAATCATACCTTGCTCTATACATAACTGTAGCTGCTTCAAATGGATTATATAGTTCTTTTTATCACTTAAGTCAGCTATTAGTTTTGTCTGCTTTCCTCCTGGTGGAATCTTATTTTCGGGGCAAAAAGGTAAACTATTATGCTTATTATGAATATCATCAGGATATCGCATATCTACTTCTAAAATATATCCAACATCACTAGATGCCGATATGCTAAGAACGTTGAAAGATGAAATTTCATCGTTACTTAGAAATTTAAAATTAGAAAATGGAAGGGGTTGACTCATAGCCCATCCATATAAGTTGTTGGCGTCAATATATGAAAGGAAATTTATGGATTCGGTAGGCTTAAATTTATTATTTAAATATTTGTTATTTGCTGTTGCAATCCGTTGAGTACATTGGGTCAACCCTCCACGAACAGCAGTTTTTAAAAAATTATAAATGTCAGGATCACTAACAAGTTCTAATTCTACCCTTGTGTATTTTAACATTGCATCCCATGAAACTGAAGGAGCAGTAACATAATTAATGGGGTCTAACCTGTACACTCGGGAACAAAGACTCCTAAAATTCTCAAATACATCAGCAAGAATTAAAACATCGCTCTCCAAATATAATTTTAAATAATCTCTAATAGATTTGCAATTAAATGCGCTCCAAACCTTCTGAGCAAAGTTGTAGTCTTCAACACTACATTCCTCATCATTCAGTGAATTATAAAAATTATCTCGCGAAGGAAGCAGGGATTCATCAAATTTTTCAAAACTATCCAAATAATCATAGGAAAATACTCCCTTTCGTCGTAGCATATCAAATTTTTCACCTTGATATTTAGTTTTCAAAATTTTAAAATTCGCTATGTTCATATAACTAGCGAGTTTTTCTAAGCTTGAATTTAAAAATCTATTTGAATCTATATATCTAATTTTATATTGATGAAGATAAGATTCATCGAGCTTACAATTTTGAGTTAACGCAATATATAACTCTTTATTGCAAGGAATGGGTCTTAGTTCATCTTTTATTGACGTAACAAATAAATGTATATCATAACGAGACAAGTTATGAAAAACTACCGGGAAAAAGGGATCGCTTAATCTAAATGTCTGTTTAATCTGTAAACTGATCAAAGAATTTTTCTCGATCATCATCAGAAATTTGTTTCTCGCAGGCATAGCAATCACCGTGTTCCTGATAATCCTCATCCCAAATGTTAAACTGATAGATTGGTTTTTTATAGGACTTCCAGTACTTCTCATAAAGTCCATCGGTTTTCATCCTAAGTGCTTGACAAAATTTTTGGATACAATCCGGTCCTGAAATAACGAAATCATAATGTTTATGAGTTTATTGCCTTTGCTGGAATGTTAAAATATTTACCTTCGTAAATATAAAATGATGCTGCACATGCTGTATGCCTCTGTGCCATAGTAGTTGATGATTTTGAGGGATCATTAAGATTTATATGGTAATTTTCCAAAACTGCTTCGATGTCAGCATAAATTACTACTGGTGGAGATAGTTTTTTAGAAAAACTTTTGAATACAGTTTTGGTATTAGGTTCAGGATACAAAGCAGCAACTTTTCCACACTCTTTAGTGTCATGTATAGTATTTGTTGTACTATAAAATTGCAAGCAGTTCTCGCAAAAATATGCAGTATTATGGGATTTACTATGTTGTGAATAACATAATTTTCTCATGCACGTTATATATGCATAATGCATAATTTGCATATTATCACTATTAATTCCAAGCAAGTTTATGTGGTGAGTCCGAATTTTCTTAGTCCTCACTGTGGGATTTTTTCCATTCTCATCGACTTCATAAACATTGATGCTAAAATCCTCATTTGCTGATTCGAATCGCTTGATTCCTTTGCTTGTTATTGGAAACTCAATTCCGGAAAAATTTAAACTTACTCCTTCATAATAAATGATGTCTTGCCGTATGTTTCCGCATCGATAGGATGATGGTATTGTTAACTTATCTCGGGAAATTTTTTTTAATGCTGCTGTTTGATATATAGTTTAAAGGTGTTTTTCATAGGCCAATGATGCTAAAACACACCACTTGAAACAAAAATCATCGTCATTTTTAACATTTATGAGTGCATTTCGTGACTTAATTTTTTTGGGAGCTTGGATAAACCTGTTTGCAGCGATATGCTCTAGTTTTATCATGGTAAGTTCAAAATATTTAAAACACTTTATTGCCCAACCTGAATCCTTCTCCTGGAATTCACTGCTGAGAGTTATCAAATTTTCTATGGTATCATTTAGATGATCATCAATCAGCTCATTTTCATATATTGGTTTGTATGGAGTAATGAAATGCTTCATGGTTTCTGTTAAGCTTTCATCATCAGTGTTTTTAACGTATAATCCATATACTTTTAAATTGTATTTTATGGATCTGTACTCACTCATGCAGTGACGCAATAAATTGATAATATCATTTTTGCAATCATGAAAAAACTCTTTTAAATCAATCTGTTCACTTTTATTTGAGTGAACACGATATGATTTTAAAGGAAATCGCGACTCCGTTGAAATTAAAATAACGTTTTCATTTTCCTTTAGTTGAGCTGCTCTTGAATTCTTATGTTTGTCCGACATCATATGGCGTCTTTCCCTAGACGAAGGGTAACTTTCACCGCAAATTGAACAGTCAATAATCCTTAGTTCCATCGGAGTATCCAATCGAGGCCGTTGAAGGACCTTGAAGATCACTAATGACTATCAAACTCTATTAAGTCGATGGACTTAGAGCAAAGATCACACACCACATTATTACGATAATCAGAGCATCTCTCATAATGAGATTGAAACTCTGAAAAGTCAACGGACTTATCACACATGTTGCACTTAACTTTTGATGCCATTTTAAGTTTTTTTTTTTTTTTTTTTTTTTTATCGAACTAACCACTTTCACTATTGAAATAGGACTAAGGGTTTCCTTTTTAAATGGTATCTTTTTAGGCCCCCAAACACCTTCTTAATCTTTTATATCCAAAACAAACAGTACCTGCTCACAAACCTGTTTCAAACGATTCCTACTGGGTCAATCTAATAATATGAGGGAAAGGTTACAACCTCTATTCTACCTGAAATCCACTTATTCTTTTTATGTAATCCTCACTTGGAAGAAACCTGTTTCAAACGAATCCAATGATTCTCTTGTAATAAGAGGAAGTGAAATTCAACCAATCAAAAGTAAAACAGCAAACATTTAAAATAAATAGTGGTTAAATGTGTTATATTTATTATATACATATGTTTATATTATTTTTAGAAAAATACATAAAATATTCTTATTATATAAATATGTATTCGTATTATTAAAATTTCGCCTCAGCTAATTTTACCGCAGCAATTAAGTCATCATCATCTTCATCCCGAAGTAGTTCCTGGAGTTGAGATCTTTTATCATCATCCTGATTATCTACTAAATCGAAAATGTTGTCATCATCCGGGAAAATGTATGATGGATTATCATTATTAGGCGTTGCATTCCTTGGGTCATCGTCGTCATCATCCCATTTAATGTCACCTAACCAGGTCAAGTTGCTCTCGAGATAGGTTTGGGTCTTAATCCCAAAAATCAAGGACAGGTCTACGGAGCTCGGCTGAGAGTCCAGATTTATGGTTGATTCCGGTTGGAAATCGATAAAAATGATTTCAAGGTCATCCATCGTTGTTGAAAGATTACTAGTTTATGTACTAGCTGTTAGCTGTGAGTAGTTATTATATAGGCATTTTGCTATGGGACAGTGTTAGGTACACAAAGGAGGAATATAAATTATAGAGAAAGTAGAAAGGTTCAAGGGCATCGAATCCGTTTTTCAGGAAACACTTAAAAAATACCTCTAAACTATCACATTAGATTCATTGCAAAGGGATGACCTACCTGTTTGAGGGTTGTTTGAATCGCAACACGGGACCAATCGTAAAAACAGGTTCATTGACAGAGAGAATATAAATGAGCGAAGGATCGATTTGAGAGGATTTTACATGGTTGAGAAACAGGATTGAGATCGAAGTTAGTTCACATTATCACCGATAGGTGGCGCCACCAAGTAGTAAAGGATAAGGGACGGTCATATTTTAGACTGAATTACCAAATTCGCAGCATGCTGCAGCAACATATGATTAAGAATGTGCAGCTTGGCAGCATGTTTAATGTAAATGTGCATCATATTGCTATGTTATTACGTGATCATGTTAAATAAATACTTATAAGATATTTTATTAACATTGAATTGGGAAACAATTTCTGCTATGTTATCAACTGGTTAAATAAATACTTATAGGATATTTTATAAGTATAGAGGGTTGAATGGTAAGAGAACACAAATTAATGGAAATATATACAGGAGCACACAAAGAATAAAATTATAATAGGAAGACATAAAAATTAATTAAGCTACTTATATTAAATATACGGCCGTCCCTTATCCTTTACTACTTGGTGGCGCCATATCGGTGATAATGTGAACTAACTTCGATCTCAATCCTGTTTCTCAACCATGTAAAATCCTCTCAAATCGATCCTTCGCTCATTTATATTCTCTCTCCTCCCTCTTACTGTCAATGAACCTGTTTTTACGATTGGTCCCGTGTTGCGATTCAAACAACCCTCAAACAGGTAGGTCATCCCTTTGCAATGAATCTAATGTGATAGTTTATAGGTATTTATTAAGTGTTTCCTGAAAAACGGATTCGATGCCCTTGAACCTTTCTACTTTCTCTATAATTTATATTCCTCCTTTGTGTACCTAACACTGTCCCATAGCAAAATGCCTATATAATAACTACTCACAGCTAACAGCTAGTACATAAACTAGTAATCTTTCAACAACGATGGATGACCTTGAAATCATTTTTATCGATTCCCAACCGGAATCAACCATAAATCTGGACTCTCAGCCGAGCTCCGTAGACCTGTCCTTGATTTTTGGGATTAAGACCCAAACCTATCTCGAGAGCAACTTGACCTGGTTAAGTGACATTAAATGGGATGATGACGGCGATGACCCAAGGAATGCAACGCCTAATAATGATAATCCATCATACATTTTCCCGGATGATGACAATATTTTCGATTTAGTAGATAATCAGGATGATGATAAAAGATCTCAACTCCAGGAACTACTTCGGGATGAAGATGATGATGACTTAATTGCTGCGGTAAAATTAGCTGAGGCGAAATTTTAATAATACGAATACATATTTATATAATAAGAATATTTTATGTATTTTTCTAAAAATAATATAAACATATGTATATAATAAATATAACACATTTAACCACTATTTATTTTAAATGTTTGCTGTTTTACTTTTGATTGGTTGAATTTCACTTCCTCTTATTACAAGAGAATCATAGGATTCGTTTGAAACAGGTTTCTTCCAAGTGAGGATTACATAAAAAGAATAAGTGGATTTCAGGTAGAATAGAGGTTGTAACCTTTCCCTCATATTATTAGATTGACCCAGTAGGAATCGTTTGAAACAGTTTTGTGAGCAGGTTGTTTGTTTTGGATATAAAAGATTAAGAAGGTGTTTGGGGGCCTAAAAAGATACCATTTAAAAAGGAAACCCTTAGTCCTATTTCAATAGTGAAAGTGGTTAGTTCGATAAAAAAAAAAAAAAAAAAAAAAAAACTTAAAATGGCATCAAAAGTTAAGTGCAACTTGTGTGATAAGTCCGTTGACTTTTCAGAGTTTCAATCTCATTATGAGAGATGCTCTGATTATCGTAATAATGTGGTGTGTGATCTTTGCTCTAAGTCCATCGACTTAATAGAGTTTGATAGTCATGCTTGGGACCTAGGAATGCTTTTGAGATTCTTATGAGCAAAGGATCTTCAAGGTCCTTCAACGTCAGGAGCTTCAAAACGGCCTCGATTGGATACTCCGATGGAACTAAGGATTATTGACTGTTCATTCGGCCCTGGTGCCCCTCACGTGTGATGCGCTTAAAAATGTTCTCATTGATCGGCTCCATCAATTTTTTGAGTTCCTCGAACGATTGGGTCGATGGAGAAGCGAGCTCTTCTTCATCAACATCTGGAGCGTTATCACAATCTTCCATTTCGTCGACATTAAAATCATCATCGCCAGCCCCAAATGGCGACTGTTCTACCTCAAATTGTGAGCCAGAGCCAACGAGTTTTCTAGAAGAGTAAGAGGCAGCGTCTAGGCAGCACATGATTGTGCAAATTTATCAAATTTCGATGAGCATTTGAGTGCAATATGAAAAATTATCTTCCATTTTTTCCACACTTTTTCCCAACTTTAACTTGTTTGGGTTAATTACAAAAATGCGCGCTAGGCAGTGACACCCTCAGAAATATACCAAGTATATACCGATGAAAAAACGACCTTAGCCCACTTATGACCTCTTTAATTAAACAAGATAACAAATTGAGTTAAACTGCGGAAAATAATACTGTTTGTAAAACTTTTCTCTGAAATTACAAAAAAAAAAAAAAAAAAACACACACACGATATCTTTCACTGTAACAGTGCCAAATTGATTCAATTTTCTTTATTTTTGGTGGAATATTAAAAAACCGCCTAATCGTTCCGTCGAGGATGGGAAACCATATTTCTCGATTTTGATTCAAGATATGCTAATTTTAGCCACTCCCTTTTATTGAACTTTTTATATAAATAAAAAAATGTTGTAACGAAAAAGGTCGAACTGCCCACAAAGTTTTTTTTGTACACGATTAGCTACTTTTAAGTACTCCTGAGTACATATGTAGATGTGCCAGTTCATAGAACGAATAGATAAAACCACACCATGAAAAACCACGAATTCATTAAACATTTCTAACGCCCCAAATCTATCTGCGTATTTGAAAAGTAATTAAAAAATTTAATTTTGTAATAATAAAACGAGGGGGAACGTTGTGAGTTGCTGCGGACGCCGCAACTCTACATTTATACCCGATACTTAGTCAGTATGGCTCCCCTCCGGCAGACGCCGCGAATATTAAACGACACGAGATAGAGTGCGTGCGAGAGAGACAGAAAATCAGTCTGACCGTGACGTCGGGCGCTGCGTAGCCACTGCAAATTGATTTGTTCCTTTTGGCTATAAAAATGATCCAGATTCAGCAATCTGATAGATATGGTTGTTATCTATGATTCTGCGTTTTTAGTTTTCTCGAATCTGCAATATTGTGGATGCAACAGATTTTCGTCCTTTGTGTGGGCGGAAGGGGGTGGGGCGAAATTTTGAGATAAACGTTTTATAGTGAGATCTAACAGGAGTGCGGATACTAAATTTGGTTACTCTACCGTTAATAGTCTCTGAGATTTGTGGATGCCCCAGATTGTTGTCCTTTGCGGGGGCGTAAGGGGGTGTGGCGAAATTTTGACACAAAACGGTCAAGGTCCGATATCACAGGAGTGTGGATACCAAAATTGGTTGCCCTGGCTCTTATAGGTTCTGAGATCCTTGAACTCATATTTTGCAATTGGCTAAACCGACCATGAAACCTGTGTGTCAGAGAGAGACAGAGCGAGAAAGAATGAAATTGTTTTCTTGATTCTGGCTATAATAATTATACGATCTGGTTCAGATTTTGCACTCTAAAAGATATAGTCATCTTCTACGATTCTGCGTTCTTAGTTTTCTCGTATCGTCGAAATTGTGGATGCCACAGATTTTCGCCCTTTGTGGGGTCGGAAGTGGGGGGGGGGGGGGGGTGGGGTAGGGCAAAGTTTTGAAATATTCTTGTAGCAGTGACATATCACAGAAGTCTGGATCCAAAACATCGTTGCTCTAGCTCTTATAATCTTTGAGCACTAGGCGCTGAAGGGACGGACAGACGGACGGACGGACAGACGGACAGACATTCAGGGCTCAATCAATTCGGCTATTGATGCTGATCCAGAATATATATACTTTATTGGGTCGGAAACGATTCCTTCTGGACGTTACACACATCCACTTTTACCACAAATCTAATATACCCCAATACTCATTTTGAGTATCGGGTATAATAAAAGAAAGTTACATAGCCCCTCCCATCAGGTAACCAACCTCTACCAAAGAATTTTCGCACATGTGGCTAATATCAGTTAAATCTGTTAAGGGGGCAAGGTGCACATGCCAAGGCCGCCTCAATAAATCAATTCGCGTGCCGAAATTTAATAAGTTTTTTAAAACCCAACATTTAATCACTGTTACATACAGTTACAGTTAAATAACCCCCGCTTGCATGAAGGTTCGTTGCAGCGATTGAGAACCAATTATAAGCCACCAAGAAGACTGATTGCTGATAATAATAATATTTCAGTTTTGCATTTAAATTTTCTCATCGTCATACATACATAACGAGAAAAGTTCGGAATTTTTGAATAATGTGCAATCATTGAGACGGCACACTTCCCAAGTGATGGCTCAGTAACTTCGATGGCGCATATCCTCACAAAACGCCAGACGCTGACAGTCTGTAATATATGATTATTATAATGAAAATACAATGAAGATTAGTCGATATTTAATTGGAGTAAAGTAATTACAATGGGGTACTGGGAGGAGAATATTTTAAGGCTTAAGGACTAACACGGAATAAAAGAGCAGTGTTTACATGGTTGGGTGGGTAAACTCGAAATAACAACACCTGAATCCGCGCGGCTATACATATGACACAATCGACTGGATTTCTGTAACCCCTAACGCCAGGTTGGCAATTAAAATCTTTTTTATGTGTTTAACTAGAACAACTAAAAGATCCAGCCCATCCAAATAGCCCTGGGCGAAAGATCCCCCAAAATATTGTGGAGGGAAACAAGGATGATAGTTTTCCCACGGATTTGATAACCGTTACGGGCACCGAAGGCAATCTACCTCCTCTTGCATTTACGGCATTAATTATTGTAATATTAACCCGGCCAAATAGAGGGGCACCCGCCGCTCTCAGCGATTCATTTCAAAAACGCAATCAAATTTGAATTTTGAGTCTTTGTCTCCGGGCGGTCTCGAACCTATTTCATCAAAAGAGCCTGCGAGACTCAACGCGCAGCACCAAACAGGTCTCTCCACAAAAATCGGAAATTTGTGAATTTTGTTGAGCAAGCAGTCCACACTTAAATAAACTGCTTGCATTAACATACCCTTTTGGTCAATTTAAAACTAGCCGCCAAAATTTTTTAAAATTTTTAATTAAATTTGAGTTTTCACTCCATTCAATCCAGTCATAATTCCATTTTCATGGTTTAAAATGTGTGTGTTAATTGTTGATAGTACAAAAATTGTTTATGACTTCGTACGAAAACATTTGGAACTAAAGATAGCAGCTAAGATGAGACTTAAATTGTTCTTTATTCTGTTGTTGATTATTCTAGCAATGGTTTTATTTATGACGAAAGTCAGTGCCAAACGATGGGCTGATGGAGTAGATGGAGTGTGTGCCTAATCACATTTTATAGTGTTAAATTATACCAATAAAGATGATGTAGCAAGCTTAGCGATAGTTGATTTAAACAAGTAAATTCATTATTTTTGAGATACCAGCTGATCTCAAAGCGTAGAGCTCTGAGATACACTACTCACAATGCAGGCAGCCGAAACTGAGGTTTGCACATACCTATCTATCAAATGTAGACCTCAAAGTATTATAATTCAACTAACTAATCGCCAATTCCACAGCCCAAGCGTACCAAGAGTTATATTGATGAGGTATACCGACTTTTAGAGGAAAAGCACGTGTCGCTGTGCGCTATAGTGGTTATTGGGAAGGCGAGAGTTCTCCTTTTGATTCCTCATTGATGCGCCGAACTAAATTCTATTTTGAGACCGGTGCAGGTTGCGATGTGCTAGAAGGCCTCCAGGCTGCTGTACTTACCATGCGCCCATATGAAAAAGCCGAATTTATTATATCCTATAAGTTGCTATTTCACGAGATGGGCTGCCCGCCGCGCATTAAACCACGTTCAGATGGACTTTTCAAAATCGAAGTTCTTCACTTCACATTGATCGGGGACTCAGATGCCTTCGCGTCAATGGCCGCTGTGGATCGGGACAAGTTTGCAATAGTTTACCCCAAGGCATTAGACATGCACATGCATGGCAAGGACTGTGTGAAGCGCTTTCGCTATCGCAACGCCGTCACTGCCTTCGAGCGGGCCGTAAAAAAAATGTTGTAACGAAAAAGGTCGAACTGCCCACAAAGTTTTTTTTCTACACGATTAGCTTCTTTTAAGTACTCCTGAGTACATATGTAGATGTGCCAGTTCATAGAACGAATAGATAAAACCACACCATGAAAAACCACGAATTCATTAAACATTTCTAACGCCCCAAATCTATCTGCGTATTTGAAAAGTAATTAAAAAATTTAATTTTGTAATAATAAAACGAGGGGGAACGTTGTGAGTTGCTGCGGACGCCGCAACTCTACATTTATACCCGATACTTAGTCAGTATGGCTCCCCTCCGGTAGACGCCGCGAATATTAAACGACACGAGAAAGAGTGCGTGCGAGAGACAGAAAATCAGTCTGACCGTGACGTCGGGCGCTGCGTAGCCACTGCAAATTGATTTGTTCCTTTTGGCTATAAAAATTATCTGATCTGATCCAGATTCAGCAATCTGATAGATATGGTCGTTATCTATGATTCTGCGTTTTTAGTTTTCTCGAATCTGCAATATTGTGGATACAACAGATTTTCGTCTTTTGTGTGGGCGGAAGGGGGTGGGGCGAAATTTTGAGATATATGTTTTAAAGTGAGATCTAACAGGAGTGCGGACACCAAATTTGGTTACTCTAGCCTTAATAGTCTCTGAGATTTGTGAATTTCCCCAGATTTCCATCCTTTGCGGGGGCGGAAGGGGGTGGGGCGAAATTTTGAGATAAACGTTTTATAGTGAGATCTAACAGGAGTGCGGATACTAAATTTGGTTACTCTACCGTTAATAGTCTCTGAGATTTGTGGATGCCCCAGATTGTTGTCCTTTGCGGGGCGTAAGGGGGTGTGGCGAAATTTTGACACAAAACGGTCAAGGTCCGATATCACAGGAGTGTGGATACCAAAATTGGTTGCCCTGGCTCTTATAGGTTCTGAGATCCTTGAACTCATATTTTGCAATTGGCTAAACCGACCATGAAACCTGTGTGTCAGAGAGAGACAGAGCGAGAAAGAATGAAATTGTTTTCTTGATTCTGGCTATAATAATTATACGCTCTGGTTCAGATTTTGCACTCTAAAAGATATAGTCATCTTCTACGATTCTGCGTTTTTAGTTTGCTCGTATCGTCGAAATTGTGGATGCCACAGATTTTCGCCCTTTGTGGCGTCGGAAGGGGGGGGGGGGGGAAAGTTTTGAAATATTCCAAAACATCGTTGCTCTAGCTCTTATAGTCTTTGAGCACTAGGCGCTGAAGGGGACGGACAGACGGACGGACGGACAGACATTCAGGGCTCAATCGCCTCGGCTATTGATGCTGATCCAGAATATATATACTTTATTGGGTCGGAAACGATTCCTTCTGGACGTTACACACATCCACTTTTACCACAAATCTAATATACCCCAATACTCATTTTGAGTATCGGGTATAATAAAAGAAAGTTACATAGCCCCTCCCATCAGGTAACCAACCTCTACCAAAGAATTTTCGCACATGTGGCTAATATCAGTTAAATCTGTTAAGGGGGCATGGTGCACATGCCAAGGCCGCCTCAATACATCAATTCGCGTGCCGAAATTTAATAAGTGCTCTCCAGAATTAAGCCCTGTTTTTAAAACCCAACATTTAATCACAGTTAAATAACCCCCGCTTGCATGCAGGTTCGTTGCAGCGATTGAGAACCAATTATAAGCCACCAACAAGACTGATTGCTGATAATAATAATATTTCAGTTTTGCATTTAAATTTTCTCATCGTCATACATACATGACGAGAAAAGTTCGGAATTTTTGAATAATGTGCAATCATTGAAACGGCACACTTCCCAAGTGATGGCTCAGTAACTTCGATGGCGCATATCCTCACAAAACGCCAGACGCTGACAGTCTGTAATATATGATTATTATAATGAAAATACAATGAAGATTAGTCGATATTTAATTGGAGTAAAGTAATTACAATGGGGTACTGGGAGGAGAATATATTAAGGCTTAAGGACTAACACGGAATAAAAGAGCAGTGTTTACATGGTTGGGTGGGTAAACTCGAAATAACAACACCTGAATCCGCGCGGCTATACATATGACACAATCGACTGGATTTCTGTAACCCCTAACGCCAGGTTGGCAATTAAAATCTTTTTTATGTGTTTAACTAGAACAACTAAAAGATACAGCCCATCCAAATAGCCCTGGGCGAAAGATCCCCCAAAATATTGTGGAGGGAAACAAGGATGATAGTTTTCCCACGGATTTGATAACCGTTACGGGCACCGAAGGCGAATTCCCACCTGTTCAATGAATCTACCTCCTCTTGCATTTACGGCATTAATTATTGTAATATTAACCCGGCCAAATAGAGGGGCACCCGCCGCTCTCAGCGATTCATTTCAAAAACGCAATCAAATTTGAATTTTGAGTCTTTGTCTCCGGGCGGTCTCGAACCTATTTCATCAAAAGAGTCTGCGAGACTCAACGCGCAGCACCAAACAGGTCTCTCCACAAAAATCGGAAATTTGTGAATTTTGTTGAGCAAGCAGTCCACACTTAAATAAACTGCTTGCATTAACATACCCTTTTGGTCAATTTAAAACTAGACGCCAAAATTTTTTTAAATTTTTAATCAAATTTGAGTTTTTACTCCATTCAATCCAGTCATAATTCCATTTTCATGGTTTAAAATGTGTGTGTTAATTGTTGATAGTACAAAAACTGTTTATGACTTCGTACGAAAACATTTGGAACTAAAGATAGCAGCTAAGATGAGACTTAAATTGTTCTTTATTCTGTTGTTGATTATTCTAGCAATGGTTTTATTTATGACGAAAGTCAGTGCCAAACGATGGGCTGATGGAGTAAATGGAGTGTGTGCCTAATCACTTTTTATAGTGTTAAATTATACAAATAAAGATGATGTAGCAAGCTTAGCGATAGTTGATTTAAACAAGGAAATTCATTATTTTTGAGATACCAGCTGATCTCAAAGCGTAGAGCTCTGAGATACACTACTCACAATGCAGGCAGCCGAAACTGAGGTTTGCACATACCTATCTATCAAATGTAGACCTCAAAGTATTATAATTCAACTAACTAATCGCCAATTCCACAGCCCAAGCGTACCAAGAGTTATATTGATGAGGTATACCGACTTTTAGAGGAAAAGCCAGGGGTTGAAGAAATATTAATCATGAATCGTTCCGGTGTGCCGATCAAAACGTCAATGGAACGCCAAGATGCACTTCAACATGCCTGTCTTTATGAGAATTTGCGTGAAAAGTGTCAGGCATTTCTATCAAAAATGGAGCCACCACAGCTCCTGACCATGTTGCGAGTCCGTACCAGATTCCACGAGGTCCTGCTAACACCTGATGGCAAGTGCAAAATCCAAAGGATACACATCTTAAGGTTGAGGATCTAAATCGTCATTCCTCCAATTTTTAAATAATTGCTCCTACATATATCTACGTTGTTAGTCATCCAACTTCTTACACGTAAAACATTCTTCTCACTTTGTACACAGCCTAAACACAACAAACTGTTCATTTATGTGACTACCTGAATATAAATTCAATCAAATAAGTAATAAATAGTCCTCAGAGCTTCAGCTTAAAAACAAAATATATTCCAAAAACAGATGACATTTTCTGACCAACAGAAAGTAAATATATTCTTGTACTCGTATTTTCATACTCTTCAGTATGTACAACATAGTTTGTAAGACGCGTCACAGCAACCATCACACTAGAAAACCGTTCTTCTAGAACTAATGTCAAATATTGAATTTGGTTGTCTGTTGTTTATTTAAATGGATTAATCCTTCAATGGGAAACAGTGCCCGAATCAGTGCAGATTTAGCTTGGACAACGTCAAGTCATTCTCGTCAATAGGGGACACCGTTAGTTTCATTTTGTGCTCCTTGGCCATTTTGGATAACATTACAATGTCCGAGTTTATATAGGCACCCCGCAAAAGTGCCACCGACGATTTTTCGGAAGTCTCAAGCTCCTTCACAAGTTCTTCAACACTGGGATTACATTTGGTTTCATCCTTTACTTCTTTAAACTTCTGGCCTGACAACGCACGAGTCCAAATGTCCTGAGATGCCTCTTTGTATTTTTTGATTTTCTTGTCCAGGTCAGTAATCTTAGCGCTGATCTCATTGTTATCGGGCTTCTTGGCTTGAGCCTGCATAAATATACACCGAGCATCCTTATATTCGCCTAAGGCGGACAGGGCGCAACCTTCCTGGTAGAGGGCCTTACAGGAAGGCTTATTTTCAGTGAGACGCCGCAAGGCTTTCATCGTAATGCACACGCGTTTGGGATTATGCAATTTATTGTAGCAGATCATCAAGTTTTGCTGGAAAAGTTAAAAAAAAAACACATAAGTGGGGATGAGCCACGACGCTACAAGTTGCATAGTTACATTGAGAGTGATCAACAGAGCGATTTGCTTGCGCTCATCCTCATCATTGGCTAGACGGCAATAGTTTAGAGAGCTTACGGCCCGCTCGAAGGCAGTGACGGCGTTGCGGTAGCGAAAGCGCTTCACACAGTCCTTGCCATGCATGTGCATGTCTAATGCCTTGGGGTAAACTATTGCAAACTTGTCCCGATCCACAGCGGCCATTGACGCGAAGGCATCTGAGTCCCCGATCAATGTGAAGTGAAGAACTTCGATTTTGAAAAGTCCATCTGAACGTGGTTTAATGCGCGGCGGGCAGCCCATCTCGTGAAATAGCAACTTATAGGATATAATAAATTCGGCTTTTTCATATGGGCGCATGGTAAGTACAGCAGCCTGGAGGCCTTTTAGCACATCGCAACCTGCACCGGTCTCAAAATAGAATTTAGTTCGGCGCATCAATGAGGAATCAAAAGGATAACTCTCGCCTTCCCAATAACCACTATAGCGCACAGCGACACGTGCCTTGTCTGGCACCAGACCTCGGCCCTGGTGCCCCTCACGTGTGATGCGCTTAAAAATGTTCTCATTGATCGGCTCCATCAATTTTTTGAGTTCCTCGAACGATTGGGTCGATGGAGAAGCGAGCTCTTCTTCATCAACATCTGGAGCGTTATCACAATCTTCCATTTCGTCGACATTAAAATCATCATCGCCAGCCCCAAATGGCGACTGTTCTACCTCAAATTGTGAGCCAGAGCCAACGAGTTTTCTAGAAGAGTAAGAGGCAGCGTCTAGGCAGCACATGATTGTGCAAATTTATCAAATTTCGATGCTGCAGTAGTTCCTTGAGCATTTGAGTGCAATATGAAAAATTATCTTCCATTTTTTCCACACTTTTTCCCAACTTTAACTTGTTTGGGTTAATTACAAAAATGCGCGCTAGGCAGTGACACCCTCAGAAATATACCAAGTATATACCGATGAAAAAACGACCTTAGCACACTTATGACCTCTTTAATTAAACAGGATAACAAATTGAGTTAAACTGCGAAAAATAATACTGTTTGTAAATCTTTTCTCTGAAATTACAAAAAAAAAAACACACACACACGATATCTTTCACTGTAACAGCGCCAAAATGATTGAGCATTTGAGTGCAATATGAAAAATTATCTTCCATTTTTTCCACACTTTTTCCCAACTTTAACTTGCTTGGGTTAATTACAAAAATGCGCGCTAGGCAGTGACACCCTCAGAAATATACCAAGTATATACCGATGAAAAAACGACCTTAGCACACTTATGACCTCTTTAATTAAACAGGATAACAAATTGAGTTAAACTGCGAAAAATAATACTGTTTGTAAATCTTTTCTCTGAAATTACAAAAAAAAAACACACACACGATATCTTTCACTGTAACAGCGCCAAAATGATTCAATTTTCTTTATTTTTTATTAAAGTTTTGAAATATTCTTGTAGCAGTGACATATCACAGAAGTCTGGATCCAAAACATCGTTTCTCTAGCTCTTATAGTCTTTGAGCACTAGGCGCTGAAGGGGACGGACAGACGGACGGACGGACAGACGGACAGACATTCAGGGCTCAATCGCCTCGGCTATTGATGCTGATCCAGAATATATATACTTTATTGGGTCGGAAACTATTCCTTCTGGACGTTACACACATCCACTTTTACCACAAATCTAATATACCCCAATACTCATTTTGAGTATCGGGTATAATAAAAGAAAGTTACATAGCCCCTCCCATCAGGTAACCAACCTCTACCAAAGAATTTTCGCACATGTGGCTAATATCAGTTAAATCTGTTAAGGGGGCATGGTGCACATGCCAAGGCCGCCGAATTTAATAAGTGCTCTCCAGAATTAAGCCCTGTTTTTAAAACCCAACATTTAATCACAGTTAAATAACCCCCGCTTGCATGCAGGTTCGTTGCAGCGATTGAGAACCAATTATAAGCCACCAACAAGACTGATTGCTGATAATAATAATATTTCAGTTTTGCACTTAAATTTTCTCATCGTCATACATACATGACGAGAAAAGTTCGGAATTTTTGAATAATGTGCAATCATTGAGACGGCACACTTCCCAAGTGATGGCTCAGTAACTTCGATGGCGCACATCCTCACAAAACGCCAGACGCTGACAGTCTGTAATATATGATTATTATAATGAAAATACAATGAAGATTAGTCGATATTTAATTGGAGTAAAGTAATTACAATGGGGTACTGGGAGGAGAATATATTAAGGCTTAAGGACTAACACGGAATAAAAGAGCAGTGTTTACATGGTTGGGTGGGTAAACTCGAAATAACAACACCTGAATCCGCGCGGCTATACATATGACACAATCGACTGGATTTCTGAAACCCCTAACGCCAGGTTGGCAATTAAAATCTTTTTTATGTGTTTAACTAGAACAACTAAAAGATCCAGCCCATCCAAATAGCCCTGGGCGAAGGATCCCCCAAAATATTGTGGAGAGAAACAAGGATGATAGTTTTCCTACGGATTTGATAACCGTTACGGGCACCAAAGGCGAATTCCCACCTGTTCAATGAATCTACCTCCTCTTGCATTTACGGCATTAATTATTGTAAAATTAACCCGGCCAAATAGAGGGGCACCCGCCGCTCTCAGCGATTCATTTCAAAAACGCAATCAATTTGAATTTTGAGTCTTTGTCTCCGGGCGGTCTCGAACCTATGTCATCAAAAGAGTCTGCGAGACTCAACGCGCAGCACCAAACAGGTCTCTCCACAAAAATCGGAAATTAAAACTAGCCGACAAAATTTTTTTAAATTTAATTAAAAATTTGAGTTTTTACTCCATTCAATCCAGTCATAATTCCATTTTCATGGTTTAAAATGTGTGTGTTAATTGTTGATATTACAAAAACTGTTTATGACTTCGTACGAAAACATTTGGAACTAAAGATAGCAGCTAAGATGAGACTTAAATTGTTCTTTATTCTGTTGTTGATTATTCTAGCAATGGTTTTATTAATGACGAAAGTCAGTGCCAAACGATGGGCTGATGGAGTAGATGGAGTGTGTGCCTAATCACTTTTTATAGTGTTAAATTATACCAATAAAGATGATGTAGCAAGCTTAGCGATAGTTGATTTAAACAAGTAAATTCATTATTTTTGAGATACCAGCTGATCTCAAAGCGTAGAGCTCTGAGATACACTACTCACAATGCAGGCAGCCGAAACTGAGGTTTGCACATACCTATCAAGTGTAGACCTCAAAGTATTATAATTCAACTAACTAATCGCCAATTCCACAGCCCAAGCGTACCAAGAGTTATATTTATGAGGTATACCGACTTTTAGAGGAAAAGCCAGGGGTTGAAGAAATATTAATCATGAATCGTTCCGGTGTGCCGATCAAAACGTCAATGGAACGCCAAGACGCACTTCAACATGCCTGTCTTTATGAGAATTTGCGTGAAAAGTGTCAGGCATTTCTATCAAAAATGGAGCCTCCACAGCTCCTGACCATGTTGCGAGTCCGTACCAGATTCCACGAGGTCCTGCTAACACCTGATGGCAAGTGCAAAATCCAAAGGATACACATCTTAAGGTTGAGGATCTAAATCGTCATTCCTCCAATTTTTAAATAATTGCTCCTACATATATCTACGTTGTTAGTCATCCAACTTCTTACACGTAAAACATTCTTCTCACTTTGTACACAGCCCAAACACAACAAACTGTTCATTTATGTGACTACCTGAATATAAATTCAATCAAATAAGTAATAAATAGTCCTCAGAGCTTCAGCTTAAAAACAAAATATATTCCAAAAACAGATGACATTTTCTGACCAACAGAAAGTAAATATATTCTTGTACTCGTATTTTCATACTCTTCAGTATGTACAACATAAACGTTAAGTTCTTCTAGAACTAATGTAAAATATTGAATTTGGTTGTCTGTTGTTTATTTAAATGGATTAATCCTTCAATGGGAAACAGTGCCCGAATCAGTGCAGATTTAGCTTGGACAACGTCAAGTCATTCTCGTCAATAGGGGACACCGTTAGTTTCATTTTGTGCTCCTTGGCCATTTTGGATAACATTACAATGTCCGAGTTTATATAGGCACCCCGATTTTTCGGAAGTCTCAAGCTCCTTCACAAGTTCTTCAACACTGGGATTACATTTGGTTTCATCCTTTACTTCTTTAAACTTCTGGCCTGACAACGCACGAGTCCAAATGTCCTGAGATGCCTATTTGTATTTTTTGATTTTCTTGTCCAGGACAGTAATCTTAGCACTGATCTCATTGTTATCGGGCTTCTTGGCTTGAGCCTGCATAAATATACACCGAGCATCCTTATATTCGCCTAAGGCGGACAGGGCGCAACCTTCCTGGTAGAGGGCCTTACAGGAAGGCTTATTTTCAGTGAGACGCCGCAAGGCTTTCATTGTAATGCACACGCGTTTGGGATTATGCAATTTATTGTAGCAGATCATCAAGTTTTGCTGGAAAAGTTTAAAAAAAAACACATAAGTGGGGATGAGCCACGACGCTACAAGTTGCATAGTTACATTGAGAGTGATCAACAGAGCGATTTGCTTGCGCTCATCCTCATCATTGGCTAGACGGCAATAGTTTAGAGAGCTTACGGCCCGCTCGAAGGCAGTGACGGCGTTGCGGTAGCGAAAGCGCTTCACACAGTCCTTGCCATGCATGTGCATGTCTAATGCCTTGGGGTAAACTATTGCAAACTTGTCCCGATCCACAGCGGCCATTGACGCGAAGGCATCTGAGTCCCCGATCAATGTGAAGTGAAGAACTTCGATTTTGAAAAGCCCATCTGAACGTGGTTTAATGCGCGGCGGGCAGCCCATCTCGTGAAATAGCAACTTATAGGATATAATAAATTCGGCTTTTTCATATGGGCGCATGGTAAGTACAGCAGCCTGAAGGCCTTTTAGCACATCGCAACCTGCACCGGTCTCAAAATAGAATTTAGTTCGGCGCATCAATGAGGAATCAAAAGGAGAACTCTCGCCTTCCCAATAACCACTATAGCGCACAGCGACACGTGCCTTGTCTGGCACCAGACCTCGGCCCTGGTGCCCCTCACGTGTGATGCGCTTAAAAATGTTCTCATTGATCGGCTCCATCAATTTTTTGAGTTCCTCGAACGATTGGGTCGATGGAGAAGCGAGCTCTTCTTCATCAACATCTGGAGCGTTATCACAATCTTCCATTTCGTCGACATTAAAATCATCATCGCCAGCCCCAAATGGCGACTGTTCTACCTCAAATTGTGAGCCAGAGCCAACGAGTTTTCTAGAAGAGTAAGAGGCAGCGTCTAGGCAGCACATGATTGTGCAAATTTATCAAATTTCGATGCTTACCCAAGTTGCAGTGGTTCCTTGAGCATATGAGTGCAATATGAAAAATTATCTTCCATTTTTTCCACACTTTTTCCCAACTTTAACTTGTTTGGGTTAATTACAAAAATGCGCGCTAGGCAGTGACACCCTCAGAAATATACCAAGTATATACCGATAAAAAAACGACCTTAGCACACTTATGACCTCTTTAATTAAACAGGATAACAAATTGAGTTAAACTGCGAAAAATAATACTGTTTGTAAATCTTTTCTCTGAAATTACAAAAAAAAAAACACACACACGATATCTTTCGTTGTAACAGCGCCAAAATGATTCAATTTTCTTTATTTTTTATTAAAGTTTTGAAATATTCTTGTAGCAGTGACATATCACAGAAGTCTGGATCCAAAACATCGTTTCTCTAGCTCTTATAGTCTTTGAGCACTAGGCGCTGAAGGGGACGGACAGACGGACGGACGGACAGACGGACAGACATTCAGGGCTCAATCGCCTCGGCTATTGATGCTGATCCACAATATATATACTTTATTGGGTCGGAAACTATTCCTTCTGGACGTTACACACATCCACTTTTACCACAAATCTAATATACCCCAATACTCATTTTGAGTATCGGGTATAATAAAAGAAAGTTACATAGCCCCTCCCATCAGGTAACCAACCTCTACCAAAGAATTTTCGCACATGTGGCTAATATCAGTTAAACCTGTTAAGGGGGCATGGTGCACATGCCAAGGCCGCCTCAATACATCAATTCGCGTGCCGAAATTTAATAAGTGCTCTCCAGAATTAAGCCCTGTTTTTAAAACCCAACATTTAATCACTGTTACATACAGTTACAGTTAAATAACCCCCGCTTGCATGCAGGTTCGTTGCAGCGATTGAGAACCAATTATAAGCCACCAACAAGACTGATTGCTGATAATAATAATATTTCAGTTTTGCATTTAAATTTTCTCATCGTCATACATACATGACGAGAAAAGTTCGGAATTTTTGAATAATGTGCAATCATTGAGACGGCACACTTCCCAAGTGATGGCTCAGTAACTTCGATGGCGCACATCCTCACAAAACGCCAGACGCTGGCAGTCTGTAATATATGATTATTATAATGAAAATACAATGAAGATTAGTCGATATTTAATTGGAGTAAAGTAATTACAATGGGGTACTGGGAGGAGAATATATTAAGGCTTAAGGACTAACACGGAATAAAAGAGCAGTGTTTACATGGTTGGGTGGGTAAACTCGAAATAACAACACCTGAATCCGCGCGGCTATATGACACAATCGACTGGATTTCTGAAACCCCTAACGCCAGGTTGGCAATTAAAATCTTTTTTATGTGTTTAACTAGAACAACTAAAAGATCCAGCCCATCCAAATAGCCCTGGGCGAAAGATCCCCCAAAATATTGTGGAGAGAAACAAGGATGATAGTTTTCCTACGGATTTGATAACCGTTACGGGCACCAAAGGCGAATACCCACCTGTTCAATGAATCTACCTCCTCTTGCATTTACGGCATTAATTATTGTAAAATTAACCCGGCCAAATAGAGGGGCACCCGCCGCTCTCAGTGATTCATTTCAAAAACGCAATCAAATTTGAATTTTGAGTCTTTGTCTCCGGGCGGTCTCGAACCTATGTCATCAAAAGAGTCTGCGAGACTCAACGCGCAGCACCAAACAGGTCTCTCCACAATCGGAAATTTGTGAATTTTGTTGAGCAAGCAGTCCACACTTAAATAAACTGCTTGCATTAACATACCCTTTTGGTCAATTTAAAACTAGCCGACAACATTTTTTTAAATTTAATTAAAAATTTGAGTTTTTACTCCATTCAATCCAGTCATAATTCTATTTTCATGGTTTAAAATGTGTGTGTTAATTGTTGATATTACAAAAACTGTTTATGACTTCGTACGAAAACATTTGGAACTAAAGATAGCAGCTAAGATGAGACTTAAATTGTTCTTTATTCTGTTGTTGATTATTCTAGCAATGGTTTTATTAATGACGAAAGTCAGTGCCAAACGATGGGCTGATGGAGTAGATGGAGTGTGTGCCTAATCACTTTTTATAGTGTTAAATTATACCAATAAAGATGATGTAGCAAGCTTAGCGATAGTTGATTTAAACAAGTAAATTCATTATTTTTGATATACCAGCTGATCTCAAAGCGTAGAGCTCTGAGATACACTACTCACAATGCAGGCAGCCGAAACTGAGGTTTGCACATACCTATCTATCAAGTGTAGACCTCAAAGTATTATAATTCAACTAACTAATCGCCAATTCCACAGTTATATTTATGAGGTATACCGACTTTTAGAGGAAAAGCCAGGGGTTGAAGAAATATTAATCATGAATCGTTCCGGTGTGCCGATCAAAACGTCAATGGAACGCCAAGACGCACTTCAACATGCCTGTCTTTATGAGAATTTGCGTGAAAAGTGTCAGGCATTTCTATCAAAAATGGAGCCTCCACAGCTCCTGACCATGTTGCGAGTCCGTACCAGATTCCACGTGGTCCTGCTAACACCTGATGGCAAGTGCAAAATCCAAAGGATACACATCTTAAGGTTGAGGATCTAAATCGTCAGTCCTCTAATTTTTAAATAATTGCTCCTACATATATCTAGGTTGTTAGTCATCCAACTTCTTACACGTAAAACATTCTTCTCACTTTGTACACAGCCCAAACACAACAAACTGTTCATTTATGTGACTACCTGAATATAAATTCAATCAAATAAGTAATAAATAGTCCTCAGAGCTTCAGCTTAAAAACAAAATATATTCCAAAAACAGATGACATTTTCTGACCAACAGAAAGTAAATATATTCTTGTACTCGTATTTTCATACTCTTCAGTATGTACAACATAAACGTTAAGTTCTTCTAGAACTAATGTAAAATATTGAATTTGGTTGTCTGTTGTTTATTTAAATGGATTAATCCTTCAATGGGAAACAGTGCCCGAATCAGTGCAGATTTAGCTTGGACAACGTCAAGTCATTCTCGTCAATAGGGGACACCGTTAGTTTCATTTTGTGCTCCTTGGCCATTTTGGATAACATTACAATGTCCGAGTTTATATAGGCACCCCGCAAAAGTGCCACCGACGATTTTTCGGAAGTCTCAAGCTCCTTCACAAGTTCTTCAACACTGGGATTACATTTGGTTTCATCCTTTTCTTCTTTAAACTTCTGGCCTGACAACGCACGAGTCCAAATGTCCTGAGATGCCTCTTTGTATTTTTTGATTTTCTTGTCCAGGTCAGTAATCTTAGCACTGATCTCATTGTTATCGGGCTTCTTGGCTTGAGCCTGCATAAATATACACCGAGCATCCTTATATTCGCCTAAGGCGGACAGGGCGCAACCTTCCTGGTAGAGGGCCTTACAGGAAGGCTTATTTTCAGTGAGACGCCGCAAGGCTTTCATCGTAATGCACACGCGTTTGGGATTATGCAATTTATTGTAGCAGATCATCAAGTTTTGCTGGAAAAGTTAAAAAAAAAACACATAAGTGGGGATGAGCCACGACGCTACAAGTTGCATAGTTACATTGAGAGTGATCAACAGAGCGATTTGCTTGCGCTCATCCTCATCATTGGCTAGACGGCAATAGTTTAGAGAGCTTACGGCCCGCTCGAAGGCAGTGACGGCGTTGCGGTAGCGAAAGCGCTTCACACAGTCCTTGCCATGCATGTGCATGTCTAATGCCTTGGGGTAAACTATTGCAAACTTGTCCCGATCCACAGCGGCCATTGACGCGAAGGCATCTGAGTCCCCGATCAATGTGAAGTGAAGAACTTCGATTTTGAAAAGTCCATCTGACCGTGGTTTAATGCGCGGCGGGCAGCCCATCTCGTGAAATAGCAACTTATAGGATATAATAAATTCGGCTTTTTCATATGGGCGCATGGTAAGTACATCAGCCTGGAGGCCTTCTAGCACATCGCAACCTGCACCGGTCTCAAAATAGAATTTAGTTCGGCGCATCAATGAGGAATCAAAAGGAGAACTCTCGCCTTCCCAATAACCACTATAGCGCTCAGCGACACGTGCCTTGTCTGGCACCAGACCTCGGCCCTCACGTGTGATGCGCTTAAAAATGTTTTCATTGATCGGCTCCATCAATTTTTTGAGTTCCTCGAACGATTGGGTCGATGGAGAAGCGAGCTCTTCTTCATCAACATCTGGAGCGTTATCACAATCTTCCATTTCGTCGACATTAAAATCATCATCGCCAGCCCCCAATGGCGACTGTTCTACCTCAAATTGTGAGCCAGAGCCAACGAGTTTTCTAGAAGAGTAAGAGGCAGCGTCTAGGCAGCACATGATTGTGCTAATGTATCAAATTTCGATGCTTACCCAAGTTGCAGTGGTTCCTTGAGCATTTGAGTGCAATATGAAAAATTATCTTCCATTTTTTCCACACTTTTTCCCAACTTTAACTTGTTTGGGTTAATTACAAAAATGCGCGCTAGGCAGTGACACCCTCAGAAATATACCAAGTATATACCGATGAAAAAACGACCTTAGCACACTTATGACCTCTTTAATTAAACAGGATAACAAATTGAGTTAAACTGCGAAAAATAATACTGTTTGTAAATCTTTTCTCTGAAATTACAAAAAAAAAAAAAACACACACACACGATATCTTTCACTGTAACAGCGCCAAAATGATTCAATTTTCTTTATTTTTGGTGGAATATTAAAAAACCGCCTTGGGCGACAATGGGTTAATTGTTCCGTCGAGGATGGGAAACCATATTTCTCGATTTTGATTCAAGATATGCTAATTTTAGCCACTCCCTTTTATTGAACTTTTTATATAAATAAAAAAATTTTGTAACGAAAAAGGTCGAACTGCCCACAAAGTTTTTTTTCTACACGATTAGCTACTTTTAAGTACTCCTGAGTACATACATATGTAGATGTGCCAGTTCATAGAACGAATAGATAAAACCACACCATGAAAAACCACGAATTCATTAAACATTTCTAACGCCCCAAATCTATCTGCGTATTTGAAAAGTAATTAAAAAACTTAATTTTGTAATAATAAAACGAGGGAGAACGTTGTGAGTTGCTGCGGACGCCGCAACTCTACATTTATACCCGATACTTAGTCAGTATGGCTCCACTCCGGCAGACGCCGCGAATATTAAACGACACGAGAAAGAGTGCGTGCGAGAGAGACAGAAAATCAGTCTGACCGTGACGTCGGGCGCTGCGTAGCCACTGCTAATTGATTTGTTCCTTTTGGCTATAAAGATGATCTGATCTGATCCAGATTCAGCAATCTGATAGATATGGTCGTTATCTATGATTCTGCGTTTTTAGTTTTCTCGAATCGTCGAAATTGTGGATGCCATAGATTTTCGCCCGTTGTGTGGTCGGAAGTGGGGGGGGGGGGGGCAAAGTTTTGAAATATTCTTGTAGCAGTGACATATCACAGAAGTCTGGATCCAAAACATCGTTTCTCTAGCTCTTATAGTCTTTGAGCACTAGGCGCTGAAGGGGACGGACAGACGGACGGACGGACGGACGGACAGACGGACAGACATTCAGGGCTCAATCGCCTCGGCTATTGATGCTGATCCAGAATATATATACTTTATTGGGTCGGAAACGATTCCTTCTGGACGTTACACACAACCACTTTTACCACAAATCTAATATACCCCAATACTCATTTTGAGTATCGGGTATAATAAAAGAAAGTTACACAGCCCCTCCCATCAGGTAACCAACCTCTACCAAAGAATTTTCGCACATGTGGCTAATATCAGTTAAATCTGTTAAGGAGGCATGGTGCACATGCCAAGGCCGCCTCAATACATCAATTCGCGTGCCGAAATTTAATAAGTGCTCTCCAGAATTAAGCCCTGTTTTTAAAACCCAACATTTAATCACTGTTACATACAGTTACAGTTAAATAACCCCCGCTTGCATGCAGGTTCGTTGCAGCGATTGAGAACCAATTATAAGCCACCAACAAGACTGATTGCTGATAATAATAATATTTCAGTTTTGCATTTAAATTTTCTCATCGTCATACATACATGACGAGAAAAGTTCGGAATTTTTGAATAATGTGCAATCATTGAGACGGCACACTTCCCAAGTGATGGCTCAGTAACTTCGATGGCGCATATCCTCACAAAACGCCAGACGCTGACAGTCTGTAATATATGATTATTATAATGAAAATACAATGAAGATTAGTCGATATTTAATTGGAGTAAAGTAATTAACATGGGGGTACTGGGAGGAGAATATATTAAGGCTTAAGGACTAACACGGAATAAAAGAGCAGTGTTTACATGGTTGGGTGGGTAAACTCGAAATAACAACACCTGAATCCGCGCGGCTATACATATGACACAATCGACTGGATTTCTGAAACCCCTAACGCCAGGTTGGCAATTAAAATCTTTTTTATGTGTTTAACTAGAACAACTAAAAGATACAGCCCATCCAAATAGCCCTGGGCGAAAGATCCCCCAAAATATTGTGGAGAGAAACAAGGATGATAGTTTTCCCACGGATTTGATAACCGTTACGGGCACCAAAGGCGAATTCCCACCTGTTCAATGAATCTACCTCCTCTTGCATTTACGGCATTAATTATTGTAAAATTAACCCGGCCATATAGAGGTGCACCCGCCGCTCTCAGCGATTCATTTCAAAAACGCAATCAAATTTGAATTTTGAGTCTTTGTCTCCGGGCGGTCTCGAGCCTATGTCATCAAAAGAGTCTGCGAGACTCAACGCGCAGCACCAAACAGGTCTCTCCACAAAAATCGGAAATTTGTGAATTTTCTTGAGCAAGCAGTCCACACTTAAATAAACTGCTTGCATTAACATACCCTTTTGGTCAATTTAAAACTAGCCGACAAAATTTTTTAAATTTTTTTTAAATTAAATTTGAGTTTTTACTCCATTCAATCCAGTCATAATTCTATTTTCATGGTTTAAAATGTGTGTGTTAATTGTTGATAGTACAAAAACTGTTTATGACTTCGTACGAAAACATTTGGAACTAAAGATAGCAGCTAAGATGAGACTTAAATTGTTCTTTATTCTGTTGTTGATTATTCTAGCAATGGTTTTATTAATGACGAAAGTCAGTGCCAAACGATGGGCTGATGGAGTAGATGGAGTGTGTGCCTAATCACTTTTTATAGTGTTAAATTATACCAATAAAGATGATGCAGCAAGCTTAGCGATAGTTGATTTAAACAAGTAAATTCATTATTTTTGAGATACCAGCTGATCTCAAAGCGTAGAGCTCTGAGATACACTACTCACAATGCAGGCAGCCGAAACTGAGGTTTGCACATACCTGTCTATCAAGTGTAGACCTCAAAGTATTATAATTCAACTAACTAATCGCCAATTCCACAGCCCAAGCGTACTAAGAGTTAAATTTATGAGGTATACCGACTTTTAGAGGAAAAGCCAGGGGTTGAAGAAATATTAATCATGAATCGTTCCGGTGTGCCGATCAAAACGTCAATGGAACGCCAAGACGCACTTCAACATGCCTGTCTTTATGAGAATTTGCGTGAAAAGTGTCAGGCATTTCTATCAAAAATGGAGCCACCACAGCTCCTGACCATGTTGCGAGTCCGTACCAGATTCCACGAGGTCCTGCTAACACCTGATGGCAAGTGCAAAATCCAAAGGATACACATCTTAAGGTTGAGGATCTAAATCGTCATTCCTCCAATTTTTAAATAATTGCTCCTACATATATCTACGTTGTTAGTCATCCAACTTCTTACACGTAAAACATTCTTCTCACTTTGTACACAGCCCAAACACAACAAACTGTTCATTTATGTGACTACCTGAATATAAATTCAATCAAATAAGTAATAAATAGTCCTCAGAGCTTCAGCTTAAAAACAAAATATATTCCAAAAACAGATGACATTTTCTGACCAACAGAAAGTAAATATATTCTTGTACTCGTATTTTCATACTCTTCAGTATGTACAACATAAACGTTAAGTTCTTCTAGAACTAATGTAAAATATTGAATTTGGTTGTCTGTTGTTTATTTAAATGGATTAATCCTTCAATGGGAAACAGTGCCCGAATCAGTGCAGATTTAGCTTGGACAACGTCAAGTCATTCTCGTCAATAGGGGACACCGTTAGTTTCATTTTGTGCTCCTTGGCCATTTTGGATAACATTACAATGTCCGAGTTTATATAGGCACCCCGCAAAAGTGCCACCGACGATTTTTCGGAAGTCTCAAGCTCCTTCACAAGTTCTTCAACACTGGGATTACATTTGGTTTCATCCTTTACTTCTTTAAACTTCTGGCCTGACAACGCACGAGTCCAAATGTCCTGAGATGCCTCTTTGTATTTTTTGATTTTCTTGTCCAGGTCAGTAATCTTAGCACTGATCTCATTGTTATCGGGCTTCTTGGCTTGAGCCTGCATAAATATACACCGAGCATCCTTATATTCGCCTAAGGCGGACAGGGCGCAACCTTCCTGGTAGAGGGCCTTACAGGAAGGCTTATTTTCAGTGAGACGCCGCAAGGCTTTCATCGTAATGCACACGCGTTTGGGATTATGCAATTTATTGTAGCAGATCATCAAGTTTTGCTGGAAAAGTTAAAAAAAAAACACATAAGTGGGGATGAGCCACGACGCTACAAGTTGCATAGTTACATTGAGAGTGATCAACAGAGCGATTTGCTTGCGCTCATCCTCATCATTGGCTAGACGGCAATAGTTTAGAGAGCTTACGGCCCGCTCGAAGGCAGTGACGGCGTTGCGGTAGCGAAAGCGCTTCACACAGTCCTTGCCATGCATGTGCATGTCTAATGCCTTGGGGTAAACTATTGCAAACTTGTCCCGATCCACAGCGGCCATTGACGCGAAGGCATCTGAGTCCCCGATCAATGTGAAGTGAAGAACTTCGATTTTGAAAAGTCAATCTGAACGTGGTTTAATGCGCGGCGGGCAGCCCATCTCGTGAAATAGCAACTTATAGGATATAATAAATTCGGCTTTTTCATATGGGCGCATGGTAAGTACATCAGCCTGGAGGCCTTCTAGCACATCGCAACCTGCACCGGTCTCAAAATAGAATTTAGTTCGGCGCATCAATGAGGAATCAAAAGGAGAACTCTCGCCTTCCCAATAACCACTATAGCGCACAGCGACACGTGCCTTGTCTGGCACCAGACCTCGGCCCTGGTGCCCCTCACGTGTGATGCGCTTAAAAATGTTTTCATTGATCGGCTCCATCAATTTTTTGAGTTCCTCGAACGATTGGGTCGATGGAGAAGCGAGCTCTTCTTCATCAACATCTGGAGCGTTATCACAATCTTCCATTTCGTCGACATTAAAATCATCATCGCCAGCCCCAAATGGCGACTGTTCTACCTCAAATTGTGAGCCAGAGCCAACGAGTTTTCTAGAAGAGTAAGAGGCAGCGTCTAGGCAGCACATGATTGTGCAAATGTATCAAATTTCGATGCTTACCCAAGTTGCAGTGGTTCCTTGAGCATTTGAGTGCAATATGAAAAATTATCTTCCATTTTTTCCACACTTTTTCCCAACTTTAACTTGTTTGGGTTAATTACAAAAATGCGCGCTAGGCAGTGACACCCTCAGAAATATACCAAGTATATACCGATGAAAAAACGACCTTAGCACACTTATGACCTCTTTAATTAAACAGGATAACAAATTGAGTTAAACTGCGAAAATTAATACTGTTTGTAAATCTTTTCTCTGAAATTACAAAAAAAAAAAAACACACACACGATATCTTTCACTGTAACAGCGCCAAAATGATTAAATTTTCTTGATATTTGGTGGAATATTAAAAAACCGCCTTGGGCGACAATGGGTTAATCGTTCCGTCGAGGATGGGAAACCATATTTCTCGATTTTGATTCAAGATATGCTAATTTTAGCCACTCCCTTTTATTGAACTTTTTATATAAATAAAAAAATGTTGTAACGAAAAAGGTCGAACTGCCCACAAAGTTTTTTTTCTACACGATTAGCTACTTTTAAGTACTCCTGAGTACATACATATGTAGATGTGCCAGTTCATAGAACGCATAGATAAAACCACACCATGAAAAACCACGAATTCATTAAACATTTCTAACGCCCCAAATCTATCTGCGTATTTGAAAAGTAATTAAAAAATTTAATTTTGTAATAATAAAACGAGGGGGAACGTTGTGAGTTGCTGCGGACGCCGCAACTCTACATTTATACCCGATACTTAGTCAGTATGGCTCCCCTCCGGCAGACGCCGCGAATATTAAACGACACGAGAAAGAGTGCGTGCGAGAGAGACAGAAAATCAGTCTGACCGTGACGTCGGGCGCTGCGTAGCCACTGCAAATTGATTTGTTCCTTTTGGCTATCAAAATGATCTGATCTGATCCAGATTCATCAATCTGATAGATATGGTCGTTATCTATGATTCTGCGTTTTTAGTTTTCTCGAATCGTCGAAATTGTGGATGCCACAGATTTTCGCCCTCATTTTGAGTATCGGGTATAATAAAAGAAAGTTACATAGCCCCTCCCATCAGGTAACCAACCTCTACCAAAGAATTTTCGCACATGTGGCTAATATCAGTTAAATCTGTTAAGGGGGCATGGTGCACATGCCAAGTCCGCCTCAATACATCAATTCGCGTGCCGAAATTTAATAAGTGCTCTCCAGAATTAAGACCTGTTTTTAAAACCCAACATTTAATTACTGTTACATACAGTTACAGTTAAATAACCCCCGCTTGCATGCAGGTTCGTTGCAGCGATTGAGAACCAATTATAAGCCACCAACAAGACTGATTGCTGATAATAATAATATTTCAGTTTTGCATTTAAATTTTCTCATCGTCATACATACATGAGGAGAAAAGTTCGGAATTTTTTAATAATGTGCAATCATTGAGACGGCACACTTCCCAAGTGATGGCTCAGTAGCTTCGATGGCGCATATCCTCACAAAACGCCAGACGCTGACAGTCTGTAATATATGATTATTATAATGAAAATACAATGAAGATTAGTCGATATTTAATTGGAGTAAAGTAATTACAATGGGGTACTGGGAGGAGAATATATTAAGGCTTAAGGACTAACACGGAATAAAAGAGCAGTGTTTACATGGTTGGGTGGGTAAACTCGCAATAACAACACCTGAATCCGCGCGGCTATACATATGACACAATCGACTGGATTTCTGAAACCCCTAACGCCAGGTTGGCAATTAAAATCTTTTTTATGTGTTTAACTAGAACAACTAAAAGATCCAGCCCATCCAAATAGCCCTGGGCGAAAGATCCCCCAAAATATTGTGGAGGGAAACAAGGATGATAGTTTTCCCACGGATTTGATAACCGTTACGGGCACCGAAGGCGAATTCCCACCTGTTCAATGAATCTACCTCCTCTTGCATTTACGGCATTAATTATTGTAAAATTAAACCCGGCCAAATAGAGGGGCACCCGCCGCTCTCAGCGATTCATTTCAAAAACGCAATCAAATTTGAATTTTGAGTCTTTGTCTCCGGGCGGTCTCGAACCTATGTCATCAAAAGAGTCTGCGAGACTCAACGCGCAGCACCAAACAGGTCTCTCCACAAAAATCGGAAATTTGTGAATTTTGTTGAGCAAGAAGTCCACACTTAAATAAACTGCTTGCATTAACATACCCTTTTGGTCAATTTAAAACTAGCCGACAAAATTTTCTTAAATTTTTAATTAAATTTGAGTTTTTACTCCATTCAATCCAGTCATAATTCCATTTTCATGGTTTAAAATGTGTGTGTTAATTGTTGATAGTACAAAAACTGTTTATGACTTCGTACGAAAACATTTGGAACTAAAGATAGCAGCTAAGATGAGACTTAAATTGTTCTTTATTCTGTTGTTGATTATTCTAGCAATGGTTTTATTAATGACGAAAGTCAGTGCCAAACGATGGGCTGATGGAGTAGATGGAGTGTGTGCCTAATCACTTTTTATAGTGTTAAATTATACCAATAAAGATGATGTAGCAAGCTTAGCGATAGTTGATTTAAACAAGTAAATTCATTATTTTTGAGATACCAGCTGATCTCAAAGCGTAGAGCTCTGAGATACACTACTCACAATGCAGGCAGCCGAAACTGAGGTTTGCACATACCTATCTATCAAGTGTAGACCTCAAAGTATTATAATTCAACTAACTAATCGCCAATTCCACAGCCCAAGCGTACCAAGAGTTATATTTATGAGGTATACCGACTTTTAGAGGAAAAGCCAGGGGTTGAAGAAATATTAATCATGAATCGTTCCGGTGTGCCGATCAAAACGTCAATGGAACGCCAAGACGCACTTCAACATGCCTGTCTTTATGAGAATTTGCGTGAAAAGTGTCAGGCTTTTCTATCAAAAATGGAGCCACCACAGCTCCTGACCATGTTGCGAGTCCGTACCAGATTCCACGAGGTCCTGCTAACACCTGATGGCAAGTGCAAAATCCAAAGGATACACATCTTAAGGTTGAGGATCTAAATCGTCATTCCTCCAATTTTTAAATAATTGCTCCTACATATATCTACGTTGTTAGTCATCCAACTTCTTACACGTAAAACATTCTTCTCACTTTGTACACAGCCCAAACACAACAAACTGTTCATTTATGTGACTACCTGAATATAAATTCAATCAAATAAGTAATAAATAGTCCTCAGAGCTTCAGCTTAAAAACAAAATATATTCCAAAAACAGATGACATTTTCTGACCAACAGAAAGTAAATATATTCTTGTACTCGTATTTATAAAACACATTTCATTTTCATACTCTTCAGTATGTACAACATAAACGTTAAGTTCTTCTAGAACTAATGTAAAATATTGAATTTGGTTGTCTGTTGTTTATTTAAATGGATTAATCCTTCAATGGGAAACAGTGCCCGAATCAGTGCAGATTTAGCTTGGACAACGTCAAGTCATTCTCGTCAATAGGGGACACCGTTAGTTTCATTTTGTGCTCCTTGGCCATTTTGGATAACATTACAATGTCCGAGTTTATATAGGCACCCCGCAAAAGTGTCACCGACGATTTTTCGGAAGTCTCAAGCTCCTTCACAAGTTCTTCAACACTGGGATTACATTTGGTTTCATCCTTTACTTCTTTAAACTTCTGGCCTGACAACGCACGAGTCCAAATGTCCTGAGATGCCTCTTTGTATTTTTTGATTTTCTTGTCCAGGTCAGTAATCTTAGCACTGATCTCATTGTTATCGGGCTTCTTGGCTTGAGCCTGCATAAATATACACCGAGCATCCTTATATTCGCCTAAGGCGGACAGGGCGCAACCTTCCTGGTAGAGGGCCTTACAGGAAGGCTTATTTTCAGTGAGACGCCGCAAGGCTTTCATCGTAATGCACACGCGTTTGGGATTATGCAATTTATTGTAGCAGATCATCAAGTTTTGCTGGAAAAGTTAAAAAAAAAACACATAAGTGGGGATGAGCCACGACGCTACAAGTTGCATAGTTACATTGAGAGTGATCAACAGAGCGATTTGCTTGCGCTCATCCTCATCATTGGCTAGACGGCAATAGTTTAGAGAGCTTACGGCCCGCTCGAAGGCAGTGACGGCGTTGCGGTAGCGAAAGCGCTTCACACAGTCCTTGCCATGCATGTGCATGTCTAATGCCTTGGGGTAAACTATTGCAAACTTGTCCCGATCCACAGCGGCCATTGACGCGAAGGCATCTGAGTCCCCGATCAATGTGAAGTGAAGAACTTCGATTTTGAAAAGTCCATCTGAACGTGGTTTAATGCGCGGCGGGCAGCCCATCTCGTGAAATAGCAACTTATAGGATATAATAAATTCGGCTTTTTCATATGGGCGCATGGTAAGTACATCAGCCTGGAGGCCTTCTAGCACATCGCAACCTGCACCGGTCTCAAAATAGAATTTAGTCCGGCGCATCAATGAGGAATCAAAAGGAGAACTCTCGCCTTCCCAATAACCACTATAGCGCTCAGCGACACGTGCCTTGTCTGGCACCAGACCTCGGCCCTGGTGCCCCTCACGTGTGATGCGCTTAAAAATGTTCTCATTGATCGGCTCCATCAATTTTTTGAGTTCCTCGAACGATTGGGTCGATGGAGAAGCGAGCTCTTCTTCATCAACATCTGGAGCGTTATCACAATCTTCCATTTCGTCGACATTAAAATCATCATCGTAAGCCTCAAATGGCGACTGTTCTACCTCAAATTGTGAGCCAGAGCCAACGAGTTTTCTAGAAGAGTAAGAGGCAGCGTCTAGGCAGCACATGATTGTGCAAATTTATCAAATTTCGATGCTTACCCAAGTTGCAGTGGTTCCTTGAGCATTTGAGTGCAATATGAAAAATTATCTTCCATTTTTTCCACACTTTTTCCCAACTTTAACTTGTTTGGGTTAATTACAAAAATGCGCGCTAGGCAGTGACACCCTCAGAAATATACCAAGTATATACCGATGAAAAAACGACCTTAGCACACTTATGACCTCTTTAATTAAACAGGATAACAAATTTTCCACAAAAATCGGAAATTTGTGAATTTTGTTGAGCAAGCAGTCCACACTTAAATAAACTGCTTGCATTAACATACCCTTTTGGTCAATTTAAAACTAGCCGACAAATTTTTTTTAAATTTTTAATTAAATTTGAGTTTTTACTCCATTCAATCCAGTCATAATTCCATTTTCATGGTTTAAAATGTGTGTGTTAATTGTTGATAGTACAAAAACTGTTTATGACTTCGTACGAAAACATTTGGAACTAAAGATAGCAGCTAAGATGAGACTTAAATTGTTCTTTATTTTGTTGTTGATTATTCTAGCAATGGTTTTATTAATGACGAAAGTCAGTGCCAAACGATGGGCTGATGGAGTAGATGAAGTGTGTGCCTAATCACTTTTTATAGTGTTAAATTATACCAATAAAGATAATGTAGCAAGCTTAGCGATAGTTGATTTAAACAAGTAAATTCATTATTTTTGAGATACCAGCTGATCTCAAAGCGTAGAGCTCTGAGATACACTACTCACAATGCAGGCAGCCGAAACTGAGGTTTGCACATACCTATCTATCAAGTGTAGACCTCAAAGTATTATAATTCAACTAACTAATCGCCAATTCCACAGCCCAAGCGTACCAAGAGTCATATTTATGAGGTATACCGACTTTTAGAGGAAAAGCCAGGGGTTGAAGAAATATTAATCATGAATCGTTCCGGTGTGCCGATCAAAACGTCAATGGAACGCCAAGACGCACTTCAACATGCCTGTCTTTATGAGAATTTGCGTGAAAAGTGTCAGGCATTTCTATCAAAAATGGAGCCACCACAGCTCCTGACCATGTTGCGAGTCCGTACCAGATTCCACGAGGTCCTGCACCTGATGGCAAGTGCAAAATCCAAAGGATACACATCTTAAGGTTGAGGATCTAAATCGTCATTCCTCCAATTTTTAAATAATTGTTCCTACATATATCTACGTTGTTAGTCATCCAACTTCTTACACGTAAAACATTCTTCTCACTTTGTACACAGCCCAAACACAACAAACTGTTCATTTATGTGACTACCTGAATATAAATTCAATCAAATAAGTAATAAATAGTCCTCAGAGCTTCAGCTTAAAAACAAAATATATTCCAAAAACAGATGACATTTTCTGACCAACAGAAAGTAAATATATTCTTGTACTCGTATTTATAAAACACATTTCATTTTCATACTCTTCAGTATGTACAACATAAACGTTAAGTTCTTCTAGAACTAATGTAAAATATTGAATTTGGTTGTCTGTTGTTTATTTAAATGGATTAATCCTTCAATGGGAAACAGTGCCCGAATCAGTGCAGATTTAGCTTGGACAACGTCAAGTCATTCTCGTCAATAGGGGACACCGTTAGTTTCATTTTGTGCTCCTTGGCCATTTTGGATAACATTACAATGTCCGAGTTTATATAGGCAGCCCGCAAAAGTGCCACCGACGATTTTTCGGAAGTCTCAAGCTCCTTCACAAGTTCTTCAACACTGGGATTACATTTGGTTTCATCCTTTACTTCTTTAAACTTCTGGCCTGACAACGCACGAGTCCAAATGTCCTGAGATGCCTCTTTGTATTTTTTGATTTTCTTGTCCAGGTCAGTAATCTTAGCACTGATCTCATTGTTATCGGGCTTCTTGGCTTGAGCCTGCATAAATATACACCGAGCATCCTTATATTCGCCTAAGGCGGACAGGGCGCGGACCTTCCTGGTAGAGGGCCTTACAGGAAGGCTTATTTTCAGTGAGACGACGCAAGGCTTTCATCGTAATGCACACGCGTTTGGGATTATGCAATTTATTGTAGCAGATCATCAAGTTTTGCTGGAAAAGTTAAAGAAAAAACACATAAGTGGGGATGAGCCACGACGCTACAAGTTGCATAGTTACATTGAGAGTGATCAACAGAGCGATTTGCTTGCGCTCATCCTCATCATTGGCTAGACGGCAATAGTTTAGAGAGCTTACGGCCCGCTCGAAGGCAGTGACGGCGTTGCGGTAGCGAAAGCGCTTCACACAGTCCTTGCCATGCATGTGCATGTCTAATGCCTTGGGGTAAACTATTGCAAGCTTGTCCCGATCCACAGCGGCCATTGACGCGAAGGCATCTGAGTCCCCGATCAATGTGAAGTGAAGAACTTCGATTTTGAAAAGTCCATCTGAACGTGGTTTAATGCGCGGCGGGCAGCCCATCTCGTGAAATAGCAACTTATAGGATATAATAAATTCGGCTTTTTCATATGGGCGCATGGTAAGTACAGCAGCCTGGAGGCCTTCTAGCACATCGCAACCTGCACCGGTCTCAAAATAGAATTTAGTTCGGCGCATCAATGAGGAATCAAAAGGAGAACTCTCGCCTTCCCAATAACCACTATAGCGTACAGCGACACGTGCCTTGTCTGGCACCAGACCTCGGCCCTGGTGCCCCTCACGTGTGATGCGCTTAAAAATGTTCTCATTGATCGGCTCCATCAATTTTTTGAGTTCCTCGAACGATTGTGTCGATGGAGAAGCGAGCTCTTCTTCATCAACATCTGGAGCGTTATCACAATCTTCCATTTCGTCGACATTAAAATCATCATCGCCAGCCCCAAATGGCGACTGTTCTACCTCAAATTGTGAGCCGGAGCCAACGAGTGTTCTAGAAGAGTAAGAGGCAGAGTCGAGACAGCACATGAATGTGCAAATGTATCAAATTTCGATGCTTACCCAAGTTGCAGTGGTTCCTTGAGCATTTGAGTGCAATATGAAAAATTATCTTCCATTTTTTCCACACTTTTTCCCAACTTTAACTTGTTTGGGTTAATTACAAAAATGCGCGCTAGGCAGTGACACCCTCAGAAATATACCAAGTATATACCGATGAAAAAACGACCTTAGCACACTTATGACCTCTTTAATTAAACAGGATAACAAATTGAGTTAAACTGCGGAAAATAATACTGTTTGTAAATCTTTTCTCTGAAATTACAAAAAAAAAAAAAAAACACACACACGATATCTTTCACTGTAACAGCGCCAAAATGATTCAATTTTCTTTATTTTTGGTGGAATATTAAAAAACCGCCTTGGGCGACAATGGGTTAATCGTTCCGTCGAGGATCGGAAACCATATTTCTCGATTTTGATTCAAGATATGCTAATTTTAGCCACTCCCTTTTATTGAACTTTTTATATAAATAAAAAATTGTTGTAACGAAAAAGGTCGAACTGCCCACAAAGTTTTTTTTCTACACGATTAGCTACTTTTAAGTACTCCTGAGTACATACATATGTAGATGTGCCGGTTCATAGAACGAATAGATAAAACCACACCATGAAAATCCACGAATTCATTAAACATTTCTAACGCCCCAAATCTATCTGCGTATTTGAAAAGTAATTAAAAAATTTAATTTTGTAATAATAAAACGAGGGAGAACGTTGTGAGTTGCTGCGGACGCCGCAACTCTACATTTATACCCGATACTTAGTCAGTATGGCTCCCCTCCGGCAGACGCCGCGAATATTAAACGACACGAGAAAGAGTGCGTGCGAGAGAGACAGAAAATCAGTCTGACCGTGACGTCGGGCGCTGCGTAGCCACTGCAAATTGATTTGTTCCTTTTGGCTATAAAAATGATCTGATCTGATCCAGATTCATCAATCTGATAGATATGGTCGTTATCTATGATTCTGCGTTTTTAGTTTTCTCGAATCGTCGAAATTGTGGATGCCACAGATTTTCGCCCGTTGTGTGGTCGGAAGTGATGGTAGGGGGGGGGGGGGGGGCAAAGTTTTGAAATATTCTTGTAGCAGTGACATATCACAGAAGTCTGGATCCAAAACATCGTTTCTCTAGCTCTTATAGTCTTTGAGCACTAGGCGCTGAAGGGGACGGACAGACGGACGGACGGACAGACGGACAGACATTCAGGGCTCAATCGCCTCGGCTATTGATGCTGATCCAGAATATATATACTTTATTGGGTTGGAAACGATTCCTTCTGGACGGTACACACATCCACTTTTACCACAAATCTAATATACCCCAATACTCATTTTGAGTATCGGGTATAATAAAAGAAAGTTACATAGCCCCTCCCATCAGGTAACCAACCTCTACCAAAGAATTTTCGCACATGTGGCTAATATCAGTTAAATCTGTTAAGGGGGCATGGTGCACATGCCAAGGTCGCATCAATACATCAATTCGCGTGCCGAAATTTAATAAGTGCTCTCCAAAATTAAGCCCTGTTTTTAAAACACAACATTTAATCACTGTTACATACAGTTACAGTTAAATAACCCCCGCTTGCATGCAGGTTCGTTGCAGCGATAGAGAACCAATTATAAGCCACCAACAAGACTGATTGCTGATAATAATAATATTTCAGTTTTGCATTTAAATTTTCTCATCGTCATACATACATGACGAGAAAAGTTCTGAATTTTTGAATAATGTGCAATCATTGAGACGGCACACTTCCCAAGTGATGGCTCAGTAACTTCGATGGCGCATATCCTCACAAAACGCCAGACGCTGACAGTCTGTAATATATGATTATTATAATGAAAATACAATGAAGATTAGTCGATATTTAATTGGAGTAAAGTAATTACAATGGGGTACTGGGAGGAGAATATATTAAGGCTTAAGGACTAACACGGAATAAAAGAGCAGTGTTTACATGGTTGGGTGGGTAAACTCTAAATAACAACACCTGAATCCGCGCGGCTATACATATGACACAATCACCTGGATTTCTGAAACCCCTAACGCCAGGTTGGCAATTAAAATCTTTTTTATGTGTTTAACTAGAACAACTAAAAAATCCAGCCCATCCAAATAGCCCTGGGCGAAAGATCCCCCAAAATATTGTGGAGGGAAACAAGGATGATAGTTTTCCCACGGATTTGATAACCGTTACGGGCACCGAAGGCGAATTCCCACCTGTTCAATGAATCTACCTCCTCTTGCATTTACGGCATTAATTATTGTAAAATTAACCCGGCCAAATAGAGGGGCCACCCGCCGCTCTCAGCGATTCATTTCAAAAACGCAGTCAAATTTGAATTTTGAGTCTTTGTCTCCGGGCGGTCTCGAACCTATGTCATCAAAAGAGTCTGCGAGACTCAACGCGCAGCACCAGGTCTCTCCACAAAAATCGGAAATTTGTGAATTTTGTTGAGCAAGCAGTCCACACTTAAATAAACTGCTTGCATTAACATACCCTTTTGGTCAATTTAAAACTAGCCGACAAATTTTTTTTAAATTTTTAATTAAATTTGAGTTTTTACTCCATTCAATCCAGTCATAATTCCATTTTCATGGTTTAAAATGTGTGTGTTAATTGTTGATAGTACAAAAACTGTTTATGACTTCGTACGAAAACATTTGGAACTAAAGATAGCAGCTAAGATGAGACTTAAATTGTTCTTTATTCTGTTGTTGATTATTCTAGCAATGGTTTTATTAATGACGAAAGTCAGTGCCAAACGATGGGCTGATGGAGTAGATGAAGTGTGTGCCTAATCACTTTTTATAGTGTTAAATTATACCAATAAAGATGATGTAGCAAGCTTAGCGATAGTTGATTTAAACAAGTAAATTCATTATTTTTGAGATACCAGCTGATCTCAAAGCGTAGAGCTCTGAGATACACTACTCACAATGCAGGCAGCCGAAACTGAGGTTTGCACATACCTATCTATCAAGTGTAGACCTCAAAGTATTATAATTCAACTAACTAATCGCCAATTCCACAGCCCAAGCGTACCAAGAGTTATATTTATGAGGTATACCGACTTTTAGAGGAAAAGCCAGGGGTTGAAGAAATATTAATCATGAATCGTTCCGGTGTGCCGATCAAAACGTCAATGGAACGCCAAGACGCACTTCAACATGCCTGTCTTTATGAGAATTTGCGTGAAAAGTGTCAGGCATTTCTATCAAAAATGGAGCCACCACAGCTCCTGACCATGTTGCGAGTCCGGACCAGATTCCACGAGGTCCTGCACCTGATGGCAAGTGCAAAATCCAAAGGATACACATCTTAAGGTTGAGGATCTAAATCGTCATTCCTCCAATTTTTAAATAATTGCTCCTACATATATCTACGTTGTTAGTCATCCAACTTCTTACACGTAAAACATTCTTCTCACTTTGTACACAGCCCAAACACAACAAACTGTTCATTTATGTGACTACCTGAATATAAATTCAATCAAACAAGTAATAAATAGTCCTCAGAGCTTCAGCTTAAAAACAAAATATATTCCAAAAACAGATGACATTTTCTGACCAACAGAAAGTAAATATATTCTTGTACTCGTATTTATAAAACACATTTCATTTTCATACTCTTCAGTATGTACAACATAAACGTTAAGTTCTTCTAGAACTAATGTAAAATATTGAATTTGGTTGTCTGTTGTTTATTTAAATGGATTAATCCTTCAATGGGAAACAGTGCCCGAATCAGTGCAGATTTAGCTTGGACAACGTCAAGTCATTCTCGTCAATAGGGGACACCGTTAGTTTCATTTTGTGCTCCTTGGCCATTTTGGATAACATCACAATGTCCGAGTTTATATAGGCACCCCGCAAAAGTGTCACCGACGATTTTTCGGAAGTCTCAAGCTCCTTCACAAGTTCTTCAACACTGGGATTACATTTGGTTTCATCGTTTACTTCTTTAAACTTCTGGCCTGACAACGCACGAGTCCAAATGTCCTGAGATGCCTCTTTGTATTTTTTGATTTTCTTGTCCAGGTCAGTAATCTTAGCACTGATCTCATTGTTATCGGGCTTCTTGGCTTGAGCCTGCATAAATATACACCGAGCATCCTTATATTCGCCTAAGGCGGACAGGGCGCAACCTTCCTGGTAGAGGGCCTTACAGGAAGGCTTATTTTCAGTGAGACGCCGCAAGGCTTTCATCGTAATGCACACGCGTTTGGGATTATGCAATTTATTGTAGCAGATCATCAAGTTTTGCTGGAAAAGTTAAAAAAAAAACACATAAGTGGGGATGAGCCACGACGCTACAAGTTGCATAGTTACATTGAGAGTGATCAACAGAGCGATTTGCTTGCGCTCATCCTCATCATTGGCTAGACGGCAATAGTTTAGAGAGCTTACGGCCCGCTCGAAGGCAGTGACGGCGTTGCGGTAGCGAAAGCGCTTCACACAGTCCTTGCCATGCATGTGCATGTCTAATGCCTTGGGGTAAACTATTGCAAACTTGTCCCGATCCACAGCGGCCATTGACGCGAAGGCATCTGAGTCCCCGATCAATGTGAAGTGAAGAACTTCGATTTTGAAAAGTCCATCTGAACGTGGTTTAATGCGCGGCGGGCAGCCCATCTCGTGAAATAGCAACTTATAGGATATAATAAATTCGGCTTTTTCATATGGGCGCATGGTAAGTACATCAGCCTGGAGGCCTTCTAGCACATCGCAACCTGCACCGGTCTCAAAATAGAATTTAGTTCGGCGCATCAATGAGGAATCAAAAGGAGAACTCTCGCCTTCCCAATAACCACTATAGCGCTCAGCGACACGTGCCTTGTCTGGCACCAGACCTCGGCCCTCACGTGTGATGCGCTTAAAAATGTTCTCATTGATCGGCTCCATCAATTTTTTGAGTTCCTCGAACGATTGGGTCGATGGAGAATCGAGCTCTTCTTCATCAACATCTGGAGCGTTATCACAATCTTCCATTTCGTCGACATTAAAATCATCATCGCCAGCCCCAAATGGCGACTGTTCTACCTCAAATTGTGAGCCAGAGCCAACGAGTTTTCTAGAAGAGTAAGAGGCAGCGTCTAGGCAGCACATGATTGTGCAAATGTATCAAATTTCGATGCTTACCCAAGTTGCAGTGGTTCCTTGAGCATTTGAGTGCAATATGAAAAATTATCTTCCATTTTTTCCACACTTTTTCCCAACTTTAACTTGTTTGGGTTAATTACAAAAATGCGCGCTAGGCAGTGACACCCTCAGAAATATACCAAGTATATACCGGTGAAAAAACGACCTTAGCACACTTATGACCTCTTTAATTAAACAGGATAACAAATTGAGTTAAACTGCGAAAATTAATACTGTTTGTAAATCTTTTCTCTGAAATTACAAAAAAAAAAAAACACACACACGATATCTTTCACTGTAACAGCGCCAAAATGATTCAATTTTCTTGATATTTGGTGGAATATTAAAAAACCGCCTTGGGCGACAATGGGTTAATCGTTCCGTCGAGGATGGGAAACCATATTTCTCGATTTTGATTCAAGATATGCTAATTTTAGACACTCCCTTTTATTGAACTTTTTATATAAATAAAAAAATGTTGTAACGAAAAAGGTCGAACTGCCCACAAAGTTTTTTTTCTACACGATTAGCTACTTCTAAGTACTCCTGAGTACATACATATGTAGATGTGCCAGTTCATAGAACGACTAGATAAAAGCACTCCATGAAAAACCACGAATTCATTAAACATTTCTAACGCCCCAAATCTATCTGCGTATTTGAAAAGTAATTAAAAAATTTAATTTTGTAATAATAAAACGAGGGAGAACGTTGTGAGTTGCTGCGGACGCCGCAACTCTACATTTATACCCGATACTTAGTCAGTATGGCTCCACTCCGGCAGACGCCGCGAATATTAAACGACACGAGAAAGAGTGCGTGCGAGAGAGACAGAAAATCAGTCTGACCGTGACGTCGGGCGCTGCGTAGCCACTGCAAATTGATTTGTTCCTTTTGGCTATAAAAATGATCTGATCTGATCCAGATTCAGCAATCTGATAGATATGGTCGTTATCTATGATTCTGCGTTTTTAGTTTTCTCGAATCGTCGAAATTGTGGATGCCACAGATTTTCGCCCTCATTTTGAGTATCGGGTATAATAAAAGAAAGTTACATAGCCCCTCCCATCAGGTAACCAACCTCTACCAAAGAATTTTCGCACATGTGGCTAATATCAGTTAAATCTGTTAAGGGGGCATGGTGCACATGCCAAGGCCGCATCAATACATCAATTCGCGTGCCGAAATTTAATAAGTGCTCTCCAGAATTAAGCCCTGTTTTTAAAACCCAACATTTAATCACTGTTACATACAGTTACAGTTAAATAACCCCCGCTTGCATGCAGGTTCGTTGCAGCGATTGAGAACCAATTATAAGCCACCAACAAGACTGATTGCTGATAATAATAATATTTCAGTTTTGCATTTAAATTTTCTCATCGTCATACATACATGACGAGAAAAGTTCGGAATTTTTGAATAATGTGCAATCATTGAGACGGCACACTTCCCAAGTGATGGCTCAGTAACTTCGATGGCGCATATCCTCACAAAACGCCAGACGCTGACAGTCTGTAATATATGATTATTATAATGAAAATACAATGAAGATTAGTCGATATTTAATTGGAGTAAAGTAATTACAATGTGGTACTGGGAGGAGAATATATTAATATATAATAAAAGAGCAGTGTTTACATGGTTGGGTGGGTAAACTCTAAATAACAACACCTGAATCCGCGCGGCTATACATATGACACAATCGACTGGATTTCTGAAACCCCTAACGCCATGTTGGCAATTAAAATCTTTTTTATGTGTTTAACTAGAACAACTAAAAGATCCAGCCCATCCAAATAGCCCTGGGCGAAAGATCCCCCAAAATATTGTGGAGGGAAACAAGGATGATAGTTTTCCCACGGATTTGATAACCGTTACGGGCACCGAAGGCGAATTCCCACCTGTTCAATGAATCTACCTCCTCTTGCATTTACGGCATTAATTATTGTAAAATTAACCCGGCCAAATAGAGGGCACCCGCCGCTCTCAGCGATTCATTTCAAAAACGCAATCAAATTTGAATTTTGAGTCTTTGTCTCCGGGCGGTCTCGAACCTATGTCATCAAAAGAGTCTGCGGGACTCAACGCGCAGCACCAAACAGGTCTCTCCACAAAAATCGGAAATTTGTGAATTTTGTTGAGCAAGCAGTCCACACTTAAATAAACTGCTTGCATTAACATACCCTTTTGGTCAATTTAAAACTAGCCGACAAATTTTTTTTAAATTTTTAATTAAATTTGAGTTTTTACTCCATTCAATCCAGTCATAATTCCATTTTCATGGTTTAAAATGTGTGTGTTAATTGTTGATAGTACAAAAACTGTTTATGACTTCGTACGAAAACATTTGGAACTAAAGATAGCAGCTAAGATGATACTTAAATTGTTCTTTATTCTGTTGTTGATTATTCTAGCAATGGTTTTATTAATGACGAAAGTCAGTGCCAAACGATGGGCTGATGGAGTAGATGAAGTGTGTGCCTAATCACTTTTTATAGTGTTAAATTATACCAATAAAGATAATGTAGCAAGCTTAGCGATAGTTGATTTAAACAAGTAAATTCATTATTTTTGAGATACCAGCTGATCTCAAAGCGTAGAGCTCTGAGATACACTACTCACAATGCAGGCAGCCGAAACTGAGGTTTGCACATACCTATCTATCAAGTGTGTACGGTGAGGCTTGTAGCTGCTGTGAGGAGGCCTAGGGTTTTTGGGGTCCGCCGAAAATTAGGCACCGTCTAACGAGAGGCAAGACAAACTCTCTTTAACAGTCGGCAAAGAGGGCCTGGGATCAAAGAGTGGGTCAGAGCCAGGTCAGACTTCCTCGTCGAAAGGAGAGCGAGTTCGAAGTCGAAGTCGGACAAGATAAACGGCTATAAATAGATGGCATTGGACGCCATTGCGGGATTCCAAGCCTGGTCGACAGCATTGGATTTTGTTCTCCAAGTGTCCTCTATAGTGTCAGCCGTAGTTGAATATTCCAAGAAAGGAAAAAGAGAAAAACCATATAAATACAATAACTAGTGAAAAGTAGCCAGGAAGTGAGACGGTGATTAGTGAAACCTCTTCGATACACCCTTTCGACGGGTCACCCGTTTGGGTAAGTTGCGGAATAAAAAAAAAAAGACAGCCTAGCGAAAGAGTATAAAGGTGTTCTGTGGGTGCAAATTTCCATAGGTCTTAAATTGGAGGAGGCTCGTCTTCCACGACCGCCAGCTGAAATTCGTAGAAATTCGCCGGAGCTTTGGGTCGTCGCCTTGGAGCAGTTCGGCGAGCCAGAGAGGAGAGGCCAACTAGTGCCCGGCAGACGGCAGCCGCGTCGGCTTGTTCATCGCTCCGCGTATGCGTCCATACCCCGTGCGCATGGGAGGAGGCAAAGAAAAAAAAAGTGTTCTTCAGTGGCGACAAATAGTGGCAGATCGAGTTAGAAAATTTCTCATAGAAGGCCAGCCCCGCCCAAAATAACAATAACAAAAAAAAAAAAAAGAATCAAATATAAGAAACAAATAACGGATCGTAGTCAGATGCTCTAAGCATCAATACCCGAGTTATTTTATTCTCCCTCTCATTTAGGCTTCTTTAGCTCTCTATCCCTATCTATCTCTCTCCACCTAACTTTGCGCTGCGGGCGAGCCCCCACATACCGGTGCCCGATAAGCGCCGCTAATCTGCACATAGGAATGCAAGACTGAGCGCAGAGGAATGTAAGGCGGCGTGAGGGACGGGAAGAAAAGAGACAGGCAATCACCGTTAAAATTAACTCGATCTGCCTGAGCCACTCGGTCGTCATCTCAATTTTTTTGTGTGTGCGAATTGTGTGTGTTCTTTTTTTTATACTTTTCAGGGGCCCAAATCGGAAGCGCTTCGTCGATGGAGGTTCCTGTAAGTCGTTCAATTGAATAAATAAAATATGTATATGAAAGTTCGAAAAATATATAAAAATATGAAAGTTCGCCACGGGAGCGCACCCAATTAGTGGGTTGAAAAGAGAGGGCATCAGAAAGTCACCTCTTGATTCTTTTCCCTACGCCTCTCGTACATTACACCTTCTCTTTTGGTGGATCGCTATGCCAGCAATTGCTCACATAAAATTTTCTTACATTTCTTTTCTTTTCACTCCTATTCAAATCATCTGTTCTCTCTCATATCTAGCCTAAGCTTCTTATTTATTTACAGTACTTTACGCAAATTATTTAAAATTAAGTCGTAGCCAATACTCGGGAAGGGCAAATGAGAACATTAAATTACTGGGGATCACTAATTTTAGTCATTAGAAATAAATAAACGTTTATAATGTCTGAGTAGAAGAAATAGTGTTTGATCTCCTGCAGCAAGCCCCTGTAGGTCTCGCATAATATAAGGGGTCTTGTAACAAATTATGTGGTATCGGGCACAGCAAGACCAAGGTAGGGTGGGCGAACATCACTCCTCATGAACAGCTGAGGAATTCTTTTCGTTGTCCGTTCACCAGTGCAGTTATTGTCTTTCGTTTTAGGTGTTGTGCTTTCCGTCCGGTTTCATATGGCTTATTGACACGCATTAAATGTAGAATAATAATAGGGTAGGCCTCAGCTTAGGAGCAAATAAACAAGAACACCACACTCGTGGCCGACGAGCCAGTAGCCGGAAAATTGACAGCGTGCCGCTTCAAGCTGAGAGGACCATCTCGCCTACATCGTGGTTGCACGTTACATTTATTATTATTTTTGGCGCCCAACGTGGGGCCACACTGTTAGGTGGGAATTATTACAATTTGTACTTAGGGGTGTGGTTCACGAACAATGACCTAAAACAAACCTTCACTTTTAAAATTTTCCTTCCATCGACTGTTCGATGTCTTTATTGAAGACAAAGAAACGCAAATCATTTCCGCTTTCATTCAGTTCTCTTACGGATCTTTGGAACACCGATAGAAAACTAAGCCCCAGGGTATGTTTCCGGGCCACGATTCTAAGGGTTCTGAGTGAGTTTGACTTATTTCTGTACAAATAGCCTGATTGTCGTGATTAATAGGAATACTACTAGAATAGCTTTAAGAAGCTATCTGTTGTCCATGTCATTTCAGTCTGCGCTGTAAGTGCTACTCAACTTTATGCCTGAGGGACCAAGGGAAAACTGCACCGTCTTGGATTCACTGGTGATGCATTTAGCTTAAGTGCACTCCTGACCACGGATCATTTCATTAAGTGCCTCAGTTTGCTTTGTCTTATCTTTGTTTGGCAGTTTGGATCACTGCTTCTATAAGCGCTGTTGGACGCAGGTGCGCAGAATTTAGAATTACCACTGCCCACGGCCTAGGTGTTCTAACTTGCCAGAAAGTATTTTCCTCTTTAGCTGTACTTGGTGAAATAATTCGGACAATTAAGAGAGGCTCTGCAGGGAGCCAGGCTAGCTGGGAGATCAAACCATTAGAATTTTTTTGTATTATTTTTTTATTTGAAACTGTTGAGTTGAAAGTTTTTGTTTAATTAATATTCAAATTTCATTTCACTTTTAAATTTCCTTATTACATATATATAAGAAAACATACATAACCTTTACGAGTTAAGCAGATAGTTTTTTTTAGTAAACACCTATAAGAAGAAAGATGGGCTTGGATCGGTCTGATGATGAAGGGGCAAGCGCCTCAGCAATCTGTTGCAGGCTGTGCAAAGTCACAATGGCCCCCGAAGATGTTTATAGAACTCCTTGTCAGCATGAATTCCATAAAACATGCATGCGAACATACCTTAAGACACAAACAACCTGTCCAGTTTGCAATGCGGTTTGTAGTGCCCCAACGGCTGGTCAGCCTCCTCTGGTGCCTGGCAAGACTAGACAGCAGACAAAGTCAGTTCTCGCGGGAGGCAGTAAGCAATCCCAAGCAGGGTCGGAGGGTCAAGCGTCTATTTCAAGTCAAGCGTCTACTTCAAATCAAGCGGCTAATTCAAATCAAGTGTCTAGGGAGATCAGGGCGGCTATTAGGGGTATGCAGAATGAATTACTTATCCACCTGACGGAGAAGATGTCTCAAATGATAAGTACCACTGTAGAAGCTCGTCTAGCTTCTAATGCGCAAATTCCGCAGCCGTCAGTAGGGAGCCTGAATATGAACGCTTCTTTGGATCAATTGCTAGAAATTCCCGAGGGGAACCAGGGCGCAGTTTACACACCTCCACTCCGGACTTCGCTCTCTAGATCAGCAGCATCTGATTTAGCTCAGAGACCTGACAAGGTGGGTCACATAATGAATAATTGGAAGCTTCGCTTTTCGGGAGCCTCAGACTCCATAAGCGTGGATTCATTTATATACCGAGTAGAGGCCCTTACCCATCAAACGTTGGAAGGGAACTTTATGCTGTTGTGCAGCAATGCAAACACTCTGTTTGAAGGGAAAGCATCTGATTTTTATTGGAGGTATCACAAGACAGCTGGCTCAGTGCGGTGGATGGATCTGTGTGAAGCGTTGAGGAAGCAGTTCAGAGATTCCCGGACGGACGTAGACATTAGACAGATGATTCGCGATAGGAAACAAAGAGAAAAAGAGACTTTCGGTGTATTTTTTGACGCAATCCAAAAGCTCACTGACAGGTTAGAGCAGCCTCTTTCTCATAAAACTTTGGTCGAGATCGTTCGCCGAAACTTGCGGCCGGAAATACAACATGAAATCCTGAATCAAAAAATAGACTCAATAGAAGCACTACGGGATATATGTCGGAGGCGAGAATGTTTTATGGAAGAGGTGCGTCGGACTCATGGCTATCAAAAACCTGCTCCATTTCGAAAGCAAATCTCGGAGCTAGTGGACGAAGCCTTGGGAGAGGATGCGGAAGAATTCTCGGAATCGGAGTTTGGGGAGGAGATAGCAGCTTTATCCTTGGTGTGTTGGAATTGTCGAAAAGAAGGGCACCGTTACCACGACTGCATAGCTAAACGGAAAATATTCTGCTTTGGCTGCGGAGCGCCAAACACGTATAAGCCATCTTGCAAAAAATGTCAAAAAAACACCAAGGAGAACACGGCAGAGTCTCGTCGGCTGACCAGTGTTCCGCAGAGGGGGTCGGCGAAACAGGACTAGATGTAGCAAGTGGCGAAACGCAAGGAGAGCCTTCTCGGGATTTTGGGGAGGCGGAACCACCGATAGTGGGATGGCATATGAAGTTGATAGAGGGTAAGAAGTTAGAACCTCCAGTGGAAATTGTTAAGTCAAGGAGACTAACTAGAAATGCACGTAGGATCAAGGCCCATTTTAATTCTCTCAAATGTATTAATGAGATAAGGAAAAAGGAGGGAGATAAGAGGCCTTATGCCGAAGTCAAGTTACTGGATAGAACCGTAGTAGGATTGCTAGATACCGGCGCCGGAATGAGTTGCGTGGGTGGTCAATTGGCAAAGGAGGTAGTATGCAGTAAGAAACCATTTAAATTGGTGTCGTCCAATGCTTTTACGGCTGATGGAAAGAAGCATCAAATAGTAGGAAAGTTAACAACTAAGATAGAGTACCGTGGGGAGTCTAAAAACATAGAGCTATTCATAATTCCTAATTTAAGTCAAGATTTATATTTAGGTATTGATTTTTGGTCCCTTTTTGAATTATTACCGTCCGAATGGAAGATTTCCGAAATTTGCGAGAGTTCTGATGTTCATACACTTACGTCTGCTCAGGAGGCGGCGTTAAACCAGGTTATTTCCCTATTTCCATCCTTCGCTGTGTCGGGTCTGGGAAGAACAGATATGCTTTGTCATACCATCGATGTGGGGGATGCGAAGCCCGTAAAGCAGAGACATTTCTCAGTCTCACCGGCTGTTGAGAAATTGCTGTACGGGGAAGTTGATAGGATGCTGAGATTAGGGGTGATTGAGGAGTCAGGAAGCGCTTGGTCTTCTCCGGTGGTACTGGTCCAAAAGCCTGGGAAAGCTCGTCTTTGTCTGGACAGTCGAAAAGTAAACGCGGTGACAGAAAAAGATGCGTACCCGTTGCCCCAGATTGATGGCATCTTGAGTAGATTGCCCAAGGCAGAATATGTAACTAGCCTGGACTTGAAAGATGCATTTTGGCAAATACCTTTGGAGGTGGCGTCGAGAGACAAGACTGCGTTCACCATACCAGGGAGGCCGTTGTACCAATACAAGGTCATGCCGTTTGGTTTATGCAACGCCTCACAAACCATGTCCAGACTCATGGATAAGGTAATACCCGCCGCTCTCCGAAATCAAGTTTTTGTCTACTTAGATGACCTGCTGGTCATTTCAGACACATTTCCCTCGCATCTTGAGGTACTGCGTTCGGTGGCAGAACACATTCGTCACGCAGGGCTGACCATAAATATAGAGAAGAGCAGATTCTGTAGGAGATCCGTAAAATATCTAGGTCACGTAATTGGCGAAGGCGGCATTAAAACAGACCCGGAAAAGATTTCCGCCATTACTAAGTTTCCGCTCCCAAGAACTCTCCGAGCCCTAAGGAGCTTCCTTGGAATGGCCGGGTGGTATAGGAAATTTATACATGATTTTGCTTCACTATCCGCCCCTCTAACAGACTTGCTAAAACAAAAAAAAAAATTCGTCATGTCCCAGGATGGAATAGAGGCCTTTGAAAAATTGAAAGAAACGCTGTGCAAGGCGCCAGTTTTAAGAAGTCCTGACTTTGGAAAGCCCTTCTATATACATTGCGACGCGAGCAATACGGGAGTAGGGGGGGTACTAGTCCAAAAGACGGAAGAAGAGGATGAGATGCCGATAGCTTTCGTGTCTAAAAAGCTGAATAAAGCCCAGCGCAATTATACAGTGACCGAGCTAGAGTGCCTGGCGGCCTTAGTGTGCATTAAAAAGTTCAGAGCTTATGTCGAAGGTCATCAATTCACCGTGATAACGGATCATGCCTCACTGAAGTGGTTGATGTCCCAAAATGATCTGCACTCGAGGTTAGCTCGATGGGCACTAAAATTGCAAGGTTTCCGATTTAGCATCGAGCACCGAAGGGGAACCCAGAACATAGTCCCAGATGCATTGTCAAGGGTTCACCAGGATGAGATCGCAGCAATAGACAAGAGTAATGGGCTCCTGGTGGATCTAGATTCTCCTCACTTCAGAGCGGTAGGGTATCTTGAATTGGTGCAGCGGGTAAAGAGCAACCAGGAACGATTGCCAGACGTAAAAGTGGTCGACAACTTAGTTTACCGGAGAGCTGAGCATGCGAATGGCGACTTACTTCATGACTCGTTTGCTTGGAAATTATGGGTGCCTAAGGAATTGATCGGCGAGATCTTAAAACAGTCACATGATGATCCGTTAGCCTCGCATGGGGGTATTCACAAGACCTTGGAGCGCGTCCGTAGGTACTACTTTTGGCCAGGATTGGTTAACGATGTCAAAGCTTATGTGAACAATTGCAGTGAGTGTAAGACCACAAAGGCGCCAAACTTTACCTTGCGGCCACCCATGGGAAAGCCGGCCGAATCACAAAGATTCTTTCAGCGACTATACATTGATTTTCTTGGTCCATATCCTAGGTCACGAAGTGGTCACGTCGCTATTTTTATCGTGTTAGACCATTATTCTAAATTTGTTTTCCTCAAAGCCGTTAAGAAGCTGACAGCTGATGTAATTATCAAATACTTGCGGGAGGATCTCTTTCATACTTTCGGGGTGCCCGAAACCATAGTGTCCGACAATGGATCCCAATTCAGGGCTGAAAAATTCCAAAGCCTTTTAAAAAGCCACCGTATCTCACATACCTTGACAGCGGTACACGCGCCACAGGCAAATGCCTCCGAGAGAGTCAATCGCTCAGTGATTGCCGCCATCAGAGCGTATGTGCGTCCGGATCAAAAAGATTGGGACGAGAATTTAAGCAGCATTTGTTGCGCGCTGAGATCGTCCATCCACTCGGGAGTAGGCGCTACGCCATACTACATGGTGTTTGGTCAGCAGATGATCACTTCTGGTGGCACTTACTCTCTGCTAAGATCACTAGAGATGTTGGAAGACAGGGCGGCAGCTTTTACAAGAGAGGATTCCTTGGAGTTGGTCAGGAAGAAAGCACGTGAAGTAATGGATAAGCAAAATGCACGTAATGAAAAGCAGTATAATCTAAGATCAAGAGAGATAGTATACCAGGTTGGGCAGGAAGTTTATAGAAGGAATTTTAAACAAAGCAACTTCCAAGCTGGATACAACGCTAAGCTTGGGCACGCCTTCGTAAAGGCTAGAGTTCGGAGAAAGCTAGGAAATTCGCTTTATGAGTTGGAAGATTTGCAGGGCCGAAGCATTGGGAAATACCACGGGAAAGATATCCGCCAATAACAGCTACAAGCGGTTCATCCTTGTGAGCCTTCTGCACCCCAAGTCTGATCTTGGCAGGGGGAGTTGTACGGTGAGGCTTGTAGCTGCTGTGAGGAGGCCTAGGGTTTTTGGGGTCCGCCGAAAATTAGGCACCGTCTAACGAGAGGCAAGACAAACTCTCTTTAACAGTCGGCAAAGAGGGCCTGGGATCAAAGAGTGGGTCAGAGCCAGGTCAGACTTCCTCGTCGAAAGGAGAGCGAGTTCGAAGTCGAAGTCGGACAAGATAAACGGCTATAAATAGATGGCATTGGACGCCATTGCGGGATTCCAAGCCTGGTCGACAGCATTGGATTTTGTTCTCCAAGTGTCCTCTATAGTGTCAGCCGTAGTTGAATATTCCAAGAAAGGAAAAAGAGAAAAACCATATAAATACAATAACTAGTGAAAAGTAGCCAGGAAGTGAGACGGTGATTAGTGAAACCTCTTCGATACACCCTTTCGACGGGTCCCCCGTTTGGGTAAGTTGCGGAATAAAAAAAAAAAGACAGCCTAGCGAAAGAGTATAAAGGTGTTCTGTGGGTGCAAATTTCCATAGGTCTTAAATTGGAGGAGGCTCGTCTTCCACGACCGCCAGCTGAAATTCGTAGAAATTCGCCGGAGCTTTGGGTCGTCGCCTTGGAGCAGTTCGGCGAGCCAGAGAGGAGAGGCCAACTAGTGCCCGGCAGACGGCAGCCGCGTCGGCTTGTTCATCGCTCCGCGTATGCGTCCATACCCCGTGCGCATGGGAGGAGGCAAAGAAAAAAAAAGTGTTCTTCAGTGGCGACAAATAGTGGCAGATCGAGTTAGAAAATTTCTCATAGAAGGCCAGCCCCGCCCAAAATAACAATAACAAAAAAAAAAAAAAGAATCAAATATAAGAAACAAATAACGGATCGTAGTCAGATGCTCTAAGCATCAATACCCGAGTTATTTTATTCTCCCTCTCATTTAGGCTTCTTTAGCTCTCTATCCCTATCTATCTCTCTCCACCTAACTTTGCGCTGCGGGCGAGCCCCCACATACCGGTGCCCGATAAGCGCCGCTAATCTGCACATAGGAATGCAAGACTGAGCGCAGAGGAATGTAAGGCGGCGTGAGGGACGGGAAGAAAAGAGACAGGCAATCACCGTTAAAATTAACTCGATCTGCCTGAGCCACTCGGTCGTCATCTCAATTTTTTTGTGTGTGCGAATTGTGTGTGTTCTTTTTTTTATACTTTTCAGGGGCCCAAATCGGAAGCGCTTCGTCGATGGAGGTTCCTGTAAGTCGTTCAATTGAATAAATAAAATATGTATATGAAAGTTCGAAAAATATATAAAAATATGAAAGTTCGCCACGGGAGCGCACCCAATTAGTGGGTTGAAAAGAGAGGGCATCAGAAAGTCACCTCTTGATTCTTTTCCCTACGCCTCTCGTACATTACACCTTCTCTTTTGGTGGATCGCTATGCCAGCAATTGCTCACATAAAATTTTCTTACATTTCTTTTCTTTTCACTCCTATTCAAATCATCTGTTCTCTCTCATATCTAGCCTAAGCTTCTTATTTATTTACAGTACTTTACGCAAATTATTTAAAATTAAGTCGTAGCCAATACTCGGGAAGGGCAAATGAGAACATTAAATTACTGGGGATCACTAATTTTAGTCATTAGAAATAAATAAACGTTTATAATGTCTGAGTAGAAGAAATAGTGTTTGATCTCCTGCAGCAAGCCCCTGTAGGTCTCGCATAATATAAGGGGTCTTGTAACAAATTATGTGGTATCGGGCACAGCAAGACCAAGGTAGGGTGGGCGAACAGCACTCCTCATGAACAGCTGAGGAATTCTTTTCGTTGTCCGTTTACCAGTGCAGTTATTGTCTTTCGTTTTAGGTGTTGTGCTTTCCGTCCGGTTTCATATGGCTTATTGACACGCATTAAATGTAGAATAATAATAGGGTAGGCCTCAGCTTAGGAGCAAATAAACAAGAACACCACACTCGTGGCCGACGAGCCAGTAGCCGGAAAATTGACAGCGTGCCGCTTCAAGCTGAGAGGACCATCTCGCCTACATCGTGGTTGCACGTTACAAGTGTAGACCTCAAAGTATTATAATTCAACTAACTAATCGCCAATTCCACAGCCCAAGCGTACCAAGAGTTATATTTATGAGGTATACCGACTTTTAGAGGAAAAGCCAGGGGTTGAAGAAATATTAATCATGAATCGTTCCGGTGTGCCGATCAAAACGTCAATGGAACGCCAAGACGCACTTCAACATGCCTGTCTTTATGAGAATTTGCGTGAAAAGTGTCAGGCATTTCTATCAAAAATGGAGCCACCACAGCTCCTGACCATGTTGCGAGTCCGTACCAGATTCCACGAGGTCCTGCACCTGATGGCAAGTGCAAAATCCAAAGGATACACATCTTAAGGTTGAGGATCTAAATCGTCATTCCTCCAATTTTTAAATAATTGTTCCTACATATATCTACGTTGTTAGTCATCCAACTTCTTACACGTAAAACATTCTTCTCACTTTGTACACAGCCCAAACACAACAAACTGTTCATTTATGTGACTACCTGAATATAAATTCAATCAAATAAGTAATAAATAGTCCTCAGAGCTTCAGCTTAAAAACAAAATATATTCCAAAAACAGATGACATTTTCTGACCAACAGAAAGTAAATATATTCTTGTACTCGTATTTATAAAACACATTTCATTTTCATACTCTTCAGTATGTACAACATAAACGTTAAGTTCTTCTAGAACTAATGTAAAATATTGAATTTGGTTGTCTGTTGTTTATTTAAATGGATTAATCCTTCAATGGGAAACAGTGCCCGAATCAGTGCAGATTTAGTTTGGACAACGTCAAGTCATTCTCGTCAATAGGGGACACCGTTAGTTTCATTTTGTGCTCCTTGGCCATTTTGGATAACATTACAATGTCCGAGTTTATATAGGCACCCCGCAAAAGTGCCACCGACGATTTTTCGGAAGTCTCAAGCTCCTTCACAAGTTCTTCAACACTGGGATTACATTTGGTTTCATCCTTTACTTCTTTAAACTTCTGGCCTGACAACGCACGAGTCCAAATGTCCTGAGATGCCTCTTTGTATTTTTTGATTTTCTTGTCCAGGTCAGTAATCTTAGCACTGATCTCATTGTTATCGGGCTTCTTGGCTTGAGCCTGCATAAATATACACCGAGCATCCTTATATTCGCCTAAGGCGGACAGGGCGCGGACCTTCCTGGTAGAGGGCCTTACAGGAAGGCTTATTTTCAGTGAGACGACGCAAGGCTTTCATCGTAATGCACACGCGTTTGGGATTATGCAATTTATTGTAGCAGATCATCAAGTTTTGCTGGAAAAGTTAAAAAAAAAACACATAAGTGGGGATGAGCCACGACGCTACAAGTTGCATAGTTACATTGAGAGTGATCAACAGAGCGATTTGCTTGCGCTCATCCTCATCATTGGCTAGACGGCAATAGTTTAGAGAGCTTACGGCCCGCTCGAAGGCAGTGACGGCGTTGCGGTAGCGAAAGCGCTTCACACAGTCCTTGCCATGCATGTGCATGTCTAATGCCTTGGGGTAAACTATTGCAAGCTTGTCCCGATCCACAGCGGCCATTGACGCGAAGGCATCTGAGTCCCCGATCAATGTGAAGTGAAGAACTTCGATTTTGAAAAGTCCATCTGAACGTGGTTTAATGCGCGGCGGGCAGCCCATCTCGTGAAATAGCAACTTATAGGATATAATAAATTCGGCTTTTTCATATGGGCGCATGGTAAGTACAGCAGCCTGGAGGCCTTCTAGCACATCGCAACCTGCACCGGTCTCAAAATAGAATTTAGTTCGGCGCATCAATGAGGAATCAAAAGGAGAACTCTCGCCTTCCCAATAACCACTATAGCGCACAGCGACACGTGCCTTGTCTGGCACCAGACCTCGGCCCTGGTGCCCCTCACGTGTGATGCGCTTAAAAATGTTCTCATTGATCGGCTCCATCAATTTTTTGAGTTCCTCGAACGATTGGGTCGATGGAAAAGCGAGCTCTTCTTCATCAACATCTGGAGCGTTATCACAATCTTCCACTTCGTCGACATTAAAATCATCATCGCCAGCCCCAAATGGCGACTGTTCTACCTCAAATTGTGAGCCAGAGCCAACGAGTTTTCTAGAAGAGTAAGAGGCAGCGTCTAGGCAGCACATAATTGTGCAAATGTATCAAATTTCGATGCTTACCCAAGTTGCAGTGGTTCCTTGAGCATTTGAGTGCAATATGAAAAATTATCTTCCATTTTTTCCACACTTTTTCCCAACTTTAACTTGTTTGGGTTAATTACAAAAATGCGCGCTAGGCAGTGACACCCTCAGAAATATACCAAGTATATACCGATGAAAAAACGACCTTAGCACACTTATGACCTCTTTAATTAAACAGGATAACAAATTTTCCACAAAAATCGGAAAATTGTGAATTTTGTTGAGCAAGCAGTCCACACTTAAATAAACTGCTTGCATTAACATACCCTTTTGGTCAATTTAAAACTAGCCGACAAATTTTTTTTAAATTTTTAATTAAATTTGAGTTTTTACTCCATTCAATCCAGTCATAATTCCATTTTCATGGTTTAAAATGTGTGTGTTAATTGTTGATAGTACAAAAACTGTTTATGACTTCGTACGAAAACATTTGGAGCTAAAGATAGCAGCTAAGATGAGACTTAAATTGTTCTTTATTCTGTTGTTGATTATTCTAGCAATGGTTTTATTAATGACGAAAGTCAGTGCCAAACGATGGGCTGATGGAGTAGATGAAGTGTGTGCCTAATCACTTTTTATAGTGTTAAATTATACCAATAAAGATAATGTAGCAAGCTTAGCGATAGTTGATTTAAACAAGTAAATTCATTATTTTTGAGATACCAGCTGATCTCAAAGCGTAGAGCTCTGAGATACACTACTCACAATGCAGGCAGCCGAAACTGAGGTTTGCACATACCTATCTATCAAGTGTAGACCTCAAAGTATTATAATTCAACTAGCTAATCGCCAATTCCACAGCCCAAGCGTACCAAGAGTTATATTTATGAGGTATACCGACTTTTAGAGGAAAAGCCAGGGGTTGAAGAAATATTAATCATGAATCGTTCCCTTTTGTCATTCAAAACGTCAATGGAACGCCAAGACGCACTTCAACATGCCTGTCTTTATGAGAATTTGCGTGAAAAGTGTCAGGCATTTCTATCAAAAATGGAGCCACCACAGCTCCTGACCATGTTGCGAGTCCGTACCAGATTCCACGAGGTCCTGCACCTGATGGCAAGTGCAAAATCCAAAGGATACACATCTTAAGGTTGAGGATCTAAATCGTCATTCCTCCAATTTTTAAATAATTGTTCCTACATATATCTACGTTGTTAGTCATCCAACTTCTTACACGTAAAACATTCTTCTCACTTTGTACACAGCCCAAACACAACAAACTGTTCATTTATGTGACTACCTGAATATAAATTCAATCAAATAAGTAATAAATAGTCCTCAGAGCTTCAGCTTAAAAACAAAATATATTCCAAAAACAGATGACATTTTCTGACCAACAGAAAGTAAATATATTCTTGTACTCGTATTTATAAAACACATTTCATTTTCATACTCTTCAGTATGTACAACATAAACGTTAAGTTCTTCTAGAACTAATGTAAAATATTGAATTTGGTTGTCTGTTGTTTATTTAAATGGATTAATCCTTCAATGGGAAACAGTGCCCGAATCAGTGCAGATTTAGCTTGGACAACGTCAAGTCATTCTCGTCAATAGGGGACACCGTTAGTTTCATTTTGTGCTCCTTGGCCATTTTGGATAACATTACAATGTCCGAGTTTATATAGGCAGCCCGCAAAAGTGCCACCGACGATTTTTCGGAAGTCTCAAGCTCCTTCACAAGTTCTTCAACACTGGGATTACATTTGGTTTCATCCTTTACTTCTTTAAACTTCTGGCCTGACAACGCACGAGTCCAAATGTCCTGAGATGCCTCTTTGTATTTTTTGATTTTCTTGTCCAGGTCAGTAATCTTAGCACTGATCTCATTGTTATCGGGCTTCTTGGCTTGAGCCTGCATAAATATACACCGAGCATCCTTATATTCGCCTAAGGCGGACAGGGCGCAACCTTCCTGGTAGAGGGCCTTACAGGAAGGCTTATTTTCAGTGAGACGCCGCAAGGCTTTCATCGTAATGCACACGCGTTTGGGATTATGCAATTTATTGTAGCAGATCATCAAGTTTTGCTGGAAAAGTTAAAAAAAAAACACATAAGTGGGGATGAGCCACGACGCTACAAGTTGCATAGTTACATTGAGAGTGATCAACAGAGCGATTTGCTTGCGCTCATCCTCATCATTGGCTAGACGGCAATAGTTTAGAGAGCTTACGGCCCGCTCGAAGGCAGTGACGGCGTTGCGGTAGCGAAAGCGCTTCACACAGTCCTTGCCATGCATGTGCATGTCTAATGCCTTGGGGTAAACTATTGCAAACTTGTCCCGATCCACAGCGGCCATTGACGCGAAGGCATCTGAGTCCCCGATCAATGTGATTGAGTCCCCGATTTTGAAAAGTCCATCTGAACGTGGTTTAATGCGCGGCGGGCAGCCCATCTCGTGAAATAGCAACTTATAGGATATAATAAATTCGGCTTTTTCATATGGGCGCATGGTAAGTACAGCAGCCTGGAGGCCTTCTAGCACATCGCAACCTGCACCGGTCTCAAAATAGAATTTAGTTCGGCGCATCAATGAGGAATCAAAAGGAGAACTCTCGCCTTCCCAATAACCACTATAGCGCACAGCGACACGTGCCTTGTCTGGCACCAGACCTCGGCCCTGGTGCCCCTCACGTGTGATGCGCTTAAAAATGTTCTCATTGATCGGCTCCATCAAATTTTGGGTTCCTCGAACGATTGGGTCGATGGAGAAGCGAGCTCTTCTTCATCAACATCTGGAGCGTTATCACAATCTTCCACTTCGTCGACATTAAAATCATCATCGCCAGCCCCAAATGGCGACTGTTCTACCTCAAATTGTGAGCCAGAGCCAACGAGTTTTCTAGAAGAGTAAGAGGCAGCGTCTAGGCAGCACATAATTGTGCAAATGTATCAAATTTCGATGCTTACCCAAGTTGCAGTGGTTCCTTGAGCATTTGAGTGCAATATGAAAAATTATCTTCCATTTTTTCCACACTTTTTCCCAACTTTAACTTGTTTGGGTTAATTACAAAAATGCGCGCTAGGCAGTGACACCCTCAGAAATATACCAAGTATATACCGATGAAAAAACGACCTTAGCACACTTATGACCTCTTTAATTAAACAGGATAACAAATTTTCCACAAAAATCGGAAATTTGTGAATTTTGTTGAGCAAGCAGTCCACACTTAAATAAACTGCTTGCATTAACATACCCTTTTGGTCAATTTAAAACTAGCCGACAAATTTTTTTTAAATTTTTAATTAAATTTGAGTTTTTACTCCATTCAATCCAGTCATAATTCCATTTTCATGGTTTAAAATGTGTGTGTTAATTGTTGATAGTACAAAAACTGTTTATGACTTCGTACGAAAACATTTGGAACTAAAGATAGCAGCTAAGATGAGACTTAAATTGTTCTTTATTCTGTTGTTGATTATTCTAGCAATGGTTTTATTAATGACGAAAGTCAGTGCCAAACGATGGGCTGATGGAGTAGATGAAGTGTGTGCCTAATCACTTTTTATAGTGTTAAATTATACCAATAAAGATGATGTAGCAAGCTTAGCGATAGTTGATTTAAACAAGTAAATTCATTATTTTTGAGATACCAGCTGATCTCAAAGCGTAGAGCTCTGAGATACACTACTCACAATGCAGGCAGCCGAAACTGAGGTTTGCACATACCTATCTATCAAGTGTAGACCTCAAAGTATTATAATTCAACTAACTAATCGCCAATTCCACAGCCCAAGCGTACCAAGAGTTATATTGATGAGGTATACCGACTTTTAGAGGAAAAGCCAGGGGTTGAAGAAATATTAATCATGAATCGTTCCGGTGTGCCGATCAAAACGTCAATGGAACGCCAAGACGCACTTCAACATGCCTGTCTTTATGAGAATTTGCGTGAAAAGTGTTAGGCATTTCTATCAAAAATGGAGCCACCACAGCTCCTGACCATGTTGCGAGTCCGTACCAGATTCCACGAGGTCCTGCACCTGATGGCAAGTGCAAAATCCAAAGGATACACATCTTAAGGTTGAGGATCTAAATCGTCATTCCTCCAATTTTTAAATAATTGTTCCTACATATATCTACGTTGTTAGTCATCCAACTTCTTACACGTAAAACATTCTTCTCACTTTGTACACAGCCCAAACACAACAAACTCTTCATTTATGTGACTACCTGAATATAAATTCAATCAAATAAGTAATAAATAGTCCTCAGAGCTTCAGCTTAAAAACAAAATATATTCCAAAAACAGATGACATTTTCTGACCAACAGAAAGTAAATATATTCTTGTACTCGTATTTATAAAACACATTTCATTTTCATACTCTTCAGTATGTACAACATAAACGTTAAGTTCTTCTAGAACTAATGTAAAATATTGAATTTGGTTGTCTGTTGTTTATTTAAATGGATTAATCCTTCAATGGGAAACAGTGCCCGAATCAGTGCAGATTTAGCTTGGACAACGTCAAGTCATTCTCGTCAATAGGGGACACCGTTAGTTTCATTTTGTGCTCCTTGGCCATTTTGGATAACATTACAATGTCCGAGTTTATATAGGCACCCCGCAAAAGTGTCACCGACGATTTTTCGGAAGTCTCAAGCTCCTTCACAAGTTCTTCAACACTGGGATTACATTTGGTTTCATCGTTTACTTCTTTAAACTTCTGGCCTGACAACGCACGAGTCCAAATGTCCTGAGATGCCTCTTTGTATTTTTTGATTTTCTTGTCCAGGTCAGTAATCTTAGCACTGATCTCATTGTTATCGGGCCGCTTGGCTTGAGCCTGCATAAAAATACACCGAGCATCCTTATATTCGCCTAAGGCGGACAGGGCGCAACCTTCCTGGTAGAGGGCCTTACAGGAAGGCTTATTTTCAGTGAGACGCCGCAAGGCTTTCATCGTAATGCACACGCGTTTGGGATTATGCAATTTATTGTAGCAGATCATCAAGTTTTGCTGGAAAAGTTAAAAAAAAACACATAAGTGGGGATGAGCCACGACGCTACAAGTTGCATAGTTACATTGAGAGTGATCAACAGAGCGATTTGCTTGCGCTCATCCTCATCATTGGCTAGACGGCAATAGTTTAGAGAGCTTACGGCCCGCTCGAAGGCAGTGACGGCGTTGCGGTAGCGAAAGCGCTTCACACAGTCCTTGCCATGCATGTGCATGTCTAATGCCTTGGGGTAAACTATTGCAAACTTGTCCCGATCCACAGCGGCCATTGACGCGAAGGCATCTGAGTCCCCGATCAATGTGAAGTGAAGAACTTCGATTTTGAAAAGTCCATCTGAACGTGGTTTAATGCGCGGCGGGCAGCCCATCTCGTGAAATAGCAACTTATAGGATATAATAAATTCGGCTTTTTCATATGGGCGCATGGTAAGTACAGCAGCCTGGAGGCCTTCTAGCACATCGCAACCTGCACCGGTCTCAAAATAGAATTTAGTTCGGCTCATCAATGAGGAATCAAAAGGAGAACTCTCGCCTTCCCAATAACCACTATAGCGCACAGCGACACGTGCCTTGTCTGGCACCAGACCTCGGCCCTGGTGCCCCTCACGTGTGATGCGCTTAAAAATGTTCTCATTGATCGGCTCCATCAATTTTTTGAGTTCCTCGAACGATTGGGTCGATGGAGAAGCGAGCTCTTCTTCATCAACATCTGGAGCGTTATCACAATCTTCCATTTCGTCGACATTAAAATCATCATCGCCAGCCCCAAATGGCGACTGTTCTACCTCAAATTGTGAGCCAGAGCCAACGCGTTTTCTAGAAGAGTAAGAGGCAGCGTCTAGGCAGCACATGATTGTGCAAATGTATCAAATTTCGATGCTTACCCAAGTTGCAGTGGTTCCTTGAGCATTTGAGTGCAATATGAAAAATTATCTTCCATTTTTTCCACACTTTTTCCCAACTTTAACTTGTTTGGGTTAATTACAAAAATGCGCGCTAGGCAGTGACACCCTCAGAAATATACCAAGTATATACCGATGAAAAAACGACCTTAGCACACTTATGACACCCTCAGAAATATACCAAGTATATACCGATGAAAAAACGACCTTAGCACACTTATGACCTCTTTAATTAAACATGATAACAAATTGAGTTAAACTGCGAAAAATAATACTGTTTGTAAATCTTTTCTCTGATATTACAAAAAAAAAACACACACACACGATATCTTTCACTGTAACAGCGCCAAAATGATTCAATTTTCTTTATTTTTGGTGGAATATTAAAAAACCGCCTTGGGCGACAATGGGTTAATCGTTCCGTCGAGGATGGGAAACCATATTTCTCGATTTTGATTCAAGATATGCTAATTTTAGCCACTCCCTTTTATTGAACTTTTTATATAAATAAAAAAATGTTGTAACGAAAAAGGTCGAACTGCCCACAAAGTTTTTTTTCTACACGATTAGCTACTTTTAAGTACTCCTGAGTACATACATATGTAGATGTGCCAGTTCATAGAACGAGTAGATAAAACCACACCATGAAAAACCACGAATTCATTAAACATTTCTAACGCCCCAAATCTATCTGCGTATTTGAAAAGTAATTAAAAAATTTAATTTTGTAATAATAAAACGAGGGAGAACGTTGTGAGTTGCTGCGGACGCCGCAACTCTACATTTATACCCGATACTTTGTCAGTATGGCTCCCCTCCGGCAGACGCCGCGAATATTAAACGACACGAGAAAGAGTGCGTGCGAGAGAGACAGAAAATCAGTCTGACCGTGACATCGGGCGCTGCGTAGCCACTGCAAATTGATTTGTTCCTTTTGGCTATAAAAATGATCTGATCTGATCCAGATTCAGCAATCTGATAGATATGGTCGTTATCTATGATTCTGCGTTTTTAGTTTTCTCGAATCGTCGAAATTGTGGATGCCACAGATTTTCGCCCTCATTTTGAGTATCGGGTATAATAAAAGAAAGTTACATAGCCCCTCCCATCAGGTAACCAACCTCTACCAAAGAATTTTCGCACATGTGGCTAATATCAGTTAAATCTGTTAAGGGGGCATGGTGCACATGCCAAGGCCGCCTCAATACATCAATTCGCGTGCCGAAATTTAATAAGTGCTCTCCAGAATTAAGCCCTGTTTTTAAAACCCAACATTTAATCACTGTTACATACAGTTACAGTTAAATAACCCCCGCTTGCATGCAGGTTCGTTGCAGCGATTGAGAACCAATTATAAGCCACCAACAAGACTGATTGCTGATAATAATAATATTTCAGTTTTGCATTTAAATTTTCTCATCGTCATACATACATGACGAGAAAAGTTCGGAATTTTTGAATAATGTGCAATCATTGAGACGGCACACTTCCCAAGTGATGGCTCAGTAACTTCGATGGCGCATATCCTCACAAAACGCCAGACGCTGACAGTCTGTAATATATGATTATTATAATGAAAATACAATGAAGATTAGTCGATATTTAATTGGAGTAAAGTAATTACAATGGAGTACTGGGAGGAGAATATATTAAGGCTTAAGGACTAACACGGAATAAAAGAGCAGTGTTTACATGGTTGGGTGGGTAAACTCGAAATAACAACACCTGAATATGCGCGGCTATACATATGACACAATCGACTGGATTTCTGAAACCCCTAACGCCAGGTTGGCAATTAAAATCTTTTTTATGTGTTTAACTAGAACAACTAAAAGATCCAGCCCATCCAAATAGCCCTGGGCGAAAGATCCCCCAAAATATTGTGGAGGGAAACAAGGATGATAGTTTTCCCACGGATTTAATAACCGTTACGGGCACCGAAGGCGAATTCCCACCTGTTCAATGAATCTACCTCCTCTTGCATTTACGGCATTAATTATTGTAAAATTAACCAGGCCAAATAGAGGGGCACCCGCCGCTCTCAGCGATTCATTTCAAAAACGCAATCAAATTTGAATTTTGAGTCTTTGTCTCCGGGCGGTCTCGAACCTATGTCATCAAAAGAGTCTGCGAGACTCAACGCGCAGCCCCAAACAGGTCTCTCCACAAAAATCGGAAATTTGTGAATTTTGTTGAGCAAGCAGTCCACACTTAAATAAACTGCTTGCATTAACATACCCTTTTGGTCAATTTAAAACTAGCCGCCAAAATTTTTTTAAGTTTTTAATTAAATTTGAGTTTTCACTCCATTCAATCCAGTCATAATTCCATTTTCATGGTTTAAAATGTGTGTGTTAATTGTTGATAGTACAAAAACTGTTTATGACTTCGTACGAAAACATTTGGAACTAAAGATAGCAGCTAAGATGAGACTTAAATTGTTCTTTATTTTGTTGTTGATTATTCTAGCAATGGTTTTATTAATGACGAAAGTCAGTGCCAAACGATGGGCTGATGGAGTAGATGGAGTGTGTGCCTAATCACTTTTTATAGTGTTAAATTATACCAATAAAGATAATGTAGCAAGCTTAGCGATAGTTGATTTAAACAAGTAAATTCATTATTTTTGAGATACCAGCTGATCTCAAAGCGTAGAGCTCGGAGATACACTACTCACAATGCAGGCAGCCGAAACTGAGGTTTGCACATACCTATCTATCAAGTGTAGACCTCAAAGTATTATAATTCAACTAACTAATCGCCAATTCCACAGCCCAAGCGTACCAAGAGTTATATTTATGAGGTATACCGACTTTTAGAGGAAAAGCCAGGGGTTGAAGAAATATTAATCATGAATCGTTCCGGTGTGCCGATCAAAACGTCAATGGAACGCCAAGACGCACTTCAACATGCCTGTCTTTATGAGAATTTGCGTGAAAAGTGTCAGGCATTTCTATCAAAAATGGAGCCACCACAGCTCCTGACCATGTTGCGAGTCCGTACCAGATTCCACGAGGTCCTGCTAACACCTGATGGCAAGTGCAAAATCCAAAGGATACACATCTTAAGGTTGAGGATCTAAATCGTCATTCCTCCAATTTTTAAATAATTGCTCCTACATATATCTACGTTGTTAGGTTAGGTTAGGTTAAGGCGGTAGCCGGGAGGGGGGGGATAAGAGCCTCCCGCCACCAAGCTCACTTGGACCTATAAAAGGTCCGTGGTGTTGCCGCATGGGCATGTGATCTACGTTGTTAGTCATCCAACTTCTTACACGTAAAACATTCTTCTCACTTTGTACACAGCCCAAACACAACAAACTGTTCATTTATGTGACTACCTGAATATAAATTCAATCAAATAAGTAATAAATAGTCCTCAGAGCTTCAGCTTAAAAACAAAATATATTCCAAAAACAGATGACATTTTCTGACCAACAGAAAGTAAATATATTCTTGTACTCGTATTTATAAAACACATTTCATTTTCATACTCTTCAGTATGTACAACATAAACGTTAAGTTCTTCTAGAACTAATGTAAAATATTGAATTTGGTTGTCTGTTGTTTATTTAAATGGATTAATCCTTCAATGGGAAACAGTGCCCGAATCAGTGCAGATTTAGCTTGGACAACGTCAAGTCATTCTCGTCAATAGGGGACACCGTTAGTTTCATTTTGTGCTCCTTGGCCATTTTGGATAACATTACAATGTCCGAGTTTATATAGGCACCCCGCAAAAGTGTCACCGACGATTTTTCGGAAGTCTCAAGCTCCTTCACAAGTTCTTCAACACTGGGATTACATTTGGTTTCATCCTTTACTTCTTTAAACTTCTGGCCTGACAACGCACGAGTCCAAATGTCCTGAGATGCCTCTTTGTATTTTTTGATTTTCTTGTCCAGGTCAGTAATCTTAGCACTGATCTCATTGTTATCGGGCTTCTTGGCTTGAGCCTGCATAAATATACACCGAGCATCCTTATATTCGCCTAAGGCGGACAGGGCGCGGACCTTCCTGGTAGAGGGCCTTACAGGAAGGCTTATTTTCAGTGAGACGACGCAAGGCTTTCATCGTAATGCACACGAGTTTGGGATTATGCAATTTATTGTAGCAGATCATCAAGTTTTGCTGGAAAAGTTAAAAAAAAAACACATAAGTGGGGATGAGCCACGACGCTACAAGTTGCATAGTTACATTGAGAGTGATCAACAGAGCGATTTGCTTGCGCTCATCCTCATCATTGGCTAGACGGCAATAGTTTAGAGAGCTTACGGCCCGCTCGAAGGCAGTGACGGCGTTGCGGTAGCGAAAGCGCTTCACACAGTCCTTGCCATGCATGTGCATGTCTAATGCCTTGGGGTAAACTATTGCAAGCTTGTCCCGATCCACAGCGGCCATTGACGCGAAGGCATCTGAGTCCCCGATCAATGTGAAGTGAAGAACTTCGATTTTGAAAAGTCCATCTGAACGTGGTTTAATGCGCGGCGGGCAGCCCATCTCGTGAAATAGCAACTTATAGGATATAATAAATTCGGCTTTTTCATATGGGCGCATGGTAAGTACAGCAGCCTGGAGGCCTTCTAGCACATCGCAACCTGCACCGGTCTCAAAATAGAATTTAGTTCGGCTCATCAATGAGGAATCAAAAGGAGAACTCTCGCCTTCCCAATAACCACTATAGCGCACAGCGACACGTGCCTTGTCTGGCACCAGACCTCGGCCCTGGTGCCCCTCACGTGTGATGCGCTTAAAAATGTTCTCATTGATCGGCTCCATCAATTTTTTGAGTTCCTCGAACGATTGGGTCGATGGAGAAGCGAGCTCTTCTTTATCAACATCTGGAGCGTTATCACAATCTTCCATTTCGTCGACATTAAAATCATCATCGCCAGCCCCAAATGGCGACTGTTCTACCTCAAATTGTGAGCCAGAGCCAACGAGTTTTCTAGAAGAGTAAGAGGCAGCGTCTAGGCAGCACATGATTGTGCTAATGTATCAAATTTCGATGCTTACCCAAGTTGCAGTGGTTCCTTGAGCATTTGAGTGCAATATGAAAAATTATCTTCCATTTTTTCCACACTTTTTCCCAACTTTAACTTGTTTGGGTTAATTACAAAAATGCGCGCTAGGCAGTGACACCCTCAGAAATATACCAAGTATATACCGATGAAAAAACGACCTTAGCACACTTATGACCTCTTTAATTAAACAGGATAACAAATTGAGTTAAACTGCGAAAAATAATACTGTTTGTAAATCTTTTCTCTGAAATTACAAAAAAAAAAACACACACACACGATATCTTTCACTGTAACAGCGCCAAAATGATTCAATTTTCTTTATTTTTGGTGGAATATTAAAAAACCGCCTTGGGCGACAATGGGTTAATCGTTCCGTCGAGGATGGGAAACCATATTTCTCGATTTTGATTCAAGATATGCTAATTTTAGCCACTCCCTTTTATTGAACTTTTTATATAAATAAAAAAATGTTGTAACGAAAAAGGTCGAACTGCCCACAAAGTTTTTTTTCTACACGATTAGCTACTTTTAAGTACTCCTTAGTACATACATATGTAGATGTGCCAGTTCATAGAACGAATAGATAAAACCACACCATGAAAAACCACGAATTCATTAAACATTTCTAACGCCCCAAATCTATCTGCGTATTTGAAAAGTAATTAAAAAATTTAATTTTGTAATAATAAAACGAGGGGGAACGTTGTGAGTTGCTGCGGACGCCGCAACTCTACATTTATACCCGATACTTTGTCAGTATGGCTCCCCTCCGGCAGACGCCGCGAATATTAAACGACACGAGAAAGAGTGCGTGCGAGAGAGACAGAAAATCAGTCTGACCGTGACGTCGGGCGCTGCGTAGCCACTGCAAATTGATTTGTTCCTTTTGGCTATAAAAATGATCTGATCTGATCCAGATTCAGCAATCTGATAGATATGGTCGTTATCTATGATTCTGCGTTTTTAGTTTTCTCGAATCGTCGAAATTGTGGATGCCACAGATTTTCGCCCTCATTTTGAGTATCGGGTATAATAAAAGAAAGTTACATAGACCCTCCCATCAGGTAACCAACCTCTACCAAAGAATTTTCGCACATGTGGCTAATATCAGTTAAATCTGTTAAGGGGGCATGGTGCACATGCCAAGGCCGCCTCAATACATCAATTCGCGTGCCGAAATTTAAGCCCTGTTTTCAAAACCCAACATTTAATCACTGTTACATACAGTTACAGTTAAATAACCCCCGCTTGCATGCAGGTTCGTTGCAGCGATTGAGAACCAATTATAAGCCACCAACAAGACTGATTGCTGATAATAATAATATTTCAGTTTTGCATTTAAATTTTCTCATCGTCATACATACATGACGAGAAAAGTTCGGAATTTTTGAATAATGTGCAATCATTGAGACGGCACACTTCCCAAGTGATGGCTCAGTAACTTCGATGGCGCATATCCTCACAAAACGCCAGACGCTGACAGTCTGTAATATATGATTATTATAATGAAAATACAATGAAGATTAGTCGATATTTAATTGGAGTAAAGTAATTACAATGGAGTACTGGGAGGAGAATATATTAAGGCTTAAGGACTAACACGGAATAAAAGAGCAGTGTTTACATGGTTGGGTGGGTAAACTCGAAATAACAACACCTGAATCCGCGCGGCTATACATATGACACAATCGACTGGATTTCTGAAACCCCTAACGCCAGGTTGGCAATTAAAATCTTTTTTATGTGTTTAACTAGAACAACTAAAAGATCCAGCCCATCCAAATAGCCCTGGGCGAAAGATCCCCCAAAATATTGTGGAGGGAAACAAGGATGATAGTTTTCCCACGGATTTAATAACCGTTACGGGCACCGAAGGCGAATTCCCACCTGTTCAATGAATCTACCTCCTCTTGCATTTACGGCATTAATTATTGTAAAATTAACCCGGCCAAATAGAGGGGCACCCGCCGCTCTCAGCGATTCATTTCAAAAACGCAATCAAATTTGAATTTTGAGTCTTTGTCTCCGGGCGGTCTCGAACCTATGTCATCAAAAGAGTCTGCGAGACTCAACGCGCAGCACCAAACAGGTCTCTCCACAAAAATCGGAAATTTGTGAATTTTGTTGAGCAAGAAGTCCACACTTAAATAAACTGCTTGCATTAACATACCCTTTTGGTCAATTTAAAACTAGCCGACAAAATTTTCTTAAATTTTTAATTAAATTTGAGTTTTTACTCCATTCAATCCAGTCATAATTCCATTTTCATGGTTTAAAATGTGTGTGTTAATTGTTGATAGTACAAAAACTGTTTATGACTTCGTACGAAAACATTTGGAACTAAAGATAGCAGCTAAGATGAGACTTAAATTGTTCTTTATTCTGTTGTTGATTATTCTAGCAATGGTTTTATTAATGACGAAAGTCAGTGCCAAACGATGGGCTGATGGAGTAGATGGAGTGTGTGCCTAATCACTTTTTATAGTGTTAAATTATACCAATAAAGATGATGTAGCAAGCTTAGCGATAGTTGATTTAAACAAGTAAATTCATTATTTTTGAGATACCAGCTGATCTCAAAGCGTAGAGCTCTGAGATACACTACTCACAATGCAGGCAGCCGAAACTGAGGTTTGCACATACCTATCTATCAAGTGTAGACCTCAAAGTATTATAATTCAACTAACTAATCGCCAATTCCACAGCCCAAGCGTACCAAGAGTTATATTTATGAGGTATACCGACTTTTAGAGGAAAAGCCAGGGGTTGAAGAAATATTAATCATGAATCGTTCCGGTGTGCCGATCAAAACGTCAATGGAACGCCAAGACGCACTTCAACACGCCTGTCTTTATGAGAATTTGCGTGAAAAGTGTCAGGCTTTTCTATCAAAAATGGAGCCACCACAGCTCCTGACCATGTTGCGAGTCCGTACCAGATTCCACGAGGTCCTGCTAACACCTGATGGCAAGTGCAAAATCCAAAGGATAAACATCTTAAGGTTGAGGATCTAAATCGTCATTCCTCCAATTTTTAAATAATTGCTCCTACATATATCTACGTTGTTAGTCATCAAACTTCTTACACGTAAAACATTCTTCTCACTTTGTACACAGCCCAAACACAACAAACTGTTCATTTATGTGACTACCTGAATATAAATTCAATCAAATAAGTAATAAATAGTCCTCAGAGCTTCAGCTTAAAAACAAAATATATTCCAAAAACAGATGACATTTTCTGACCAACAGAAAGTAAATATATTCTTGTACTCGTATTTATAAAACACATTTCATTTTCATACTCTTCAGTATGTACAACATAAACGTTAAGTTCTTCTAGAACTAATGTAAAATATTGAATTTGGTTGTCTGTTGTTTATTTAAATGGATTAATCCTTCCATGGGAAACAGTGCCCGAATCAGTGCAGATTTAGCTTGGACAACGTCAAGTCATTCTCGTCAATAGGGGACACCGTTATTTACATTTGGTTTCATCCTTTACTTCTTTAAACTTCTGGCCTGACAACGCACGAGTCCAAATGTCCTGAGATGCCTCTTTGTATTTTTTGATTTTCTTGTCCAGGTCAGTAATCTTAGCACTGATCTCATTGTTATCGGGCTGCTTGGCTTGAGCCTGCATAAATATACACCGAGCATCCTTATATTCGCCTAAGGCGGACAGGGCGCAACCTTCCTGGTAGAGGGCCTTACAGGAAGGCTTATTTTCAGTGAGACGCCGCAAGGCTTTCATCGTAATGCACACGCGTTTGGGATTATGCAATTTATTGTAGCAGATCATCAAGTTTTGCTGGAAAAGTTAAAAAAAAACACATAAGTGGGGATGAGCCACGACGCTACAAGTTGCATAGTTACATTGAGAGTGATCAACAGAGCGATTTGCTTGCGCTCATCGTCATCATTGGCTAGACGGCAATAGTTTAGAGAGCTTACGGCCCGCTCGAAGGCAGTGACGGCGTTGCGGTAGCGAAAGCGCTTCACACAGTCCTTGCCATGCATGTGCATGTCTAATGCCTTGGGGTAAACTATTGCAAACTTGTCCCGGTCCACAGCAGCCATTGACGCGAAGGCATCTGAGTCCCCGATCAATGTGAAGTGAAGAACTTCGATTTTGAAAAGTCCATCTGAACGTGGTTTAATGCGCGGCGGGCAGCCCATCTCGTGAAATAGCAACTTATAGGATATAATAAATTCGGCTTTTTCATAAGGGCGCATGGTAAGTACAGCAGCCTGGAGGCCTTCTAGCACATCGCAACCTGCACCGGTCTCAAAATAGAATTTAGTTCGGCGCATCAATGAGGAATCAAAAGGAGAACTCTCGCCTTCCCAATAACCACTATAGCGCACAGCGACACGTGCCTTGTCTGGCACCAGACCTCGGCCCTGGGGGCCCTCACGTGTGATGCGCTTAAAAATGTTCTCATTGATCGGCTCCATCAATTTTTTGAGTTCCTCGAACGATTGGGTCGATGGAGAAGCGAGCTCTTCTTCATCAACATCTGGAGCGTTATCACAATCTTCCATTTCGTCGACATTAAAATCATCATCGCCAGCCCCAAATGGCGACTGTTCTACCTCAAATTGTGAGCCAGAGCCAACGCGTTTTCTAGAAGAGTAAGAGGCAGCGTCTAGGCAGCACATGATTGTGCAAATGTATCAAATTTCGATGCTTACCCAAGTTGCAGTGGTTCCTTGAGCATTTGAGTGCAATATGAAAAATTATCTTCCATTTTTTCCACACTTTTTCCCAACTTTAACTTGTTTGGGTTAATTACAAAAATGCGCGCTAGGCAGTGACACCCTCAGAAATATACCAAGTATATACCGATGAAAAAACGACCTTAGCACACTTATGACCTCTTTAATTAAACAGGATAACAAATTGAGTTAAACTGCGAAAAATAATACTGTTTGGAAATTTTTTCCTTGAAATTACAAAAAAAAAAAAACACACACACGATATCTTTCACTGTAACAGCGCCAAAATGATTCAATTTTCTTGATATTTGGTGGAATATTAAAAAACCGCCTTGGGCGACAATGGGTTAATCGTTCCGTCGAGGATGGCAAACCATATTTCTCGATTTTGATTCAAGATATGCTAATTTTAGCCACTCCCTTTTATTGAACTTTTTATATAAATAAAAAAATTTTGTAACGAAAAAGGTCGAACTGCCCACAAAGTTTTTTTTCTACACGATTAGCTACTTTTAAGTACTCCTGAAGTTTTGAAATATTCTTGTAGCAGTGACATATCACAGAAGTCTGGATCCAAAACATCGTTTCTCTAGCTCTTATAGTCTTTGAGCACTAGGCGCTGAAGGGACGGACAGACGGACGGACGGACGGACGGACAGACGGACAGACATTCAGGGCTCAATCGCCTCGGCTATTGATGCTGATCCAGAATATATATACTTTATTGGGTCGGAAACGATTCCTTCTGGACGTTACACACATCCACTTTTACCACAAATCTAATATACCCCAATACTCATTTTGAGTATCGGGTATAATAAAAGTAAGTTACATAGCCCCTCCCATCAGGTAACCAACCTCTACCAAAGAATTTTCGCACATGTGGCTAATATCAGTTAAATCTGTTAAGGGGCATGGTGCACATGCCAAGGCCGCCTCAATACATCAATTCGCGTGCCGAAATTTAATAAGTGCTCTCCAGAATTAAGCCCTGTTTTTAAAACCCAACATTTAATCACTGTTACATACAGTTACAGTTAAATAACCCCCGCTTGCATGCAGGTTCGTTGCAGCGATTGAGAACCAATTATAAGCCACCAACAAGACTGATTGCTGATAATAATAATATTTCAGTTTTGCATTTAAATTTTCTCATCGTCAGAAAAAGTGACGAGAAAAGTTCGGAATTTTTGACTAACGTGCAATCATTGAGACGGCACACTTCCCAAGTGATGGCTCAGTAACTTCGAGGGCGCATATCCTGACAAAACGCCAGACGCTGACAGTCTGTAATATATGATTATTAAAATGAAAATACAATGAAGATTAGTCGATATTTAATTGGAGTAAAGTAATTACAATGGGGTACTGGGAGGAGAATATATTAAGGCTTAAGGACTAACACGGAATAAAAGAGCAGTGTTTACATGGTTGGGTGGGTAAACTCGAAATAACAACACCTGAATCCGCGCGGCTATACATATGACACAATCGACTGGATTTCTGAAACCCCTAACGCCAGGTTGGCAATTAAAATCTTTTTTATGTGTTTAACTAGAACAACTAAAAGATCCAGCCCATCCAAATAGCCCTGGGCGAAAGATCCCCAAAATATTGTGGAGGGAAACAAGGATGATAGTTTTCCCACGGATTTGATAATCGTTACGGGCACCGAAGGCGAATTCCCACCTGTTCAATGAATCTACCTCCTCTTGCATTTACGGCATTAATTATTGTAAAATTAACCCGGCCAAATAGAGGGGCACCCGCCGCTCTCAGCGATTCATTTCAAAAACGCAATCAAATTTGAATTTTGAGTCTTTGTCTCCGGGCGGTCTCGAACCTATGTCATCAAAAGAGTCTGCGAGACTCAACGCGCAGCACCAAACAGGTCTCTCCACAAAAATCGGAAATTTGTGAATTTTGTTGAGCAAGCAGTCCACACTTAAATAAACTGCTTGCATTAACATACCCTTTTGGTCAATTTAAAACTAGCCGACAAAATTTTTTTAAATTTTTAATTAAATTTGAGTTTTTACTCCATTCAATCCAGTCATAATTCCATTTTCATGGTTTAAAATGTGTGTGTTAATTGTTGATAGTACAAAAACTGTTTATGACTTCGTACGAAAACATTTGGAACAGATAGCAGCTAAGATGAGACTTAAATTGTTCTTTATTCTGTTGTTGATTATTCTAGCAATGGTTTTATTAATGACGAAAGTCAGTGCCAAACGATGGGCTGATGGAGTAGATGGAGTGTGTGCCTAATCACTTTTTATAGTGTTAAATTATACCAATAATGATGATGTAGCAAGCTTAGCGATAGTTGATTTAAACAAGTAAATTCATTATTTTTGAGATACCAGCTGATCTCAAAGCGTAGAGCTCTGAGATACACTACTCACAATGCAGGCAGCCGAAACTGAGGTTTGCACATACCTATCTATCAAGTGTAGACCTCAAAGTATTATAATTCAACTAACTAATCGCCAATTCCACAGCCCAAGCGTACCAAGAGTTATATTTATGAGGTATACCGACTTTTAGAGGAAAAGCCAGGGGTTGAAGAAATATTAATCATGAATCGTTCCGGTGTGCCGTCAATGGAACGCCAAGACGCACTTCAACATGCCTGTCTTTATGAGAATTTGCGTGAAAAGTGTCAGGCATTTCTATCAAAAATGGAGCCACCACAGCTCCTGACCATGTTGCAAGATAACCGTTTTGGTAGGTTGAGGATCTAAATCGTCATTCCTCCAATTTTTAAATAATTGCTCCTACATATATCTACGTTGTTAGTCATCCAACTTCTTACACGTAAAACATTCTTCTCACTTTGTACACAGCCCAAACACAACAAACTGTTCATTTATGTGACTACCTGAATATAAATTCAATCAAATAAGTAATAAATAGTCCTCAGAGCTTCAGCTTAAAAACAAAATATATTCCAAAAACAGATGACATTTTCTGACCAACAGAAAGTAAATATATTCTTGTACTCGTATTTATAAAACACATACTCTTCAGTATGTACAACATAAACGTTAAGTTCTTCTAGAACTAATGTAAAATATTGAATTTGGTTGTCTGTTGTTTATTTAAATGGATTAATCCTTCAATGGGAAACAGTGCCCGAATCAGTGCAGATTTAGCTTGGACAACGTCAAGTCATTCTCGTCAACAGGGGACACCGTTAGTTTCATTTTGTGCTCCTTGGCCATTTTGGATAACATTACAATGTCCGAGTTTATATAGGCACCCTGCAAAAGTGCCACCGACGATTTTTCGGAAGTCTCAAGCTCCTTCACAAGTTCTTCAACACTGGGATTACATTTGGTTTCATCCTTTACTTCTTTAAACTTCTGGCCTGACAACGCACGAGTCCAAATGTCCTGAGATGCCTCTTTGTATTTTTTGATTTTCTTGTCCAGGTCAGTAATCTTAGCACTGATCTCATTGTTATCGGGCTGCTTGGCTTGAGCCTGCATAAAAATACACCGAGCATCCTTATATTCGCCTAAGGCGGACAGGGTGCAACCTTCCTGGTAGAGGGCCTTACAGGAAGGCTTATTTTCAGTGAGACGCCGCAAGGCTTTCATCGTAATGCACACGCGTTTGGGATTATGCAATTTATTGTAGCAGATCATCAAGTTTTGCTGGAAAAGTTAAAAAAAAAACACATAAGTGGGGATGAGCCACGACGCTACAAGTTGCATAGTTACATTGAGAGTGATCAACAGAGCGATTTGCTTGCGCTCATCCTCATCATTGGCTAGACGGCAATAGTTTAGAGAGCTTACGGCCCGCTCGAAGGCAGTGACGGCGTTGCGGTAGCGAAAGCGCTTCACACAGTCCTTGCCATGCATGTGCATCAATGAGCATCATCGGCGTCATCATGGGAATTCGTCTTCGGTGCCCGTAACGGTTATCAAATCCGTGGGAAAACTATCATCCTTGTTTCCCTCCACAATATTTTGGGGGATCTTTCGCCCAGGGCTATTTGGATGGGCTGGATCTTTTAGTTGTTCTAGTTAAACACATAAAAAAGATTTTAATTGCCAACCTGGCTTTAGGGGTTTCAGAAATCCAGTCGATTGTGTCATATGCATAGCCGCGCGGATTCAGGTGTTGTTATTTCGAGTTTACCCACCCAACCATGTAAACACTGCTCTTTTATTCCGTGTTAGTCCTTAAGCCTTAATATATTCTCCTCCCAGTACCCCATTGTAATTACTTTACTCCAATTAAATATCGACTAATCTTCATTGTATTTTCATTATAATAATCATATATTACAGACTGTCAGCGTCTGGCGTTTTGTGAGGATATGCGCCATCGAAGTTACTGAGCCATCACTTGGGAAGTGTGCCGTCTCAATGATTGCACATTATTCAAAAATTCCGAACTTTTCTCGTCATGTATGTATGACGATGAGAAAATTTAAATGCAAAACTGAAATATTATTATTATCAGCAATCAGTCTTGTTGGTGGCTTATAATTGGTTCTCAATCGCTGCAACGAACCTGCATGCAAGCGGGGGTTATTTAACTGTAACTGTATGTAACAGTGATTAAATGTTGGGTTTTAAAAACAGGGCTTAATTCTGGAGAGCACTTATTAAATTTCGGCACGCGAATTGATGTATTGAGGCGGCCTTGGCATGTGCACCATGCCCCCTTAACAGATTTAACTGATATTAGCCACATGTGCGAAAATTCTTTGGTAGAGGTTGGTTACCTGATGGGAGGGGCTATGTAACTTTCTTTTATTATACCCGATACTCAAAATGAGTATTGGGGTATATTAGATTTGTGGTAAAAGTGGATGTGTGTAACGTCCAGAAGGAATCGTTTCCGACCCAATAAAGTATATATATTCTGGATCAGCATCAATAGCCGAGGCGATTGAGCCCTGAATGTCTGTCCGTCTGTCCGTCCGTCCGTCCGTCCGTCTGTCCGTCCCCTTCAGCGCCTAGTGCTCAAAGACTATAAGAGCTAGAGAAACGATGTTTTGGATCCAGACTTCTGTGATATGTCACTGCTACAAGAATATTTCAAAATTTCAGGAGTACTTAAAAGTAGCTAATCGTGTAGAAAAAAAACTTTGTGGGCAGTTCGACCTTTTTCGTTACAAAATTTTTTTATTTATATAAAAAGTTCAATAAAAGGTAGTGGCTAAAATTAGCATATCTTGAATCAAAATCGAGAAATATGGTTTGCCATCCTCGACGGAACGATTAACCCATTGTCGCCCAAGGCGGTTTTTTAATATTCCACCAAAAATAAAGAAAATTTAATCATTTTGGCGCTGTTACAGTGAAAGATATCGTGTGTGTGTTTTTTTTTTTTTGTAATTTCAGAGAAAAGATTTACAAACAGTATTATTTTTCGCAGTTTAACTCAATTTGTTATCCTGTTTAATTAAAGAGGTCATAAGTGTGCTAAGGTCGTTTTTTCATCGGTATATACTTGGTATATTTCTGAGGGTGTCACTGCCTAGCGCGCATTTTTGTAATTAACCCAAACAAGTTAAAGTTGGGAAAAAGTGTGGAAAAAATGGAAGATAATTTTTCATATTGCACTCAAATGCTCAAGGAACCACTGCAACTTGGGTAAGCATCGAAATTTGATACATTTGCACAATCATGTGCTGCCTAGACGCTGCCTCTTACTCTTCTAGAAAACGCGTTGGCTCTGGCTCACAATTTGAGGTAGAACAGTCGCCATTTGGGGCTGGCGATGATGATTTTAATGTCGACGAAATGGAAGATTGTGATAACGCTCCAGATGTTGATGAAGAAGAGCTCGCTTCTCCATCGACCCAATCGTTCGAGGAACTCAAAAAATTGATGGAGCCGATCAATGAGAACATTTTTAAGCGCATCACACGTGAGGGGCACCAGGGCCGAGGTCTGGTGCCAGACAAGGCACGTGTCGCTGTGCGCTATAGTGGTTATTGGGAAGGCGAGAGTTCTCCTTTTGATTCCTCATTGATGCGCCGATGAGAGAGATTCTCTTTATGAGAATTTGCGTGAAAAGTGTCAGGCATTTCTATTAAAAATGGAGCCACCACAGCTCCTGACCATGTTGCGAGTCCGTACCAGATTCCACGAGGTCCTGCTAACACCTGATGGCAAGTGCAAAATCCAAAGGATACACATCTTAAGGTTGAGGATCTAAATCGTCATTCCTCCAATTTTTAAATAATTGCTCCTACATATATCTACGTTGTTAGTCATCCAACTTCTTACACGTAAAACATTCTTCTCACTTTGTACACAGCCCAAACACAACAAACTGTTCATTTATGTGACTACCTGAATATAAATTCAATCAAATAAGTAATAAATAGTCCTCAGAGCTTCAGCTTAAAAACAAAATATATTCCAAAAATAGATGACATTTTCTGACCAACAGAAAGTAAATATATTCTTGTACTCGTATTTATAAAACACATTTCATTTTCATACTCTTCAGTATGTACAACGTAAACGTTAAGTTCTTCTAGAACTAATGTAAAATATTGAATTTGGTTGTCTGTTGTTTATTTAAATGGATTAATCCTTCCATGGGAAACAGTGCCCGAATCAGTGCAGATTTAGCTTGGACAACGTCAAGTCATTCTCGTCAATAGGGGACACCGTTAGTTTCATTTTGTGCTCCTTGGCCATTTTGGATAACATTACAATGTCCGAGTTTATATAGGCACCCCGCAAAAGTGCCACCGACGATTTTCCGGAAGTCTCAAGCTCCTTCACAAGTTCTTCAACACTGGGATTACATTTGGTTTCATCCTTTACTTCTTTAAACTTCTGGCCTGACAACGCACGAGTCCAAATGTCCTGAGATGACTCTTTGTATTTTTTGATTTTCTTGTCCAGGTCAGTAATCTTAGCACTGATCTCATTGTTATCGGGCTGCTTGGCTTGAGCCTGCATAAATATACACCGAGCATCCTTATATTCGCCTAAGGCGGACAGGGCGCAACCTTCCTGGTAGAGGGCCTTACAGGAAGGCTTATTTTCAGTGAGACGCCGCAAGGCTTTCATCGTAATGCACACGCGTTTGGGATTATGCAATTTATTGTAGCAGATCATCAAGTTTTGCTGGAAAAGTTAAAAAAAAAAACACATAAGTGGGGATGAGCCACGACGCTACAAGTTGCATAGTTACATTGAGAGTGATCAACAGAGCGATTTGCTTGCGCTCATCCTCATCATTGGCTAAACGGCAATAGTTTAGAGAGCTTACGGCCCGCTCGAAGGCAGTGACGGCGTTGCGGTAGCGAAAGCGCTTCACACAGTCCTTGCCATGCATGTGCATGTCTAATGCCTTGGGGTAAACTATTGCAAACTTGTCCCGATCCACAGCGGCCATTGACGCGAAGGCATCTGAGTCCCCGATCAATGTGAAGTGAAGAACTTCGATTTTGAAAAGTCCATCCGAACGTGGTTTAATGCGCGGCGGGCAGCCCATCTCGTGAAATAGCAACTTATAGGATATAATAAATTCGTCTTTTTCATATGGGCGCATGGTAAGTACAGCAGCCTGGAGGCCTTCTAGCACATCGCAACCTGCACCGGTCTCAAAATAGAATTTAGTTCGGCGCATCAATGAGGAATCAAAAGGAGAACTCTCGCCTTCCCAATAACCACTATAGCGCACAGCGACACGTGCCTTGTCTGGCACCAGACCTCGGCCCTGGTGCCCCTCACGTGTGATGCGCTTAAAAATGTTCTCATTGATCGGCTCCATCAATTTTTTGAGTTACTCGAACGATTGGGTCGATGGAGAAGCGAGCTCTTCTGGAGCGTTATCACAATCTTCCATTTCGTCGACATTAAAATCATCATCGCCAGCCCCAAGTGGCGACTGTTCTACCTCAAATTGTGAGCCAGAGCCAACGAGTTTTCTAGAAGAGTAAGAGGCAGCGTCTAGGCAGCACATGATTGTGCAAATGTATCAAATTTCGATGCTTACCCAAGTTGCAGTGGTTCCTTGAGCATTTGAGTGCAATATGAAAAATTATCTTCCATTTTTTCCACACTTTTTCCCAACTTTAACTTGTTTGGGTTAATTACAAAAATGCGCGCTAGGCAGTGACACCCTCAGAAATATACCAAGTATATACCGATGAAAAAACGACCTTAGCACACTTATGACCTCTTTAATTAAACAGGATAACAAATTGAGTTAAACTGCGAAAAATAATACTGTTTGTAAATCTTTTCTCTGAAATTACAAAAAAAAAACACACACACGATATCTTTCACTGTAACAGCGCCAAAATGATTCAATTTTCTTTATTTTTGGTGGAATATTAAAAAACCGCCTTGGGCGACAATGGGTTAATCGTTCCGTCGAGGATGGGAAACCATATTTCTCGATTTTGATTCAAGATATGCTAATTTTAGCCACTCCCTTTTATTGAACTTTTTATATAAATAAAAAAATGTTGTAACGAAAAAGGTCGAACTGCCCACAAAGTTTTTTTTCTACACGATTAGCTACTTTTAAGTACTCCTGAGTACATACATATGTAGATGTGCCAGTTCATAGAACGAATAGATAAAACCACACCATGAAAAACCACGAATTTATTAAACATTTCTAACGCCCCAAATCTATCTGCGTATTTGAAAAGTAATTAAAAAATTTAATTTTGTAATAATAAAACGAGGGGAACGTTGTGAGTGCTGCGGACGCCGCAACTCTACATTTATACCCGATACTTAGTCAGTATGGCTCCCCTCCGGCAGACGCCGCGAATATTAAACGACACGAGAAAGAGTGCGTGCGAGAGAGACAGAAAATCAGTCTGACCGTGACGTCGGGCGCTGCGTAGCCACTGCAAATTGATTTGTTCCTTTTGGCTATAAAAATGATCTGATCTGATCCAGATTCAGCAATCTGATAGATATGGTCGTTATCTATGATTCCGCGTTTTTAGTTTTCTCGAATCGTCGAAATTGTGGATGCCACAGATTTGCGCCCGTTGTGTGGTCGGAAGTGTTGGAAGGGGGGGGGGGGGGGGGGGGGGGGGGGGGGGGGGCAAAGTTTTGAAATATTCTTGTAGCAGTGACATATCACAGAAGTCTGGATCCAAAACATCGTTTCTCTAGCTCTTATAGTCTTTGAGCACTAGGCGCTGAAGGGGACGGACAGACGGACGGACGGACAGACATTCAGGGCTCAATCGCCTCGGCTATTGATGCTGATCCAGAATATATATACTTTATTGGGTCGGAAACGATTCCTTCTGGACGTTACACACATCCACTTTTACCACAAATCTAATATACCCCAATACTCATTTTGAGTATCGGGTATAATAAAAGAAAGTTACATAGCCCCTCCCATCAGGTAACCAACCTCTACCAAAGAATTTTCGCACATGTGGCTAATATCAGTTAAATCTGTTAAGGGGGCATGGTGCACATGCCAAGGCCGCCTCAATACATCAATTCGCGTGCCGAAATTTAATAAGTGCTCTCCAGAATTAAGCCCTGTTTTTAAAACCCAACATTTAATCACTGTTACATACAGTTACAGTTAAATAACCCCCGCTTGCATGCAGGTTCGTTGCAGCGATTGAGAACCAATTATAAGCCACCAACAAGACTGATTGCTGATAATAATAATATTTCAGTTTTGCATTTAAATTTTCTCATCGTCAGAAAAAGTGACGAGAAAAGTTCGGAATTTTTGACTAATGTGCAATCATTGAGACGGCACACTTCCCAAGTGATGGCTCAGTAACTTCGAGGGCGCATATCCTGACAAAACGCCAGACGCTGACAGTCTGTAATATATGATTATTAAAATGAAAATACAATGAAGATTAGTCGATATTTAATTGGAGTAAAGTAATTACAATGGGGTACTGGGAGGCTAATATATTAAGGCTTAAGGACTAACACGGAATAAAAGAGCAGTGTTTACATGGTTGGGTGGGTAAACTCGAAATAACAACACCTGAATCCGCGCGGCTATACATATGACACAATCGACTGGATTTCTGAAACCCCTAACGCCAGGTTGGCAATTAAAATCTTTTTTATGTGTTTAACTAGAACAACTAAAAGATCCAGCCCATCCAAATAGCCCTGGGCGAAAGATCCCCCAAAATATTGTGGAGGGAAACAAGGATGATAGTTTTCCCACGGATTTGATAATCGTTACGGGCACCGAAGGCGAATTCCCACCTGTTCAATGAATCTACCTCCTCTTGCATTTACGGCATTAATTATTGTAAAATTAAACCCGGCCAAATAGAGGGGCACCCGCCGCTCTCAGCGATTCATTTCAAAAACGCAATCAAATTTGAATTTTGAGTCTTTGTCTCCGGGCGGTCTCGAACCTATGTCATCAAAAGAGTCTGCGAGACTCAACGCGCAGCACCAAACAGGTCTCTCCACAAAAATCGGAAATTTGTGAATTTTGTTGAGCAAGCAGTCCACACTTAAATAAACTGCTTGCATTAACATACCCTTTTGGTCAATTTAAAACTAGCCGACAAAATTTTTTTAAATTTTTAATTAAATTTGAGTTTTTACTCCATTCAATCCAGTCATAATTCCATTTTCATGGTTTAAAATGTGTGTGTTAATTGTTGATAGTACAAAAACTGTTTATGACTTCGTACGAAAACATTTGGAACAGATAGCAGCTAAGATGAGACTTAAATTGTTCTTTATTCTGTTGTTGATTATTCTAGCAATGGTTTTATTAATGACGAAAGTCAGTGCCAAACGATGGGCTGATGGAGTAGATGGAGTGTGTGCCTAATCACTTTTTATAGTGTTAAATTATACCAATAAAGATGATGTAGCAAGCTTAGCGATAGTTGATTTAAACAAGTAAATTCATTATTTTTGAGATACCAGCTGATCTCAAAGCGTAGAGCTCTGAGATACACTACTCACAATGCAGGCAGCCGAAACTGAGGTTTGCACATACCTATCTATCAAGTGTAGACCTCAAAGTATTATAATTCAACTAACTAATCGCCAATTCCACAGCCCAAGCGTACCAAGAGTTATATTTATGAGGTATACCGACTTTTAGAGGAAAAGCCAGGGGTTGAAGAAATATTAATCATGAATCGTTCCGGTGTGCCGATCAAAACGTCAATGGAACGCCAAGACGCACTTCAACATGCCTGTCTTTATGAGAATTTGCGTGAAAAGTGTCAGGCATTTCTATCAAAAATGGAGCCACCACAGCTCCTGACCATGTTGCAAGATAACCGTTTTGGTAGGTTGAGGATCTAAATCGTCATTCCTCCAATTTTTCTTCTTACACGTAAAACATTCTCACTTTGTACACAGCCCAAACACAACAAACTGTTCATTTATGTGACTACCTGAATATAAATTCAATCAAATAAGTAATAAATAGTCCTCAGAGCTTCAGCTTAAAAACAAAATATATTCCAAAAACAGATGACATTTTCTGACCAACAGAAAGTAAATATATTCTTGTACTCGTATTTATAAAACACATACTCTTCAGTATGTACAACATAAACGTTAAGTTCTTCTAGAACTAATGTAAAATATTGAGTTTGGTTGTCCGTTGTGTATTTAAATGGATTAATCCTTCTATCGGAAACAGTGCCCGAATCAGAGCAGATTTAGCTTGGACAACGTCAAGTCATTCTCGTCAACAGGGGACACCGTTAGTTTCATTTTGTGCTCCTTGGCCATTTTGGATAACATTACAATGTACGAGTTTATATAGGCACCCTGCAAAAGTCCCCCCGACGATTTTTCGGAACTCTCAAGCTCCTTCACAAGTTCTTCAACACTGGGATTACATTTGGTTTCATCCTTTACTTCTTTAAACTTCTGGCCTGACAACGCACGAGTCCAAATGTCCTGAGATGCCTCTTTGTATTTTTTGATTTTCTTGTCCAGGTCAGTAATCTTAGCACTGATCTCATTGTTATCGGGCTGCTTGGCTTGAGCCTGCATAAAAATTCACCGAGCATCCTTATATTCGCCTAAGGCGGACAGGGTGCAACCTTCCTGGTAGAGGGCCTTACAGGAAGGCTTATTTTCAGTGAGACGCCGCAAGGCTTTCATCGTAATGCACACGCGTTTGGGATTATGCAATTTATTGTAGCAGATCATCAAGTTTTGCTGGAAAAGTTAAAAAAAAACACATAAGTGGGGATGAGCCACGACGCTACAAGTTGCATAGTTACATTGAGAGTGATCAACAGAGCGATTTGCTTGCGCTCATCCTCATCATTGGCTAGACGGCAATACTTTAGAGCGCTTACGGCCCGCTCGAAGGCAGTGACGGCGTTGCGGTAGCGAAAGCGCTTCACACAGTCCTTGCCATGCATGTGCATCAATGAGCATCATCGGCGTCATCATGGGAATTCGTCTTCGGTGCCCGTAACGGTTATCAAATCCGTGGGAAAACTATCATCCTTGTTTCCCTCCACAATATTTTGGGGATCTTTCGCCCAGGGCTATTTGGATGGGCTGGATCTTTTAGTTGTTCTAGTTAAACACATAAAAAAGATTTTAATTGCCAACCTGGCTTTAGGGGTTTCAGAAATCCAGTCGATTGTGTCATATGCATAGCCGCGCGGATTCAGGTGTTGTTATTTCGAGTTTACCCACCCAACCATGTAAACACTGCTCTTTTATTCCGTGTTAGTCCTTAAGCCTTAATATATTCTCCTCCCAGTACCCCATTGTAATTACTTTACTCCAATTAAATATCGACTAATCTTCATTGTATTTTCATTATAATAATCATATATTACAGACTGTCAGCGTCTGGCGTTTTGTGAGGATATGCGCCATCGAAGTTACTGAGCCATCACTTGGGAAGTGTGCCGTCTCAATGATTGCACATTAGTCAAAAATTCCGAACTTTTCTCGTCATGTATGTATGACGATGAGAAAATTTAAATGCAAAACTGAAATATTATTATTATCAGCAATCAGTCTTGTTGGTGGCTTATAATTGGTTCTCAATCGCTGCAACGAACCTGCATGCAAGCGGGGGTTATTTTACTGTAACTGTATGTAACAGTGATTAAATGTTGGGTTTTAAAAACAGGGCTTAATTCTGGAGAGCACTTATTAAATTTCGGCACGCGAATTGATGTATTGAGGCGGCCTTGGCATGTGCACCATGCACCCTTAACAGATTTAACTGATATTAGCCACATGTGCGAAAATTCTTTGGTAGAGGTTGGTTACCTGATGGGAGGGGCTATGTAACTTTCTTTTATTATACCCGATACTCAAAATGAGTATTGGAGTATATTAGATTTGTGGTAAAAGTGGATGTGTGTAACGTCCAGAAGGAATCGTTTCCGACCCAATAAAGTATATATATTCTGGATCAGCATCAATAGCCGAGGCGATTGAGCCCTGAATGTCTGTCCGTCTGTCCGTCCGTCCGTCTGTCCGTCCCCTTCAGCGCCTAGTGCTCAAAGACTATAAGAGCTAGAGAAACGATGTTTTGGATCCAGACTTCTGTGATATGTCACTGCTACAAGAATATTTCAAAAAAAATGTAGAGTTGCGGCGTCCGCAGCAACTCACAACGTTCCCCCTCGTTTTATTATTACAAAATTAAATTTTTTAATTACTTTTCAAATACGCAGATAGATTTGGGGCGTTAGAAATGTTTAATGAATTCGTGGTTTTTCATGGTGTGGTTTTATCTATTCGTTCTATGAACTGGCACATCTACATATGTATGTACTCAGGAGTACTTAAAAGTAGCTAATCGTGTAGAAAACAAACTTTGTGGGCAGTTCGACCTTTTTCGTTACAACATTTTTTTATTTATATAAAAAGTTCAATAAAAGGGAGTGGCTAAAATTAGCATATCTTGAATCAAAATCGAGAATTATGGTTTCCCATCCTCGACGGAACGATTAACCCATTGTCGCCCAAGGCGGTTTTTTAATATTTCACCAAAAATAAAGAAAATTTAATCATTTTGGCGCTGTTACAGTGAAAGATATCGTGTGTGTGTTTTTTCTTTTTGTAATTTCAGAGAAAAGATTTACAAACAGTATTATTTTTCGCAGTTTAACTCAATTTGTTATCCTGTTTAATTAAAGAGGTCATAAGTGTGCTAAGGTCGTTTTTTCATCGGTATATACTTGGTATATTTCTGAGGGTGTCACTGCCTAGCGCGCATTTTTGTAATTAACCCAAACAAGTTAAAGTTGGGAAAAAGTGTGGAAAAAATGGAAGATAATTTTTCATATTGCACTCAAATGCTCAAGGAACCACTGCAACTTGGGTAAGCATCGAAATTTGATACATTTGCACAATCATGTGCTGCCTAGACGCTGCCTCTTACTCTTCTAGAAAACTCGTTGGCTCTGGCTCACAATTTGAGGTAGAACAGTCGCCACTTGGGGCTGGCGATGATGATTTTAATGTCGACGAAATGGAAGATTGTGATAACGCTCCAGAAGAGCTCGCTTCTCCATCGACCCAATCGTTCGAGTAACTCAAAAAATTGATGGAGCCGATCAATGAGAACATTTTTAAGCGCATCACACGTGAGGGGCACCAGGGCCGAGGTCTGGTGCCAGACAAGGCACGTGTCGCGGTGCGCTATAGTGGTTATTGGGAAGGCGAGAGTTCTCCTTTTGATTCCTCATTGATGCGCCGAACTAAATTCTATTTTGAGACCGGTGCAGGTTGCGATGTGCTAGAAGGCCTCCAGGCTGCTGTACTTACCATGCGCCCATATGAAAAAGACGAATTTATTATATCCTATAAGTTGCTATTTCACGAGATGGGCTGCCCGCCGCGCATTAAACCACGTTCGGATGGACTTTTCAAAATCGAAGTTCTTCACTTCACATTGATCGGGGACTCAGATGCCTTCGCGTCAATGGCCGCTGTGGATCGGGACAAGTTTGCAATAGTTTACCCCAAGGCATTAGACATGCACATGCATGGCAAGGACTGTGTGAAGCGCTTTCGCTACCGCAACGCCGTCACTGCCTTCGAGCGGGCCGGAAGCTCTCTAAACTATTGCCGTTTAGCCAATGATGAGGATGAGCGCAAGCAAATCGCTCTGTTGATCACTCTCAATGTAACTATGCAACTTGTAGCGTCGTGGCTCATCCCCACTTATGTGTTTTTTTTTTTAACTTTTCCAGCAAAACTTGATGATCTGCTACAATAAATTGCATAATCCCAAACGCGTGTGCATTACGATGAAAGCCTTGCGGCGTCTCACTGAAAATAAGCCTTCCTGTAAGGCCCTCTACCAGGAAGGTTGCGCCCTGTCCGCCTTAGGCGAATATAAGGATGCTCGGTGTATATTTATGCAGGCTCAAGCCAAGCAGCCCGATAACAATGAGATCAGTGCTAAGATTACTGACCTGGACAAGAAAATCAAAAAATACAAAGAGGCATCTCAGGACATTTGGACTCGTGCGTTGTCAGGCCAGAAGTTTAAAGAAGTAAAGGATGAAACCAAATGTAATCCCAGTGTTGAAGAACTTGTGAAGGAGCTTGAGACTTCCGGAAAATCGTCGGTGGCACTTTTGCGGGGTGCCTATATAAACTCGGACATTGTAATGTTATCCAAAATGGCCAAGGAGCACAAAATGAAACTAACGGTGTCCCCTATTGACGAGAATGACTTGACGTTGTCCAAGCTAAATCTGCACTGATTCGGGCGCTGTTTCCCATTGAAGGATTAATCCATTTAAATAAAAAACAGACAACCAAATTCAATATTTTACATTAGTTCTAGAAGAACTTAACGTTTATGTTGTACATACTGAAGAGTAAGAAAATGAAAATACGAGTACAAGAATATATTTACTTTCTGTTGGTCAGAAAATGTGGTCTGTTTTTGGAATATATTTTGTTTTTAAGCTGAAGCTCTGAGGACTATTTATTACTTATTTGATTGAATTTATATTCAGGTAGTCACATAAATGAACAGTTTGTTGTGTTTGGGCTGTGTACAAAGTGAGAAGAATGTTTTACGTGTAAGAAGTTGGATGACTAACAACGTAGATATATGTAGGAGCAATTATTTAAAAATTGGAGGAATGACGATTTAGATCCTCAACCTTAAGATGTGTATCCTTTGGATTTTGCACTTGCCATCAGGTGTTAGCAGGACCTCGTGGAATCTGGTACGGACTCGCAACATGGTCAGGAGCTGTGGTGGCTCCATTTTTGATAGAAATGCCTGACACTTTTCACGCAAATTCTCATAAAGACAGGCATGTTGAAGTGCGTCTTGGCGTTCCATTGACGTTTTGATCGGCACACCGGAACGATTCATGATTAATATTTCTTCAACCCCTGGCTTTTCCTCTAAAAGTCGGTATACCTCATAAATATAACTCTTGGTACGCTTGGGCTGTGGAATTGGCGATTAGTTAGTTGAATTATAATACTTTGAGGTCTACACTTGATAGATAGGTATGTGCAAACCTCAGTTTCGGCTGCCTGCATTGTGAGTAGTGTATCTCAGAGCTCTACGCTTTGAGATCAGCTGGTATCTCAAAAATAATGAATTTACTTGTTTAAATCAACTATCGCTAAGCTTGCTACATCATCTTTATTGGTATAATTTAACACTATAAAAAGTGATTAGGCACACACTCCATCTACTCCATCAGCCCATCGTTTGGCACTGACTTTCGTCATTAATAAAACCATTGCTAGAATAATCAACAACAGAATAAAGAACAATTTAAGTCTCATCTTAGCTGCTATCTTTAGTTGCAAATGTTTTCGTACGAAGTCATAAACAGTTTTTGTACTATCAACAATTAACACACACATTTTAAACCATGAAAATGGAATTATGACTGGATTGAATGGAGTAAAAACTCAAATTTAATTAAAAATTTAAAAAAATTTTGTCGGCTAGTTTTAAATTGACCAAAAGGGTATGTTAATGCAAGCAGTTTATTTAAGTGTGGACTGCTTGCTCAACAAAATTCACAAATTTCCGATTTTTGTGGAGAGACCTGTTTGGTGCTGCGCGTTGAGTCTCAAATTTGATTGCGTTTTTGAAATGAATCGCTGAGAGCGGCGGGTGCCCCTCTATTTGGCCGGGTTTAATTTTACAATAATTAATGCCGTAAATGCAAGCGGAGGTAGATTCATTGAACAGGTGGGAATTCGCCTTCGGTGCCCGTAACGGTTATCAAATCCGTGGGAAAACTATCATCCTTGTTTCCCTCCACAATATTTTGGGGGATCTTTCGCCCAGGGCTATTTGGATGGGCTGGATCTTTTAGTTGTTCTAGTTAAACACATAAAAAAGATTTTAATTGCCAACCTGGCGTTAGGGGTTTCAGAAATCCAGTCGATTGTGTCATATGTATAGCCGCGCGGATTCAGGTGTTGTTATTTCGAGTTTACCCACCCAACCATGTAAACACTGCTCTTTTATTCCGTGTTAGTCCTTAAGCCTTAATATATTCTCCTCCCAGTACCCCATTGTAATTACTTTACTCCAATTAAATATCGACTAATCTTCATTGTATTTTCATTATAATAATCATATATTACAGACTGTCAGCGTCTGGCGTTTTGTGAGGATATGCGCCCTCGAAGTTACTGAGCCATCACTTGGGAAGTGTGCCGTCTCAATGATTGCACATTATTCAAAAATTCCGAACTTTTCTCGTCACTTTTTCTGACGATGAGAAAATTTAAATGCAAAACTGAAATATTATTATTATCAGCAATCAGTCTTGTTGGTGGCTTATAATTGGTTCTCAATCGCTGCAACGAACCTGCATGCAAGCGGGGGTTATTTAACTGTAACTTTATGTAACAGTGATTAAATGTTGGGTTTTAAAAACAGGGCTTAATTCTGGAGAGCACTTATTAAATTTCGGCACGCGAATTGATGTATTGAGGCGGCCTTGGCATGTGCACCATGCCCCCTTAACAGATTTAACTGATATTAGCCACATGTGCGAAAATTCTTTGGTAGAGGTTGGTTACCTGATGGGAGGGGCTATGTAACTTTCTTTTATTATACCCGATACTCAAAATGAGTATTGGGGTATATTAGATTTGTGGTAAAAGTGGATGTGTGTAACGTCCAGAAGGAATCGTTTCCGACCCAATAAAGTATATATATTCTGGATCAGCATCAATAGCCGAGGCGATTGAGCCCTGAATGTCTGTCCGTCTGTCCGTCCGTCCGTCTGTCCGTCCCCTTCAGCGCCTAGTGCTCAAAGACTATAAGAGCTAGAGAAACGATGTTTTGGATCCAGACTTCTGTGATATGTCACTGCTACAAGAATATTTCAAAACTTTGCCCCCCCCACCACTTCCGACCACACAACGGGCGCAAATCTGTGGCATCCACAATTTCGACGATTCGAGAAAACTAAAAACGCGGAATCATAGATAACGACCATATCTATCAGATTGCTGAATCTGGATCAGATCAGATCATTTTTATAGCCAAAAGGAACAAATCAATTTGCAGTGGCTACGCAGCGCCCGACGTCACGGTCAGACTGATTTTCTGTCTCTCTCGCACGCACTCTTTCTCGTGTCGTTTAATATTCGCGGCGTCTGCCGGAGGGGAGCCATACTGACTAAGTATCGGGTATAAATGTAGAGTTGCGGCGTCCGCAGCAACTCACAACGTTCCCCCTCGTTTTATTATTACAAAATTAAATTTTTTAATTACTTTTCAAATACGCAGATAGATTTGGGGCGTTAGAAATGTTTAATGAATTCGTGGTTTTTCATGGTGTGGTTTTATCTATTCGTTCTATGAACTGGCACATCTACATATGTATGTACTCAGGAGTACTTAAAAGTAGCTAATCGTGTAGAAAACAAACTTTGTGGGCAGTTCGACCTTTTTCGTTACAACATTTTTTTATTTATATAAAAAGTTCAATAAAAGGGAGTGGCTAAAATTAGCATATCTTGAATCAAAATCGAGAAATATGGTTTCCCATCCTCGACGGAACGATTAACCCATTGTCGCCCAAGGCGGTTTTTTAATATTCCACCAAATATAAAGAAAATTTAATCATTTTGGCGCTGTTACAGTGAAAGATATCGTGTGTGTTTTTTTTTTTTGTAACTTCAGAGAAAAGATTTACAAACAGTATTATTTTCGCAGTTTAACTCAATTTGTTATCCTGTATAATTAAAGAGGTCATAAGTGTGCTAAGGTCGTTTTTTCATCGGTATATACTTGGTATATTTCTGAGGGTGTCACAGCCTAGCGCGCATTTTTGTAATTAACCCAAACAAGTTAAAGTTGGGAAAAAGTGTAGAAAAAATGGAAGATAATTTTTATATTGCACTCAAATGCTCAAGGAACCACTGCAACTTGGGTAAGCATCGAAATTTGATAAATTTGCACAATCATGTGCTGCCTAGACGCTGCCTCTTACTCTTCTAGAAAACTCGTTGGCTCTGGCTCACAATTTGAGGTAGAACAGTCGCCATTTGGGGCTGGCGATGATGATTTTAATGTCGACGAAATGGAAGATTGTGATAACGCTCCAGATGTTGATGAAGAAGAGCTCGCTGCTCCATCGACCCAATCGTTCGAGGAACTCAAAAAATTGATGGAGCCGATCAATGAGAACATGTTTAAGCGCATCACACGTGAGGGGCACCAGGGCCGAGGTCTGGTGCCAAACAAGGCACGTGTCGCTGTGCGCTATAGTGGTTATTGGGAAGGCGAGAGTTCTCCTTTTGATTCCTCATTGATGCGCCGAACTAAATTCTATTTTGAGACCGGTGCAGGTTGCGATGTGCTAGAAGGCCTCCAGGCTGCTGTACTTACCATGCGCCCATATGAAAAAGCCGAATTTATTATATCCTATAAGTTGCTATTTCACGAGATGGGCTGCCCGCCGGGCATTAAACCACGTTCAGATGGACTTTTCAAAATCGAAGTTCTTCACTTCACATTGATCGGGGACTCAGATGCCTTCGCGTCAATGGCCGCTGTGGATCGGGACAAGTTTGCAATAGTTTACCCCAAGGCATTAGACATGCACATGCATGGCAAGGACTGTGTGAAGCGCTTTCGCTACCGCAACGCCGTCACTGCCTTCGAGCGGGCCGTAAGCTCTCTAAACTATTGCCGTCTAGCCAATGATGAGGATGAGCGCAAGCAAATCGCTCTGTTGATCACTCTCAATGTAACTATGCAACTTGTAGCGTCGTGGCTCATCCCCACTTATGTGTTTTTTTTTAACTTTTCCAGCAAAACTTGATGATCTGCTACAATAAATTGCATAATCCCAAACGCGTGTGCATTACGATGAAAGCCTTGCGGCGTCTCACTGAAAATAAGCCTTCCTGTAAGGCCCTCTACCAGGAAGGTTGCACCCTGTCCGCCTTAGGCGAATATAAGGATGCTCGGTGTATTTTTATGCAGGCTCAAGCCAAGCAGCCCGATAACAATGAGATCAGTGCTAAGATTACTGACCTGGACAAGAAAATCAAAAAATACAAAGAGGCATCTCAGGACATTTGGACTCGTGCGTTGTCAGGCCAGAAGTTTAAAGAAGTAAAGGATGAAACCAAATGTAATCCCAGTGTTGAAGAACTTGTGAATGTGCTTGAGACTTCCGAAAAATCGTCGGTGGCACTTTTGCAGGGTGCCTATATAAACTCGGACATTGTAATGTTATCCAAAATGGCCAAGGAGCACAAAATGAAACTAACGGTGTCCCCTATTGACGAGAATGACTTGACGTTGTCCAAGCTAAATCTGCACTGATTCGGGCACTGTTTCCCATGGAAGGATTAATCCATTTAAATAAACAACAGACAACCAAATTCAATATTTTACATTAGTTCTAGAAGAACTTAACGTTTACGTTGTACATACTGAAGAGTATGAAAATGAAATGTGTTTTATAAATACGAGTACAAGAATATATTTACTTTCTGTTGGTCAGAAAATGTCATCTATTTTTGGAATATATTTTGTTTTTAAGCTGAAGCTCTGAGGACTATTTATTACTTATTTGATTGAATTTATATTCAGGTAGTCACATAAATGAACAGTTTGTTGTGTTTGGGCTGTGTACAAAGTGAGAAGAATGTTTTACGTGTAAGAAGTTGGATGACTAACAACGTAGATATATGTAGGAGCAATTATTTAAAAATTGGAGGAATGACGATTTAGATCCTCAACCTTAAGATGTGTATCCTTTGGATTTTGCACTTGCCATCAGGTGTTAGCAGGACCTCGTGGAATCTGGTACGGACTCGCAACATGGTCAGGAGCTGTGGTGGCTCCATTTTTAATAGAAATGCCTGACACTTTTCACGCAAATTCTCATAAAGAGAATCTCTCTCATCGGCGCATCAATGAGGAATCAAAAGGAGAACTCTAGCCTTCCCAATAACCACTATAGCGCACAGCGACACGTGCCTTGTCTGGCACCAGACCTCGGCCCTGGTGCCCCTCACGTGTGATGCGCTTAAAAATGTTCTCATTGATCGGCTCCATCAATTTTTTGAGTTCCTCGAACGATTGGGTCGATGGAGAAGCGAGCTCTTCTTCATCAACATCTGGAGCGTTATCACAATCTTCCATTTCGTCGACATTAAAATCATCATCGCCAGCCCCAAATGGCGACTGTTCTACCTCAAATTGTGAGCCAGAGCCAACGAGTTTTCTAGAAGAGTAAGAGGCAGCGTCTAGGCAGCACATGATTGTGCAAATGTATCAAATTTCGATGCTTACCCAAGTTGCAGTGGTTCCTTGAGCATTTGAGTGCAATATGAAAAATTATCTGCCATTTTTTCCACACTGTTTCCCAACTTTAACTTGTTTGGGTTAATTACAAAAATGCGCGCTAGGCAGTGACACCCTCAGAAATATACCAAGTATATACCGATGAAAAAACGACCTTAGCACACTTATGACCTCTTTAATTAAACAGGATAACAAATTGAGTTAAACTGCGAAAAATAATACTGTTTTTAAATCTTTTCTCTGAAATTACAAAAAAAAAAAACACACACACGATATCTTTCACTGTAACAGCGCCAAAATGATTCAATTTTCTTTATTTTTGGTGGAATATTAAAAAACCGCCTTGGGCGACAATGGGTTAATCGTTCCGTCGAGGATGGGAAACCATATTTCTTGATTTTGATTCAAGATATGCTAATTTTAGCCACTCCCTTTTATTGAACTTTTTATATAAATAAAAAAATGTTGTAACGAAAAAGGTCGAACTGCCCACACAGTTTTTTTTCTACACGATTAGATACTTTTAAGTACTCCTGAGGACATACATATGTAGATGTGCCAGTTCTATGCCATCAATGAGGAATCAAAAGGAGAACTCTCGCCTTCCCAATAACCACTATAGCGCACAGCGACACGTGCCTTGTCTGGCACCAGACCTCGGCCCTGGTGCCCCTCACGTGTGATGCGCTTAAAAATGTTCTCATTGATCGGCTCCATCAATTTTTTGAGTTCCTCGAACGATTGGGTCGATGGAGAAGCGAGCTCTTCTTCATCAACATCTGGAGCGTTATCACAATCTTCCATTTCGTCGACATTAAAATCATCATCGCCAGCCCCAAATGGCGACTGTTCTACCTCAAATTGTGAGCCAGAGCCAACGAGTTTTCTAGAAGAGTAAGAGGCAGCGTCTAGGCAGCACATGATTGTGCAAATGTATCAAATTTCGATGCTTACCCAAGTTGCAGTGGTTCCTTGAGCATTTGAGTGCAATATGAAAAATTATCTGCCATTTTTTCCACACTTTTTCCCAACTTTAACTTGTTTGGGTTAATTACAAAAATGCGCGCTAGGCAGTGACACCCTCAGAAATATACCAAGTATATACCGATGAAAAAACGACCTTAGCACACTTATGACCTCTTTAATTAAACAGGATAACAAATTGAGTTAAACTGCGAAAAATAATACTGTTTTTAAATCTTTTCTCTGAAATTACAAAAAAAAAAAAACACACACACGATATCTTTCACTGTAACAGCGCCAAAATGATTCAATTTTCTTTATTTTTGGTGGAATATTAAAAAACCGCCTTGGGCGACAATGGGTTAATCGTTCCGTCGAGGATGGGAAACCATATTTCTTGATTTTGATTCAAGATATGCTAATTTTAGCCACTCCCTTTTATTGAACTTTTTATATAAATAAAAAAATGTTGTAACGAAAAAGGTCGAACTGCCCACAAAGTTTTTTTTCTACACGATTAGATACTTTTAAGTACTCCTGAGGACATACATATGTAGATGTGCCAGTTCATAGAACGAATAGATAAAACCACACCATGAAAAACCACGAATTCATTAAACATTTCTAACGCCCCAAATCTATCTGCGTATTTGAAAAGTAATTAAAAAATTTAATTTTGTAATAATAAAACGAGGGGGAACGTTGTGAGTTGCTGCGGACGCCGCAACTCTACATTAATACCCGATACTTAGTCAGTATGGCTCCCCTCCGGCAGACGCCGCGAATATTAAACGACACGAGAAAGAGTGCGTGCGAGAGAGACAGAAAATCAGTCTGACCGTGACGTCGGGCGCTGCGTAGCCACTGCAAATCCTCTACCAAAGAATTTTCGCACATGTGGTGCACATGCCAAGGCCGCCTGAATACATCAATTCGCGTGCCGAAATTTAATAAGTGCTCTCCAGAATTAAGCCCTGTTTTTAAAACCCAACATTTAATCACTGTTACATACAGTTACAGTTAAATAACCCCCGCTTGCACGCAGGTTCGTTGCAGCGATTGAGAACCAATTATAAGCCACCAACAAGACTGATTGCTGATAATAATAATATTTCAGTTTTGCATTTAAATTTTCTCATCGTCATACATACATGACGAGAAAAGTTCGGAATTTTTGAATAATGTGCAATTATTGAGACGGCACACTTCCCAAGTGATGGCTCAGTAACTTCGATGGCGCAAATCCTCACAAAACGCCAGTCGCTGACAGTCTGTAATATATGATTATTATAATGAAAATACAATGAAGATTAGTCGATATTTAATTGGAGTAAAGTAATTACAATGGGGTACTGGGAGGAGAATATATTAAGGCTTAAGGACTAACACGGAATAAAAGAGCAGTGTTTACATGGTTGGGTGGGTAAACTCGAAATAACAACACCTGAATCCGCGCGGCTATACATATGACACAATCGACTGGATTTCTGAAACCCCTAACGCCAGGTTGGCAATTAAAATCTTTTTTATGTGTTTAACTAGAACAACTAAAAGATCCAGCCCATCCAAATAGCCCTGGGCGAAAGATCCCCCAAAATATTGTGGAGGGAAACAAGGATGATAGTTTTCCCACGGATTTGATAACCGTTACGGGCACCGAAGGCGAATTCCCACCTGTTCAATGAATCTACCTCCTCTTGCATTTACGGCATTAATTATTGTAAAATTAAACCCGGCCAAATAGAGGGGCACCCGCCGCTCTCAGCGATTCATTTCAAAAACGCAATCAAATTTGAATTTTGAGTCTTTGTCTCCGGGCGGTCTCGAACCTATGTCATCAAAAGAGTCTGCGAGACTCAACCCGCAGCACCAAACAGGTCTCTCCACAAAAATCGGAAATTTGTGAATTTTGTTGAGCAAGAAGTCCACACTTAAATAAACTGCTTGCATTAACATACCCTTTTGGTCAATTTAGAACTAGCCGACAAAATTTTTTTAAATTTTTAATTAAATTTGAGTTTTTACTCCATTCAATCCAGTCATAATTCCATTTTCATGGTTTAAAATGTGTGTGTTAATTGTTGATAGTACAAAAACTGTTTATGACTTCGTACGAAAACATTTGGAACTAAAGATAGCAGCTAAGAGACTTAAATTGTTCTTTATTCTGTTGTTGATTATTCTAGCAATGGTTTTATTAATGACGAAAGTCAGTGCCAAACGATGGGCTGATGGAGTAGATGGAGTGTGTGCCTAATCACTTTTTATAGTGTTAAGTTATACCAATAAAGATGATGTAGCAAGCTTAGCGATAGTTGATTTAAACAAGTAAATTCATTATTTTTGAGATACCAGCTGATCTCAAAGCGTAGAGCTCTGAGATACACTACTCACAATGCAGGCAGCCGAAACTGAGGTTTGCACATACCTATCTATCAAGTGTAGACCTCAAAGTATTATAATTCAACTAACTAATCGCCAATTCCACAGCCCAAGCGTACCAAGAGTTATATTTATGAGGTATACCGACTTTTAGAGGAAAAGCCAGGGGTTGAAGAAATATTAATCATGAATCGTTCCGGTGTGCCGATCAAAACGTCAATGGAACGCCAAGACGCACTTCAACATGCCTGTCTTTATGAGAATTTGCGTGAAAAGTGTCAGGCATTTCTATCAAAAATGGAGCCACCACAGCTCCTGACCATGTTGCGAGTCCGTACCAGATTCCACGAGGTCCTGCTAACACCTGATGGCAAGATAACCGTTTTGGCAGTGCAAAATCCAAAGGATACACATCTTAAGGTAGAGGATCTAAATCGTCATTCCTCCAATTTTTAAATAATTGCTCCTACATATATCTACGTTGTTAGTCATCCAACTCCTTACACGTAAAACATTCTTCTCACTTTGTACACAGCCCAAACACAACAGACTGTTCATTTATGTGACTACCTGAATATAAATTCAATCAAATAAGTAATAAATAGTCCTCAGAGCTTCAGCTTAAAAACAAAATATATTCCAAAAACAGATGACATTTTCTGACCAACAGAAAGTAAATATATTCTTGTACTCGTATTTATAAAACACATTTAATTTTCATACTCTTCAGTATGTACAACATAAACGTTAAGTTCTTCTAGAACTAATATAAAATATTGAATTTGGTTGTCTGTTGTTTATTTAAATGGATTAATCCTTCAATGGGAAACAGTCCCCGAATCAGTGCAGATTTAGCTTGGACAACGTCAAGTCATTCTCGTCAATAGGGGACACCGTTAGTTTCATTTTGTGCTCCTTGGCCATTTTGGATAACATTACAATGTCCGAGTTTATATAGGCACCCCGCAAAAGTGCCACCGACGATTTTTCGGAAGTCTCAAGCTCCTTCACAAGTTCTTCAACACTGGGATTACATTTGGTTTCATCCTTTACTTCTTTAAACTTCTGGCCTGACAACGCACGAGTCCAAATGTCCTGAGATGCCTCTTTGTATTTTTTGATTTTCTTGTCCAGGTCAGTAATCTTAGCACTGATCTCATTGTTATCGGGCTTCTTGGCTTGAGCCTGCATAAATATACACCGAGCATCCTTATATTCGCCTAAGGCGGACAGGGCGCAACCTTCCTGGTAGAGGGCCTTACAGGAAGGCTTATTTTCAGTGAGACGCCGCAAGGCTTTCATCGTAATGCACACGCGTTTGGGATTATGCAATTTATTGTAGCAGATCATCAAGTTTTGCTGGAAAAGTTAAAAAAAAACACATAAGTGGGGATGAGCCACGACGCTACAAGTTGCATAGTTACATTGAGAGTGATCAACAGAGCGATTTGCTTGCGCTCATCCTCATCATTGGCTAGACGGCAATAGTTTAGAGAGCTTACGGCCCGCTCGAAGGCAGTGACGGCGTTGCGGTAGCGAAAGCGCTTCACACAGTCCTTGCCATGCATGTGCATGTCTAATGCCTTGGGGTAAACTATTGCAAACTTGTCCCGATCCACAGCGGCCATTGACGCGAAGGCATCTGAGTCCCCGATCAATGTGAAGTGAAGAACTTCGATTTTGAAAAGTCCATCTGAACGTTGTTTAATGCGCGGCGGGCAGCCCATCTCGTGAAATAGCAACTTATAGGATATAATAAATTCGTCTTTTTCATATGGGCGCATGGTAAGTAGAGCAGCCTGGAGGCCTTCTAGCACATCGCAACCTGCACCGGTCTCAAAATAGAATTTAGTTCGGCGCATCAATGAGGAATCAAAAGGAGAACTCTCGCCTTCCCACTATAGCGCACAGCGACACGTGCCTTGTCTGGCACCAGACCTCGGCGAGCTCTTCTTCATCAACATCTGGAGCGTTATCACAATCTTCCATTTCGTCGACATTAAAATCATCATCGCCAGCCCCAAATGGCGACTGTTCTACCTCAAATTGTGAGCCAGAGCCAACGAGTTTTCTAGAAGAGTAAGAGGCAGCGTCTAGGCAGCACATGATTGTGCAAATGTATCAAATTTCGATGCTTACCCAAGTTGCAGTGGTTCCTTGAGCATTTGAGTGCAATATGAAAAATTATCTGCCATTTTTTCCACACTTTTTCCCAACTTTAACTTGTTTGGGTTAATTACAAAAATGCGCGCTAGGCAGTGACACCCTCAGAAATATACCAAGTATATACCGATGAAAAAACGACCTTAGCACACTTATGACCTCTTTAATTAAACAGGATAACAAATTGAGTTAAACTGAGAAAAATAATACTGTTTGTAAATCTTTTCTCTGAAATTACAAAAAAAAAAAACACACACACGATATCTTTCACTGTAACAGCGCCAAAATGATTCAATTTTCTTTATTTTTGGTGGAATATTAAAAAACCGCTTTGGGCGACAATGGGTTAATCGTTCCGTCGAGGATGGGAAACCATATTTCTCGATTTTGATTCAAGATATGCTAATTTTAGCCACTCCCTTTTATTGAACTTTTTATATAAATAAAAAAATGTTGTAACGAAAAAGGTCGAACTGCCCACAAAGTTTTTTTTCTACACGATTAGATACTTTTAAGTACTCCTGAGGACATACATATGTAGATGTGCCAGTTCATAGAACGAATAGATAAAACCACACCATGAAAAACCACGAATTCATTAAACATTTCTAACGCCCCAAATCTATCTGCGTATTTGAAAAGTAATTAAAAAATTTAATTTTGTAATAATAAAACGAGGGGGAACGTTGTGAGTTGCTGCGGACGCCGCAACTCTACATTTATACCCGATACTTAGTCAGTATGGCTCCCCTCCGGCAGACGCCGCGAATATTAAACGACACGAGAAAGAGTGCGTGCGAGAGAGACAGAAAATCAGTCTGACCGTGACGTCGGGCGCTGCGTAGCCACTGCAAATTGATTTGTTCCTTTTGGCTATAAAAATTATCTGATCTGATCCAGATTCAGCAATCTGATAGATATGGTCGTTATCTATGATTCTGCGTTTTTAGTTTTCTCGAATCGTCGAAATTGTGGATGCCACAGATTTTCGCCCGGTGTGTGGTCGGAAGTGTGGGGGGGGGGCAAAGTTTTGAAATATTCTTGTAGCAGTGACATATCACAGAAGTCTGGATACGGAGACGGACAGACATTCAGGGCTCAATCGCCTCGGCTATTGATGCTGATCCAGAATATATATACTTTATTGGGTCGGAAACGATTCCTTCTGGACGTTACACACATCCACTTTTACCACAAATCTAATATACCCCAATACTCATTTTGAGTATCGGGTATAATAAAAGAAAGTTACATAGCCCCTCCCATCAGGTAACCAACCTCTACCAAAGAACTTTCGCACATGTGGCTAATATCAGTTAAATCTGTTAAGGGGGCATGGTGCACATGCCAAGGCCGCCTCAATACATCAATTCGCGTGCCGAAATTTAAGCCCTGTTTTCAAAACCCAACATTTAATCACTGTTACATACAGTTACAGTTAAATAACCCCCGCTTGCATGCAGGTTCGTTGCAGCGATTGAGAACCAATTATAAGCCACCAACAAGACTGATTGCTGATAATAATAATATTTCAGTTTTTCATTTAAATTTTCTCATCGTCATACATACCTGACGAGAAAAGTTCGGAATTTTTGAATAATGTGCAATCATTGAGAAGTCACACTTCCCAAGTGATGGCTCAGTAACTTCGATGGCGCATATCCTCACAAAACGCCAGACGCTGACAGTCTGTAATATATGATTATTATAATGAAAATACAATGAAGATTAGTCGATATTTAATTGGAGTAAAGTAATTACAATGGGGTACTGGGAGGAGAATATATTAAGGCTTAAGGACTAACACGGAATAAAAGAGCAGTGTTTACATGGTTGGGTGGGTAAACTCGAAATAACAACACCTGAATCCGCGCGGCTATACATATGACACAATCGACTGGATTTCTGAAACCCCTAACGCCAGGTTGGCAATTAAAATCTTTTTTATGTGTTTAACTAGAACAACTAAAAGATCCAGCCCATCCAAATAGCCCTGGGCGAAAGATCCCCCAAAATATTGTGGAGGGAAACAAGGATGATAGTTTTCCCACGGATTTGATAACCGTTACGGGCACCGAAGGCGAATTCCCACCTGTTCAATGAATCTACCTCCTCTTGCATTTACGGCATTAATTATTGAAAAATTACCCCGGCCAAATAGAGGGGCCCCCGCCGCTCTCAGCGATTCATTTCAAAAACGCAATCAAATTTGAATTTTGAGTCTTTGTCTCCGGGCGGTCTCGAACCTATGTCATCAAAAGAGTCTGCGAGACTCAACGCGCAGCACCAAACAGGTCTCTCCACAAAAATCGGAAATTTGTGAATTTTGTTGAGCAAGCAGTCCACACTTAAATAAACTGCTTGCATTAACATACCCTTTTGGTCAATTTAAAACTAGCCGACAAAATTTTTTTAAATTTTTAATTAAATTTGAGTTTTTACTCCATTCAATCCAGTCATAATTCCATTTTCATGGTTTAAAATGTGTGTGTTAATTGTTGATAGTACAAAAACTGTTTATGACTTCGTAAGAAAACATTTGGAACTAAAGATAGCAGCTAAGAGACTTAAATTGTTCTTTATTCTGTTGTTGATTATTTTAGCAATGGTTTTATTATTGACGAAAGTCAGTGCCAAACGATGGGCTGATGGAGTAGATGGAGTGTGTGCCTAATCACTTTTTATAGTGTTAAATTATACCAATAAAGATGATGTAGCAAGCTTAGCGATAGTTGATTTAAACAAGTAAATTCATTATTTTTGAGATACCAGCTGATCTCAAAGCGTAGAGCTCTGAGATACACTACTCACAATGCAGGCAGCCGAAACTGAGGTTTGCACATACCTATCTATCAAGTGTAGACCTCAAAGTATTATAATTCAACTAACTAATCGCCAATTACACAGCCCAAGCGTACCAAGAGTTATATTTATGAGGTATACCGACTTTTAGAGGAAAAGCCAGGGGTTGAAGAAATATTAATCATGAATCGTTCCGGTGTGCCGATCAAAACGTCAATGGAACGCCAAGACGCACTTCAACATGCCTGTCTTTATGAGAATTTGCGTGAAAAGTGTCAGGCATTTCTATCAAAAATGGAGCCACCACAGCTCCTGACCATGTTGCGAGTCCGTACCAGATTCCACGAGGTCCTGCTAACACCTGATGGCAAGTGCAAAATCCAAAGGATACACATCTTAAGGTTGAGGATCTAAATCGTCATTCCTCCAATTTTTAAATAATTGCTCCTACATATATCTACGTTGTTAGTCATCCAACTTCTTACACGTAAAACATTCTTCTCACTTTGTACACAGCCCAAACACAACAAACTGTTCATTTATGTGACTACCTGAATATAAATTCAATCAAATAAGTAATAAATAGTCCTCAGAGCTTCAGCTTAAAAACAAAATATATTCCAAAAACAGATGACATTTTCTGACCAACAGAAAGTAAATATATTCTTGTACTCGTATTTATAAAACACATTTCATTTTCATACTCTTCAGTATGTACAACATAAACGTTAAGTTCTTCTAGAACTAATGTAAAATATTGAATTTGGTTGTCTGTTGTTTATTTAAATGGATTAATCCTTCAATGGGAAACAGTGCCCGAATCAGTGCAGATTTAGCTTGGACAACGTCAAGTCATTCTCGTCAATAGGGGACACCGTTAGTTTCATTTTGTGCTCCTTGGCCATTTTGGATAACATTACAATGTCCGAGTTTATATACCCCGCAAAAGTGCCACCGACGATTTTTCGGAAGTCTCAAGCTCCTTCACAAGTTCTTCAACACTGGGATTACATTTGGTTTCATCCTTTACTTCTTTAAACTTCTGGCCTGACAACGCACGAGTCCAAATGTCCTGAGATGCCTCTTTGTATTTTTTGATTTTCTTGTCCAGGTCAGTAATCTTAGCACTGATCTCATTGTTATCGGGCTTCTTGGCTTGAGCCTGCATAAATATACACCGAGCATCCTTATATTCGCCTAAGGCGGACAGGGCGCAACCTTCCTGGTAGAGGGCCTTACAGGAAGGCTTATTTTCAGTGAGACGCCGCAAGGCTTTCATCGTAATGCACACGCGTTTGGGATTATGCAATTTATTGTAGCAGATCATCAAGTTTTGCTGGAAAAGTTAAAAAAAAAACACATAAGTGGGGATGAGCCACGACGCTACAAGTTGCATAGTTACATTGAGAGTGATCAACAGAGCGATTTGCTTGCGCTCATCCTCATCATTGGCTAGACGGCAATAGTTTAGAGAGCTTACGGCCCGCTCGAAGGCAGTGACGGCGTTGCGGTAGCGAAAGCGCTTCACACAGTCCTTGCCATGCATGTGCATGTCTAATGCCTTGGGGTAAACTATTGCAAACTTGTCCCGATCCACAGCGGCAATTGACGCGAAGGCATCTGAGTCCCCGATCAATGTGAAGTGAAGAACTTCGATTTTGAAAAGTCCATCTGAACGTGGTTTAAGGCGCGGCGGGCAGCCCATCTCGTGAAATAGCAACTTATAGGATATAATAAATTCGGCTTTTTCATATGGGCGCATGGTAAGTAGAGCAGCCTGGAGGCCTTCTAGCACATCGCAACCTGCACCGGTCTCAAAATAGAATTTAGTTCGGCGCATCAATGAGGAATCAAAAGGAGAACTCTCGCCTTCCCACTATAGCGCACAGCGACACGTGCCTTGTCTGGCACCAGACCTCGGCGAGCTCTTCTTCATCAACATCTGGAGCGTTATCACAATCTTCCATTTCGTCGACATTAAAATCATCATCGCCAGCCCCAAATGGCGACTGTTCTACCTCAAATTGTGAGCCAGAGCCAACGAGTTTTCTAGAAGAGTAAGAGGCAGCGTCTAGGCAGCACATGATTGTGCAAATGTATCAAATTTCGATGCTTACCCAAGTTGCAGTGGTTCCTTGAGCATTTGAGTGCAATATGAAAAATTATCTGCCATTTTTTCCACACTTTTTCCCAACTTTAACTTGTTTGGGTTAATTACAAAAATGCGCGCTAGGCAGTGACACCCTCAGAAATATACCAAGTATATACCGATGAAAAAACGACCTTAGCACACTTATGACCTCTTTAATTAAACAGGATAACAAATTGAGTTAAACTGCGAAAAATAATACTGTTTGTAAATCTTTTCTCTGAAATTACAAAAAGAAAAAACACACACACGATATCTTTCACTGTAACAGCGCCAAAATGATTCAATTTTCTTTATTTTTGGTGGAATATTAAAAAACCGCTTTGGGCGACAATGGGTTAATCGTTCCGTCGAGGATGGGAAACCATATTTCTCGATTTTGATTCAAGATATGCTAATTTTAGCCACTCCCTTTTATTGAACTTTTTATATAAATAAAAAAATGTTGTAACGAAAAAGGTCGAACTGCCCACAAAGTTTTTTTTCTACACGATTAGATACTTTTAAGTACTCCTGAGGACATACATATGTAGATGTGCCAGTTCATAGAACGAATAGATAAAACCACACCATGAAAAACCACGAATTCATTAAACATTTCTAACGCCCCAAATCTATCTGCGTATTTGAAAAGTAATTAAAAAATTTAATTTTGTAATAATAAAACGAGGGGGAACGTTGTGAGTTGCTGCGGACGCCGCAACTCTACATTTATACCCGATACTTAGTCAGTATGGCTCCCCTCCGGCAGACGCCGCGAATATTAAACGACACGAGAAAGAGTGCGTGCGAGAGAGACAGAAAATCAGTCTGACCGTGACGTCGGGCGCTGCGTAGCCACTGCAAATTGATTTGTTCCTTTTGGCTATAAAAATTATCTGATCTGATCCAGATTCAGAAATCTGATAGATATGGTCGTTATCTATGATTCTGCGTTTTTAGTTTTCTCGAATCGTCGAAATTGTGGATGCCACAGATTTTCGCCCGTTGTGTGGTCGGAAGTGTGGGGGGGGGGGCAAAGTTTTGAAATATTCTTGTAGCAGTGACATATCACAGAAGTCTGGATACGGAGACGGACAGACATTCAGGGCTCAATCGCCTCGGCTATTGATGCTGATCCAGAATATATATACTTTATTGGGTCGGAAACGATTCCTTCTGGACGTTACACACATCCACTTTTACCACAAATCTAATATACCCCAATACTCATTTTGAGTATCGGGTATAATAAAAGAAAGTTACATAGCCCCTCCCATCAGGTAACCAACCTCTACCAAAGAACTTTCGCACATGTGGCTAATATCAGTTAAATCTGTTAAGGGGGCATGGTGCACATGCCAAGGCCGCCTCAATACATCAATTCGCGTGCCGAAATTTAAGCCCTGTTTTCAAAACCCAACATTTAATCACTGTTACATACAGTTACAGTTAAATAACCCCCGCTTGCATGCAGGTTCGTTGCAGCGATTGAGAACCAATTATAAGCCACCAACAAGACTGATTGCTGATAATAATAATATTTCAGTTTTTCATTTAAATTTTCTCATCGTCATACATACCTGACGAGAAAAGTTCGGAATTTTTGAATAATGTGCAATCATTGAGACGGCACACTTCCCAAGTGATGGCTCAGTAACTTCGATGGCGCATATCCTCACAAAACGCCAGACGCTGACAGTCTGTAATATATGATTATTATAATGAAAATACAATGAAGATTAGTCGATATTTAATTGGAGTAAAGTAATTACAATGGGGTACTGGGAGGAGAATATATTAAGGCTTAAGGACTAACACGGAATAAAAGAGCAGTGTTTACATGGTTGGGTGGGTAAACTCGAAATAACAACACCTGAATCCGCGCGGCTATACATATGACACAATCGACTGGATTTCTGAAACCCCTAACGCCAGGTTGGCAATTAAAATCTTTTTTATGTGTTTAACTAGAACAACTAAAAGATCCAGCCCATCCAAATAGCCCTGGGCGAAAGATCCCCCAAAATATTGTGGAGGGAAACAAGGATGATAGTTTTCCCACGGATTTGATAACCGTTACGGGCACCGAAGGCGAATTCCCACCTGTTCAATGAATCTACCTCCTCTTGCATTTACGGCATTAATTATTGTAAAATTAAACCCGGCCAAATAGAGGGGCACCCGCCGCTCTCAGCGATTCATTTCAAAAACGCAATCAAATTTGAATTTTGAGTCTTTGTCTCCGGGCGGTCTCGAACCTATGTCATCAAAAGAGTCTGCGAGACTCAACGCGCAGCACCAAACAGGTCTCTCCACAAAAATCGGAAATTTGTGAATTTTGTTGAGCAAGCAGTCCACACTTAAATAAACTGCTTGCATTAACATACCCTTTTGGTCAATTTAAAACTAGCCGACAAAATTTTTTTAAATTTTTAATTAAATTTGAGTTTTTACTCCATTCAATCCAGTCATAATTCCATTTTCATGGTTTAAAATGTGTGTGTTAATTGTTGATAGTACAAAAACTGTTTATGACTTCGTAAGAAAACATTTGGAACTAAAGATAGCAGCTAAGAGACTTAAATTGTTCTTTATTCTGTTGTTGATTATTTTAGCAATGGTTTTATTATTGACGAAAGTCAGTGCCAAACGATGGGCTGATGGAGTAGATGGAGTGTGTGCCTAATCACTTTTTATAGTGTTAAATTATACCAATAAAGATGATGTAGCAAGCTTAGCGATAGTTGATTTAAACAAGTAAATTCATTATTTTTGAGATACCAGCTGATCTCAAAGCGTAGAGCTCTGAGATACACTACTCACAATGCAGGCAGCCGAAACTGAGGTTTGCACATACCTATCTATCAAGTGTAGACCTCAAAGTATTATAATTCAACTAACTAATCGCCAATTCCACAGCCCAAGCGTACCAAGAGTTATATTTATGAGGTATACCGACTTTTAGAGGAAAAGCCAGGGGTTGAAGAAATATTAATCATGAATCGTTCCGGTGTGCCGATCAAAACGTCAATGGAACGCCAAGACGCACTTCAACATGCCTGTCTTTATGAGAATTTGCGTGAAAAGTGTCAGGCATTTCTATCAAAAATGGAGCCACCACAGCTCCTGACCATGTTGCGAGTCCGTACCAGATTCCACGAGGTCCTGCTAACACCTGATGGCAAGTGCAAAATCCAAAGGATACACATCTTAAGGTTGAGGATCTAAATCGTCATTCCTCCAATTTTTAAATAATTGCTCCTACATATATCTACGTTGTTAGTCATCCAACTTCTTACACGTAAAACATTCTTCTCACTTTGTACACAGCCCAAACACAACAAACTGTTCATTTATGTGACTACCTGAATATAAATTCAATCAAATAAGTAATAAATAGTCCTCAGAGCTTCAGCTTAAAAACAAAATATATTCCAAAAACAGATGACATTTTCTGACCAACAGAAAGTAAATATATTCTTGTACTCGTATTTATAAAACACATTTCATTTTCATACTCTTCAGTATGTACAACATAAACGTTAAGTTCTTCTAGAACTAATGTAAAATATTGAATTTGGTTGTCTGTTGTTTATTTAAATGGATTAATCCTTCAATGGGAAACAGTGCCCGAATCAGTGCAGATTTAGCTTGGACAACGTCAAGTCATTCTCGTCAATAGGGGACACCGTTAGTTTCATTTTGTGCTCCTTGGCCATTTTGGATAACATTACAATGTCCGAGTTTATATACCCCGCAAAAGTGCCACCGACGATTTTTCGGAAGTCTCAAGCTCCTTCACAAGTTCTTCAACACTGGGATTACATTTGGTTTCATCCTTTACTTCTTTAAACTTCTGGCCTGACAACGCACGAGTCCAAATGTCCTGAGATGCCTCTTTGTATTTTTTGATTTTCTTGTCCAGGTCAGTAATCTTAGCACTGATCTCATTGTTATCGGGCTTCTTGGCTTGAGCCTGCATAAATATACACCGAGCATCCTTATATTCGCCTAAGGCGGACAGGGCGCAACCTTCCTGGTAGAGGGCCTTACAGGAAGGCTTATTTTCAGTGAGACGCCGCAAGGCTTTCATCGTAATGCACACGCGTTTGGGATTATGCAATTTATTGTAGCAGATCATCAAGTTTTGCTGGAAAAGTTAAAAAAAAAACACATCAGTGGGGATGAGCCACGACGCTACAAGTTGCATAGTTACATTGAGAGTGATCAACAGAGCGATTTGCTTGCGCTCATCCTCATCATTGGCTAGACGGCAATAGTTTAGAGAGCTTACGGCCCGCTCGAAGGCAGTGACGGCGTTGCGGTAGCGAAAGCGCTTCACACAGTCCTTGCCATGCATGTGCATGTCTAATGCCTTGGGGTAAACTATTGCAAACTTGTCCCGATCCACAGCGGCAATTGACGCGAAGGCATCTGAGTCCCCGATCAATGTGAAGTGAAGAACTTCGATTTTGAAAAGTCCATCTGAACGTGGTTTAAGGCGCGGCGGGCAGCCCATCTCGTGAAATAGCAACTTATAGGATATAATAAATTCGGCTTTTTCATATGGGCGCATGGTAAGTACAGCAGCCTGGAGGCCTTCTAGCACATCGCAACCTGCACCGGTCTCAAAATAGAATTTAGTTCGGCGCATCAATGAGGAATCAAAAGGAGAACTCTCGCCTTCCCAATAACCACTATAGCGCACGGCGACACGTGCCTTGTCTGGCACCAGACCTCGGCCCTGGTGCCCCTCACGTGTGATGCTCTTAAAAATGTTCTCATTGATCGGCTCCATCAATTTTTTGAGTTCCTCGAACGATTGGGTCGATGGAGAAGCGAGCTCTTCTTCATCAACATCTGGAGCGTTATCACAATCTTCCATTTCGTCGACATTAAAATCATCATCGCCAGCCCCAAATGGCGACTGTTCTACCTCAAATTGTGAGCCAGAGCCAACGAGTTTTCTAGAAGAGTAAGAGGCAGCGTCTAGGCAGCACATGGTTGTGCAAATGTATCAAATTTCGATGCTTACCCAAGCTGCAGTGGTTCCTTGAGCATTTGAGGGATATATGAAAAATTATCTTCCATTTTTTCCACACTTTTTCCCAACTTTAACTTGTTTGGGTTAATTACAAAAATGCGCGCTAGGCAGTGACACCCTCAGAAATATACCAATTATATACCGATGAAAAAACGACCTTTGCACACTTATGACCTCTTTAATTAAACAGAATAACAAATTGAGTTAAACTGCGAAAAATAATACTGTTTGTAAATCTTTTCTCTGAAATTACAAAAAAAAAACACACACACACAATATCTTTCACTGTAACAGCGCCAAAATGATTCAATTTTCTTTATTTTTGGTGGAATATTAAAAAACCGCTTTGGGCGACAATGGGTTAATCGTTCCGTCGAGGATGGGAAACCATATTTCTCGATTTTGATTCAAGATATGCTAATTTTAGCCACTCCCTTTTATTGAACTTTTTATATAAATAAAAAAATGTTGTAACGAAAAAGGTCGAACTGCCCACAAAGTTTTTTTTCTACACGATTAGCTACTTTTAAGTACTCCTGAGTAGATGTGCCAGTTCATAGAACGAATAGATAAAACGACACCATGAAAAACCACGAATTCATTAAACATTTCTAACGCCCCAAATCTATCTGCGTATTTGAAAAGTAATTAAAAAATTTAATTTTGTAATAATAAAACGAGGGGGAACGTTGTGAGTTGCTGCGGACGCCGCAACTCTACATTTATACCCGATACTTAGTCAGTATGGCTCCCCTCCGGCAGACGCCGCGAATATTAAACGACACGAGAAAGAGTGCGTGCGAGAGAGACAGAAAATCAGTCTGACCGTGACGTCGGGCGCTGCGTAGCCACTGCAAATTGATTTGTTCCTTTTGGCTTTAAAAATTATCTGATCTGATCCAGATTCAGCAATCTGATAGATATGGTCGTTATCTATGATTCTGCGTTTTTAGTTTTCTCGAATCGTCGAAATTGTGGATGCCACAGATTTTCGCCCGTTGTGTGGTCGGAAGTGTGGGGGGGGGGGGGGGGGGGGGGGGGGGCAAAGTTTTGAAATATTCTTGTAGCAGTGACATATCACAGAAGTCTGGATCCAAAACATCGTTGCTCTAGCTCTTATAGTCTTTGAGCACTAGGCGCTGAAGGGGACGGACAGACGGACGGACGGACAGACGGACAGACATTCAGGGCTCAATCGCCTCGGCTATTGATGCTGATCCAGAATATATATACTTTATTGGGTCGGAAACGATTCCTTCTGGACGTTACACACATCCACTTTTACCACAAATCTAATATACCCGAATACTCATTTTGAGTATCGGGTATAATAAAAGAAAGTTACATAGCCCCTCCCATCAGGTAACCAACCTCTACCAAAGAAACTTCGCACATGTGGCTAATATCAGTTAAATCTGTAAAGGGGGCATGGTGCACATGCCAAGGCCGCCTCAATACATCAATTCGCGTGCCGAAATTTAATAAGTGCTCTCCAGAATAAAGCCCTGTTTTCAAAACCCAACATTTAATCACTGTTACATACAGTTACAGTTAAATAACCCCCGCTTGCATGCAGGTTCGTTGCAGCGATTGAGAACCAATTATAAGCCACCAACAAGACTGATTGCTGATAATAATAATATTTCAGTTTTGCATTTAAATTTTCTCATCGTCATACATACCTGACGAGAAAAGTTCGGAATTTTTGAATAATGTGCAATCATTGAGACGGCACACTTCCCAAGTGATGGCTCAGTAACTTCGATGGCGCATATCCTCACAAAACGCCAGACGCGGACAGTCTGTAATATATGATTATTATAATGAAAATACAATGAAGATTAGTCGATATTTAATTGGAGTAAAGTAATTACAATGGGGTACTGGGAGGAGAATATATTAAGGCTTAAGGACTAACACGGAATAAAAGAGCAGTGCTTACATGGTTGGGTGGGTAAACTCGAAATAACAACACCTGAATCCGCGCGGCTATACATATGACACAATCGACTGGATTTCTGTAACCCCTAACGCCAGGTTGGCAATTAAAATCTTTTTTATGTGTTTAACTAGAACAACTAAAAGATCCAGCCCATCCAAATAGCCCTGGGCGAAAGATCCCCCAAAATATTGTGGAGGGAAACAAGGATGATAGTTTTCCCACGGATTTGATAACCGTTACGGGCACCGAAGGCGAATTCCCACCTGTTCAATGAATCTACCTCCTCTTGCATTTACGGCATTAATTATTGTAAAATTAACCAGGCCAAATAGAGGGGCACCCGCCGCTCTCAGCGATTCATTTCAAAAACGCAATCAAATTTGAATTTTGAGTCTTTGTCTCCGGGCGGTCTCGAACCTATGTCATCAAAAGAGTCTGCGAGACTCAACGCGCAGCACCAAACAGGTCTCTCCACAAAAATCGGAAATTTGTGAATTTTGTTGAGCCAGCAGTCCACACTTAAATAAACTGCTTGCATTGACATACCCTTTTGGTCAATTTAAAACTAGCCGACAAAATTTTTTTAAATTTTTAATTAAATTTGAGTTTTTACTCCATTCAATCCAGTCATAATTCCATTTTCATGGTTTAAAATGTGTGTGTTAATTGTTGATAGTACAAAAACTGTTTATGACTTCGTACGAAAACATTTGGAACTAAAGATAGCAGCTAAGATGAGACTTAAATTGTTCTTTATTCTGTTGTTGATTATTCTAGCAATGGTTTTATTAATGACGAAAGTCAGTGCCAAACGATGGGCTGATGGAGTAGATGGAGTGTGTGCCTAATCACTTTTTATAGTGTTAAATTATACCAATAAAGATGATGTAGCAAGCTTAGCGATAGTTGATTTAAACAAGTAAATTCATTATTTTTGAGATACCAGCTGATCTCAAAGCGTAGAGCTCTGAGATACACTACTCACAATGCAGGCAGCCGAAACTGAGGTTTGCACATACCTATCTATCAAGTGTAGACCTCAAAGTATTATAATTCAACTAACTAATCGCCAATTCCACAGCCCAAGCGTACCAAGAGTTATATTTATGAGGTATACCGACTTTTAGAGGAAAAGCCAGGGGTTGAAGAAATATTAATCATGAATCGTTCCGGTGTGCCGATCAAAACGTCAATGGAACGCCAAGACGCACTTCAACATGCCTGTCTTTATGAGAATTTGCGTGAAAAGTGTCAGGCATTTCTATCAAAAATGGAGCCACCACAGCTCCTGACCATGTTGCGAGTCCGTACTAGATTCCACGAGGTCCTGCTAACACCTGATGGCAAGTGCAAAATCCAAAGGATACACATCTTAAGGTTGAGGATCTAAATCGTCATTCCTCCAATTTTTAAATAATTGATCCTACCTTTCTCTACGTTGTTATTCATCCAACTTCTTACACGTAAAACATTCTTCTCACTTTGTACACAGCCCAAACACAACAAACTGTTCATTTATGTGACTACCTGAATATAAATTCAATCAAATAAGTAATAAATAGTCCTCAGAGCTTCAGCTTAAAAACAAAATATATTCCAAAAACAGATGACATTTTCTGACCAACAGAAAGTAAATATATTCTTGTACTCGTATTTATAAAACACATTTCATTTTCATACTCTTCAGTATGTACAACATAAACGTTAAGTTCTTCTAGAACTAATGTAAAATATTGAATTTGGTTGTCTGTTGTTTATTTAAATGGATTAATCCTTCAATGGGAAACAGTGCCCGAATCAGTGCAGATTTAGCTTGGACAACGTCAAGTCATTCTCGTCAATAGGGGACACCCTTAGTTTCATTTTGTGCTCCTTGGCCATTTTGGATAACATTACAATGTCCGAGTTTATATACGCCGCAAAAGTGCCACCGACGATTTTTCGGAAGTCTCAAGCTCCTTCACAAGCTCTTCAACACTGGGATTACATTTGGTTTCATCCTTTACTTCTTTAAACTTCTGGCCTGACAACGCACGAGTCCAAATGTCCTGAGATGCCTCTTTGTATTTTTTTTTCTTGTCCAGCTCAGTAATCTTAGCACTGATCTCATTGTTATCGGGCTTCTTGGCTTGAGCCTGCATAAATATACACCGAGCATCCTTATATTCGCCTAAGGCGGACAGGGCGCAACCTTCCTGGTAGAGGGCCTTACAGGAAGGCTTATTTTCAGTGAGACGCCGCAAGGCTTTCATCGTAATGCACACGCGTTTGGGATTATGCAATTTATTGTAGCAGATCATCAAGTTTTGCTGGAAAAGTTAAAAAAAAAAACACATAAGTGGGGATGAGCCACGACGCTACAAGTTGCATAGTTACATTGAGAGTGATCAACAGAGCGATTTGCTTGCGCTCATCCTCATCATTGGCTAGACGGCAATAGTTTAGAGAGCTTACGGCCCGCTCGAAGGCAGTGACGGCGTTGCGGTAGCGAAAGCGCTTCACACAGTCCTTGCCATGCATGTGCATGTCTAATGCCTTGGGGTAAACTATTGCAAACTTGTCCCGATCCACAGCGGCAATTGACGCGAAGGCATCTGAGTCCCCTATAAATGTGAAGTGAAGAACTTCGATTTTGAAAAGTCCATCTGAACGTGGTTTAAGGCGCGGCGGGCAGCCCATCTCGTGAAATAGCAACTTATAGGATATAATAAATTCGGCTTTTTCATATGGGCGCATGGTAAGTACAGCAGCCTGGAGGCCTTCTAGCACATCGCAACCTGCACCGGTCTCAAAATAGAATTTAGTTCGGCGCATCAATGAGGAATCAAAAGGAGAACTCTCGCCTTCCCAATAACCACTATAGCGCACGGCGACACGTGCCTTGTCTGGCACCAGACCTCGGCCCTGGTGCCCCTCACGTGTGATGCTCTTAAAAATGTTCTCATTGATCGGCTCCATCAATTTTTTGAGTTCCTCGAACGATTGGGTCGATGGAGAAGCGAGCTCTTCTTCATCAACATCTGGAGCGTTATCACAATCTTCCATTTCGTCGACATTAAAATCATCATCGCCAGCCCCAAATGGCGACTGTTCTACCTCAAATTGTGAGCCAGAGCCAGCGAGTTTTCTAGAAGAGTAAGAGGCAGCGTCTAGGCAGCACATGGTTGTGCAAATGTATCAAATTTCGATGCTTACCCAAGCTGCAGTGGTTCCTTGAGCATTTGAGGGATATATGAAAAATTATCTTCCATTTTTTCCACATTCTTTTTCCACTTTAACTTGTTTGGGTTAATTACAAAAATGCGCGCTAGGCAGTGACACCCTCAGAAATATACCAAGTATATACCGATGAAAAAACGACCTTAGCCCACTTATGACCTCTTTAATAACAAATTGAGTTAAACTGCGGAAAATAATACTGTTTGTAAATCTTTTCTCTGAAATTACAAAAAAAAAAAACACACACACACACGATATCTTTCACTGTAACAGCGCCAAAATGATTCAATTTTCTTTATTTTTGGTGGAATATTAAAAAACCGCCTTGGGCGACAATGGGTTAATCGTTCCGTCGAGGATGGGAAATCATATTTCTCGATTTTGATTCAAGATATGCTAATTTTAGCCACTCCCTTTTATTGAACTTTTTATATAAATAAAAAAATGTTGTAACGAAAAAGGTCGAACTGCCCACAAAGTTTTTTTCTACACGATTAGCTACTTTTAAGTACTCCTGAGTACATATGTAGATGTGGCAGTTCATAGAACGAATAGATAAAACCACACCATGAAAAACCACGAATTCATTAAACATTTCTAACGCCCCAAATCTATCTGCGTATTTGAAAAGTAATTAAAAAATTTAATTTTGTAATAATAAAACGAGGGGGAACGTTGTGAGTTGCTGCGGACGCCGCAACTCTACATTTATACCCGATACTTAGACAGTATGGCTCCCCTCCGGCAGACGCCGCGAATATTAAACGACACGACAAAGAGTGCGTGCGAGAGAGACAGAAAATCAGTCTGACAGTGACGTCGGGCGCTGCGTAGCCACTGATTGATTTGTTCCTTTTGGCTATAACAATTATCTGATCTGATCCAGATTCAGCAATCTGATAGATATGGTCGTTATCTATGATTCTGCGTTTTTAGTTTTCTCGAATCTGCAATATTGTGGATGCAACAGATTTTCGTCCTTTGTGTAGGCGGAGGGGGGTGGGGAGAAATTTTAAGATAAACATTTTATAGTGAGATCTAACAGGAGTGAGGATACTAAATTTGGTTACTCTACCGTTAATAGTCTCTGAGATTTGTGGATGCCCCAGATTTTCGTCCTTTGCGGGGGCGGAAGGGGGTGTGGCGAAATTTTGACACAAAACGGTCAAGGTCCGATATCACAGGAGTGTGGATACCAAAATTGGTTGCCCTGGCTCTTATAGGTTCTGAGATCCTTGAACTCATATTTTGCAATTGGCTAAACCGACCATGAAACCTGTGTGTCAGAGAGAGACAGAGCGAGAAAGAATGAAATTGTTTTCTTGATTCTGGCTATAATAATTATACGATCTGGTTCAGATTTTGCACTCTAGAAGATATAGTCATCTTCTACGATTCTGCGTTTTTAGTTTTCTCGTATCGTCGGAATTGTGGATGCCACAGATTTTCGACCTTTGTGGGGGCGGAAGTGGGGGGGGGGGGGGGGGGCGCAAAGTTTTGAAATATTCTTGTAGCAGTGACATATCACAGAAGTCTGGATCCAAAACATCGTTGCTCTAGCTCTTATAGTCTTTGAGCACTAGGCGCTGAAGGGGACGGACAGACGGACGGACGGACAGACGGACAGACATTCAGGGCTCAATCGCCTCGGCTATTGATGCTGATCCAGAATATATATACTTTATTGGGTCGGAAACGATTCCTTCTGGACGTTACACACATCCACTTTTACCACAAATCTAATATACCCCAATACTCATTTTGAGTATCGGGTATTGTGGAGATAATGTTTTTTATCAGGGCAAGCAAGCGCAGAGCTTTAACAAACAAATGAGTGACATGGACATAAGTAACAAACAAAATAAGCGGCTGAGGGCCAAGAATTAGGTGCTATTTGGCAAGCAGCTAATCGGCTGGGTTCTGCTCCGAACAGGTATAATAAAAGAAAGTTACATAGCCCCTCCCATCAGGTAACCAACCTCTACCAAAGAACTTTCGCACATGTGGCTAATATCAGTTAAATCTGTTAAGGGGGCATGGTGCACATGCCAAGGCCGCCTCAATACATCAATTCGCGTGCCGAAATTTAATAAGTGCTCTCCAGAATTAAGCCCTGTTTTCAAAACCCAACATTTAACCACTGTTACATACAGTTACAGTTAAATAACCCCCGCTTGCATGCAGGTTCGTTGCAGCGATTGAGAACCAATTATAAGCCACCAACAAGACTGATTGCTGATAATAATAATATTTCAGTTTTGCATTTAAATTTTCTCATCGTCATACATACCTGACGAGAAAAGTTCGGAATTTTTGAATAATGTGCAATCATTGAGACGGCACACTTCCCAAGTGATGGCTCAGTAACTTCGATGGCGCATATCCTCACAAAACGCCAGACGCTGACAGTCTGTAATATATGATTATTATAATGAAAATACAATGAAGATTAGTCGATATTTAATTGGAGTTAAGTAATTACAATGGGGTACTGGGAGGAGAATATATTAAGGCTTAAGGAGCGCTTCGTAATAAAAGAGCAGTGTTTACATGGTTGGGTGGGTAAACTCGAAATAACAACACCTGAATCCGCGCGGCTATACATATGACACAATCGACTGGATTTCTGTAACCCCTAACGCCAGGTTGGCAATTAAAATCTTTTTTATGTGTTTAACTAGAACAACTAAAAGATCCAGCCCATCCAAATAGCCCTGGGCGAAAGATCCCCCAAAATATTGTGGAGGGAAACAAGGATGATAGTTTTCCCACGGATTTGATAACCGTTACGGGCACCGAAGGCGAATTCCCACCTGTTCAATGAATCTACCTCCTCTTGCATTTACGGCATTAATTATTGTAAAATTAACCAGGCCAAATAGAGGGGCACCCGCCGCTCTCAGCGATTCATTTCAAAAACGCAATCAAATTTGAATTTTGAGTCTTTGTCTCCGGGCGGTCTCGAACCTATGTCATCAAAAGAGTCTGCGAGACTCAACGCGCAGCCCCAAACAGGTCTCTCCACAAAAATCGGAAATTTGTGAATTTTGTTGAGCAAGCAGTCCACACTTAAATAAACTGCTTGCATTAACATACCCTTTTGGTCAATTTAAAACTAGCCGACAAAATTTTTTTTAATTTTTAATTAAATTTGAGTTTTTACTCCATTCAATCCAGTCATAATTCTATTTTCATGGTTTAAAATGTGTGTGTTAATTGTTGATAGTACAAAAACTGTTTATGACTTCGTACGAAAACATTTGGAACTAAAGATAGCAGCTAAGATGAGACTTAAATTGTTCTTTATTCTGTTGTTGATTATTCTAGCAATGGTTTTATTAATGACGAAAGTCAGTGCCAAACGATGGGCTGATGGAGTAGATGAAGTGTGTGCCTAATCACTTTTTATAGTGTTAAATTATACCAATAAAGATGATGTAGCAAGCTTAGCGATAGTTGATTTAAACAAGTAAATTCATTATTTTTGAGATACCAGCTGATCTCAAAGCGTAGAGCTCTGAGATACACTACTCACAATGCAGGCAGCCGAAACTGAGGTTTGCACATACCTATCTATCAAGTGTAGACCTCAAAGTATTATAATTCAACTAACTAATCGCCAATTCCACAGCCCAAGCGTACCAAGAGTTATATTGATGAGGTATACCGACTTTTAGAGGAAAAGCCAGGGGTTGAAGAAATATTAATCATGAATCGTTCCGGTGTGCCGATCAAAACGCCAATGGAACGCCAAGACGCACTTCAACATGCCTGTCTTTATGAGAATTTGCGGGAAAAGTGTCAGGCATTTCTATCAAAAATGGAGCCACCACAGCTCCTGACCATGTTGCGAGTCCGTACCAGATTCCACGAGGTCCTGCTAACACCTAATGGCAAGATAACCGTTTTGGTAGTGCAAAATCCAAAGGATACACATCTTAAGGTAGAGGATCTAAATCGTCATTCCTCCAATTTTTAAATAATTGCTCCTACATATATCTACGTTGTTAGTCATCCAACTTCTTACACGTAAAACATTCTTCTCACTTTGTACACAGCCCAAACACAACAAACTGTTCATTTATGTGACTACCTGAATATAAATTCAATCAAATAAGTAATAAATAGTCCTCAGAGCTTCAGCTTAAAAACAAAATATATTCCAAAAACAGATGACATTTTCTGACCAACAGAAAGTAAATATATTCTTGTACTCGTATTTATAAAACACATTTCATTTTCATACTCTTCAGTATGTACAACATAAACGTTAAGTTCTTCTAGAACTAATGTAAAATATTGAATTTGGTTGTCTGTTGTTTATTTAAATGGATTAATCCTTCAATGGGAAACAGTGCCCGAATCAGTGCAGATTTAGCTTGGACAACGTCAAGTCATTCTCGTCAATAGGGGACACCCTTAGTTTCATTTTGTGCTCCTTGGCCATTTTGGATAACATTACAATGTCCGAGTTTATATACCCCGCAAAAGTGCCACCGACGATTTTTCGGAAGTCTCAAGCTCCTTCACAAGCTCTTCAACACTGGGATTACATTTGGTTTCATCCTTTACTTCTTTAAACTTCTGGCCTGACAACGCACGAGTCCAAATGTCCTGAGATGCCTCTTTGTATTTTTTGATTTTCTTGTCCAGGTCAGTAATCTTAGCACTGATCTCATTGTTATCGGGCTTCTTGGCTTGAGCCTGCATAAATATACACCGAGCATCCTTATATTCGCCTAAGGCGGACAGGGCGCAACCTTCCTGGTAGAGGGCCTTACAGGAAGGCTTATTTTCAGTGAGACGCCGCAAGGCTTTCATCGTAATGCACACGCGTTTGGGATTATGCAATTTATTGTAGCAGATCATCAAGTTTTGCTGGAAAAGTTAAAAAAAAAAACACATAAGTGGGGATGAGCCACGACGCTACAAGTTTCATAGTTACATTGAGAGTGATCAACAGAGCGATTTGCTTGCGCTCATCCTCATCATTGGCTAGACGGCAATAGTTTAGAGAGCTTACGGCCCGCTCGAAGGCAGTGACGGCGTTGCGGTAGCGAAAGCGCTTCACACAGTCCTTGCCATGCATGTGCATGTCTAATGCCTTGGGGTAAACTATTGCAAACTTGTCCCGATCCACAGCGGCAATTGACGCGAAGGCATCTGAGTCCCCGATCAATGTGAAGTGAAGAACTTCGATTTTGAAAAGTCCATCTGAACGTGGTTTAAGGCGCGGCGGGCAGCCCATCTCGTGAAATAGCAACTTATAGGATATAATAAATTCGGCTTTTTCATATGGGCGCATGGTAAGTACAGCAGCCTGGAGGCCTTCTAGCACATCGCAACCTGCACCGGTCTCAAAATAGAATTTAGTTCGGCGCATCAATGAGGAATCAAAAGGAGAACTCTCGCCTTCCCAATAACCACTATAGCGCACGGCGACACGTGCCTTGTCTGGCACCAGACCTCGGCCTTGGTGCCCCTCACGTGTGATGCTCTTAAAAATGTTCTCATTGATCGGCTCCATCAATTTTTTGAGTTCCTCGAACGATTGGGTCGATGGAGAAGCGAGCTCTTCTTCATCAACATCTGGAGCGTTATCACAATCTTCCATTTCGTCGACATTAAAATCATCATCGCCAGCCCCAAATGGCGACTGTTCTACCTCAAATTGTGAGCCAGAGCCAGCGAGTTTTCTAGAAGAGTAAGAGGCAGCGTCTAGGCAGCACATGGTTGTGCAAATGTATCAAATTTCGATGCTTACCCAAGCTGCAGTGGTTCCTTGAGCATTTGAGGGATATATGAAAAATTATCTTCCATTTTTTACACACTTTTTCCCAACTTTAACTTGTTTGGGTTAATTACAAAAATGCGCGCTAGGCAGTGACACCCTCAGAAATATACCAAGTATATACCGATGAAAAAACGACCTTAGCCCACTTATGACCTCTTTAATAACAAATTGAGTTAAACTGCGGAAAATAATACTGTTTGTAAATCTTTTCTCTGAAATTACAAAAAAAAAAAACACACACACACACGATATCTTTCACTGTAACAGCGCCAAAATGATTCAATTTTCTTTATTTTTGGTGGAATATTAAAAAACCGCCTTGGGCGACAATGGGTTAATCGTTCCGTCGAGGATGGGAAACCATATTTCTCGATTTTGATTCAAGATATGCTAATTTTAGCCACTCCCTTTTATTGAACTTTTTATATAAATAAAAAAATGTTGTAACGAAAAAGGTCGAACTGCCCACAAAGTTTTTTTCTACACGATTAGCTACTTTTAAGTACTCCTGAGTACATATGTAGATGTGGCAGTTCATAGAACGAATAGATAAAACCACACCATGAAAAACCACGAATTCATTAAACATTTCTAACGCCCCAAATCTATCTGCGTATTTGAAAAGTAATTAAAAAATTTAATTTTGTAATAATAAAACGAGGGGGAACGTTGTGAGTTGCTGCGGACGCCGCAACTCTACATTTATACCCGATACTTAGACAGTATGGCTCCCCTCCGGCAGACGCCGCGAATATTAAACGACACGACAAAGAGTGCGTGCGAGAGAGACAGAAAATCAGTCTGACAGTGACGTCGGGCGCTGCGTAGCCACTGATTGATTTGTTCCTTTTGGCTATAACAATTATCTGATCTGATCCAGATTCAGCAATCTGATAGATATGGTCGTTATCTATGATTCTGCGTTTTTAGTTTTCTCGAATCTGCAATATTGTGGATGCAACAGATTTTCGTCCTTTGTGTAGGCGGAAGGGGGTGGGGAGAAATTTTAAGATAAACATTTTATAGTGAGATCTAACAGGAGTGAGGATACTAAATTTGGTTACTCTACCGTTAATAGTCTCTGAGATTTGTGGATGCCCCAGATTTTCGTCCTTTGCGGGGGCGGAAGGGGGTGTGGCGAAATTTTGACACAAAACGGTCAAGGTCCGATATCACAGGAGTGTGGATACCAAAATTGGTTGCCCTGGCTCTTATATGTTCTGAGATCCTTGAACTCATATTTTGCAATTGGCTAAACCGACCATGAAACCTGTGTGTCAGAGAGAGACAGAGCGAGAAAGAATGAAATTGTTTTCTTGATTCTGGCTATAATAATTATAAGATCTGGTTCAGATTTTGCACTCTAGAAGATATAGTCATCTTCTACGATTCTGCGTTTTTAGTTTTCTCGTATCGTCGGAATTGTGGATGCCACAGATTTTCGACCTTTGTGGGGGCGGAAGTGGGGGGGGGGGGGGCGCAAAGTTTTGAAATATTCTTGTAGCAGTGACATATCACAGAAGTCTGGATCCAAAACATCGTTGCTCTAGCTCTTATAGTCTTTGAGCACTAGGCGCTGAAGGGGACGGACAGACGGACGGACGGACAGACGGACAGACATTCAGGGCTCAATCGCCTCGGCTATTGATGCTGATCCAGAATATATATACTTTATTGGGTCGGAAACGATTCCTTCTGGACGTTACACACATCCACTTTTACCACAAATCTAATATACCCCAATACTCATTTTGAGTATCGGGTATTGTGGAGATAATGTTTTTTATCAGGGCAAGCAAGCGCAGAGCTTTAACAAACAAATGAGTGACATAGACATAAGTAACAAACAAAATAAGCGGCTGAGGGCCAAGAATTAGGTGCTATTTGGCAAGCAGCTAATCGGCTGGGTTCTGCTCCGAACAGGTATAATAAAAGAAAGTTACATAGCCCCTCCCATCAGGTAACCAACCTCTACCAAAGAATTTTCGCACGTGTGGCTAATATCAGTTAAATCTGTTAAGGGGGCATGGTGCACATGCCAAGGCCGCCTCAATATATCAATTCGCGTGCCGAAATTTAATAAGTGCTCTCCAGAATTAAGCCCTGTTTTTAAAACCCAACATTTAATCACTGTTACATACAGTTACAGTTAAATAACCCCCGCTTGCATGCAGGTTCGTTGCAGCGATTGAGAACCAATTATAAGCCACCAACAAGACTGATTGCTGATAATAATAATATTTCAGTTTTGCATTTAAATTTTCTCATCGTCATACATACCTGACGAGAAAAGTTCGGAATTTTTGAATAATGTGCAATCATTGAGACGGCACACTTCCCAAGTGATGGCTCAGTAACTTCGATGGCGCATATCCTCACAAAACGCCAGACGCTGACAGTCTGTAATATATGATTATTATAATGAAAATACAATGAAGATTAGTCGATATTTAATTGGAGTAAAGTAATTACAATGGGGTACTGGGAGGAGAATATATTAAGGCTTAAGGACTAACACGGAATAAAAGAGCAGTGTTTACATGGTTGGGTGGGTAAACTCGAAATAACAACACCTGAATCCGCGCGGCTATACATATGACACAATCGACTGGATTTCTGTAACCCCTAACGCCAGGTTGGCAATTAAAATCTTTTTTATGTGTTAAACTAGAACAACTAAAAGATCCAGCCCATCCAAATAGCCCTGGGCGAAAGATCCCCCAAAATATTGTGGAGGGAAACAAGGATGATAGTTTTCCCACGGATTTGATAACCGTTACGGGCACCGAAGGCGAATTCCCACCTGTTCAATGAATCTACCTCCTCTTGCATTTACGGCATTAATTATTGTAAAATTAACCAGGCCAAATAGAGGGGCACCCGCCGCTCTCAGCGATTCATTTCAAAAACGCAATAAAATTTGAATTTTGAGTCTTTGTCTCCGGGCGGTCTCGAACCTATGTCATCAAAAGAGTCTGCGAGACTCAACGCGCAGCCCCAAACAGGTCTCTCCACAAAAATCGGAAATTTGTGAATTTTGTTGAGCAAGCAGTCCACACTTAAATAAACTGCTTGCATTAACATACCCTTTTGGTCAATTTAAAACTAGCCGCCAAAATTTTTTTAAGTTTTTAATTAAATTTGAGTTTTCACTCCATTCAATCCAGTCATAATTCCATTTTCATGGTTTAAAGTATGTGTGTTAATTGTTGATGGTACAAAAACTGTTTATGACTTCGTACGAAAACATTTGGAACTAAAGATAGCAGCTAAGATGAGACTTAAATTGTTCTTTATTCTGTTGTTGATTATTCTAGCAATGGTTTTATTTATGACGAAAGTCAGTGCCAAACGATGGGCTGATGGAGTAGATGGAGTGTGTGCCTAATCACTTTTTATAGTGTTAAATTATACCAATAAAGATGATGTAGCAAGCTTAGCGATAGTTGAATTAAACAAGTAATTTCATTATTTTTGAGATACCAGCTGATCTCAAAGCGTAGAGCTCTGAGATACACTACTCACAATGCAGGCAGCCGAAACTGAGGTTTGCACATACCTATCTATCAAATGTAGACCTCAAAGTATTATAATTCAACTAACTAATCGCCAATTCCACAACCCAAGAGTTATATTGATGAGGTATACCGACTTTTAGAGGAAAAGCCAGGGGTTGAAGTAATATTAATCATGAATCGTTCCGGTGTGCCGATCAAAACGTCAATGGAACGCCAAGACGCACTTCAACATGCCTGTCTTTATGAGAATTTGCGTGAAAAGTGTCAGGCATTTCTATCAAAAATGGAGCCACCACAGCCCCTGACCATGTTGCGAGTCCGTACCAGATTCCACGAGGTCCTGCTAACACCTGATGGCAAGTGCAAAATCCAAAGGATACACATCTTAAGGTTGAGGATCTAAATCGTCATTCCCCCAATTTTTAAATAATTGCTCCTACATATATATACGTTGTTAGTCATCCAACTTCTTACACGTAAAACATTCTTCTCACTTTGTACACAGCCCAAACACAACAAACTGTTCATTTATGTGACTACCTGAATATAAATTCAATCAAATAAGTAATAAATAGTCCTCAGAGCTTCAGCTTAAAAACAAAATATATTCCAAAAACAGATGACATTTTCTGACCAACAGAAAGTAAATATATTCTTGTACTCGTATTTATAAAACACATTTCATTTTCATACTCTTCAGTATGTACAACATAAACGTTAAGTTCCTCTAGAACTAATGTAAAATATTGAATTTGGTTGTCTGTTGTTTATTTAAATGGATTAATCCTTCAATGGGAAACAGTGCCCGAATCAGTGCAGATTTAGCTTGGACAACGTCAAGTCATTCTCGTCAATAGGGGTTAGTTTCATTTTGTGCTCCTTGGCAATTTTGGATAACATTACAATGTCCGAGTTTATATAGGCACCCCGCAAAAGTGCCACCGACGATTTTTCGGAAGTCTCAAGCTCCTTCACAAGTTCTTCAACACTGGGATTACATTTGGTTTCATCCTTTACTTCTTTAAACTTCTGGCCTGACAACGCACGAGTCCAAATGTCCTGAGATGCCTCTTTGTATTTTTTGATTTTCTTGTCCAGGTCAGTAATCTTAGCACTGATCTCATTGTTATCGGGCTGCTTGGCTTGAGCCTGCATAAATATACACCGAGCATCCTTAAATTCGCCTAAGGCGGACAGGGCGCAACCTTCCTGGTAGAGGGCCTTACAGGGCCTTAGAGGGCTTATTTTCAGTGAGACGCCGCAAGGCTTTCATCGTAATGCACACGCGTTTGGGATTATGCAATTTATTGTAGCAGATCATCAAGTTTTGCTGGAAAAGTTAAAAAAAAAACACATAAGTGGGGATGAGCCACGACGCTACAAGTTGCATAGTTACATTGAGAGTGATCAACAGAGCTATTTGCTTGCGCTCATCCTCATCATTGGCTAAGCGGCAATAGTTTAGAGAGCTTACGGCCCGCTCGAAGGCAGTGACGGCGTTGCGGTAGCGAAAGCGCTTCACACAGTCCCTGCCATGCATCTGCATGTCTAATGCCTTGGGGTAAACTATTGCAAACTTGTCCCGATCCACAGCGGCCATTGACGCGAAGGCATCTGAGTCCCCGATCAATGTGAAGTGAAGAACTTCGATTTTGAAAAGTCCATCCGAACGTGGTTTAATGCGCGGCGGGCAGCCCATCTCGTGAAATAGCAACTTATAGGATATAATAAATTCGGCTTTTTCATATGGGCGCATGGTAAGTACAGCAGCCTGGAGGCCTTCTAGCACATCGCAACCTGCACCGGTCTCAAAATAGAATTTAGTTCGGCGCATCAATGAGGAATCAAAAGGAGAACTCTCGCCTTCCCAATAACCACTATAGCGCACAGCGACACGGGCCTTGTCTGGCACCAGACCTGGGCCCTGGTGCCCCTCACGTGTGATGCGCTTAAAAATGTTCTCATTGATCGGCTCCATCAATTTTTTGAGTTCCTCGAACGATTGGGTCGATGGAGAAGCGAGCTCTTCTTCATCAACATCTGGAGCGTTATCACAACCTTCCATTTCGTCGACATTAAAATCATCATCGCCAGCCCCAAATGGCGACTGTTCTACCTCAAATTGTGAGCCAGAGCCAACGAGTTTTCTAGAAGAGTAAGAGGCAGCGTCTAGGCAGCACATGATTGTGCAAATGTATCAAATTTCGATGCTTACCCAAGTTGCAGTGGTTCCTTGAGCATTTGAGTGCAATATGAAAAATTATCTTCCATTTTTTCCACACTTTTTCCCAACTTTAACTTGTTTGGGTTAATTACAAAAATGCGCGCTAGGCAGTGACACCCTCAGAAATATACCAAGTATATACCGATGAAAAAACGACCTTAGCCCACTTATGACCTCTTTAATAACAAATTGAGTTAAACTGCGGAAAATAATACTGTTTGTAAATCTTTTCTCTGAAATTACAAAAAAAAAAAACACACACACACACGATATCTTTCACTGTAACAGCGCCAAAATGATTCAATTTTCTTTATTTTTGGTGGAATATTAAAAAACCGCCTTGGGCGACAATGGGTTAATCGTTCCGTCGAGGATGGGAAACCATATTTCTCGATTTTGATTCAAGATATGCTAATTTTAGTCACTCCCTTTTATTGAACTTTTTATATAAATAAAAAAATGTTGTAACGAAAAAGGTCGAACTGCCCACAAAGTTTTTTTTCTACACGATTAGCTACTTTTAAGTACTCCTGAGTACATATGTAGATGTGGCAGTTCATAGAACGAATAGATAAAACCACACCATGAAAAACCACGAATTCATTAAACATTTCTAACGCCCCAAATCTATCTGCGTATTTGAAAAGTAATTAAAAAATTTAATTTTGTAATAATAAAACGAGGGGGAACGTTGTGAGTTGCTGCGGACGACGCAACTCTACATTTATACCCGATACTTAGTCAGTATGGCTCCCCTCCGGCAGACGCCGCGAATATTAAACGACACGACAAAGAGTGCGTGCGAGAGAGACAGAAAATCAGTCTGACCGTGACGTCGGGCGCTGCGTAGCCACTGCAAATTGATTTGTTCCTTTTGGCTATAAAAATTATCTGATCTGATCCAGATTCAGCAATCTGATAGATATGGTCGTTATCTATGATTCTGCGTTTTCAGTTTTCTCGAATCTGCAATATTGTGGATGCAACAGATTTTCGTCCTTTGTGTGGGCGGAAGGGGGTGGGGCGAAATTTTGAGACAAACGTTTTATAGTGAGATCTAACAGGAGTGCGGATACTAAATTTGGTTACTCTACCGTTAATAGTCTCTGAGATTTGTGGATGCCCCAGATTTTCATCCTTTGCGGGGGCGGAAGGGGGGTGTGGCGAAATTTTGACACAAAACGGTCAAGGTCCGATATCACAGGAGTGTGGATACCAAAATTGGTTGCCCTGGCTCTTATAGGTTCTGAGATCCTTGAACTCATATTTTGCAATTGGCTAAACCGACCATGAAACCTGTGTGTCAGAGAGAGACAGAGCGAGAAAGAATGAAATTGTTTTCTTGATTCTGGCTATAATAATTATACGATCTGGTTCAGATTTTGCACTCTAGAAGATCATCTTCTACGATTCTGCGTTTTTAGTTTTCTGGTATCGTCGAAATTGTGGATGCCACAGATTTTCGACCTTTGTGGGGTCGGAAGTGCCCCCCCCCCCCCCCCCCCCCCCCCCCCCCCCACCAAAGGGCAAAGTTTTGAAATATTCTTGTAGCAGTGACATCACAGAAGTCTGGATCCAAAACATCGTTGCTCTAGCTCTTATAGTCTTTGAGCACTAGGCGCTGAAGGGGACGGACAGACGGACGGACGGACAGACGGACAGACATTCAGGGCTCAATCGCCTCGGCTATTGATGCTGATCCAGAATATATATACTTTATTGGGTCGGAAACGATTCCTTCTGGACGTTACACACATCCACTTTTACCACAAATCTAATATACCCCAATAATCATTTTGAGTATCGGGTATAATAAAAGAAAGTTACATAGCCCCTCCCATCAGGTAACCAACCTCTACCAAAGAATTTTCGCACGTGTGACTAATATCAGTTAAATCTGTTAAGGGGGCATGGTGCACATGCCAAGGCCGCCTCAATATATCAATTCGCGTGCCGAAATTTAATAAGTGCTCTCCAGAATTAAGCCCTGTTTTTAAAACCCAACATTTAATCACTGTTACATACAGTTACAGTTAAATAACCCCCGCTTGCATGCAGGTTCGTTGCAGCGATTGAGAACCAATTATAAGCCACCAACAAGACTGATTGCTGATAATACAAATATTTCAGTTTTGCATTTAAATTTTCTCATCGTCATACATACATGACGAGAAAAGTTCGGAATTTTTGAATAATGTGCAATCATTGAGACGGCACACTTCCCAAGTGATGGCTCAGTAACTTCGATGGCGCATATCCTCACAAAACGCCAGACGCTGACAGTCTGTAATATATGATTATTATAATGAAAATACAATGAAGATTAGTCGATATTTAATTGGAGTAAAGTAATTACAATGGGGTACTGGGAGGAGAATATATTAAGGCTTAAGGACTAACACGGAATAAAAGAGCAGTGTTTACATGGTTGGGTGGGTAAACTCGAAATAACAACACCTGAATCCGCGCGGCTATACATATGACACAATCGACTGGATTTCTGAAACCCCTAACGCCAGGTTGGCAATTAAAATCTTTTTTATGTGTTTAACTAGAACAACTAAAAGATCCAGCCCATCCAAATAGCCCTGGGCGAAAGATCCCCCAAAATATTGTGGAGGGAAACAAGGATGATAGTTTTCCCACGGATTTGATAACCGTTACGGGCACAGAAGGCGAATTCCCACCTGTTCAATGAATCTACCTCCTCTTGCATTTACGGCATTAATTATTGTAAAATTAAACCCGGCCAAATAGAGGGGCACCCGCCGCTCTCAGCGATTCATTTCAAAAACGCAATCAAATTTGAATTTTGAGTCCTTGTCTCCGGGCGGTCTCGAACCTATGTCATCAAGAGTCTGCGAGACTCAACGCGCAGCACCAAACAGGTCTCTCCACAAAAATCGGAAATTTGTGAATTTTGTTGAGCAAGCAGTCCAAACTTAAATAAACTGCTTGCATTAACATACCCTTTTGGTCAATTTGAAACTAGCCGCCAAAATTTTTTTAAGTTTTTAATTAAATTTGAGTTTTCACTCCATTCAATCCAGTCATAATTCCATTTTCATGGTTTAAAGTATGTGTGTTAATTGTTGATAGTACAAAAACTGTTTATGACTTCGTACGAAAACATTTGGAACTAAAGATAGCAGCTAAGATGAGACTTAAATTGTTCTTTATTCTGTTGTTGAATATTCTAGCAATGGTTTTATTAATGACGAAAGTCAGTGCCAAACGATGGGCTGATGGAGTAGATGGAGTGTGTGCCTAATCACTTTTTATAGTGTTAAATTATACCAATAAAGATGATGTAGCAAGCTTAGCGATAGTTGATTTAAACAAGTAAATTCATTATTTTTGAGATACCAGCTGATCTCAAAGCGTAGAGCTCTGAGATACACTACTCACAATGCAGGCAGCCGAAACTGAGGTTTGCACATACCTATCTATCAAATGTAGACCTCAAAGTATTATAATTCAACTAACTAATCGCCAATTCCACAGCCCAAGCGTACCAAGAGTTATATTTATGAGGTATACCGACTTTTAGAGGAAAAGCCAGGGGTTGAAGAAATATTAATCATGAATCGTTCCGGTGTGCCGATCAAAACGTCAATGGAACGCCAAGACGCACTTCAACATGCCTGTCTTTATGAGAATTTGCGTGAAAAGTGTCAGGCATTTCTATCAAAAATGGAGCCACCACAGCTCCTGACCATGTTGCGAGTCCGTACTAGATTCCACGAGGTCCTGCTAACACCTGATGGCAAGTGCAAAATCCAAAGGATACACATCTTAAGGTTGAGGATCTAAATCGTCATTCCCCCAATTTTTAAATAATTGCTCCTACATATATATACGTTGTTAGTCATCCAACTTCTTACACGTAAAACATTCTTCTCACTTTGTACACAGCCCAAACACAACAAACTGTTCATTTATGTGACTACCTGAATATAAAGCTTTAAGCTTCAGCTTAAAAACAAAATTTATTCCAAAAACAGATGACATTTTCTGACCAACAGAAAGTAAATATATTCTTGTACTCGTATTTATAAAACACATTTCATTTTCATACTCTTCAGTATGTACAACATAAACGTTAAGTTCTTCTAGAACTAATGTAAAATATTGAATTTGGTTGTCTGTTGTTTATTTAAATGGATTAATCCTTCAATGGGAAACAGTGCCCGAATCAGTGCAGATTTAGCTTGGACAACGTCAAGTCATTCTCGTCAACAGGGGACACCGTTAGTTTCATTTTGTGCTCCTTGGCCATTTTGGATAACATTACAATGTCCGAGTTTATATAGGCACCCCGCAAAAGTGCCACCGACGATTTTTCGGAAGTCTCAAGCTCCTTCACAAGTTCTTCAACACTGGATTACATTTGGTTTCATCCTTTACTTCTTTAAACTTCTGGCCTGACAACGCACGAGTCCAAATGTCCTGAGATGCCTCTTTGTATTTTTGATTTTCTTGTCCAGGTCAGTAATCTTAGCACTGATCTCATTGTTATCGGGCTGCTTGGCTTGAGCCTGCATAAATATACACCGAGCATCCTTATATTCGCCTAAGGCGGACAGGGCGCAACCTTCCTGGTAGAGGGCCTTACAGGAAGGCTTATTTTCAGTGAGACGCCGCAAGGCTTTCATCGTAATGCACACGCGTTTGGGATTATGCAATTTATTGTAGCAGATCATCAAGTTTTGCTGGAAAAGTTAAAAAAAAAACACATAAATGGGGATGAGCCACGACGCTACAAGTTGCATAGTTACATTGAGAGTGATCAACAGAGCGATTTGCTTGCGCTCATCCTCATCATTGGCTAAACGGCAATAGTTTAGAGAGCTTACGGCCCGCTCGAAGGCAGTGACGGCGTTGCGGTAGCGAAAGCGCTTCACACAGTCCTTGCCATGCATGTGCATGTCTAATGCCTTGGGGTAAACTATTGCAAACTTGTCCCGATCCACAGCGGCCATTGACGCGAAGGCATCTGAGTCCCCGATCAATGTGAAGTGAAGAACTTCGATTTTGAAAAGTCCATCTGAACGTGGTTTAATGCGCGGCGGGCAGCCCATCTCGTGAAATAGCAACTTATAGGATATAATAAATTCGGCTTTTTCATATGGGCGCATGGTAAGTACAGCAGCCTGGAGGCCTTCTAGCACATCGCAACCTGCACCGGTCTCAAAATAGAATTTAGTTCGGCGCATCAATGAGGAATCAAAAGGAGAACTCTCGCCTTCCCAATAACCACTATAGCGCACAGCGACACGTGCCTTGTCTGGCACCAGACCTGGGCCCTGGTGCCCCTCACGTGTGATGCGCTTAAAAATGTTCTCATTGATCGGCTCCATCAATTTTTTGAGTTCCTCGAACGATTGGGTCGATGGAGAAGCGAGCTCTTCTTCATCAACATCTGGAGCGTTATCACAATCTTCCATTTCGTCGACATTAAAATCATCATCGCCAGCCCCAAATGGCGACTGTTCTACCTCAAATTGTGAGCCAGAGCCAGCGAGTTTTCTAGAAGAGTAAGAGGCAGCGTCTAGGCAGCACATGATTGTGCAAATGTATCAAATTTCGATGCTTACCCAAGTTGCAGTGGTTCCTTGAGCATTTGAGTGCAATATGAAAAATTATCTTCCATTTTTTCCACACTTTTTCCCAACTTTAACTTGTTTGGGTTAATTACAAAAATGCGCGATAGGCAGTGACACCCTCAGAAATATACCAAGTATATACCGATGAAAAAACGACCTTAGCCCACTTATGACCTCTTTAATTAAACAGGATAACAAATTGAGTTAAACTGCGGAAAATAATACTGTTTGTAAATATTTTCTCTGAAATTAAAAAAAAAAAAACAACACACGATATCTTTCACTGTAACAGCGCCAAAATGATTAAATTTTCTTTATTTTTGGTGGAATATTAAAAAACCGCCTTGGGCGACAATGGGTTAATCGTTCCGTCGAGGATGGGAAACCATATTTCTCGATTTTGATTCAAGATATGCTAATTTTAGTCACTCCCTTTTATTGAACTTTTTATATAAATAAAAAAATGTTGTAACGAAAAAGGTCGAACTGCCCACAAAGTTTTTTTTCTACACGATTAGCTACTTTTAAGTACTCCTGAGTACATATGTAGATGTGCCAGTTCATAGAACGAATAGATAAAACCACACCATGAAAAACCACGAATTCATTAAACATTTCTAACGCCCCAAATCTATCTGCGTATTTGAAAAGTAATTAAAAAATTTAATTTTGTAATAATAAAACGAGGGGGAACGTTGTGAGTTGCTGCGGACGCCGCAACTCTACATTTATACCCGATACTTAGACAGTATGGCTCCCCTCCGGCAGACGCCGCGAATATTAAACGACACGACAAAGAGTGCGTGCGAGAGAGACAGAAAATCAGTCTGACCGTGACGTCGGGCGCTGCGTAGCCACTGATTGATTTGTTCCTTTTGGCTATAACAATTATCTGATCTGATCCAGATTCAGCAATCTGATAGATATGGTCGTTATCTATGATTCTGCGTTTTTAGTTTTCTCGAATCTGCAATATTGTGGATGCAACAGATTTTCGTCCTTTGTGTAGGCGGAAGGGGGTGGGGCGAAATTTTAAGATAAACATTTTATAGTGAGATCTAACAGGAGTGCGGATACTAAATTTGGTTACTCTACCGTTAATAGTCTCTGAGATTTGTGGATGCCCCAGATTTTCATCCTTTGCGGGGGCGGAAGGGGGGTGTGGCGAAATTTTGACACAAAACAGTCAAGGTCCGATATCACAGGAGTGTGGATACCAAATTTGGTTGCCCTGGCTCTTATAGGTTCTGAGATCCTTGAACTCATATTTTGCAATTGGCTAAACCGACCATGAAACCTGTGTGTCAGAGAGAGACAGAGCGAGAAAGAATGAAATTGTTTTCTTGATTCTGGCTATAATAATTATACGATCTGGTTCAGATTTTGCACTCTAGAAGATCATCTTCTACGATTCTGCGTTTTTAGTTTTCTGGTATCGTCGAAATTGTGGATGCCACAGATTTTCGACCTTTGTGGGGTCGGAAGTGCCCCCCCCCCCCCACCAAAGGGCAAAGTTTTGAAATATTCTTGTAGCAGTGACATCACAGAAGTCTGGATCCAAAACATCGTTGCTCTAGCTCTTATAGTCTTTGAGCACTAGGCGCTGAAGGGGACGGACAGACGGACGGACAGACGGACGGACAGACGGACAGACATTCAGGGCTCAGTCGCCTCGGCTATTGATGCTGATCCAGAATATATATACTTTATTGGGTCGGAAACGATTCCTTCTGGACGTTACACACATCCACTTTTACCACAAATCTAATATACCCCAATACTCATTTTGAGTATCGGGTATAATAAAAGAAAGTTACATAGCCCCTCCCATCAGGTAACCAACCTCTACCAAAGAATTTTCGCACATGTGGCTAATATCAGTTAAATCTGTTAAGGGGGCATGGTGCACATGCCAAGGCCGCCTCAATACATCAATTCGCGTGCCGAAATTTAATAAGTGCTCTCCAGAACTAAGCCCTGTTTTTAAAACCCAACATTTAATCACTGTTACATACAGTTACAGTTAAATAACCCCCGCTTGCATGCAGGTTCGTTGCAGCGATAGAGAACCAATTATAAGCCACCAACAAGACTGATTGCTGATAATAATAATATTTCAGTTTTGCATTTAAATTTTCTCATCGTCATACATACATGACGAGAAAAGTTCTGAATTTTTGAATAATGTGCAATCATTGAGACGGCACACTTCCCAAGTGATGGCTCAGTAACTTCGATGGCGCATATCCTCACAAAACGCCAGACGCTGACAGTCTGTAATATATGATTATTATAATGAAAATACAATGAAGATTAGTCGATATTTAATTGGAGTAAAGTAATTACAGTGGGGTACTGGGAGGAGAATATATTAAGGCTTAAGGAATAACACGGAATAAAAGAGCAGTGTTTACATGGTTGGGTGGGTAAACTCGAAATAACAACACCTGAATCCGCGCGGCTATACATATGACACAATCGACTGGATTTCTGAAACCCCTAACGCCAGGTTGGCAATTAAAATCTTTTTTATGTGTTTAACTAGAACAACTAAAAGATCCAGCCCATCCAAATAGCCCTGGGCGAAAGATCCCCCAAAATATTGTGGAGGGAAACAAGGATGATAGTTTTCCCACGGATTTGATAACCGTTACGGGCACCGAAGGCGAATTCCCACCTGTTCAATGAATCTACCTCCTCTTGCATTTACGGCATTAATTATTGTAAAATTAAACCCGGCCAAATAGAGGGGCACCCGCCGCTCTCAGCGATTCATTTCAAAAACGCAATCAAATTTGAATTTTGAGTCCTTGTCTCCGGGCGGTCTCGAACCTATGTCATCAAAAGACTCTGCGAGACTGAACGCGCAGCACCAAACAGGTCTCTCCACAAAAATCGGAAATTTGCGAATTTTGTTGAGCAAGCAGTCCACACTTAAATAAACTGCTTGCATTAACATACCCTTTTGGTCAATTTAAAACTAGCCGCCAAAATTTTTTTAAGTTTTTAATTAAATTTGAGTTTTCACTCCATTCAATCCAGTCATAATTCCATTTTCATGGTTTAAAGTATGTGTGTTAATTGTTGATAGTACAAAAACTGTTTATGACTTCGTACGAAAACATTTGGAACTAAAGATAGCAGCTAAGATGAGACTTAAATTGTTCTTTATTCTGTTGTTGATTATTCTAGCAATTTTTATTTATGACGAAAGTCAGTGCCAAACGATGGGCTGATGGAGTAGATGGAGTGTGTGCCTAATCACTTTTTATAGTGTTAAATTATACCAATAAAGATGATGTAGCAAGCTTAGCGATAGTTGAATTAAACAAGTAATTTCATTATTTTTGAGATACCAGCTGATCTCAAAGCGTAGAGCTCTGAGATACACTACTCACAATGCAGGCAGCCGAAACTGAGGTTTGCACATACCTATCTATCAAATGTAGACCTCAAAGTATTATAATTCAACTAACTAATCGCCAATTCCACAGCCCAAGCGTACCAAGAGTTATATTGATGAGGTATACCGACTTTTAGAGGAAAAGCCAGGGGTTGAAGAAATATTAATCATGAATCGTTCCGGTGTGCCGATCAAAACGTCAATGGAACGCCAAGACGCACTTCAACATGACTGTCTTTATGAGAATTTGCGTGAAAAGTGTCAGGCATTTCTATCAAAAATGGAGCCACCACAGCTCCTGACCATGTTGCGAGTCCGTACCAGATTCCACGAGGTCCTGCTAACACCTGATGGCAAGATAACCGTTTTGGTAGTGCAAAATCCAAAGGATACACATCTTAAGGTAGAGGATCTAAATCGTCATTCCTCCAATTTTTAAATAATTGCTCCTACATATATCTACGTTGTTAGTCATCCAACTTCTTACACGTAAAACATTCTTCTCACTTTGTACACAGCCCAAACACAACAAACTGTTCATTTATGTGACACAATAGGGGACACCGTTAGTTTCATTTTGTGCTCCTTGGCCATTTTGGATAACATTACAATGTCCGATTTTATATAGGCACCCCGCAAAAGTGCCACCGACGATTTTTCGGAAGTCTCAAGCTCCTTCACAAGTTCTTCAACACTGGGATTACATTTGGTTTCATCCTTTACTTCTTTAAACTTCTGGCCTGACAACGCACGAGTCCAAATGTCCTGAGATGCCTCTTTGTATTTTTTGATTTTCTTGTCCAGGTCAGTAATCTTAGCACTGATCTCATTGTTATCGGGCTGCTTGGCTTGAGCCTGCATAAAAATACACCGAGCATCCTTATATTCGCCTAAGGCGGACAGGGCGCAACCTTCCTGGTAGAGGGCCTTACAGGGCCTTAGAGGGCTTATTTTCAGTGAGACGCCGCAAGGCTTTCATCGTAATGCACACGCGTTTGGGATTATGCAATTTATTGTAGCAGATCATCAAGTTTTGCTGGAAAAGTTAAAAAAAAAAAAACACATAAGTGGGGATGAGCCACGACGCTACAAGTTGCATAGTTACATTGAGAGTGATCAACAGAGCGATTTGCTTGCGCTCATCCTCATCATTGGCTAAACGGCAATAGTTTAGAGAGCTTACGGCCCGCTCGAAGGCAGTGACGGCGTTGCGGTAGCGAAAGCGCTTCACACAGTCCTTGCCATGCATGTGCATGTCTAATGCCTTGGGGTAAACTATTGCAAACTTGTCCCGATCCACAGCGGCCATTGACGCGAAGGCATCTGAGTCCCCGATCAATGTGAAGTGAAGAGCTTCGATTTTGAAAAGTCCATCTGAACGTGGTTTAATGCGCGGCGGGCAGCCCATCTCGTGAAATAGCAACTTATAGGATATAATAAATTCGGCTTTTTCATATGGGCGCATGTTAAGTACAGCAGCCTGGAGGCCTTCTAGCACATCGCAACCTGCACCGGTCTCAAAATAGAATTTAGTTCGGCGCATCAATGAGGAATCAAAAGGAGAACTCTCGCCTTCCCAATAACCACTATAGCGCACAGCGACACGTGCCTTGTCTGGCACCAGACCTCGGCCCTGGTGCTCCTCACGTGTGATGCGCTTAAAAATGTTCTCATTGAGCGGCTCCATCAATTTTTTGAGTTCCTCGAACGATTGGGTCGATGGAGAAGCGAGCTCTTCTTCATCAACATCTGGAGCGTTATCACAATCTTCCATTTCGTCGACATTAAAGTCATCATCGCCAGCCCCAAATGGCGACTGTTCTACCTCAAATTGTGAGCCAGAGCCAACGAGTTTTCTAGAAGAGTAAGAGGCAGCGTCTAGGCAGCACATGATTGTGCAAATTTATCAAATTTCGATGCTTACCCAAGTTGCAGTGGTTCCTTGAGCATTTGAGTGCAATATAAAAATTATCTGCCATTTTTTCCACACTTTTTCCCAACTTTAACTTGTTTGGGTTAATTACAAAAATGCGCGATATGCAGTGACACCCTCAGAAATATACCAAGTATATACCGATGAAAAAACGACCTTAGCCCACTTATGACCTCTTTAATTAAACAGGATAACAAATTGAGTTAAACTGCGGAAAATAATACTGTTTGTAAATCTTTTTTCTGAAATTAAAAAAAAAAAAAACACACACGATATCTTTCACTGTAACAGCGCCAAAATGATTCAATTTTCTTTATTTTTGGTGGAATATTTAAAAACCGCCTTGGGCGACAATGGGTTAATCGTTCCGTCGAGGATGGGAAACCATATTTCTCGACTTTGATTCAAGATATGCTAATTTTAGCCACTCCCTTTTATTGAACTTTTTATATAAATAAAAAAATTTTGTAACGAAAAAGGTCGAACTGCCCACAAAGTTTTTTTTCTACACGATTAGATACTTTTAAGTACTCCTGAGGACATACATATGTAGATGTGCCAGTTCATAGAACGAATAGATAAAACCACACCATGAAAAACCACGAATTCATTAAACATTTCTAACGCCCCAAATCTATCTGCGTATTTGAAAAGTAATTAAAAAATTTAATTTTGTAATAATAAAACGAGGGGGAACGTTGTGAGTTGCTGCGGACGCCGCAACTCTACATTTATACCCGATACTTAGTCAGTATGGCTCCCCTCCGGCAGACGCCGCGAATATTAAACGACACGAGAAAGAGTGCGTGCGAGAGAGACAGAAAATCAGTCTGACCGTGACGTCGGGCGCTGCGTAGCCACTGCAAATTGATTTGTTCCTTTTGGCTATAAAAATGATCTGATCTGATCCAGATTCAGCAATCTGATAGATATGGTCGTTATCTATGATTCTGCGTTTTTAGTTTTCTCGAATCTGCAATATTGTGGATGCAACAGATTTTCGTCCTTTGTGTAGGCGGAAGGGGGTGGGGCGAAATTTTAAGATAAACATTTTATAGTGAGATCTAACAGGAGTGCGGATACTAAATTTGGTTACTCTACCGTTAATAGTCTCTGAGATTTGTGGATGCCCCAGATTTTCATCCTTTGCGGGGGCGGAAGGGGGGTGTGGCGAAATTTTGACACAAAACGGTCAAGGTCCGATATCACAGGAGTGTGGATACCAAATTTGGTTGCCCTGGCTCTTATAGGTTCTGAGATCCTTGAACTCATATTTTGCAATTGGCTAAACCGACCATGAAACCTGTGTGTCAGAGAGAGACAGAGCGAGAAAGAATGAAATTGTTTTCTTGATTCTGGCTATAATAATTATACGATCTGGTTCAGATTTTGCAAAGTTTTTTTGGGGCAAATTTTTGAAATATTCTTGTAGCAGTGACATATCACAGAAGTCTGGATCCAAAACATCGTTGCTCTAGCTCTTATAGTCTTTGAGCACTAGGCGCTGAAGGGGACGGACAGACGGACGGACGGACAGACGGACAGACATTCAGGGCTCAGTCGGCTCGGCTATTGATGCTGATCCAGAATATATATACTTTATTGGGTCGGAAACGATTCCTTCTGGACGTTACACACATCCACTTTTACCACAAATCTAATATACCCCAATAATCATTTTGAGTATCGGGTATAATAAAAGAAAGTTACATAGCCCCTCCCATCAGGTAACCAACCTCTACCAAAGAATTTTCGCACGTGTGGCTAATATCAGTTAAATCTGTTAAGGGGGCATGGTGCACATGCCAAGGCCGCCTCAATATATCAATTCGCGTGCCGAAATTTAATAAGTGCTCTCCAGAACTAAGCCCTGTTTTTAAAACCCAACATTTAATCACTGTTACATACAGTTACAGTTAAATAACCCCCGCTTGCATGCAGGTTCGTTGCAGCGATAGAGAACCAATTATAAGCCACCAACAAGACTGATTGCTGATAATAATAATATTTCAGTTTTGCATTTAAATTTTCTCATCGTCATACATACATGACGAGAAAAGTTCTGAATTTTTGAATAATGTGCAATCATTGAGACGGCACACTTCCCAAGTGATGGCTCAGTAACTTCGATGGCGCATATCCTCACAAAACGCCAGACGCTGACAGTCTGTAATATATGATTATTATAATGAAAATACAGTGAAGATTAGTCGATATTTAATTGGAGTAAAGTAATTACAGTGGGGTACTGGGAGGAGAATATATTAAGGCTTAAGGAATAACACGGAATAAAAGAGCAGTGTTTACATGGTTGGGTGGGTAAACTCGAAATAACAACACCTGAATCCGCGCGGCTATACATATGACACAATCGACTGGATTTCTGAAACCCCTAACGCCAGGTTGGCAATTAAAATCTTTTTTATGTGTTTAACTAGAACAACTAAAAGATCCAGCCCATCCAAATAGCCCTGGGCGAAAGATCTCCATAGCTAGCCATGATCTCTAGAAAAGTTGACTAGTTTGTAAAACGCGTCACAGCACCCATCACACTAAAAAACCGCGACCCATTACACACAAAATTTGGTTTCTCTGCCTCTGAGAACTGGGCGTCAAAAACAGATATCGGGTCAGAAATATAAATGCCAGCCCACCCTTACCCTTATACGCCTATACGTTACATATACGTTACGTTACGTTCGTACGTTACATAAATGTTCAAAATATTGTGGAGGGAAACAAGGATGATAGTTTTCCCACGGATTTGCTAATCTCAAAGCGTAGAGCTCTGAGATACACTACTCACAATGCAGGCAGCCGAAACTGAGGTTTGCACATACCTATCTATCAAATGTAGACCTCAAAGTATTATAATTCAACTAACTAATCGCCAATTCTACAGCCCAAGCGTACCAAGAGTTATATTGATGAGGTATACCGACTTTTAGAGGAAAAGCCAGGGGTTGAAGAAATATTAATCATGAATCGTTCCGGTGTGCCGATCAAAACGTCAATGGAACGCCAAGACGCACTTCAACATGCCTGTCTTTATGAGAATTTGCGTGAAAAGTGTCAGGCATTTCTATCAAAAATGGAGCCACCACAGCTCCTGACCATGTTGCGAGTCCGTACCAGATTCCACGAGGTCCTGCTAACACCTGATGGCAAGATAACCGTTTTGGTAGTGCAAAATCCAAATGATACACATCTTAAGGTAGAGGATCTAAACCGTCATTCCTCCAATTTTTAAATATTTGCTCCTACATATATCTACGTTGTTAGTCATCCAACTTCTTACACGTAAAACATTCTTCTCACTTTGTACACAGCCCAAACACAACAAACTGTTCATTTATGTGACTACCTGAATATAAATTCAATCAAATAAGTAATAAATAGTCCTCAGAGCTTCAGCTTAAAAACAAAATATATTCCAAAAACAGATGACATTTTCTGACCAACAGAAGTAAATATATTCTTGTACTCGTATATATAAAACACATTTCATTTTCATACTCTTCAGTATGTACAACATAAACGTTAAGTTCTTCTAGAACTAATGTAAAATATTGAATTTGGTTGTCTGTTGTTTATTTAAATGGATTAATCCTTCCATGGGAAACAGTGCCCGAATCAACGCAGATTTAGCTTGGACAACGTCAAGTCATTCTCGTCAATAGGGGACACCGTTAGTTTCATTTTGTGCTCCTTGGCCATTTTGGATAACATTACAATGTCCGAGTTTATATAGGCACCCCGCAAAAGTGCCACCGACGATTTTTCGGAAGTCTCAAGCTCCTTCACAAGTTCTTCAACACTGGGATTACATTTGGTTTCATCCTTTACTTCTTTAAACTTCTGGCCTGACAACGCACGAGTCCAAATGTCCTGAGATGCCTCTTTGTATTTTTTGATTTTCTTGTCCAGGTCAGTAATCTTAGCACTGATCTCATTGTTATCGGGCTGCTTGGCTTGAGCCTGCATAAAAATACACCGAGCATCCTTATATTCGCCTAAGGCGGACAGGGCGCAACCTTCCTGGTAGAGGGCCTTACAGGGCCTTAGAGGGCTTATTTTCAGTGAGACGCCGCAAGGCTTTCATCGTAATGCACACGCGTTTGGGATTATGCAATTTATTGTAGCAGATCATCAAGTTTTGCTGGAAAAGTTAAAAAAAAAAACACATAAGTGGGGATGAGCCACGACGCTACAAGTTGCATAGTTACATTGAGAGTGATCAACAGAGCGATTTGCTTGCGCTCATCCTCATCATTGGCTAAACGGCAATAGTTTAGAGAGCTTACGGCCCGCTCGAAGGCAGTGACGGCGTTGCGGTAGCGAAAGCGCTTCACACAGTCCTTGCCATGCATGTGCATGTCTAATGCCTTGGGGTAAACTATTGCAAACTTTTCCCGATCCACAGCGGCCATTGACGCGAAGGCATCTGAGTCCCCGATCAATGTGAAGTGAAGAACTTCGATTTTGAAAAGTCCATCTGAACGTGGTTTAATGCGCGGCGGGCAGCCCATCTCGTGAAATAGCAACTTATAGGACATAATAAATTCGGCTTTTTCATATGGGCGCATGGTAAGTACAGCAGCCTGGAGGCCTTCTAGCACATCGCAACCTGCACCGGTCTCAAAATAGAATTTAGTTCGGCGCATCAATGAGGAATCAAAAGGAGAACTCTCGCCTTCCCAATAACCACTATAGCGCACAGCGACACGTGCCTTGTCTGGCACCAGACCTCGGCCCTGGTGCCCCTCAGGTGTGATGCGCTTAAAAATGTTCTCATTGAGCGGCTCCATCAATTTTTTGAGTTCCTCGAACGATTGGGTCGATGGAGAAGCGAGCTCTTCTTCATCAACATCTGGAGCGTTATCACAATCTTCCATTTCGTCGACATTAAAGTCATCATCGCCAGCCCCAAATGGCGACTGTTCTACCTCAAATTGTGAGCCAGAGCCAACGAGTTTTCTAGAAGAGTAAGAGGCAGCGTCTAGGCAGCACATGATTGTGCAAATGTATCAAATTTCGATGCTTACCCAAGTTGCAGTGGTTCCTTGAGCATTTGAGTGCAATATGAAAAATTATCTTCCATTTTTTCCACACTTTTTCCAAACTTTAACTTGTTTGGGTTAATTACAAAAATGCGCGATAGGCAGTGACACCCTCAGAAATATACCAAGTATATACCGATGAAAAAACGACCTTAGCCCACTTATGACCTCTTTAATTAAACAGGATAACAAATTGAGTTAAACTGCGGAAAATAATACTGTTTGTAAATCTTTTCTCTGAAATTACAAAAAAAAAATCGTTCCGTTGAGGATGGGAAACCATATTTCTCGATTTTGATTCAAGATATGCTAATTTTAGCCACTCCCTTTTATTGAACTTTTTATATAAATAAAAATAACGCCCCAAATCTATCTGCGTATTTGAAAAGTAATTAAAAAATTTAATTTTGTAATAATAAAACGAGGGGGAACGTTGTGAGTTGCTGCGGACGCCGCAACTCTACATTTATACCCGATACTTAGTCAGTATTGCTTTTCCCCTGCCAGACGCCGCGAATATTAAACGACACGAGAAAGAGTGCGTGCGAGAGAGACAGAAAATCAGTCTGACCGTGACGTCAGGCGCTGCGTAGCCACTGCAAATTGATTTGTTCCTTTTGGCTATAAAAATTATCTGATCTGATCCAGATTCAGCAATCTGATAGATATGGTCGTTATCTATGATTCTGCGTTTTTAGTTTTCTCGAATCTGCAATATTGTGGATGCAACAGATTTTCGTCCTTTGTGTAGGCGGAAGGGGGTGGGGCGAAATTTTGAGATAAACGTTTTATAGTGAGATCTAACAGGAGTGCGGATACTAAATTTGGTTACTCTACCGTTAATAGTCTCTGAGATTTGTGGATGCCCCAGATTTTCGTCCTTTGCGGGGCGGAAGGGGGTGTGGCGAAATTTTGACACAAAACGGTCAAGGTCCGATATCACAGGAGTGTGGATACCAAAATTGGTTGCCCTGGCTCTTATAGGTTCTGAGATCCTTGAACTCATATTTTGCAATTGGCTAAACCGACCATGAAACCTGTGTGTCAGAGAGAGACAGAGCGAGAAAGAATGAAATTGTTTTCTTGATTTTGGCTATAATAATTATACGATCTGGTTCAGATTTTGCACTCTAGATATAGTCATCTTCTACGATTCTGCGTTTTTAGTTTTCTCGTATCGTCGAAATTGTGGATGCCACAGATTTTCGCCCTTTGTGGGGGCGGAAGTGGGGGGGGGGGCGCAAAGTTTTGAAATATTCTTGTAGCAGTGACATATCACAGAAGTCTGGATCCAAAACATCGTTGCTCTAGCTCTTATAGTCTTTGAGCACTAGGCGCTGAAGGGGACGGACAGACGGACGGACGGACAGACGGACAGGCATTCAGGGCTCAATCGCCTCGGCTATTGATGCTGATCCAGAATATATATACTTTATTGGGTCGGAAACGATTCCTTCTGGACGTTACACACATCCACTTTTACCACAAATCTAATATACCCCAATACTCATTTTGAGTATCGGGTATAATAAAAGAAAGTTACATAGCCCCTCCCATCAGGTAACCAACCTCTACCAAAGAATTTTCGCACATGTGGCTAATATCAGTTAAATCTGTTAAGGGGGCATGGTGCACATGCCAAGGCCGCCTCAATATATCAATTCGCGTGCCGAAATTTAATAAGTGCTCTCCAGAATTAAGCCCTGTTTTTAAAACCCAAAATTTAATCACTGTTACATACAGTTACAGTTAAATAACCCCCGCTTGCATGCAGGTTCGTTGCAGCAATAGAGAACCAATTATAAGCCACCAACAAGACTGATTGCTGATAATAATAATATTTCAGTTTTGCATTTAAATTTTCTCATCGTCATACATACATGACGAGAAAAGTTCTGAATTTTTGAATAATGTGCAATCATTGAGACGGCACACTTCCCAAGTGATGGCTCAGTAACTTCGATGGCGCATATCCTCACAAAACGCCAGACGCTGACAGTCTGTAATATATGATTATTATAATGAAAATACAATGAAGATTAGTCGATATTTAATTGGAGTAAAGTAATTACAGTGGGGTACTGGGAGGAGAATATATTAAGGCTTAAGGAATAACACGGAATAAAAGAGCAGTGTTTACATGGTTGGGTGGGTAAACTCGAAATAACAACACCTGAATCCGCGCGGCTATACATATGACACAATCGACTGGATTTCTGTAACCCCTAACGCCAGGTTGGCAATTAAAATCTTTTTTATGTGTTTAACTAGAACAACTAAAAGATCCAGCCCATCCAAATAGCCCTGGGCGAAAGATCCCCCAAAATATTGTGGAGGGAAACAAGGATGATAGTTTTCCCACGGATTTGATAACCGTTACGGGCACCGAAGGCGAATTCCCACCTGTTCAATGAATCTACCTCCTCTTGCATTTACGGCATTAACTGCTTGCACTAACATACCCTTTTGGTCAATTTAAAACTAGCCGGCAAAATTTTTTTAAATTTTTAATTAAATTTGAGTTTTCACTCCATTCAATCCAGTCATAATTCCATTTTCATGGTTTAAAATGTGTGTGTTAATTGTTGATAGTACAAAAACTGTTTATGACTTCGTACGAAAACATTTGGAACTAAAGATAGCAGCTAAGATGAGACTTAAATTGTTCTTTATTCTGTTGTTGATTATTCTAGCAATGGTTTTATTAATGACGAAAGTCAGTGCCAAACGATGGGCTGATGGAGTAGATGGAGTGTGTGCCTAATCACTTTTTATAGTGTTAAATTATACCAATAAAGATGATGTAGCAAGCTTAGCGATAGTTGAATTAAACAAGTAAATTCATTATTTTTGAGATACCAGCTGATCTCAAAGCGTAGAGCTCTGAGATACACTACTCACAATGCAGGCAGCCGAAACTGAGGTTTGCACATACCTATCTATCAAATGTAGACCTCAAAGTATTATAATTCAACTAACTAATCGCCAATTCCACAGCCCAAGCGTACCAAGAGTTATATTGATGAGGTATACCGACTTTTAGAGGAAAAGCCAGGGGTTGAAGAAATATTAATCATGAATCGTTCCGGTGTGCCGATCAAAACGTCAATGGAACGCCAAGACGCACTTCAACATGACTGTCTTTATGAGAATTTGCGTGAAAAGTGTCAGGCATTTCTATCAAAAATGGAGCCACCACAGCTCCTGACCATGTTGCGAGTCCGTACCAGATTCCACGAGGTCCTGCTAACACCTGATGGCAAGATAACCGTTTTGGTAGTGCAAAATCCAAAGGATACACATCTTAAGGTAGAGGATCTAAATCGTCATTCCTCCAATTTTTAAATAATTGCTCCTACATATATCTACGTTGTTAGTCATCCAACTTCTTACACGTAAAACATTCTTCTCACTTTGTACACAGCCCAAACACAACAAACTGTTCATTTATGTGACTACCTGAATATAAATTCAATCAAATAAGTAATAAATAGTCCTCAGAGCTTCAGCTTAAAAACAAAATTTATTCCAAAAACAGATGACATTTTCTGACCAACAGAAAGTAAATATATTCTTGTACTCGTATTTATAAAACACATTTCATTTTCATACTCTTCAGTATGTACAACATAAACGTTAAGTTCTTCTAGAACTAATGTAAAATATTGAATTTGGTTGTCTGTTGTTTATTTAAATGGATTAATCCTTCAATGGGAAACAGTGCCCGAATCAGTGCAGATTTAGCTTGGACAACGTCAAGTCATTCTCGTCAATAGGGGACACCGTTAGTTTCATTTTGTGCTCCTTGGCCATTTTGGATAACATTACAATATCCGAGTTTTTATAGGCACCCCGCAAAAGTGCCACCGACGATTTTTCGGAAGTCTCAAGCTCCTTCATAAGTTCTTCAACACTGGGATTACATTTGGTTTCATCCTTTACTTCTTTAAACTTCTGGCCTGACAACGCACGAGTCCAAATGTCCTGAGATGCCTCTTTGTATTTTTTGATTTTCTTGTCCAGGTCAGTAATCTTAGCACTGATCTCATTGTTATCGGGCTGCTTGGCTTGAGCCTGCATAAAAATACACCGAGCATCCTTATATTCGCCTAAGGCGGACAGGGCGCAACCTTCCTGGTAGAGGGCCTTACAGGGCCTTAGAGGGCTTATTTTCAGTGAGACGCCGCAAGGCTTTCATCGTAATGCACACGCGTTTGGGATTATGCAATTTATTGTAGCAGATCATCAAGTTTTGCTGGAAAAGTTAAAAAAAAACACATAAGTGGGGATGAGCCACGACGCTACAAGTTGCATAGTTACATTGAGAGTGATCAACAGAGCGATTTGCTTGCGCTCATCCTCATCATTGGCTAGACGGCAATAGTTTAGAGAGCTTACGGCCCGCTCAAAGGCAGTGACGGCGTTGCGGTAGCGAAAGCGCTTCACACAGTCCTTGCCATGCATGTGCATGTCTAATGCCTTGGGGTAAACTATTGCAAACTTTTCCCGATCCACAGCGGCCATTGACGCGAAGGCATCTGAGTCCCCGATCAATGTGAAGTGAAGAACTTCGATTTTGAAAAGTCCATCTGAACGTGGTTTAATGCGCGGCGGGCAGCCCATCTCGTGAAATAGCAACTTATAGGACATAATAAATTCGGCTTTTTCATATGGGCGCATGGTAAGTACAGCAGCCTGGAGGCCTTCTAGCACATCGCAACCTGCACCGGTCTCAAAATAGAATTTAGTTCGGCGCATCAATGAGGAATCAAAAGGAGAACTCTCGCCTTCCCAATAACCACTATAGCGCACAGCGACACGTGCCTTGTCTGGCACCAGACCTCGGCCCTGGGGCCCCTCAGGTGTGATGCGCTTAAAAATGTTCTCATTGAGCGGCTCCATCAATTTTTTGAGTTCCTCGAACGATTGGGTCGATGGAGAAGCGAGCTCTTCTTCATCAACATCTGGAGCGTTATCACAATCTTCCATTTCGTCGACATTAAAGTCATCATCGCCAGCCCCAAATGGCGACTGTTCTACCTCAAATTGTGAGCCAGAGCCAACGAGTTTTCTAGAAGAGTAAGAGGCAGCGTCTAGGCAGCACATGATTGTGCAAATGTATCAAATTTCGATGCTTACCCAAGTTGCAGTGGTTCCTTGAGCATTTGAGTGCAATATGAAAAATTATCTTCCATTTTTTCCACACTTTTTCCAAACTTTAACTTGTTTGGGTTAATTACAAAAATGCGCGCTAGGCAGTGACACCCTCAGAAATATACCAAGTATATACCGATGAAAAAACGACCTTTGCACACTTATGACCTCTTTAATTAAACAGAATAACAAATTGAGTTAAACTGCGAAAAATAATACTGTAAATCTTTTCTCTGAAATTACAAAAAAAAAAACACACACACAATATCTTTCACTGTAACAGCGCCAAAATGATTCAATTTTCTTTATTTTTGGTGGAATATTAAAAAACCGCCTTGGGCGACAATGGGTTAATCGTTCCGTCGAGGATGGGAAACCATATTTCTCGATTTTGATTCAAGATATGCTAATTTTAGCCACTCCCTTTTATTGAACTTTTTATATAAATAAAAAAATGTTGTAACGAAAAAGGTCGAACTGCCCACAAAGTTTTTTTTCTACACGATTAGCTACTTTTAAGTACCCCCGAGTAGATGTGCCAGTTCATAGAACGAATAGATAAAACGACACCATGAAAAACCACGAATTCATTAAACATTTCTAACGCCCCAAATCTATCTGCGTATTTGAAAAGTAATTAAAAAATTAAATTTTGTAATAATAAAACGAGGGGGAACGTTGTGAGTTGCTGCGGACGCCGCAACTCTACATTTATACCCGATACTTAGTCAGTATGGCTCCCCTCCGGCAGACGCCGCGAATATTAAACGACACGAGAAAGAGTGCGTGCGAGAGAGACAGAAAATCAGTCTGACCGTGACGTCGGGCGCTGCGTAGCCACTGCAAATTGATTTGTTCCTTTTGGCTATAAAAATGATCTGATCTGATCCAGATTCAGCAATCTGATAGATATGGTCGTTATCTATGATTCTGCGTTTTTAGTTTTCTCGAATCGTCGAAATTGTGGATGCCACAGATTTTCGCCCGTTGTGTGGTCGGAAGTGTGGGGGGGGGGGGGGGGGGGCAAAGTTTTGAAATATTCTTGTAGCAGTGACATATCACAGAAGTCTGGATCCAAAACATCGTTGCTCTAGCTCTTATAGTCTTTGAGCACTAGGCGCTGAAGGGGACGGACAGACGGACGGACGGACAGACGGACAGACATTCAGGGCTCAATCGCCTCGGCTATTGATGCTGATCCAGAATATATATACTTTATTGGGTCGGAAACGATTCCTTCTGGACGTTACACACATCCACTTTTACCACAAATCTAATATACCCCAATTCTCATTTTGAGTATCGGGTATAAAAAAAGAAAGTTACATAGCCCCTACCATCAGGTAACCAACCTCTACCAAAGAATTTTCGCACATGTGGCTAATATCAGTTAAATCTGTTAAGGGGGCATGGTGCACATGCCAAGGCCGCCTCAATATATCAATTCGCGTGCCGAAATTTAATAAGTGCTCTCCAGAATTAAGCCCTGTTTTCAAAACCCAACATTTAATCACTGTTACATACAGTTACAGTTAAATAACCCCCGCTTGCATGCAGGTTCGTTGCAGCGATTGAGAACCAATTATAAGCCACCAACAAGACTGATTGCTGATAATAATAATATTTCAGTTTTGCATTTAAATTTTCTCATCGTCATACATACCTGACGAGAAAAGTTCGGAATTTTTGAATAATGTGCAATCATTGAGACGGCACACTTCCCAAGTGATGGCTCAGTAACTTCGATGGCGCATATCCTCACAAAACGCCAGACGCTGACAGTCTGTAATATATGATTATTATAATGAAAATACAATGAAGATTAGTCGATATTTAATTGGAGTAAAGTAATTACAGTGGGGTACTGGGAGGAGAATATATTAAGGCTTAAGGAATAACACGGAATAAAAGAGCAGTGTTTACATGGTTGGGTGGGTAAACTCGAAATAACAACACCTGAATCCGCGCGGCTATACATATGACACAATCGACTGGATTTCTGAAACCCCTAACGCCAGGTTGGCAATTAAAATCTTTTTTATGTGTTTAACTAGAACAACTAAAAGATCCAGCCCATCCAAATAGCCCTGGGCGAAAGATCCCCCAAAATATTGTGGAGGGAAACAAGGATGATAGTTTTCCCACGGATTTGATAACCGTTACGGGCACCGAAGGCGAATTCCCACCTGTTCAATGAATCTACCTCCTCTTGCATTTACGGCATTAATTATTGTAAAATTAACCCGGCCAAATAGAGGGGCACCCGCCGCTCTCAGCGATTCATTTCAAAAACGCAATCAAATTTGAATTTTGAGTCTTTGTCTCCGTTCGGTCTCGAACCCTATGTCATCAAAAGAGTCTGCGAGACTCAACGCGCAGCACCAAACAGGTCTCTCCACAAAAATCGGAAATTTGTGAATTTTCTTGAGCAAGCAGTCTAACTTTAATAAACTGCTTGCATTAACATACCCTTTTGGTCAATTTAAAACTAGCCGGCAAAATTTTTTTAAATTTTTAATTAAATTTAAGTTTTCACTCCATTCAATCCAGTCATAATTCCATTTTCATGGTTTAAAATGTGTGTGTTAATTGTTGATAGTACAAAAACTGTTTATGACTTCGTACGAAAACATTTGGAACTAAAGATAGCAGCTAAGATGAGACTTAAATTGTTCTTTATTCTGTTGTTGATTATTCTAGCAATGGTTTTATTTATGACGAAAGTCAGTGCCAAACGATGGGCTGATGGAGTAGATGGAGTGTGTGCCTAATCACTTTTTATAGTGTTAAATTATACCAATAAAGATGATGTAGCAAGCTTAGCGATAGTTGATTTAAACAAGTAAATTCATTATTTTTGAGATACCAGCTGATCTCAAAGCGTAGAGCTCTGAGATACACTACTCACAATGCAGGCAGCCGAAACTGAGGTTTGCACATACCTATCTATCAAATGTAGACCTCAAAGTATTATAATTCAACTAACTAATCGCCAATTCCACAGCCCAAGCGTACCAAGAGTTATATTGATGAGGTATACCGACTTTTAGAGGAAAAGCCAGGGGTTGAAGAAATATTAATCATGAATCGTTCCGGTGTGCCGATCAAAACGTCAATGGAACGCCAAGACGCACTTCAACATGCCTGTCTTTATGAGAATTTGCGGGAAAAGTGTCAGGCATTTCTATCAAAAATGGAGCCACCACAGCTCCTGACCATGTTGCGAGTCCGTACCAGATTCCACGAGGTCCTGCTAACACCTAATGGCAAGATAACCGTTTTGGTAGTGCAAAATCCAAAGGATACACATCTTAAGGTAGAGGATCTAAATCGTCATTCCTCCAATTTTTAAATAATTGCTCCTACATATATCTACGTTGTTAGTCATCCAACTTCTTACACGTAAAACATTCTTCTCACTTTGTACACAGCCCAAACACAACAAACTGTTCATTTATGTGACTACCTGAATATAAATTCAATCAAATAAGTAATAAATAGTCCTCAGAGCTTCAGCTTAAAAACAAAATTTATTCCAAAAACAGATGACATTTTCTGACCAACAGAAAGTAAATATATTCTTGTACTCGTATTTATAAAACACTTCATTTTCATACTCTTCAGTATGTACAACATAAACGTTAAGTTCTTCTAGAACTAATGTAAAATATTGAATTTGGTTGTCTGTTGTTTATTTAAATGGATTAATCCTTCAATGGGAAACAGTGCCCGAATCAGTGCAGATTTAGCTTGGACAACGTCAAGTCATTCTCGTCAATAGGGGACACCGTTAGTTTCATTTTCTGCTCCTTGGCCATTTTGGATAACATTACAATGTCCGAGTTTATGTAGGCACCCCGCAAAAGTGCCACCGACGATTTTTCGGAAGTCTCAAGCTCCTTCACAAGTTCTTCAACACTGGGATTACATTTGGTTTCATCCTTTACTTCTTTAAACTTCTGGCCTGACAACGCACGAGTCCAAATGTCCTGAGATGCCTCTTAGTATTTTTTGATTTTCTTGTCCAGGTCAGTAATCTTAGCACTGATCTCATTGTTATCGGGCTGCTTGGCTTGAGCCTGCATAAAAATACACCGAGCATCCTTATATTCGCCTAAGGCGGACAGGGCGCAACCTTCCTGGTAGAGGGCCTTACAGGGCCTTAGAGGGCTTATTTTCAGTGAGACGCCGCAAGGCTTTCATCGTAATGCACACGCGTTTGGGATTATGCAATTTATTGTAGCAGATCATCAAGTTTTGCTGGAAAAGTTAAAAAAAAACACAAGTGGGGATGAGCCACGACGCTACAAGTTGCATAGTTACATTGAGAGTGATCAACAGAGCGATTTGCTTGCGCTCATCCTCATCATTGGCTAGACGGCAATAGTTTAGAGAGCTTACGGCCCGCTCGAAGGCAGTGACGGCGTTGCGGTAGCGAAAGCGCTTCACACAGTCCTTGCCATGCATGTGCATGTCTAATGCCTTGGGGTAAACTATTGCAAACTTGTCCCGATCCACAGCGGCCATTGACGCGAAGGCATCTGAGTCCCCGATCAATGTGAAGTGAAGAACTTCGATTTTGAAAAGTCAATCTGAACGTGGTTTAATGCGCGGCGGGCAGCCCATCTCGTGAAATAGCAACTTATAGGACATAATAAATTCGGCTTTTTCATATGGGCGCATGGTAAGTACAGCAGCCTGGAGGCCTTCTAGCACATCGCAACCTGCACCGGTCTCAAAATAGAATTTAGTTCGGCGAATCAATGAGGAATCAAAAGGAGAACTCTCGCCTTCCCAATAACCACTATAGCGCACAGCGACACGTGCCTTGTCTGGCACCAGACCTCGGCCCTGGTGCCCCTCACGTGTGATGCGCTTAAAAATGTTCTCATTGAGCGGCTCCATCAATTTTTTGAGTTCCTCGAACGATTGGGTCGATGGAGAAGCGAGCTCTTCTTCATCAACATCTGGAGCGTTATCACAATCTTCCATTTCGTCGACATTAAAGTCATCATCGCCAGCCCCAAATGGCGACTGTTCTACCTCAAATTGTGAGCCAGAGCCAACGAGTTTTCTAGAAGAGTAAGAGGCAGCGTCTAGGCAGCACATGATTGTGCAAATGTATCAAATTTCGATGCTTACCTGTTACGAACCTTTGTTTTTCTTTGGGGCAAGGCCGGCTAGCCAGTCATCCCAGGGCTGGATACTTCCCAAGCCCTCAGGTCGCACAACAACCAACTGATTGGACATCTCGAACAAAATGAAACAACAAAAATAACCGCCAAAAAAAAACTGAAAAAAACGGACTCAACTCTACAAACAACATTACAGTCTTCCCTCAACACAGACTTGGACCAGGTCGAGGTGTCGATGTTTTACCCCCCGACGCACCCACCCTACCTGAGATCTGAATCACACGTTCCGGATCTCCCTGCCATTTGCAAAAGCCTTACCCTCTCGTTGCTGTGGCTCCTCTTCCCCCCATACGAAACGCTTAACAATTCATTTCTTCGTTATAATCTTCACTTCATTTCCTAGTTTCACACGATATCATTTCTAAACTAGGCCTGCCTATTCATCCCCCCCTCATCTTAGTACTACTGGCGGTTAATAAATAATTAGATTAATAGGAATAAATAATATAATAAATATAAATAAATAGGTTACATATATATAATAAATATGGACGGACTTAAATTACATATACTTATAACTAGAGACGTCTAACAAAAATAATTAATGGGAGTAAATAAGTTGATGTGCTTTTTTTTTTCTTCTCCCTAAGTGGGCGAGGGTCCCGCACTACGTGGCCAGGTCTGATCCTTCGAGACCAGCAGGAACAACAGGCCAGGGTGGCGGAGCTGTGACCTATTCCCTACGGCCAACAAAAAAATAAATTTGGGGTTTCTTTACTCCCCCTTTGGAGCGGACTCACTCTTATGCTTCCTGGTCCTGGTTCCTGGTCTTTCCCTGATCTGGATCCCCTGGAATCACATTTATTTATCTTTTATTCATTTTTTTGCAGGGTGATGGCCACTACTCCATCCTCATCCCACTCACTTTTTCTTTCAGAACAAAAAAAATCGCTAAGTCACTAGGTCCGGCGCGCATGCTCCTCCGTTGCGGGAACTTTTTTTTCTGAACCCCCTCTTGGCTGTTCTGTTTAATGCTCCCGGCTGCCGATCCCCATCGCTCTCTGTTCTATCGCCCTTGAACTAGGTTCAAGGGCATGGCCTGATTCGGGCTGCTGTCGGCTCTCTTTTCTTTTGGGTGTGGGTGAGTTGGCTTCGGGACTCCGTTATGGGATGAGATCGGAAATCCTCTCACAACGGCTCCGGAGAGCGCGCGGAACTCTAACTCTCCAGGACCAGGTGGCCACTTTCCCCTTAAATTTTGGCCCTGCCACCCTGTTCAAAAAAATACCTTCCTCTCAGCGCTTCTAGGGTCTCGCCTATCGATATCTTCGCATGCAACACCTAGCGAAAATTCGAGCGACCATGGCCGCGGAGAATTATTCGCAAACATCGAAGAGCTTCACCAAAAATGCTGGCATTCTCGGACATTACAGTGCCTAGGAGGATCTTGCAGCGCCCAACGTAGGCTTACACCCACGTATCTGATAATCCTTAAGTGAGTGTTTTTAACTCTGAAGTCCCCAGTCTGCAATTTTCGCTACAATTTTAGGTCTTTGGCGTGAAAAATCCCCACCGGCTTCCCCGACAGATCCTCCAGCTCGTAGGCGTTATTCCCTACTGGACGTACGACTCTGCATTTTAGAAATTTCCGGGCGAACTTGGCGTTGTAGCTTTTGCCAAAGTCGCTGAGGGTGAAGTTGCGCCTGTAGACTTCTTGGCCAGGTCTGGCGAAAAAGACTCGGGCCCGTTTGTTATAACGCTGGCTGCTCCGCTCATACGCTTGGTGTAGGCTGCGTTTAATTTGCTCGCGAATGAGGTGTCGCTTATCCGCGGGATCTAATGCGTGCACTTCGTGTTCCGTCAAAGACTGCAGCTTCCTCGCCAGCTTATAGCAGTTCCCATTCAGGAACATCTGCTGTCCAAATACAGCGAAGAACGGCGTAACGCCTGTGGCTTCGTGCACGGAGTCACGGATTGACACTTCGATCTCCGGTAGGTAGATGTCCCAGTCCCTGTGATCCTTCTCCAGATACGTCCTTATTGCAGCGAGTATCGTCCGATTTACTCTCTCGGCTGCATTGCTTTGCGGCGAGTATACTGCTGTGCGCATGTGTCGGATCCCGAAGCCGCTGACCATGTCCATGAAAGTCTTCGACAGGAACTGCTTTCCGTTGTCGGAGTGGATCACCGCTGGCACCCCGAATTTGTAAAAGACCTCTTGCACCAGGAATTGAATGACGTTCGCCGCGGTCGCCTCTCTCATCGCCTTCAAGAAGGTGAATTTCGAAAAGTGGTCTACGACGACGAAAATCCAAGCCTGTCCCCTTTTCGACCTGGGATACTTTCCAAGGAAGTCTATGTAGAGCTTTTGGAATGGCCTCTCCGTGGTTACTTCCTGACCGATCCCGACTTTGCTCCGGTAATTGGGTGCTTTGGATTCCTTGCATTCGGTGCAGCTTCGGACGTATTCCCGCACTTGTGCCGTCATCGCCGGCCAGTAGTAGTGCCTTTTTAATCTATGCAAGGTCTTCTTCATTCCACCGTGTCCAGCTGTGTGGTCTTCGTGGGCCTTTGCGTTGAGGGTTTTCGTCAATGCCGCGGGAATCCATAATTTCCACATGGAACCTTCCCCTTGGTCGTCGATTTGCGCGAAGGCCATTCGCTTGAATACTAGGTCCCCGTCTATTCGCAGGTCAGGCAATACTTCTTTGTTCCTGCAGATTTCTTCTTTCAGCTCCTGGTATTCCGTTGACTTGAATTCCGTCGTCTGGAATCCGAGGATTTCCGTTGGGTCTAGAACCACCTCCTCGATGCAGCGTGATAGTGTATCCGCCACTATATTTTCGACTCCCTTGCGGTGTTCGATCTCAAAGTCGAACCTCTGCAGCCGCAATGACCATCTCGCTAGACGCCCATTCAGGTCCTTGAGTGACATTAGCCACTTGAGGCTGGCGTGATCAGTAATTACCGTGAACGGCATCAATTCCACATATGGCCTGAATCTCTCTATCGCCAATACCGCAGCTAAACATTCTTTCTCCGTTACAGAATAATTTATTTGGTGTTTGTTCAGCTTGGAAGAAAAGAATGCCACTGGACGCTCTGCTTTGTCGTCATCCAGCTGGAAAAGCACTGCTCCCACTCCAAAATTTGAGGCGTCGCACTGGATGTAAAAATGGCGTTTGAAGTCGGCATGGACTAATACAGGAGCCGTGGTGAGGGCCTTTTTCAGGGATTCTATGGCCGCCCTCGCTTCCGTTGGCAAGGAAAACTTCCCGCGCGCATGCTTCTTCAGAGCATCTGTTAACGGTACAGCGACGGTTGCGAAGTCCTTGATGAAGCGCCTATACCATCCTGCGGTTCCTATGAAGCTCCGTAGCTCCTTCACTGAACTTGGGTTCGGGATCTTTTGTATAGCCACAACCCTATCGGGATCCATTTGCAGCGTGCCACCTCCGATGATAAACCCTAGGTATTTTAGCGACTTAAAGCAGAATTTGGATTTTTTTAAGCCTATCGTCAAATTCGCTCTTTTCAGGCACTGGGCCACCAATCGCAGATACCGCAGATGCGTCTGGAAGTCCGGGGCTATCACCAAAAGATCGTCCAAATAAACGAAAACGTTTGATCGGAGCTGAGTTGGAATTACCTTATCCATCACTCTGCATAACCTCTGGGCAGCGTTACACAGACCGAAGGGCATCATCACGAATTGATACAGCGGACGGCCTGCGACGGTAAATGCGGTGCACTTCCGGCTTTCTGGGTCCAGTTTAATCTGCCAGAATGCGAATTTGAGGTCGACGCTAGAAATGTAGTATGTCTGGTCAATCCTGGATAGTATACCCTCGATACTAGGAAGAGGGTAAGCATCTTTTACGGTGAGTTGGTTCAGTTTCCGCGCGTCCAAACAGAATCTATTTTTGTTTGGCTTTCGCACCACCGTCGTCCGGTTGCTCCATGGACTATCGCTAACTTCGATCACTCCTAGCTCCAGCATTTTATCCACCTCGGTCCAGATCACCTCCTGCATCGCTGGGGATTGAGGGTAATGCCGATCTTTAAATGGTTCTGCGCCCTCGATCAACTGGATCCGATGCTGCTCTACCGTCGTTGTTCCCAATCCGGCATCCTCATAGGTCAGAAACTCCTTCTTTACCTTCTCCAGCTCTTCGGTTTCCGTGTCTTCCAGGGCCCAAGCTTCCACTTCCACGTCCTCCGGGCGATGTTCGGCGTACTGGCTGATTTGTGACATTTGGATCTCGCCTACTTGGACCTCGCTGGATCTACTGGACTCTTCTCCGAGGACTGTGGGAGCCAGCGCGAAGGATCTCCAGAAATCTATGCCCAAGTACATGGCTTGCTCTAGGTACGGGCATACGTAAAACAAGATCTCTTTGTTCATTCCGTTATATCTTACGCAGAGTTTGGTTTTGCCGATTATGGACCTGTCTTCTCCAGAGGCTGTCTTGATGATCGAGACATAATTGTCCATTTCCACCTCAAGGTCGGCAAGGAGTTCACGGCTGCCCTTTCCTAAGACACTAACGGATGCCCCAGTATCTAGGAGGCCAGCAATCCGATGTCCTCTTATCTGCACTTCGGCAAACACTCTGGGATCGCGTCCTGCTCCTCGTCTGACTGCCTCGGCCACCTCTTTGCGAGTCTGTCGCCTTTCCTTAAATCTGGAACGGGCCTTTTGGAGTCTACGACTGACACCGCGCATCCCCTCCAGCTGCCTGTCATCAAAGATTTGGTTTCGAATTTGTATGTATCTCCTCATCCTTTCTTCGGCCGGTACAAACTTCAAACTATTTTTATTTAATTTATTCGGGCTATTATTCTTAAATTCTATATTAATTAGTGGACCATCGTTCATTTCTTCGCGGGCTTCTGTCCCGAGCGCTGATCTCCCGCTTTCATCATGCCCGCTCGTGCGTTTCCCGAGCAATTGGGACACGTTGGAGTAAACATTTCTGGTTTCCCGCAGCGGTAACAAAATATTTTGCGTTCCTTCGCCACGCAGTCTCGGAATCCGTGGTCGAACTGGCCGCAATTCCAGCAACACAGCCTGGGTTTGTTCGCCAGGTGAGTTTCTTCCACCATCCTTGCTTCGTCTTCATCCAGAAACTCCGTTTCCGGCTCTAGCTCCTCCACTCGCTTCCCGGCTGATTGGAATTTCGGCACAGGACGGAACGTCGACTTCTGCTCGCGTCCGCGAAAGTGGTACTCCACTTCCAGGCACTCTTCCCTCAGCTGCTCCACGTTCCGGACTCGGATCGCGTAAACGTAGCGGGCGATCTCATCATCGAGCCCCTTCTTCAAGACTCGCACCATTTCGGACTCAACCAAAGGTGTGGTGAGTCTAGCCGCCAGTCTGCGCATCGCTCTAAAATATTCTTCCACAGATTCGCCAGATTGTTGCCTTCGCTCATGCAAGGTGCGTAGCCGCTCGAACTCGCCACCCACTGCTCGGAACCGGGACACCAACTCGTCCTTCAAATCCTCCCATCCTTCCGGAGGCCGTTCTCGGACAAATTGCCAATACCACTCCGCCGCTTGTCCTTTGACGAGATGGTGAAAGTTGTCAAGGACCTCGTCCCACGACCGTCGGTTCTGCCTACGGAGGAACTCGACCCTGAACACGAAGTCCTGCACCGTCATCTTATTTGGATCTCCATCTCCGTCGAAGTGGATTTCCCATTTGTCGACGCGCCCCCATCTCGCTCCTCTCCAATCATCTCTCCTTTCATATGGTGGCAGATCTGTTGGACCTCCGCCGTCTCCTGATGTCTCCCGTCTCTGCCTTCCAGCACCTGGATCCAGGTCCGCATCGGCTATTCCTCGGCGCCAGTTCTGGCTCAACCTCGCCGGCTTCCTTGGAGGCGACTGTGAATTCCATGCGTCATCGTCCTTGGGTCTTTTGGGCATGGTCCCTGTGTTCGGCTTCTGCCTGAGGTGAGCTAGAGGCTGCTGATCGCCATTATTATTATCGTTGTTTTCACCCTGGTCTCTTTCCAATCTCAGATCTTGGATCAATTCCACGTTCTGGCGAAGAGGCGCCATCACCTCTGTTATGGCCCCCATCAGCTCCATAAAGCCGCGACGGATCTCCTCCTGCAACGTCCTACTCAGAGTATCTGCCATGCTGCCTCTCCACGTCTCCTGTGCTTGCGCTATGGCGACATTTACTCCTGAGAGAATCTCGGAGGGCAGTGCGTTCGATTGGCCTGGCAAATTCCAGCTGTCGTCTTCACGCCCCTCAGCGCCCTGTGTGTCCCCGCCTTGCATCTGTCCTTGGAGGTTACCTGGTGGAGGAGTCCTGCGAGTCATTTTCTGCTTAGACCGCAAGTTGTACGCGCTCATCAACCTAGCCCTGTATTTCCCTACCTCGAACTATCCTACTTATCTTTTTATTCAATACAATTAATTATCTACTCTTCTTTCAGAACAATCGCATAAACACTACCTATAACGCCAACTCACTGATCTTCAGCACAAAAACGTTTAATACGGCAAAAACACTAATAAGGGGGAAAGGAACCACAACTACTACTAGGGCCAACTCTGCACATGGTGTTCTACGTCTTTTCCTGTCCAACGTCTAAAATTTGGCGAGCGCTGTTGACTGATCTTATCTTCCTTGAAAGATTAAGAGTCAAGGGCGCTCACTTCCCTACAGTCGCTGTTTCCGCCTACTTCCCTACTGAATGTTCGTTGCGGGATGTTGTAGCTGCTCCGAGTGCAACGCGTGGCCGACATCTGTCCCCACGGGCCACTCAGAACAAAAAATCTCCTTGAGAATCTACTCTCCCGACTCCATCCAGCGGTAAGCAGGGGAAGCGAAAAACAGAAATCTTTCTGACCATTCATAACTTCGGGTATTTCTTTTTCTTCAGGTTCTCCTTTTGCACACCAGGCACCGGGCCGGTTGCTAACTGGCTTTTGGATTCTCCTCTGCCAGTGCCAAACCAAATCCCCTCTTGAGATTGCCTGCTTCCCGTTGTCAGATAAGTGCCGAAACATCAAACATAAAAAAAAACTATTTACTTTGTGGATTTTTTTCTTGCATCCTCAGGTCCCTCCGCGCCGTGCTTCTGTGAGCCAACTCGTCGAGTCCCTCACAGGCCACCGGAACACCGATGGACCCCAGATTGCAGAATACCACTCGAGATCTATCTTCTCTGCTGGATATTTATAATTTCTTCGACGTCCGTATGACTCGCATCCGTACTCTCCCTCTTTGATGGTCGAGCCAGGACTGCGAGTCCACTTCCCTGTCTCAGATTGGGCGCCATTATTGTTACGAACCTTTGTTTTTCTTTGGGGCAAGGCCGGCTAGCCAGTCATCCCAGGGCTGGATACTTCCCAAGCCCTCAGGTCGCACAACAACCAACTGATTGGACATCTCGAACAAAATGAAACAACAAAAATAACCGACAAAAAAAAACTGAAAAAAACGGACTCTACTCGACAAACAACATTACAGTCTTCCCTCAACACAGACTTGGACCAGGTCGAGGTGTCGATGTTTTACCCCCCGACGCACCCACCCTACCTGAGATCTGAATCACACGTTCCGGATCTCCCTGCCATTGGCAAAAGCCTTACCCTCTCGTTGCTGTGGCTCCTCTTCCCCCCATACGAAACGCTTAACAATTCATTTCTTCGTTATAATCTTCACTTCATTTCCTAGTTTCACACGATATCATTTCTAAACTAGGCCTGCCTATTCATCCCCCCTCATCTTAGTACTACTGGCGGTTAATAAATAATTAGATTAATAGGAATAAATAATATAATAAATATAAATAAATAGGTTACATATATATAATAAATATGGACGGACTTAAATTACATATACTTATAACTAGAGACGTCTAACAAAAATAATTAATGGGAGTAAATAAGTTGATGTGCTTTTTTTTTTTCTTCTCCCTAAGTGGGCGAGGGTCCCGCACTACGTGGCCAGGTCTGATCCTTCGAGACCAGCAGGAACAACAGGCCAGGGTGGCGGAGCTGTGACCTATTCGCTACGGCCAACAAAAAAATAAATTTAGGGTTTCTTTACTCCCCCTTTGGAGCGGACTCACTCTTATGCTTCCTGGTCCTGGTTCCTGGTCTTTCCCTGATCTGGATCCCCTGGAATCACATTTATTTATCTTTTATTCATTTTTTTGCAGGGTGATGGCCACTACTCCATCCTCATCCCACTCACTTTTTCTTTCAGAACAAAAAAAATCGCTAAGTCACTAGGTCCGGCGCGCATGCTCCTCCGTTGCGGGAACTTTTTTTTCTGAACCCCCTCTTGGCTGTTCTGTTTAATGCTCCCGGCTGCCGATCCCCATCGCTCTCTGTTCTATCGCCCTTGAACTAGGTTCAAGGGCATGGCCTGATTCGGGCTGCTGTCGGCTCTCTTTTCTTTTGGGTGTGGGTGAGTTGGCTTCGGGACTCCGTTATGGGATGAGATCGGAAATCCTCTCACAACGGCTCCGGAGAGCGCGCGGAACTCTAACTCTCCAGGACCAGGTGGCCACTCTTCGCTAACCTTTCCCCTTAAATTTTGGCCCTGCCACCCTGTTCAAAAAAATACCTTCCTCTCAGCGCTTCTAGGGTCTCGCCTATCGATATCTTCGCATGCAACATACCCAAGTTGCAGTGGTTCCTTGAGCATTTGAGTGCAATATGAAAAATTATCTTCCATTTTTTCCACACTTTTTCCCAACTTTAACTTGTTTGGGTTAATTACAAAAATGCGCGCTAGGCAGTGACACCCTCAGAAATATTCCAAGTATATACCGATGAAAAAACGACCTTAGCACACTTATGACCTCTTTAATTAAACAGGATAACAAATTGAGTTAAACTGCGAAAAATAATACTGTTTGTAAATCTTTTCTCTGAAATTACAACAAAAAAAACACACACACGATATCTTTCACTGTAACAGCGCCAAAATGATTCAATTTTCTTGATATTTGGTGGAATATTAAAAAACCGCCTTGGGCGACAATGGGTTAATCGTTCCGTCGAGGATGGGAAACCATATTTCTCGATTTTGATTCTAGATATGCTAATTTTAGCCACTCCCTTTTATTGAACTTTTAATATAAATAAAAAAATGTTGTAACGAAAAAGGTCGAACTGCCCACAAAGTTTTTTTTCTACACGATTAGCTACTTTTAAGTACTCCTGAGTACATATGTAGATGTGGCAGTTCATAGAACGAATAGATAAAACCACACCATGAAAAACCACGAATTCATTAAACATTTCTAACGCCCCAAATCTATCTGCGTATTTGAAAAGTAATTAAAAAATTTAATTTTGTAATAATAAAACGAGGGGGAACGTTGTGAGTTGCTGCGGACGCCGCAACTCTACATTTATACCCGATACTTAGTCAGTATGGCTCCCCTCCGGCAGACGCCACGAATATTAAACGACACGAGAAAGAGTGCGTGCGAGAGAGACAGAAAATCAGTCTGACCGTGACGTCGGGCGCTGCGTAGCCACTGCAAATTGATTTGTTCCTTTTGGCTATAAAAATGATCTGATCTGATCTGATCCAGATTCAGCAATCTGATAGATATGGTCGTTATCTATGATTCTGCGTTTTTAGTTTTCTCGAATCGTCGAAATTGTGGATGCCACAGATTTTCGCCCGTTGTGTGGTCGGAAGTGTGGGGGGGGGGGGGCAAAGTTTTGAAATATTCTTGTAGCAGTGACATATCACAGAAGTCTGGATCCAAAACATCGTTGCTCTAGCTCTTATAGTCTTTGAGCACTAGGCGCTGAAGGGGACGGACAGACGGACGGACGGACAGACGGACAGACATTCAGGGTTCAATCGCCTCGGCTATTGATGCTGATCCAGAATATATATACTTTATTGGGTCGGAAACGATTCCTTCTGGACGTTACACACATCCACTTTTACCACAAATCTAATATACCCCAATACTCATTTTGAGTATCGGGTATAATAAAAGAAAGTTACATAGCCCCTCCCATCAGGTAACCAACCTCTACCAAAGAATTTTCGCACATGTGGCTAATATCAGTTAAATCTGTTAAGGGGGCATGGTGCACATGCCAAGGCCGCCTCAATATATCAATTCGCGTGCCGAAATTTAATAAGTGCTCTCCAGAATTAAGCCCTGTTTTTAAAACCCAAAATTTAATCACTGTTACATACAGTTACAGTTAAATAACCCCCGCTTGCATGCAGGTTCGTTGCAGCAATAGAGAACCAATTATAAGCCACCAACAAGACTGATTGCTGATAATAATAATATTTCAGTTTTGCATTTAAATTTTCTCATCGTCATACATACATGACGAGAAAAGTTCTGAATTTTTGAATAATATGCAATCATTGAGACGGCACACTTCCCAAGTGATGGCTCAGTAACTTCGATGGCGCATATCCTCACAAAACCCCAGACGCTGACAGTCTGTAATATATGATTATTATAATGAAAATACAATGAAAATTAGTCGATATTTAATTGGAGTAAAGTAATTACAGTGGGGTACTGGGAGGAGAATATATTAAGGATTAAGGAATAACACGGAATAAAAGAGCAGTGTTTACATGGTTGGGTGGGTAAACTCGAAATAACAACACCTGAATCCGCGCGGCTATACATATGACACAATCGACTGGATTTCTGTAACCCCTAACGCCAGGTTGGCAATTAAAATCTTTTTTATGTGTTTAACTAGAACAACTAAAAGATCCAGCCCATCCAAATAGCCCTGGGCGAAAGATCCCCCAAAATATTGTGGAGGGAAACAAGGATGATAGTTTTCCCACGGATTTGATAACCGTTACGGGCACCGAAGGCGAGTTCCCACCTGTTCAATGAATCTACCTCCTCTTGCATTTACGGCATTAATTATTGTAAAATTAACCCGGCCAAATAGAGGGCACCCGCCGCTCTCAGCGATTCATTTCAAAAACGCAATCAAATTTGAATTTTGAGTCTTTGTCTCCGGGCGGTCTCGAACCCTATGTCATCAAAAGAGTCTGCGAGACTCAACGCGCAGCACCAAACAGGTCTCTCCACAAAAATCGGAAATTTGTGAATTTTGTTGAGCAAGCAGTTCACACTTAAATAAACTGCTTGCATTAACATACCCTTTTGGCAAATTTTTTTTAAATTTTTAATTAAATTTGAGTTTTCACTCCATTTAATCCAGTCATAATTCCATTTTCATGGTTTAAAATGTGTGTGTTAATTGTTGATAGTACAAAAACTGTTTATGACTTCGTACGAAAACATTTGGAACTAAAGATAGCAGCTAAGATGAGACTTAAATTGTTCTTTATTCTGTTGTTGAATATTCTAGCAATGGTTTTATTAATGACGAAAGTCAGTGCCAAACGATGGGCTGATGGAGTAGATGGAGTGTGTGCCTAATCACTTTTTATAGTGTTAAATTATACCAATAAAGATGATGTAGCAAGCTTAGCGATAGTTGATTTAAACAAGTAAATTCATTATTTTTGAGATACCAGCTGATCTCAAAGCGTAGAGCTCTGAGATACACTACTCACAATGCAGGCAGCCGAAACTGAGGTTTGCACATACCTATCTATCAAATGTAGACCTCAAAGTATTATAATTCAACTAACTAATCGCCAATTCCACAGCCCAAGCGTACCAAGAGTTATATTGATGAGATATACCGACTTTTAGAGGAAAATCCAGGGGTTGAAGAAATATTACTCATGAATCGTTCCGGTGTGCCGATCAAAACGTCAATGGAACGCCAAGACGCACTTCAACATGCCTGTCTTTATGAGAATTTGCGGGAAAAGTGTCAGTCATTTCTATCAAAAATGGAGCCACCACAGCTCCTGACCATGTTGCGAGTCCGTACCAGATTCCACGAGGTCCTGCTAACACCTGATGGCAAGTGCAAAATCCAAAGGATACACATCTTAAGGTAGAGGATCTAAATCGTCATTCCTCCAATTTTTAAATAATTGCTCCTACATATATCTACGTTGTTAGTCATCCAACTTCTTACACGTAAAACATTCTTCTCACTTTGTACACAGCCCAAACACAACAAACTGTTCATTTATGTGACTACCTGAATATAAATTCAATCAAATAAGTAATAAATAGTCCTCAGAGCTTCAGCTTAAAAACAAAATATATTCCAAAAACAGATGAAATTTTCTGACCAACAGAAAGTAAATATATTCTTGTACTCGTATTTATAAAACACATTTCATTTTCATACTCTTCAGTATGTACAACACAAACGTTAAGTTCTTCTAGAACTAATGTAAAATATTGAATTTGGTTGTCTGTTGTTTATTTAAATGGATTAATCCTTCAATGGGAAACAGTGCCCGAATCAGTGCAGATTTAGCTTGGACAACGTCAAGTCATTCTCGTCAATAGGGGACACCGTTAGTTTCATTTTGTGCTCCTTGGCCATTTTGGATAACATTACAATGTCCGAGTTTATATAGGCACACCGCAAAAGGGCCAGCTACGAGTTTTCGGAAGTCTCAAGCTCCTTCACAAGTTCTTCAACACTGGGATTACATTTGGTTTCATCCTTTACTTCTTTAAACTTCTGGCCTGACAACGCACGAGTCCAAATGTCCTGAGATGCCTCTTTGTATTTTTTGATTTTCTTGTCCAGGTCAGTAATCTTAGCACTGATCTCATTGTTACCGGGCTGCTTGGCTTGAGCCTGCATAAAAATACACCGAGCATCCTTATATTCGCCTAAGGCGGACAGGGCGCAACCTTCCTGGTAGAGGGCCTTACAGGGCCTTAGAAGGCTTACTTTCAGTGAGACGCCGCAAGGCTTTCATCGTAATGCACACGCGTTTGGGATTATGCAATTTATTGTAGCAGATCATCAAGTTTTGCTGGATGAGCCACGACGCTACAAGTTGCATAGTTACATTGAGAGTGATCAACAGAGCGATTTGCTTGCGCTCATCCTCATCATTGGCTAGACGGCAATAGTTTAGAGAGTCCCGATCCACAGCAGCCATTGACGCGAAGGCATCTGAGTCCCCGATCAATGTGAAGTGAAGAACTTCGATTTTGAAAAGTCCATCTGAACGTGGTTTAATGCGCGGCGGGCAGCCCATCTCGTGAAATAGCAACTTATAGGATATAATAAATTCGGCTTTTTCATATGGGCGCATGGTAAGTACAGCAGCCTGGAGGCCTTCTAGCACATCGCAACCTGCACCGGTCTCAAAATAGAATTTAGTTCGGCGCATCAATGAGGAATCAAAAGGAGAACTCTCGCCTTCCCAATAACCACTATAGCGCACAGCGACACGTGCCTTGTTTGGCACCAGACCTCGGCCCTGGTGCCCCTCACGTGTGATGCGCTTAAAAATGCTCTCATTGATCGGCTCCATCAATTTTTTGAGTTCCTCGAACGATTGGGTCGATGGAGCAGCGAGCTCTTCTTCCTCAACATCTGGAGCGTTATCACAATCTTCCATTTCGTCGACATTAAAATCATCATCGCCAGCCCCAAATGGCGACTGTTCTACCTCAAATTGTGAGCCAGAGCCAACGAGTTTTCTAGAAGAGTAAGAGGCAGCGTCTAGGCAGCACATGATTGTGCAAATGTATCAAATTTCGATGCTTCCCCAAGTTGCAGTGGTTCCTTGAGCATTTGAGTGCAATATGAAAAATTATCTTCCATTTTTTCCACACTTTTTCCCAACTTTAACTTGTTTGGGTTAATTACAAAAATGCGCGATAGGCAGTGACCCCCTCAGAAATACACCAAGTATATACCGATGAAAAAACGACCTTAGCCCACTTATGACCTCTTTAATTAAACAGGATAACAAATTGAGTTAAACTGCGGAAAATAATACTGTTTGTAAATCTTTTCTCTGAAATTACAAAAAAAAAAAAACACACACACGATATCTTTCACTGTAACAGCGCCAAAAAGATTCAATTTTCTTTATTTTTGGTGGAATATTTAAAAACCGCCTTGGGCGACAATGGGTTAATCGTTCCGTCGAGGATGGGAAACCATATTTCTCGATTTTGATTCAAGATATGCTAATTTTAGCCACTCCCTTTTATTGAACTTTTTATATAAATAAAAAAATGTTGTAACGAAAAAGGTCGAACTGCCCACAAAGTTTTTTTTCTACACGATTAGCTACTTTTAAGTACTCCTGAGTACATATGTAGATGTGGCAGTTCATAGAACGAATAGATAAAACCACACCATGAAAAACCACGAATTCATTAAACATTTCTAACGCCCCAAATCTATCTGCGTATTTGAAAAGTAATTAAAAAATTTAATTTTGTAATAATAAAACGAGGGGGAACGTTGTGAGTTGCTGCGGACGCCGCAACTCTACATTTATACCCGATACTTAGTCAGTATGGCTCCCCTCCGGCAGACGCCACGAATATTAAACGACACGAGAAAGAGTGCGTGCGAGAGAGACAGAAAATCAGTCTGACCGTGACGTCGGGCGCTGCGTAGCCACTGCAAATTGATTTGTTCCTTTTGGCTATAAAAATGATCTGATCTGATCCAGATTCAGCAATCTGATAGATATGGTCGTTATCTATGATTCTGCGTTTTTAGTTTTCTCGAATCTGCAATATTGTGGATGCAACAGATTTTCGTCCTTTGTGTGGGCGGAAGGGAGTGGGGCGAAATTTTGAGATAAACGTTTTATAGTGAGATCTAACAGGAGTGCGGATACTAAATTTGGCTATAATAATTATACGATCTGGTTCAGATTTTGCACTCTAGAAGATATAGTCATCTTCTACGATTCTGCGTTTTTAGTTTTCTCGTATCGTCGAAATTGTGGATGCCACAGATTTTCGCCCTTTGTGGGGGCGGAAGTGGGGGGGGGGGGGCGCAAAGTTTTGAAATATTCTTGTAGCAGTGACATATCACAGAAGTCTGGATCCAAAACATCGTTGCTCTAGCTCTTATAGTCTTTGAGCACTAGGCGCTGAAGGGGACGGACAGACGGACGGACGGACAGACGGACAGACATTCAGGGCTCAATCGCCTCGGCTATTGATGCTGATCCAGAATATATATACTTTATTGGGTCGGAAACGATTCCTTCTGGACGTTACACACATCCACTTTTACCACAAATCTAATATACCCCAATACTCATTTTGAGTATCGGGTATAATAAAAGAAAGTTACATAGCCCCTCCCATCAGGTAACCAACCTCTACCAAAGAATTTTCGCACATGTGGCTAATATCAGTTAAATCTGTTAAGGGGGCATGGTGCACATGCCAAGGCCGCCTCAATATATCAATTCGCGTGCCGAAATTTAATAAGTGCTCTCCAGAATTAAGCCCTGTTTTTAAAACCCAAAATTTAATCACTGTTACATACAGTTACAGTTAAATAACCCCCGCTTGCATGCAGGTTCGTTGCAGCAATAGAGAACCAATTATAAGCCACCATCAAGACTGATTGCTGATAATAATAATATTTCAGTTTTGCATTTAAATTTTCTCATCGTCATACATACATGACGAGAAAAGTTCTGAATTTTTGAATAATGTGCAATCATTGAGACGGCACACTTCCCAAGTGATGGCTCAGTAACTTCGATGGCGCATATCCTCACAAAACGCCAGACGCTGACAGTCTGTAATATATGATTATTATAATGAAAATACAATGAAGATTAGTCGATATTTAATTGGAGTAAAGTAATTACAGTGGGGTACTGGGAGGAGAATATATTAAGGATTAAGGAATAACACGGAATAAAAGAGCAGTGTTTACATGGTTGGGTGGGTAAACTCGAAATAACAACACCTGAATCCGCGCGGCTATACATATGACACAATCGACTGGATTTCTGTAACCCCTAACGCCAGGTTGGCAATTAAAATCTTTTTTATGTGTTTAACTAGAACAACTAAAAGATCCAGCCCATCCAAATAGCCCTGGGCGAAAGATCCCCCAAAATATTGTGGAGGGAAACAAGGATGATAGTTTTCCCACGGATTTGATAACCGTTACGGGCACCGAAGGCGAGTTCCCACCTGTTCAATGAATCTACCTCCTCTTGCATTTACGGCATTAATTATTGTAAAATTAACCCGGCCAAATAGAGGGCACCCGCCGCTCTCAGCGATTCATTTCAAAAACGCAATCAAATTTGAATTTTGAGTCTTTGTCTCCGGGCGGTCTCGAACCCTATGTCATCAAAAGAGTCTGTGAGACTCAACGCGCAGCACCAAACAGGTCTCTCCACAAAAATCTGAAATTTGTGAATTTTGTTGAGCAAGCAGTCCACACTTAAATAAACTGCTTGCATTAAAATACCCTTTTGGCAAAATTTTTTTAAATTTTTAATTAAATTTGAGTTTTCACTCCATTCAATCCAGTCATAATTCCATTTTCGTGGTTTAAAATGTGTGTGTTAATTGTTGATAGTACAAAAACTGTTTATGACTTCGTACGAAAACATTTGGAACTAAAGATAGCAGCTAAGATGAGACTTAAATTGTTCTTTAATCTGTTGTTGATTATTCTAGCAATGGTTTTATTTATGACGAAAGTCAGTGCCAAACGATGGGCTGATGGAGTAGATGGAGTGTGTGCCTAATCACTTTTTATAGTGTTAAATTATACCAATAAAGATGATGTAGCAAGCTTAGCGATAGTTGATTTAAACAAGTAAATTCATTATTTTTGAGATACCAGCTGATCTCAAAGCGTAGAGCTCTGAGATACACTACTCACAATGCAGGCAGCCGAAACTGAGGTTTGCACATACCTATCTATCAAATGTAGACCTCAAAGTATTATAATTCAACTAACTAATCGCCAATTCCACAGCCCAAGCGTACCAAGAGTTATATTGATGAGGTATACCGACTTTTAGAGGAAAATCCAGGGGTTGAAGAAATATTACTCATGAATCGTTCCGGTGTGCCGATCAAAACGTCAATGGAACGCCAAGACGCACTTCAACATGCCTGTCTTTATGAGAATTTGCGGGAAAAGTGTCAGTCATTTCTATCAAAAATGGAGCCACCACAGCTCCTGACCATGTTGCGAGTCCGTACCAGATTCCACGAGGTCCTGCTAACACCTGATGGCAAGTGCAAAATCCAAAGGATACACATCTTAAGGTAGAGGATCTAAATCGTCATTCCTCCAATTTTTAAATAATTTCTCCTATATATATCTACGTTGTTAGTCATCCAACTTCTTACACGTAAAACATTCTTCTCACTTTGTACACAGCCCAAACACAACAAGCTGTTCATTTATGTGACTACCTGAATATAAATTCAATCAAATAAGTAATAAATAGTCCTCAGAGCTTCAGCTTAAAAACAACATTTATTCCAAAAACAGATGACATTTTCTGACCAACAGAAAGTAAATATATTCTTGTACTCGTATTTATAAAACACATTTCATTTTCATACTCTTCAGTATGTACAACATAAACGTTAAGTTCTTCTAGAACTAATGTAAAATATTGAATTTGGTTGTCTGTTGTTTATTTAAATGGATTAATCCTTCAATGGGAAACAGTGCCCGAATCAGTGCAGATTTAGCTTGGACAACGTCAAGTCATTCTCGTCAATAGGGGACACCGTTAGTTTCATTTTGTGCTCCTTGGCCATTTTGGATAACATTACAATGTCCGAGTTTATATAGGCATCCCGCAAAAGTGCCACCGACGATTTTTCGGAAGTCTCAAGCTCCTTCACAAGTTCTTCAACACTGGGATTACATTTGGTTTCATCCTTTACTTCTTTAAACTTCTGGCCTGACAACGCACGAGTCCAAATGTCCTGAGATGCCTCTTTGTATTTTTTGATTTTCTTGTCCAGGTCAGTAATCTTAGCACTGATCTCATTGTTATCGGGCTGCTTGGCTTGAGCCTGCATAAAAATACACCGAGCATCCTTATATTCGCCTAAGGCGGACAGGGCGAAACCTTCCTGGTAGAGGGCCTTACAGGGCCTTAGAGGGCTTATTTTCAGTGAGACGCCGCAAGGCTTTCATCGTAATGCACACGCGTTTGGGATTATGCAATTTATTGTAGAAGATCATCAAGTTTTGCTGGAAAAGTTAAAAAAAAACACAAGTGGGGATGAGCCACGACGCTACAAGTTGCATAGTTACATTGAGAGTGATCAACAGAGCGATTTGCTTGCGCTCATCCTCATCATTGGCTAGACGGCAATAGTTTAGAGAGCTTACGGCCCGCTCGAAGGCAGTGACGGCGTTGCGGTAGCGAAAGCGCTTCACACAGTCCTTGCCATGCATGTGCATGTCTAATGCCTTGGGGTAAACTATTGCAAACTTGTCCCGATCCACAGCGGCCATTGACGCGAAGGCATCTGAGTCCCCGATCAATGTGAAGTGAAGAACTTCGATTTTGAAAAGTCCATCTGAACGTGGTTTAATGCGCGGCGGGCAGCCCATCTCGTGAAATAGCAACTTATAGGATATAATAAATTCGGCTTTTTCATATGGGCGCATGGTAAGTACAGCAGCCTGGAGGCCTTTTAGCACATCGCAACCTGCACCGGTCTCAAAATAGAATTTAGTTCGGCGCATCAATGAGGAATCAAAAGGATAACTCTCGCCTTCCCAATAACCACTATAGCGCACAGCGACACGTGCCTTGTCTGGCACCAGACCTCGGCCCTGGTGCCCCTCACGTGTGATGCGCTTAAAAATGTTCTCATTGATCGGCTCCATCAATTTTTTGAGTTCCTCGAACGATTGGGTCGATGGAGAAGCGAGCTCTTCTTCATCAACATCTGGAGCGTTATCACAATCTTCCATTTCGTCGACATTAAAATCATCATCGCCAGCCCCAAATGGCGACTGTTCTACCTCAAATTGTGAGCCAGAGCCAACGAGTTTTCTAGAAGAGTAAGAGGCAGCGTCTAGGCAGCACATGATTGTGCAAATTTATCAAATTTCGATGCTGCAGTAGTTCCTTGAGCATTTGAGTGCAATATGAAAAATTATCTTCCATTTTTTCCACACTTTTTCCCAACTTTAACTTGTTTGGGTTAATTACAAAAATGCGCGATAGGCAGTGACACCCTCAGAAATACACCAAGTATATACCGATGAAAAAACGACCTTAGCCCACTTATGACCTCTTTAATTAAACAGGATAACAAATTGAGTTAAACTGCGGAAAATAATACTGTTTGTAAATCTTTTCTCTGAAATTACAAAAAAAAAAAACACACACACGATATCTTTCACTGTAACAGCGCCAAAAAGATTCAATTTTCTTTATTTTTGGTGGAATATTTAAAAACCGCCTTGGGCGACAATGGGTTAATCGTTCCGTCGAGGATGGGAAACCATATTTCTCGATTTTGATTCAAGATATGCTAATTTTAGCCACTCCCTTTTATTGAACTTTTTATATAAATAAAAAAATGTTGTAACGAAAAAGGTCGAACTGCCCACAAAGTTTTTTTTCTACACGATTAGCTACTTTTAAGTACTCCTGAGTACATATGTAGATGTGGCAGTTCATAGAACGAATAGATAAAACCACACCATGAAAAACCACGAATTCATTAAACATTTCTAACGCCCCAAATCTATCTGCGTATTTGAAAAGTAATTAAAAAATTTAATTTTGTAATAATAAAACGAGGGGGAACGTTGTGAGTTGCTGCGGACGCCGCAACTCTACATTTATACCCGATACTTAGTCAGTATGGCTCCCCTCCGGCAGACGCCACGAATATTAAACGACACGAGAAAGAGTGCGTGCGAGAGAGACAGAAAATCAGTCTGACCGTGACGTCGGGCGCTGCGTAGCCACTGCAAATTGATTTGTTCCTTTTGGCTATAAAAATTATCTGATCTGATCCAGATTCAGCAATCTGATAGATATGGTCGTTATCTATGATTCTGCGTTTTTAGTTTTCTCGAATCTGCAATATTGTGGATGCAACAGATTTTCGTCCTTTGTGTGGGCGGAAGGGAGTGGGGCGAAATTTTGAGATAAACGTTTTATAGTGAGATCTAACAGGAGTGCGGATACTAAATTTGGCTATAATAATTATACGATCTGGTTCAGATTTTGCACTCTAGAAGATATAGTCATCTTCTACGATTCTGCGTTTTTAGTTTTCTCGTATCGTCGAAATTGTGGATGCCACAGATTTTCGCCCTTTGTGGGGGCGGAAGTGGGGGGGGGGGGGGCGCAAAGTTTTGAAATATTCTTGTAGCAGTGACATATCACAGAAGTCTGGATCCAAAACATCGTTGCTCTAGCTCTTATAGTCTTTGAGCACTAGGCGCTGAAGGGGACGGACAGACGGACGGACGGACAGACGGACAGACATTCAGGGCTCAATCGCCTCGGCTATTGATGCTGATCCAGAATATATATACTTTATTGGGTCGGAAACGATTCCTTCTGGACGTTACACACATCCACTTTTACCACAAATCTAATATACCCCAATACTCATTTTGAGTATCGGGTATAATAAAAGAAAGTTACATAGCCCCTCCCATCAGGTAACCAACCTCTACCAAAGAATTTTCGCACATGTGGCTAATATCAGTTAAATCTGTTAAGGGGGCATGGTGCACATGCCAAGGCCGCCTCAATATATCAATTCGCGTGCCGAAATTTAATAAGTGCTCTCCAGAATTAAGCCCTGTTTTTAAAACCCAAAATTTAATCACTGTTACATACAGTTACAGTTAAATAACCCCCGCTTGCATGCAGGTTCGTTGCAGCAATAGAGAACCAATTATAAGCCACCAACAAGACTGATTGCTGATAATAATAATATTTCAGTTTTGCATTTAAATTTTCTCATCGTCATACATACATGACGAGAAAAGTTCTGAATTTTTGAATAATGTGCAATCATTGAGACGGCACACTTCCCAAGTGATGGCTCAGTAACTTCGATGGCGCATATCCTCACAAAACGCCAGACGCTGACAGTCTGTAATATATGATTATTATAATGAAAATACAATGAAGATTAGTCGATATTTAATTGGAGTAAAGTAATTACAGTGGGGTACTGGGAGGAGAATATATTAAGGATTAAGGAATAACACGGAATAAAAGAGCAGTGTTTACATGGTTGGGTGGGTAAACTCGAAATAACAACACCTGAATCCGCGCGGCTATACATATGACACAATCGACTGGATTTCTGTAACCCCTAACGCCAGGTTGGCAATTAAAATCTTTTTTATGTGTTTAACTAGAACAACTAAAAGATCCAGCCCATCCAAATAGCCCTGGGCGAAAGATCCCCCAAAATATTGTGGAGGGAAACAAGGATGATAGTTTTCCCACGGATTTGATAACCGTTACGGGCACCGAAGGCGAGTTCCCACCTGTTCAATGAATCTACCTCCTCTTGCATTTACGGCATTAATTATTGTAAAATTAACCCGGCCAAATAGAGGGGCACCCGCCGCTCTCAGCGATTCATTTCAAAAACGCAATCAAATTTGAATTTTGAGTCTTTGTCTCCGGGCGGTCTCGAACCCTATGTCATCAAAAGAGTCTGTGAGACTCAACGCGCAGCACCAAACAGGTCTCTCCACAAAAATCTGAAATTTGTGAATTTTGTTGAGCAAGCAGTCCACACTTAAATAAACTGCTTGCATTAACATACCCTTTTGGCAACATTTTTTTAAATTTTTAATTAAATTTGAGTTTTCACTCCATTCAGTCCAGTCATAATTCCATTTTCGTGGTTTAAAATGTGTGTGTTAATTTTTGATAGTACAAAAACTGTTTATGACTTCGTACGAAAACATTTGGAACTAAAGATAGCAGCTAAGATGAGACTTAAATTGTTCTTTAATCTGTTGTTGATTATTCTAGCAATGGTTTTATTTATGACGAAAGTCAGTGCCAAACGATGGGCTGATGGAGTAGATGGAGTGTGTGCCTAATCACTTTTTATAGTGTTAAATTATACCAATAAAGATGATGTAGCAAGCTTAGCGATAGTTGATTTAAACAAGTAAATTCATTATTTTTGAGATACCAGCTGATCTCAAAGCGTAGAGCTCTGAGATACACTACTCACAATGCAGGCAGCCGAAACTGAGGTTTGCACATACCTATCTATCAAATGTAGACCTCAAAGTATTATAATTCAACTAACTAATCGCCAATTCCACAGCCCAAGCGTACCAAGAGTTATATTGATGAGGTATACCGACTTTTAGAGGAAAATCCAGGGGTTGAAGAAATATTACTCATGAATCGTTCCGGTGTGCCGATCAAAACGTCAATGGAACGCCAAGACGCACTTCAACATGCCTGTCTTTATGAGAATTTGCGGGAAAAGTGTCAGTCATTTCTATCAAAAATGGAGCCACCACAGCTCCTGACCATGTTGCGAGTCCGTACCAGATTCCACGAGGTCCTGCTAACACCTGATGGCAAGTGCAAAATGCAAAGGATACACATCTTAAGGTAGAGGATCTAAATCGTCATTCCTCCAATTTTTAAATAATTTCTCCTATATATATCTACGTTGTTAGTCATCCAACTTCTTACACGTAAAACATTCTTCTCACTTTGTACACAGCCCAAACACAACAAGCTGTTCATTTATGTGACTACCTGAATATAAATTCAATCAAATAAGTAATAAATAGTCCTCAGAGCTTCAGCTTAAAAACAACATTTATTCCAAAAACAGATGACATTTTCTGACCAACAGAAAGTAAATATATTCTTGTACTCGTATTTATAAAACACATTTCATTTTCATACTCTTCAGTATGTACAACATAAACGTTAAGTTCTTCTAGAACTAATGTAAAATATTGAATTTGGTTGTCTGTTGTTTATTTAAATGGATTAATCCTTCAATGGGAAACAGTGCCCGAATCAGTGCAGATTTAGCTTGGACAACGTCAAGTCATTCTCGTCAATAGGGGACACCGTTAGTTTCATTTTGTGCTCCTTGGCCATTTTGGATAACATTACAATGTCCGAGTTTATATAGGCATCCCGCAAAAGTGCCACCGACGATTTTTCGGAAGTCTCAAGCTCCTTCACAAGTTCTTCAACACTGGGATTACATTTGGTTTCATCCTTTACTTCTTTAAACTTCTGGCCTGACAACGCACGAGTCCAAATGTCCTGAGATGCCTCTTTGTATTTTTTGATTTTCTTGTCCAGGTCAGTAATCTTAGCACTGATCTCATTGTTATCGGGCTGCTTGGCTTGAGCCTGCATAAAAATACACCGAGCATCCTTATATTCGCCTAAGGCGGACAGGGCGAAACCTTCCTGGTAGAGGGCCTTACAGGGCCTTAGAGGGCTTATTTTCAGTGAGACGCCGCAAGGCTTTCATCGTAATGCACACGCGTTTGGGATTATGCAATTTATTGTAGAAGATCATCAAGTTTTGCTGGAAAAGTTAAAAAAAAAACACAAGTGGGGATGAGCCACGACGCTACAAGTTGCATAGTTACATTGAGAGTGATCAACAGAGCGATTTGCTTGCGCTCATCCTCATCATTGGCTAGACGGCAATAGTTTAGAGAGCTTACGGCCCGCTCGAAGGCAGTGACGGCGTTGCGGTAGCGAAAGCGCTTCACACAGTCCTTGCCATGCATGTGCATGTCTAATGCCTTGGGGTAAACTATTGCAAACTTGTCCCGATCCACAGCGGCCATTGACGCGAAGGCATCTGAGTCCCCGATCAATGTGAAGTGAAGAACTTCGATTTTGAAAAGTCCATCTGAACGTGGTTTAATGCGCGGCGGGCAGCCCATCTCGTGAAATAGCAACTTATAGGATATAATAAATTCGGCTTTTTCATATGGGCGCATGGTAAGTACAGCAGCCTGGAGGCCTTTTAGCACATCGCAACCTGCACCGGTCTCAAAATAGAATTTAGTTCGGCGCATCAATGAGGAATCAAAAGGATAACTCTCGCCTTCCCAATAACCACTATAGCGCACAGCGACACGTGCCTTGTCTGGCACCAGACCTCGGCCCTGGTGCCCCTCACGTGTGATGCGCTTAAAAATGTTCTCATTGATCGGCTCCATCAATTTTTTGAGTTCCTCGAACGATTGGGTCGATGGAGAAGCGAGCTCTTCTTCATCAACATCTGGAGCGTTATCACAATCTTCCATTTCGTCGACATTAAAATCATCATCGCCAGCCCCAAATGGCGACTGTTCTACCTCAAATTGTGAGCCAGAGCCAACGAGTTTTCTAGAAGAGTAAGAGGCAGCGTCTAGGCAGCACATGATTGTGCAAATTTATCAAATTTCGATGCTGCAGTAGTTCCTTGAGCATTTGAGTGCAATATGAAAAATTATCTTCCATTTTTTCCACACTTTTTCCCAACTTTAACTTGTTTGGGTTAATTACAAAAATGCGCGATAGGCAGTGACACCCTCAGAAATACACCAAGTATATACCGATGAAAAAACGACCTTAGCCCACTTATGACCTCTTTAATTAAACAGGATAACAAATTGAGTTAAACTGCGGAAAATAATACTGTTTGTAAATCTTTTCTCTGAAATTACAAAAAAAAAAACACACACACGATATCTTTCACTGTAACAGCGCCAAAAAGATTCAATTTTCTTTATTTTTGGTGGAATATTTAAAAACCGCCTTGGGCGACAATGGGTTAATCGTTCCGTCGAGGATGGGAAACCATATTTCTCGATTTTGATTCAAGATATGCTAATTTTAGCCACTCCCTTTTATTGAACTTTTTATATAAATAAAAAAATGTTGTAACGAAAAAGGTCGAACTGCCCACAAAGTTTTTTTTCTACACGATTAGCTACTTTTAAGTACTCCTGAGTACATATGTAGATGTGGCAGTTCATAGAACGAATAGATAAAACCACACCATGAAAAACCACGAATTCATTAAACATTTCTAACGCCCCAAATCTATCTGCGTATTTGAAAAGTAATTAAAAAATTTAATTTTGTAATAATAAAACGAGGGGGAACGTTGTGAGTTGCTGCGGACGCCGCAACTCTACATTTATACCCGATACTTAGTCAGTATGGCTCCCCTCCGGCAGACGCCACGAATATTAAACGACACGAGAAAGAGTGCGTGCGAGAGAGACAGAAAATCAGTCTGACCGTGACGTCGGGCGCTGCGTAGCCACTGCAAATTGATTTGTTCCTTTTGGCTATAAAAATTATCTGATCTGATCCAGATTCAGCAATCTGATAGATATGGTCGTTATCTATGATTCTGCGTTTTTAGTTTTCTCGAATCTGCAATATTGTGGATGCAACAGATTTTCGTCCTTTGTGTGGGCGGAAGGGAGTGGGGCGAAATTTTGAGATAAACGTTTTATAGTGAGATCTAACAGGAGTGCGGATACTAAATTTGGCTATAATAATTATACGATCTGGTTCAGATTTTGCACTCTAGAAGATATAGTCATCTTCTACGATTCTGCGTTTTTAGTTTTCTCGTATCGTCGAAATTGTGGATGCCACAGATTTTCGCCCTTTGTGGGGGCGGAAGTGGGGGGGGGGGGCGCAAAGTTTTGAAATATTCTTGTAGCAGTGACATATCACAGAAGTCTGGATCCAAAACATCGTTGCTCTAGCTCTTATAGTCTTTGAGCACTAGGCGCTGAAGGGGACGGACAGACGGACGGACGGACAGACGGACAGACATTCAGGGCTCAATCGCCTCGGCTATTGATGCTGATCCAGAATATATATACTTTATTGGGTCGGAAACGATTCCTTCTGGACGTTACACACATCCACTTTTACCACAAATCTAATATACCCCAATACTCATTTTGAGTATCGGGTATAATAAAAGAAAGTTACATAGCCCCTCCCATCAGGTAACCAACCTCTACCAAAGAATTTTCGCACATGTGGCTAATATCAGTTAAATCTGTTAAGGGGGCATGGTGCACATGCCAAGGCCGCCTCAATATATCAATTCGCGTGCCGAAATTTAATAAGTGCTCTCCAGAATTAAGCCCTGTTTTTAAAACCCAAAATTTAATCACTGTTACATACAGTTACAGTTAAATAACCCCCGCTTGCATGCAGGTTCGTTGCAGCAATAGAGAACCAATTATAAGCCACCAACAAGACTGATTGCTGATAATAATAATATTTCAGTTTTGCATTTAAATTTTCTCATCGTCATACATACATGACGAGAAAAGTTCTGAATTTTTGAATAATATGCAATCATTGAGACGGCACACTTCCCAAGTGATGGCTCAGTAACTTCGATGGCGCATATCCTCACAAAACGCCAGACGCTGACAGTCTGTAATATATGATTATTATAATGAAAATACAATGAAGATTAGTCGATATTTAATTGGAGTAAAGTAATTACAGTGGGGTACTGGGAGGAGAATATATTAAGGATTAAGGAATAACACGGAATAAAAGAGCAGTGTTTACATGGTTGGGTGGGTAAACTCGAAATAACAACACCTGAATCCGCGCGGCTATACATATGACACAATCGACTGGATTTCTGTAACCCCTAACGCCAGGTTGGCAATTAAAATCTTTTTTATGTGTTTAACTAGAACAACTAAAAGATCCAGCCCATCCAAATAGCCCTGGGCGAAAGATCCCCCAAAATATTGTGGAGGGAAACAAGGATGATAGTTTTCCCACGGATTTGATAACCGTTACGGGCACCGAAGGCGAATTCCCACCTGTTCAATGAATCTACCTCCTCTTGCATTTACGGCATTAATTATTGTAAAATTAACCCGGCCAAATAGAGGGGCACCCGCCGCTCTCAGCGATTCATTTCAAAAACGCAATCAAATTTGAATTTTGAGTCTTTGTCTCCGGGCGGTCTCGAACCCTATGTCATCAAAAGAGTCTGTGAGACTCAACGCGCAGCACCAAACAGGTCTCTCCACAAAAATCTGAAATTTGTGAATTTTGTTGAGCAAGCAGTCCACACTTAAATAAACTGCTTGCATTAACATACCCTTTTGGCAAAATTTTTTTAAATTTTTAATTAAATTTGAGTTTTCACTCCATTCAATCCAGTCATAATTCCATTTTCGTGGTTTAAAATGTGTGTGTTAATTGTTGATAGTACAAAAACTGTTTATGACTTCGTACGAAAACATTTGGAACTAAAGATAGCAGCTAAGATGAGACTTAAATTGTTCTTTAATCTGTTGTTGATTATTCTAGCAATGGTTTTATTTATGACGAAAGTCAGTGCCAAACGATGGGCTGATGGAGTAGATGGAGTGTGTGCCTAATCACTTTTTATAGTGTTAAATTATACCAATAAAGATGATGTAGCAAGCTTAGCGATAGTTGATTTAAACAAGTAAATTCATTATTTTTGAGATACCAGCTGATCTCAAAGCGTAGAGCTCTGAGATACACTACTCACAATGCAGGCAGCCGAAACTGAGGTTTGCACATACCTATCTATCAAATGTAGACCTCAAAGTATTATAATTCAACTAACTAATCGCCAATTCCACAGCCCAAGCGTACCAAGAGTTATATTGATGAGGTATACCGACTTTTAGAGGAAAATCCAGGGGTTGAAGAAATATTACTCATGAATCGTTCCGGTGTGCCGATCAAAACGTCAATGGAACGCCAAGACGCACTTCAACATGCCTGTCTTTATGAGAATTTGCGGGAAAAGTGTCAGTCATTTCTATCAAAAATGGAGCCACCACAGCTCCTGACCATGTTGCGAGTCCGTACCAGATTCCACGAGGTCCTGCTAACACCTGATGGCAAGTGCAAAATCCAAAGGATACACATCTTAAGGTAGAGGATCTAAATCGTCATTCCTCCAATTTTTAAATAATTTCTCCTATATATATCTACGTTGTTAGTCATCCAACTTCTTACACGTAAAACATTCTTCTCACTTTGTACACAGCCCAAACACAACAAACTGTTCATTTATGTGACTACCTGAGTATAAATTCAATCAAATAAGTAATAAATAGTCCTCAGAGCTTCAGCTTAAAAACAAAATTTATTCCAAAAACAGATGACATTTTCTGACCAACAGAAAGTAAATATATTCTTGTACTCGTATTTATAAAACACATTTCATTTTCATACTCTTCAGTATGTACAACATAAACGTTAAGTTCTTCTAGAACTAATGTAAAATATTGAATTTGGTTGTCTGTTGTTTATTTAAATGGATTAATCCTTCAATGGGAAACAGTGCCCGAATCAGTGCAGATTTAGCTTGGACAACGTCAAGTCATTCTCGTCAATAGGGGACACCGTTAGTTTCATTTTGTGCTCCTTGGCCATTTTGGATAACATTACAATGTCCGAGTTTATATAGGCATCCCGCAAAAGTGCCACCGACGATTTTTCGGAAGTCTCAAGCTCCTTCACAAGTTCTTCAACACTGGGATTACATTTGGTTTCATCCTTTACTTCTTTAAACTTCTGGCCTGACAACGCACGAGTCCAAATGTCCTGAGATGCCTCTTTGTATTTTTTGATTTTCTTGTCCAGGTCAGTAATCTTAGCACTGATCTCATTGTTATCGGGCTGCTTGGCTTGAGCCTGCATAAAAATACACCGAGCATCCTTATATTCGCCTAAGGCGGACAGGGCGAAACCTTCCTGGTAGAGGGCCTTACAGGGCCTTAGAGGGCTTATTTTCAGTGAGACGCCGCAAGGCTTTCATCGTAATGCACACGCGTTTGGGATTATGCAATTTATTGTAGAAGATCATCAAGTTTTGCTGGAAAAGTTTAAAAAAAACACAAGTGGGGATGAGCCACGACGCTACAAGTTGCATAGTTACATTGAGAGTGATCAACAGAGCGATTTGCTTGCGCTCATCCTCATCATTGGCTAGACGGCAATAGTTTAGAGAGCTTACGGCCCGCTCGAAGGCAGTGACGGCGTTGCGGTAGCGAAAGCGCTTCACACAGTCCTTGCCATGCATGTGCATGTCTAATGCCTTGGGGTAAACTATTGCAAACTTGTCCCGATCCACAGCGGCCATTGACGCGAAGGCATCTGAGTTCCCGATCAATGTGAAGTGAAGAACTTCGATTTTGAAAAGTCCATCTGAACGTGGTTTAATGCGCGGCGGGCAGCCCATCTCGTGAAATAGCAACTTATAGGACATAATAAATTCGGCTTTTTCATATGGGCGCATGGTAAGTACAGCAGCCTGGAGGCCTTCTAGCACATCGCAACCTGCACCGGTCTCAAAATAGAATTTAGTTCGGCGCATCAATGAGGAATCAAAAGGAGAACTCTCGCCTTCCCAATAACCACTATAGCGCACAGCGACACGTGCCTTGTCTGGCACCAGACCTCGGCCCTGGTGGCCCTCACGTGTGATGCGCTTAAAAATGTTCTCATTGATCGGCTCCATCAATTTTTTGAGTTCCTCGAACGATTGGGTCGATGGAGAAGCGAGCTCTTCTTCATCAACATCTGGAGCGTTATCACAATCTTCCATTTCGTCGACATTAAAATCATAATCGCCAGCCCCAAATGGCGACTGTTCTACCTCAAATTGTGAGCCAGAGCCAACGAGTTTTCTAGAAGAGTAAGACGCAGCGTCTAGGCAGCACATGATTGTGCAAATGTATCAAATTTCGATGCTTACCCAAGTTGCAGTGGTTCCTTGAGCATTTGAGTGCAATATGAAAAATTATCTTCCACTTTTTCCACACTTTTTCCCAACTTTAACTTGTTTGGGTTAATTACAAAAATGCGCGATAGGCAGTGACACCCTCAGAAATATACCAAGTATATACCGATGAAAAAACGACCTTAGCCCACTTATGACCTCTTTAATCTTTAATTTAAACAAATTGAGTTAAACTGCGGAAAATAATACTGTTTGTAAATCTTTTCTCTGAAATTACAAAAAAAAAAACACACACACGATATCTTTCACTGTAACAGCGCCAAAATGATTAAATTTTCTTTATTTTTGGTGGAATATTTAAAAACCGCCTTGGGCGACAATGGGTTAATCGTTCCGTCGAGGATGGGAAACCATATTTCTCGATTTTGATTTAAGATACGCTAATTTTAGCCACTCCCTTTTATTGAACTTTTTATATAAATAAAAAAATGTTGTAACGAAAAAGGTCGAACTGCCCACAAAGTTTTTTTTCTACACGATTAGCTACTTTTAAGTACTCCTGAGTACATACATATGTAGATGTGCCAGTTCATAGAACGAATAGATAAAACCACACCATGAAAAACCACGAATTCATTAAACATTTCTAACGCCCCAAATCTATCTGCGTATTTGAAAAGTAATTAAAAAATTTAATTTTGTAATAATAAAACGAGGGGGAACGTTGTGAGTTGCTGCGGACGCCGCAACTCTACATTTATACCCGATACTTAGACAGTATGGCTCCCCTCCGGCAGACGCCACGAATATTAAACGACACGAGAAAGAGTGCGTGCGAGAGAGACAGAAAATCAGTCTGACCGTGACGTCGGGCGCTGCGTAGCCACTGCAAATTGATTTGTTCCTTTTGGCTATAAAAATTATCTGATCTGATCCAGATTCAGCAATCTGATAGATATGGTCGTTATCTATGATTCTGCGTTTTTAGTTTTCTCGAATCTGCAATATTGTGGATGCAACAGATTTTCGTCCTTTGTGTGGGCGGAAGGGAGTGGGGCGAAATTTTGAGATAAACGTTTTATAGTGAGATCTAGCAGGAGTGCGGATACTAAATTTGGCTATAATAATTATACGATCTGGTTCAGATTTTGCACTCTAGAAGATATAGTAATCTTCTACGATTCTGCGTTTTTAGTTTTCTCGTATCGTCGAAATTGTGGATGCCACAGATTTTCGCCCTTTGTGGGGGCGGAAGTGGGGGGGGGGGGGCGCAAAGTTTTGAAATATTCTTGTAGCAGTGACATATCACAGAAGTCTGGATCCAAAACATCGTTGCTCTAGCTCTTATAGTCTTTGAGCACTAGGCGCTGAAGGGGACGGACAGACGGACGGACGGACAGACGGACAGACATTCAGGGCTCAATCGCCTCGGCTATTGATGCTGATCCAGAATATATATCCTTTATTGGGTCGGAAACGATTCCTTCTGGACGTTACACACATCCACTTTTACCACAAATCTAATATACCCCAATACTCATTTTGAGTATCGGGTATAATAAAAGAAAGTTACATAGCCCCTCCCATCAGGTAACCAACCTCTACCAAAGAATTTTCGCACATGTGGCTAATATCAGTTAAATCTGTTAAGGGGGCATGGTGCACATGCCAAGGCCGCCTCAATATATCAATTCGCGTGCCGAAATTTAATAAGTGCTCTCCAGAATTAAGCCCTGTTTTTAAAACCCAAAATTTAATCACTGTTACATACAGTTACAGTTAAATAACCCCCGTTAGGTTCGTTGCAGCAATAGAGAACCAATTATAAGCCACCAACAAGACTGATTGCTGATAATAATAATATTTCAGTTTTGCATTTAAATTTTCTCATCGTCATACATACATGACGAGAAAAGTTCTGAATTTTTGAATAATGTGCAATCATTGAGACGGCACACTTCCCAAGTGATGGCTCAGTAACTTCGATGGCGCATATCCTCACAAAACGCCAGACGCTGACAGTCTGTAATATATGATTATTATAATGAAAATACAATGAAGATTAGTCGATATTTAATTGGAGTAAAGTAATTACAGTGGGGTACTGGGAGGAGAATATATTAAGGATTAAGGAATAACACGGAATAAAAGAGCAGTGTTTACATGGTTGGGTGGGTAAACTCCAAATAACAACACCTGAATCCGCGCGGCTATACATATGACACAATCGACTGGATTTCTGTAACCCCTAACGCCAGGTTGGCAATTAAAATCTTTTTTATGTGTTTAACTAGAACAACTAAAAGATCCAGCCCATCCAAATAGCCCTGGGCGAAAGATCCCCCAAAATATTGTGGAGGGAAACAAGGATGATAGTTTTCCCACGGATTTGATAACCGTTACGGGCACCGAAGGCGAGTTCCCACCTGTTCAATGAATCTACCTCCTCTTGCATTTACGGCATTAATTATTGTAAAATTAACCCGGCCAAATAGAGGGTCACCCGCCGCTCTCAGCGATTCATTTCAAAAACGCAATCAAATTTGAATTTTGAGTCTTTGTCTCCGGGCGGTCTCGAACCCTATGTCATCAAAAGAGTCTGTGAGACTCAACGCGCAGCACCAAACAGGTCTCTCCACAAAAATCTGAAATTTGTGAATTTTGTTGAGCAAGCAGTCCACACTTAAATAAACTGCTTGCATTAACATACCCTTTTGGCAAAATTTTTTTAAATTTTTAATTAAATTTGAGTTTTCACTCCATTCAATCCAGTCATAATTCCATTTTCGTGGTTTAAAATGTGTGTGTTAATTGTTGATAGTACAAAAACTGTTTATGACTTCGTACGAAAACATTTGGAACTAAAGATAGCAGCTAAGATGAGACTTAAATTGTTCTTTAATCTGTTGTTGATTATTCTAGCAATGGTTTTATTTATGACGAAAGTCAGTGCCAAACGATGGGCTGATGGAGTAGATGGAGTGTGTGCCTAATCACTTTTTATAGTGTTAAATTATACCAATAAAGATGATGTAGCAAGCTTAGCGATAGTTGATTTAAACAAGTAAATTCATTATTTTTGAGATACCAGCTGATCTCAAAGCGTAGAGCTCTGAGATACACTACTCACAATGCAGGCAGCCGAAACTGAGGTTTGCACATACCTATCTATCAAGTGTAGACCTCAAAGTATTATAATTCAACTAACTAATCGCCAATTCCACAGCCCAAGCGTACCAAGAGTTATATTGATGAGGTATACCGACTTTTAGAGGAAAAGCCAGGGGTTGAAGAAATATTACTCATGAATCGTTCCGGTGTGCCGATCAAAACGTCAATGGAACGCCAAGACGCACTTCAACATGCCTGTCTTTATGAGAATTTGCGGGAAAAGTGTCAGTCATTTCTATCAAAAATGGAGCCACCACAGCTCCTGACCATGTTGCGAGTCCGTACCAGATTCCACGAGGTCCTGCTAACACCTGATGGCAAGTGCAAAATCCAAAGGATACACATCTTAAGGTAGAGGATCTAAATCGTCATTCCTCCAATTTTAAAATAATTTCTCCTATATATATCTACGTTGTTAGTCATCCAACTTCTTACACGTAAAACATTCTTCTCACTTTGTACACAGCCCAAACACAACAAACTGTTCATTTATGTGACTACCTGAATATAAATTCAATCAAATAAGTAATAAATAGTCCTCAGAGCTTCAGCTTAAAAACAAAATTTATTCCAAAAACAGATGACATTTTCTGACCAACAGAAAGTAAATATATTCTTGTACTCGTATTTATAAAACACATTTCATTTTCATACTCTTCAGTATGTACAACATAAACGTTAAGTTCTTCTAGAACTAATGTAAAATATTGAATTTGGTTGTCTGTTGTTTATTTAAATGGATTAATCCATCAATGGGAAACAGTGCCCGAATCAGTGCAGATTTAGCTTGGACAACGTCAAGTCATTCTCGTCAATAGGGGACACCGTTAGTTTCATTTTGTGCTCCTTGGCCATTTTGGATAACATTACAATGTCCGAGTTTATATAGGCATCCCGCAAAAGTGCCACCGACGATTTTTCGGAAGTCTCAAGCTCCTTCACAAGTTCTTCAACACTGGGATTACATTTGGTTTCATCCTTTACTTCTTTAAACTTCTGGCCTGACAACGCACGAGTCCAAATGTCCTGAGATGCCTCTTTGTATTTTTTGATTTTCTTGTCCAGGTCAGTAATCTTAGCACTGATCTCATTGTTATCGGGCTGCTTGGCTTGAGCCTGCATAAAAATACACCGAGCATCCTTATATTCGCCTAAGGCGGACAGGGCGCAACCTTCCTGGTAGAGGGCCTTACAGGGCCTTAGAGGGCTTATTTTCAGTGAGACGCCGCAAGGCTTTCATCGTAATGCACACGCGTTTGGGATTATGCAATTTATTGTAGAAGATCATCAAGTTTGGCTGGAAAAGTTAAAAAAAAACACAAGTGGGGATGAGCCACGACGCTACAAGTTGCATAGTTACATTGAGAGTGATCAACAGAGCGATTTGCTTGCGCTCATCCTCATCATTGGCTAGACGGCAATAGTTTAGAGAGCTTACGGCCCGCTCGAAGGCAGTGACGGCGTTGCGGTAGCGAAAGCGCTTCACACAGTCCTTGCCATGCATGTGCATGTCTAATGCCTTGGGGTAAACTATTGCAAACTTGTCCCGATCCACAGCGGCCATTCACGCGAAGGCATCTGAGTTCCCGATCAATGTGAAGTGAAGAACTTCGATTTTGAAAAGTCCATCTGAACGTGGTTTAATGCGCGGCGGGCAGCCCATCTCGTGAAATAGCAACTTATAGGACATAATAAATTCGGCTTTTTCATATGGGCGCATGGTAAGTACAGCAGCCTGGAGGCCTTCTAGCACATCGCAACCTGCACCGGTCTCAAAATAGAATTTAGTTCGGCGGCTCAATGAGGAATCAAAAGGAGAACTCTCGCCTTCCCAATAACCACTATAGCGCACAGCGACACGTGCCTTGTCTGGCACCAGACCTCGGCCCTGGTGGCCCTCACGTGTGATGCGCTTAAAAATGTTCTCATTGATCGGCTCCATCAATTTTTTGAGTTCCTCGAACGATTGGGTCGATGGAGAAGCGAGCTCTTCTTCATCAACATCTGGAGCGTTATCACAATCTTCCATTTCGTCGACATTAAAATCATCATCGCCAGCCCCAAATGGCGACTGTTCTACCTCAAATTGTGAGCCAGAGCCAACGAGTTTTCTAGAAGAGTAAGAGGCAGCGTCTAGGCAGCACATGATTGTGCAAATGTATCAAATTTCGATGCTTACCCAAGTTGCAGTGGTTCCTTGAGCATTTGAGTGCAATATGAAAAATTATCTTCCACTTTTTCCACACTTTTTCCCAACTTTAACTTGTTTGGGTTAATTACAAAAATGCGCGATAGGCAGTGACACCCTCAGAAATATACCAAGTATATACCGATGAAAAAACGACCTTAGCCCACTTATGACCTCTTTAATCTTTAATTTAAACAAATTGAGTTAAACTGCGGAAAATAATCCTTTTTGTAAATCTTTTCTCTGAAATTACAAAAAAAAAAAACACACACACGATATCTTTCACTGTAACAGCGCCAAAATGATTCAATTTTCTTTATTTTTGGTGGAATATTTAAAAACCGCCTTGGGCGACAATGGGTTAATCGTTCCGTCGAGGATGGGAAACCATATTTCTCGATTTTGATTCAAGATATGCTAATTTTAGCCACTCCCTTTTATTGAACTTTTTATATAAATAAAAAAATGTTGTAACGAAAAAGGTCGAACTGCCCACAAAGTTTTTTTCTACACGATTAGCTACTTTTAAGTACTCCTGAGTACATACATATGTAGATGTGGCAGTTCATAGAACGAATAGATAAAACCACACCATGAAAAACCACGAATTCATTAAACATTTCTAACGCCCCAAATCTATCTGCGTATTTGAAAAGTAATTAAAAAATTTAATTTTGTAATAATAAAACGAGGGGGAACGTTGTGAGTTGCTGCGGACGCCGCAACTCTACATTTATACCCGATACTTAGTCAGTATGGCTCCCCTCCGGCGAATATTAAACGACACGAGAAAGAGTGCGTGCGAGAGAGACAGAAAATCAGTCTGACCGTGACGTCGGGCGCTGCGTAGCCACTGCAAATTGATTTGTTCCTTTTGGCTATAAAAATTATCTGATCTGATCCAGATTCAGCAATCTGATAGATATGGTCGTTATCTATGATTCTGCGTTTTTAGTTTTCTCGAATCTGCAATATTGTGGATGCAACAGATTTTCGTCCTTTGTGTGGGCGGAAGGGGGTGGGGCGAAATTTTGAGATAAACGTTTTATAGTGAGATCTAACAGGAGTGCGGATGCTAAATTTGGCTATAATAATTATACGATCTGGTTCAGATTTTGCACTCTAGAAGATATAGTCATCTTCTACGATTCTGCGTTTTTAGTTTTCTCGTATCGTCGAAATTGTGGATGCCACAGATTTTCGCCCTTTGTGGGGGCGGAAGTGGGGGGGGGGGGGGGCGCAAAGTTTTGAAATATTCTTGTAGCAGTGACATATCACAGAAGTCTGGATCCAAAACATCGTTGCTCTATCTCTTATAGTCTTTGAGCACTAGGCGCTGAAGGGGAAGGACAGACGGACGGACGGACAGACGGACAGACATTCAGGGCTCAATCGGTCGGAAACGATTCCTTCTGGACGTTACACACATCCACTTTTACCACAAATCTAATATACCCCAATACTCATTTTGAGTATCGGGTATAATAAAAGAAAGTTACATAGCCCCTCCCATCAGGTAACCAACCTCTACCAAAGAATTTTCGCACATGTGGCTAATATCAGTTAAATCTGTTAAGGGGGCATGGTGCACATGCCAAGGCCGCCTCAATATATCAATTCGCGTGCCGAAATTTAATAAGTGCTCTCCAGAATTAAGCCCTGTTTTTAAAACCCAAAATTTAATCACTGTTACATACAGTTACAGTTAAATAACCCCCGCTTGCATGCAGGTTCGTTGCAGCAATATAGAACCAATTATAAGCCACCAACAAGACTGATTGCTGATAATAATAATATTTCAGTTTTGCATTTAAATTTTCTCATCGTCATACATACATGACGAGAAAAGTTCTGAATTTTTGAATAATGTGCAATCATTGAGACGGCACACTTCCCAAGTGATGGCTCAGTAACTTCGATGGCGCATATCCTCACAAAACGCCAGACGCTGACAGTCTGTAATATATGATTATTATAATGAAAATACAATGAAGATTAGTCGATATTTAATTGGAGTAAAGTAATTACAGTGGGGTACTGGGAGGAGAATATATTAAGGATTAAGGAATAACACGGAATAAAAGAGCAGTGTTTACATGGTTGGGTGGGTAAACTCGAAATAACAACACCTGAATCCGCGCGGCTATACATATGACACAATCGACTGGATTTCTGTAACCCCTAACGCCAGGTTGGCAATTAAAATCTTTTTTATGTGTTTAACTAGAACAACTAAAAGATCCAGCCCATCCAAATAGCCCTGGGCGAAAGATCCCCGAAAATATTGTGGAGGGAAACAAGGATGATAGTTTTCCCACGGATTTGATAACCGTTACGGGCACCGAAGGCGAATTCCCACCTGTTCAATGAATCTACCTCCTCTTGCATTTACGGCATTAATTATTGTAAAATAATTAAAATTCATTTCAAAAACGCAATCAAATTTGAATTTTGAGTCTTTGTCTCCGGGCGGTCTCGAACCCTATGTCATCAAAAGAGTCTGCGAGACTTAACGCGCAGCACCAAACAGGTCTCTCCACATCGGAAATTTGTGAATTTTGTTGAGCAAGCAGTCTAACTTTAATAAACTGCTTGCATTAACATACCCTTTTGGTCAATTTAAAACTAGCCGGCAAAATTTTTTTAAATTTTTAATTAAATTTGAGTTTTCACTCCATTCAATCCAGTCATAATTCCATTTTCGTGGTTTAAAATGTGTGTGTTAATTGTTGATAGTACAAAAACTGTTTATGACTTCGTACGAAAACATTTGGAACTAAAGATAGCAGCTAAGATGAGACTTAAATTGTTCTTTATTCTGTTGTTGATTATTCTAGCAATGGTTTTATTTATGACGAAAGTCAGTGCCAAACGATGGGCTGATGGAGTAGATGGAGTGTGTGCCTAATCACTTTTTATAGTGTTAAATTATACCAATAAAGATGATGTAGCAAGCTTAGCGATAGTTGATTTAAACAAGTAAATTCATTATTTTTGAGATACCAGCTGATCTCAAAGCGTAGAGCTCTGAGATACACTACTCACAATGCAGGCAGCCGAAACTGAGGTTTGCACATACCTATCTATCAAATGTAGACCTCAAAGTATTATAATTCAACTAACTAATCGCCAATTCCACAGCCCAAGCGTACCAAGAGTTATATTGATGAGGTATACCGACTTTTAGAGGAAAAGCCAGGGGTTGAAGAAATATTAATCATGAATCGTTCCGGTGTGCCGATCAAAACGTCAATGGAACGCCAAGACGCACTTCAACATGCCTGTCTTTATGAGAATTTTCGTGAAAAGTGTCAGGCATTTCTATCAAAAATGGAGCCACCACAGCTCCTGACCATGTTGCGAGTCCGTACCAGATTCCACGAGGTCCTGCTAACACCTGATGGCAAGATAACCGTTTTGGTAGTGCAAAATCCAAAGGATACACATCTTAAGGTAGAGGATCTAAATCGTCATTCCTCCAATTTTTAAATAATTGCTCCTACATATATCTACGTTGTTAGTCATCCAACTTCTTACACGTAAAACATTCTTCTCACTTTGTACACAGGCCAAACACAACAAACTGTTCATTTATGTGACTACCTGAATATAAATTCAATCAAATAAGTAATAAATAGTCCTCAGAGCTTCAGCTTAAAAACAAAATTTATTCCAAAAACAGATGACATTTTCTGACCAACAGAAAGTAAATATATTCTTGTACTCGTATTTATAAAACACATTTCATTTTCATACTCTTCAGTATGTACAGCATAAACGTTAAGTTCTTCTAGAACTAATGTAAAATATTGAATTTGGTTGTCTGTTGTTTATTTAAATGGATTAATCCTTCAATGGGAAACAGTGCCCGAATCAGTGCAGATTTAGCTTGGACAACGTCAAGTCATTCTCGTCAATAGGGGACACCGTTATTTTCATTTTGTGCTCCTTGGCCATTTTGGATAACATTACAATGTCCGAGTTTATAGAGGCACCCCGCAAAAGTGCCACCGACGATTTTTCGGAAGTCTCAAGCTCCTTCACAAGTTCTTCAACACTGGGATTACATTTGGTTTCATCCTTTACTTCTTTAAACTTCTGGCCTGACAACGCACGAGTTCAAATGTCCTGAGATGCCTCTTTGTATTTTTTGATTTTCTTGTCCAGGTCAGTAATCTTAGCACTGATCTCATTGTTATCGGGCTGCTTGGCTTGAGCCTGCATAAAAATACACCGAGCATCCTTATATTCGCCTAAGGCGGACAGGGCGCAACCTTCCTGGTAGAGGGCCTTACAGGGCCTTAGAGGGCTTATTTTCAGTGAGACGCCGCAAGGCTTTCATCGTAATGCACACGCGTTTGGGATTATGCAATTTATTGTAGCAGATCATCAAGTTTTGCTGGAAAAGTTAAAAAAAAACACATAAGTGGGGATGAGCCACGACGCTACAAGTTGCATAGTTACATTGAGAGTGATCAACAAAGCGATTTGCTTGCGCTCATCCTCATCATTGGCTAGACGGCAATAGTTTAGAGAGCTTACGGCCCGCTCGAAGGCAGTGACGGCGTTGCGGTAGCGAAAGCGCTTCACACAGCCCTTGCCATGCATGTGCATGTCTAATGCCTTGGGGTAAACTATTGCAAACTTGTCCCGATCCACAGCGGCCATTGACGCGAAGGCATCTGAGTCCCCGATCAATGTGAAGTGAAGAACTTCGATTTTGAAAAGTCCATCTGAACGTGGTTTAATGCGCGGCGGGCAGCCCATCTCGTGAAATAGCAACTTATAGGATATAATAAATTCGGCTTTTTCATATGGGCGCATGGTAAGTACAGCAGCCTGGAGGCCTTCTAGCACATCGCAACCTGCACCGGTCTCAAAATAGAATTTAGTTCGGCGCATCAATGAGGAATCAAAAATCTCGCCTTCCCAATAACCACTATAGCGCACAGCGACACGTGCCTTGTCTGGCACCAGACCTCGGCCCTGGTGCCCCTCACGTGTGATGCGCTTAAAAATGTTCTCATTGATCGGCTCCATCAATTTTTTGAGTTCCTCGAACGATTGGGTCGATGGAGAAGCGAGCTCTTCTTCATCAACATCTGGAGCGTTATCACAATCTTCCATTTCGTCGACATTAAAGTCATCATCGCCAGCCCCAAATGGCGACTGTTCTACCTCAAATTGTGAGCCAGAGCCAACGAGTTTTCTAGAAGAGTAAGAGGCAGCGTCTAGGCAGCACATGATTGTGCAAATGTATCAAATTTCGATGCTTACCCAAGTTGCAGTGGTTCCTTGAGCATTTGAGTGCAATATGAAAAATTATCTTCCATTTTTTCCACACTTTTTCCCAACTTTAACTTGTTTGGGTTAATTACAAAAATGCGCGATAGGCAGTGACACCCTCAGAAATATACCAAGTATATACCGATGAAAAAACGACCTTAGCCCACTTATGACCTCTTTAATCTTGAATTTAAACAAATTGAGTTAAACTGCGGAAAATAATACTGTTTGTAAATCTTTTCTCTGAAATTACAAAAAAAAAAAACACACACACGATATCTTTCACTGTAACAGCGCCAAAAAGATTCAATTTTCTTTATTTTTGGTGGAATATTTAAAAACCGACTTGGGCGACAATGGGTTAATCGTTCCGTCGAGGATGGGAAACCATATTTCTCGATTTTGATTCAAGATATGCTAATTTTAGCCACTCCCTTTTATTGAACTTTTTATATAAATAAAAAAATGTTGTAACGAAAAAGGTCGAACTGCCCACAAAGTTTTTTTTCTACACGATTAGCTACTTTTAAGTACTCCTGAGTACATATGTAGATGTGCCAGTTCATAGAACGAATAGATAAAACCACACCATGAAAAACCTGTGTGTTTGGTGTGTGAGGGGTGTTGTCATGTAAAAAGAATCTCCACTCGAGTTCGTTATTCCTGGCCGCAGTACGTAGTCACCGTGGTGATCCCATGGGTGTCTTTCCGTGGAGTGAGGTCCATGCGAGGGCTGACCCTGGGCCTTATGAGCACCAGGGTTCAGAGCCAGATCGGTGCTAGTTGGGATATGAATCAACCAAGCCTACGCAACCACCATAGCTCCGGGACCCGTTGTGTACCCGATGGCCTCAGAAAGCGCCGATGTGCAGTGTGAGCCTCTAAATATCCCCATCAGTTCCACTTTGCCACATCCCATAGACCCATGGTGAGGGGGCCGAAAAGTCATGGTATACTTCTAGGATGTATGATGCAGCGCCATCTGCCGGTGCTCGTCTTCCTCTACGTGCTACGTAGCAGCGCCCTCTGACGGTGGGACACGCCTGCGATGAGTAGGCTATCGCCGTCTTGTAGCCTTGGTCAGCAGCTGTTGCTCTGATCAGGAAAATAGACATACAGAAAAACGTGGAGCTCATCCTAAAGAAGCTGAGGCAGCTGGTGCATTATGTCGGGCCTTAAAACGGCCAACCTACGCATACTCGCGCGGTGCAGGCAACTCAGTTGCCTGACATGGTAACTCCGTCGCCATCCATCTTGAGCCGGTGAGAGGAGGAGAGAAACTCACCCCGGGAGCTTCGTGAGTGTTATGAGTGAGTTGGAGTTTGAGTGACAAACCCCAAATTAATTTAGCCATGGCAGATTGCTTTAAAATCCTGATTGACGACCTTCTTGGGTTTGGACACGGTCTGCTCGGGCCAGGAGTCCAGAGTAAAGCTCAGTAGGCATCGCGCCCATAGGGTAAGTATGGGTGGATGTACGCTCGCTTACCGTTGATCACTCTCTCTTTGAGTTATAGCCAGTCACTTCACTCAGTGGCTGCTACCGCCGACGCGGAAGAAAAGAACCGCCAGCCTGGATCGGAGGCGGGCACAACGAGGTGGAGCTCGACCTGCCCTGATAGCCAGAACGGTACCTCGTCAGCCCAGGGCCTATTCCAAACGCGGCGCAAACACAGGAGCAACGGAGGCGCGCGACCGACCCGGGTTTTTTCACACTCAGTGTGAAACACACAGATAGAGAAGATGACTGAGGACGCAGTCTTTGGTAGGCGCAACGCCCTTACCAGATCCCCACCACCGTCAGCACCTGCGAAAGCTCAGGGCTCGAGCATGTTCAAGCCCGGCCCGGGTGGCAAAGAGAAGGAGCGACCGCACTCTGACCCATTAGAGCTGCTAAAAAACCTGGGTACTCGGGCCAATGAGCTGGTCAAGAGGATGAACGACCAGCGGCATGTGGACAACGTGATGAAAGATTTAGCCCTGAGAGTGGTAACCCTTCAGGCCCCGGTGGTCAACAATTTCGAGAAGCTGCACACCAGGACAATTGAGACCGCCACTACTGGTACCCAAACAGCTGCGAAGGCGCCGCACACCGGCTCAAAGAGGCTGCGCGAGTCGCCTCAAATGGCTGCGGAGCCCACAAAGAGGCAGAGAGGCACAAAGCTTCAACAAGCGTCGACCCAGCTCAAACCGCCGGCGCAGTCCCAGGATGAACTAACCCCCTCGGGTACAGTGGACCATGGTGCCACCCCAGCCGCTAAGAAACAGCTCAAGTGGCAGCAGGTGGGCCCTAGGGTAAGGAAAAAAAGGGAGCCCCGTGAGCGCGAGCCAAGGCCAGACGCAATAATCATTCAACCCCAGGGCGAGCTTAGCTATAGCGACATCCTCCGTATGGTCACCAGGCGCCAGGATGGCAAGCGACCTTCAGGAGGTAGGGGATAATGTTAACAGAATCCGGAGGACGGCAAAGGGCGAGCTCAAGGAGGATATCAGCGCGGCACTGGGACTGCAGACGGGCATCAGGGCGGTGTCAGAAGAACTCTGCGTGGAGGTCAGGGATCTCGACAGCCTGGTCGAGAAGGAGGACATCGCAGCAGCGATAGCTGCATCGATAGACGCCCCCAGCGTGGACACCAGCACCATTAAAAGCCTGAGGCCATCGTTCGCTGGTACGCAACTGGCAGTTGTGTGCCTGCCGCCCGTGCAGGCAAGAGCCCTGCTCATGGTGGGGAAACTTAAAGTCGGATGGACAAGCTGTAGGATCCGGGATCGGACAGCTCAACGACGATGCTACAGGTGTCTGGAGTTTGGGCATCTAGCAATCAGGTGCAAGAGCGCGGTGGATCGCACCGGATGCTGCCTCAGATGCGGCGTGAACGGGCACAAGGCGGCAACCTGTCAAAGCGATCCGCGGTGTTTCATCTGCACCGCTAACAACAGCAATGAGACGAACCTGCGGGTAGCAGGAGATGTCCAGCAGCCAGAAGCGTGCCCAGCTTGCCGGCCCAATAATGAAGGTTATGCAGTTCAACCTCAACCACTGCGCTGCGGCTCAAGACCTGCTGAGCCAATCCATAAGAGAATTGGCAATTGACCTCGCCATCCTCAGCGAGCCATATCAAACTAGGGAGTCCCCTGGGTTGATCTTGGATGCCACCAAAAAGGCCGCGATATGGCTATGCAGGGCCACGCCATTGCAGCTTTCCCTCTCAAGCGCTGCTGCTGGGTTTTTGCGCGCCAAGGTCGGAGGTGTGTGGATATACAGCGTCTACCTTGCCCCAAGCCTGACGCTCTCCGAGTTCGCAGGTACTCTAGACAACCTAGCGGCTGATGCTAGAGGACGTCACCCAGTAGCCATTGGAGGGGGCTTCAACGCGTGGGCTGAGGAGTGGGGAAGCGTGGCGACGAATGCGAAAGGTAGAGCTCTGCTGGAGATCATTGCGCCCCTGGACATCGCGCTCCTCAACGAGGGAAACCAGCATACCTTCTCCAGAGCAGGAATAGGATCGGTCATCGACCTTACATTTGACAGCAGCTCACTTTTTAATTCATCAGGCTGGAGCATCAGCAACATCTACACAGGGAGCGACCACAGGGCAATTATATGGGACACAGGCCAACAGACGTCTAGCGTAGAGACAGCTGCGCCCAGATAGAGATGCTATCGCGCCGAAACGCTCAATACGGCCATGTTCATGGAGCTTATGTCCAACCTCACGGCGAATGGAAATTCTGAATGCATGGCCAACCATGTCATGGAGCATCTGGAGGCAGTATGCACTGCCACCATGGCGCAGAGGAAGCACTACGGTCGCCACCACCAACCTGTGTTCTGGTGGAACGAGGACATTGCCGCGCTACGCCGGGAATGCAACCGAGCTCGACGCCGATACCAGCGCTCGCGCGGAAGCACTGCCTTTCCGCAATGGCAATCCACGTTTAGGGACTGCAGAAGGGCCCTCAAGGCGGCCATTAGGGATAGCAAGCGCCAGTGCTTTCTCAAGCTATGCGACTCTGCGGAGCAGGACCCATGGGGAAGGGCGTACAAGTTGGTGACGAACAAACTTTGCGCCAAAAAGCAGGCACCCCCATCGGACCCCGACACGACAAGATCCATCGTGGAGGAACTCTTTCCGCACAGGGCTGACCACATCGAGGATGTCCGTTGCCTCACACTGCAACCGCACAGTCAGGCACACATCGAGGAGGTGTCACTCGAGGAAGTCGAAAGCGCAGCCAGGAGCATCAGCCCGAACAAGGCTCCCGGGCCGGACTCTATCCCGAACAGAGCCCTCTTGCTCGCCCTCTCCACGCGTCCGGACATCTTTGCGAAGCTGCTAAATCAGTGCCTTCGGGAAGGAGTGTTCCCTATGAGGTGGAAAATACAGAAGCTAGTGCTTATTCCCAAGCCAGGCAAGCCGCCGGGGACAGCGTCGTCGTATAGGCCTATCTGCCTGATCGACACCGCGGTCAACACGGCGAGGTGGAGCTGCATCCTAAAAGCGCTGGAGAGTTTCGACACACCCAGGTACCTGCAGCGGATGGTACAAAGCTACTTTGAGAGAAGGCTGCTTTTGTACGACACGCAGGCTGGCACGGAGGGATACGAGGTATCGGCAGGCGTCCCGCAGGGTTCAGTGCTTGGCCCCACTCTGTGGAACGCAATGTATGACGGCATCTTGCGACTCAGCCTCCCCCACGGAGTACACATGATGGGTTTTGCAGACGATGTGGCTGTCCTAGTGGTGGCAAAAGACCTGTCCGTCGTGGAAACGACCTGCAACCAAACGATAGCGCGCATTCAACAGTGGCTGGACCTGGTCGGGCTCGAACTCGCACCCCACAAAAAAGAGGCAGTGCTGGTATCCAGCCGGAAGAAAGTCGAGACGGCCAACATCTCAGTGGCAGGTACCCTGGTTTCGTCTAAGCGCGCTATCAAATACCTTGGTGTCCTGGTGGACACACGTCTCTGCTTTCGGGAGCACTTGGCATACATGGGCACGAAGGCGGCGACCACCAACGGTGCGCTCTCGAGGCTAATGCTGAACACCCGAGGACCAAAGCAATGGCGGCGACAACTGCTAACGAGTGTCACGAGATCGGTGATGCTATATACGGCGCCAATCTGGGCAAAGGCCCTTCGAACAGCGAGCTACGCACGGGTACGCGGCGGCGAAAAGGCAGGTACGCATGGCGTGCAAACAGGAGAGTCTCAGAAAGTGGCAACAGCGCTGGGACACGACCACTAAGGGGCGTTGGACCCACCAGATTATCCCGTCCATCGACGCGTGGGTAAGCAGGAAGCACGGGCAGGTCAACTATTACCTGACTCAGCTCCTCAGTGGTCACGGCTGCTTCCGAAGCTACCTTCATCGCTTCGGGCACGCGGACTCCGCAGAATGCTCTTGGTGCGGGCACTACGTGGAGGAGGATGCCGAGCATGCGATATTTTCGTGTGGCAGGTTCGCAGCGCAGCGCCAGCGGCTAGAAGAAGCGCTGGGTGGAGCCGTAGTCAAGCAGAGCTTGGTGCCGTGCATGGAATTAAATGGAATTAAAACGAGGGGGAACGTTGTGAGTTGCTGCGGACACCGCAACTCTACAGTTATACCCGATACTTAGTCAGTATGGCTCTCCTCCGGCAGACGCCGCTAATATTGAACGACACGACAAAGAGTGCGTGCGAGAGAGACAGAAAATCAGTCTGACCGTGACGTCGGGCGCTGCGTAGCCACTGCAAATTGATTTGTTCCTATTGGCTATAAAAATGATCTGATCTGATCCAGATTCAGCAATCTGATAGATATGGTCATTATCTATGATTTAGTTTTCTCGAATGTGCAATATTGTGGATGCACCAGATTTTCGTCCTTTGTGTGGGCGGAAGGGGGTGGGGCGAAATTTTGAGATACACGTTTTATAGTAAGATCTAACAGAAGTGCGGATACCAAATTTGGTTACTCTAGCCTTAATAGTCTCTGAGATTTTTGAATATCCCCAGATTTTCGTCCTTTGCGGGGGCGGAAGGGGGTGTGGCGAAATTTTGAAACAAACTCGTCTCGGTCCGATATATTAGGAGTGTGGATACCAAATTTGGTTGCTCTAGCTTTTATAGTCTCTGAGATCTAGGCGCTAATGTTTTACTCTAAGCAAAGCCGCCTATGCTACGTGTGTGTTAGAGAGAGACGGGCGAGAAAAAATGAAATTGTTTTCTTGATGCTGGCTATAATAATAATACGATCCAATTTAGATTCCGCAGTCTTAAAGATATGGTCATTCTCTACAATTCTACGTTTTTGGTTTTCTCATATCTTTAAAATTGTGGATGCCACAGACTTTCGTCCTTTGTGGGGCGGAAGTGGGCGGGGCGAAGTTCTGAAATATTTTTGTAGCAGTGACATATCACAGAAGTCTGGATCCAAAACATCGTTGCTCTAGCTCTTATAGTCTTTGAGCACTAGGCGATGAAGGGGACGGACAGACGGACGGACGGACAGACGGACAGACGGACAGACAGACAGACAGACAGGGCCCAATCGACTCGGCTATTGATGCTGATCAAGAATATATATACTTTATGGGGTCGGAAACGATTCCTTCTGGACGTTACACACATCCACTTTTACCACAAATCTAATATACCCCAATACTCATTTTGGGTATCGGGTATAAAAAAAATGCATGTGCATGTCTAATGCCTTGGGGTAAACTATTGTAAACTTGTCCCGATCCACAGCGGCCATTGACGCGAAGGCATCTGAGTCCCCGATCAAAGTGAACGGTCTGCTCGGGCCAGGAGTCCAGAGTAAAGCTTAGTAGGCATCGCGCCCATAGGGTAAGTATGGGTGGATGTACGCTCGCTTACCGTTGATCTCTCTCTCTTTGAGTTATAGCCAGTCACTTCACTCAGTGGCTGCTACCGCCGACGCGAAAGAAAAGAACCGCCAGCCTGGATCGGAGGCGGGCACAACGAGGTGGAGCTCGACCTGCCCTGATAGCCAGAACGGTACCTCGTCAGCCCAGGACCTATTCCACCCCCGGCGGCTCCGCAGACACACGGAGCGCGGCGCAAACACAGGAGCAACGGAGGCGCGCGACCGACCCGGGTTTTTTCACACTCAGTGTGAAACACACAGATAGAGAAGATGACTGAGGACGCAGTCTTTGGTAGGCGCAACGCCCTTACCAGATCCCCACCACCGTCAGCACCTGCGAAAGCTCAGGGCTCGAGCATGTTCAAGCCCGGCCCGGGTGGCAAAGAGAAGGAGCGACCGCACTCTGACCCATTAGAGCTGCTAAAAAAACCTGGGTACTCGGGCCAATGAGCTGGTCAAGAGGATGAACGACCAGCGGCATGTGGACAACGTGATGAAAGATTTAGCCCTGAGAGTGGTAACCCTTCAGGCCCTGGTGGTCAACAATTTCGAGAAGCTGCACACCAGGACAATTGAGACCGCCACTACTGGTACCCAAACAGCTGCGAAGGCGCCGCACACCGGCTCAAAGAGGCTGCGCGAGTCGCCTCAAATGGCTGCGAAGCCCACAAAGAGGCAGAGAGGCACAAAGCTTCAACAAGCGTCGACCCAGCTCAAACCGCCGGCGCAGTCCCAGGATGAACTAACCCCCTCGGGTACAGTGGACCATGGTGCCCCCCCAGCCGCTAAGAAACAGCTCAAGTGGCAGCAGGTGGGCCCTAGGGTAAGGAAAAAAAGGGAGCCCCGTGAGCGCGAGCCAAGGCCAGACGCAATAATCATTCAACCCCAGGGCGAGCTTAGCTATAGCGACATCCTCCGTATGGTCACCAGGCGCCAGGATGGCAAGCGACCTTCAGGAGGTAGGGGATAATGTTAACAGAATCCGGAGGACGGCAAAGGGCGAGCTGCTGCTCGAGCTCAACGGCGCGAGCAAAAGAAACACATCTAAGCTCAAGGAGGATATCAGCGCGGCACTGGGACTGCAGACGGGCATCAGGGCGGTGTCAGAAGAACTCTGCGTGGAGGTCAGGGATCTCGACAGCCTGGTCGAGAAGGAGGACATCGCAGCAGCGATAGCTGCATCGATAGACGCCCCCAGCGTGGACACCAGCACCATAAAAAGCCTGAGGCCATCGTTCGCTGGTACGCAACTGGCAGTTGTGTGCCTGCCGCCCGTGCAGGCAAGAGCCCTGCTCATGGTGGGGAAACTTAAAGTCTGATGGACAAGCTGTAGGATCCGGGAGCGGACAGCTCAACGACGATGCTACAGGTGTCTGGAGTTTGGGCATCTAGCAATCAGGTGCAAGAGCGCGGTGGATCGCACCGGATGCTGCCTCAGATGCGGCGTGAACGGGCACAAGGCGGCAACCTGTCAAAGCGATCCGCGGTGTTTCATCTGCACCGCTAATAACAGCAATGAGACGAACCATTATGCGGCTAGCAGGAGATGTCCAGCAGCCAGGAGCGTGCCCAGCTTGCCGGCCCAATAATGAAGGTTATGCAGCTCAACCTCAACCACTGCGCTGCGGCTCAAGACCTGCTGAGCCAATCCATAAGAGAATTGGCAATTGACCTCGCCATCCTCAGCGAGCCATATCAAACTAGGGAGTCCCCTGGGTTCATCTTGGATGCCACCAAAAAGGCCGCGATATGGCTATGCGGGGGCACGCCATTGCAGCTTTCCCTCTCAAGCGCTGCTGCTGGGTTTGTGCGCGCCAAGGTCGGAGGTGTGTGGATATACAGCGTCTACCTTGCCCCAAGCCTGACGCTCTCCGAGTTCGCAGGTACTCTAGACAACCTAGCGGCTGATGCTAGAGGACGTCACCCAGTAGCCATTGGAGGGGACTTCAACGCGTGGGCTGAGGAGTGGGGAAGCGTGGCGACGAATGCGAGAGGTAGAGCTCTGCTGGAGATCATTGCGCCCCTGGACATCGCGCTCCTCAACGAGGGAAACCAGCATACCTTCTCCAGAGCAGGAATAGGATCGGTCATCGACCTTACATTTCTCAGCAGCTCACTTTTTATACCCGATACTCAAAATGAGTATTGGGGTATATTAGATTTGTGGTAAAAGTGGATGTGTGTAACGTCCAGAAGGAATCGTTTCCGACCCCATAAAGTATATATATTCTTGATCAGCATCAATAGCCGAGTCGATTGAGCCCTGTCTGTCTGTCCGTCCGTCCGTCCGTCCGTCCGTCCCCTTCAGCGCCTAGTGCTCAAAGACTATAAGATCTAGAGCAACGATGTTTTGGATCCAGACTTCTGTGATATGTCACTGCTACAAAAATATTTCAAAACTTCGCCCCGCCCACTTCCGCCCCCACAAAGAACGAAAATCTGTGGCATCCACATTTTTAAAGATATGAGAAAACCAAAAACGTAGAGTTGTAGAAAATGACCATATCTTTAAGACTGCGGAATCTAAATTGGATCGTATTATTATTATAGCCAGCATCAAGAAAACAATTTCATTTTTTCTCGCCCTGTCTCTCTCTAACACACACGTAGCATAGGCGGCTTTGCTTAGAGTAAAACATTAGCGCCTAGATCTCAGAGACTATGAAAGCTAGAGCAACCAAATTTGGTATCCACACTCCTAATATATCGGACCTTGACCGTTTTGTGTCAAAATTTCGCCACACCCCCTTCCGCCCCCGCAAAGGACGAAAATCTGGGGCATCCACAAATCTCAGAGACTATTAACGGTAGAGTAACCAAATTTAGTATCCGCACTCCTGTTAGATCTCACTATAAAACGTTTATCTCAAAATTTCGCCCCACCCTCTTCCGCCCACACAAAAGACGAAAATCTGTTGCATCCACAATATTGCAGATTCGAGAAAACTAAAAACGCAGAATCATAGATAACGACCATATCTATCAGATTGCTGAATCTGGAGCAGATCAGATAATTTTTATAGCTAATAGGAACAAATCAATTTGCAGTGGCTACGCAGCGCCCGACGTCACGGTCAGACTGATTTTCTGTCTCTCTCGCACGCACTCTTTCTCGAGTCGTTTAATATTCGCGGCGTCTGCCGGAGGGGAGCCATACTGACTAAGTATCGGGTATAAATGTAGAGTTGCGGCGTCCGCAGCAACTCACAACGTTCCCCCTCGTTTTATAGCCAAAAGGAACAAATCAATTTGCACTGGCTACGCAGCGCCCGACGTCACGCTCAGACTGATTTTCCGTCTCTCTCGAACGCACTCTTTGTCGTGTCGTTTAATATTAGCAGCGTCTGCCGGAGGAAAGCCATACTGAATTAGTATCGGGTATAACTGTAGAGTTGCGGTGTCCGCAGCAACTCACAACGTTCCCCCTCGTTAATTCATCGGGCTGGAGCATCAGCAACATCTACACAGGGAGCGACCACAGGGCAATTATATGGGACACAGGCCAACAGACGTCTAGCGTAGAGACAGCTGCGCCCAGATGGAGATGCTATCGCGCCGAAACGCTCAATACGGCCCTGTTCATGGAGCTTATGTCCAACCTCACGGCGAATGGAAATTCTGAATGCATGGCCAACCATGTCATGGAGCATCTGGAGGCAGCATGCACTGCCACGTTTAGGGACTGCAGAAGGGCCCTCAAGGCGGCCATTAGGGATAGCAAGCGCCAGTGCTTTCTCAAGCTATGCGACTCTGCGGAGCAGGACCCATGGGGAAGGGCGTACAAGTTGGTGACGAACAAACTTTGCGCCAAGAGGCAGGCACCCCCATCGGACCCCGACACGACAAGATCCATCGTGGAGGAACTCTTTCCGCACAGGGCTGACCACATCGGGGATGTCCGTTGCCTCACACTGCAACCGCACAGTCAGGCACACATCGAGGAGGTGTCACTCGAGGAAGTCGAAAGCGCAGCCAGGAGCATCACCCCGAACAAGGCTCCCGGGCCGGACTCTATCCCGAACAGAGCCCTCTTGCTCGCCCTCTCCACGCGTCCGGACATCTTTGCGAAGCTGCTAAATCAGTGCCTTCGGGAAGGAGTGTTCCCTATGAGGTGGAAAATACAGAAGCTAGTGCTTATTCCCAAGCCAGGCAAGCCGCCGGGGACAGCGTCGTCGTATAGGCCTATCTGCCTGATCGACACCGCGTTCAACACGGCGAGGTGGAGCTGCATCCTAAAAGCGCTGGAGAGTTTCGACACACCCAGGTACCTGCAGCGGATGGTACAAAGCTACTTTGAGAGAAGGCTGCTTTTGTACGACACGCAGGCTGGCACGGAGGAATACGAGGTATCGGCAGGCGTCCCGCAGGGTTCAGTGCTTGGCCCCACTATGTGGAACGCAATGTATGACGGCATCTTGCGACTCAGCCTCCCCCACGGAGTAAACATGGTGGGTTTTGCAGACGATGTGGCTGTCCTAGTGGTGGCAAAAGACCTGTCCGTCGTGGAAACGACCTGCAACAGTGGCTGGACCTGGTCGGGCTCGAACTCGCACCCCACAAAACAGAGGCAGTGCTGGCGACAACTGCTAACGAGTGTCACGAGATCGGTGATGCTATATACGGCGCCAATCTGGGCAAAGGCCCTTCGAACAGCGAGCTACGCACGGGGTCTGGCAGCCACGCACCGCCTCTCTTCGATTCGGATCACCAGTGCCTTCCGAACGGTCTCGGACGAGGCAGCACACGTGATCGCGGGCATAGCACCTCTGGAATTCCTGGCGGATGAACGGTCCACATACTACCAGGAAACACATGGCAGAGGAATGGACGCGGCGGCGAAAAGGCAGGTACGCATGGCGTGCAAACAGGAGAGTCTCAGAAGGTGGCAACAGCGCTGGGACACGACCACTAAGGGGCGTCGACGCGTGGGTAAGCAGGAAGCACGGGCAGGTCAACTTTTACCTGACTCAGCTCCTTAGTGGTCACGGCTGCTTCCGAAGCTACCTTCATCGCTTCGGGCACGCGGACTCCGCAGAATGCTCTTGGTGCGGGCACTACGTGGAGGAGGATGCCGAGCATGCGATATTTTCGTGTGGCAGGTTCGCAGCGCAGCGCCAGCGGCTAGAAGAAGCGCTGGGTGGAGCCGTAGTCAAGCAGAGCTTGGTGCCGTGCATGCTCCTGTCCCCGGAAAACTGGGAGGCGACGAGCTGCTTCGCGGCGACCATTATGAGGGAACTGCGCGCTGTTGAGCACCAGACAAGAGTCCAGTTAGTCTAAACGAAGCCTGCACATGTGTGAAGCATTGCTTCACGGCCGTACCACACATGTTGGGCTTGCATAGCCTAACCTTTAATATAGTTTGCTTTAAGTATAAAATAAGTTGTAAATACGAGCAATTAAATGGAATTAAAACGAGGGGGAACGTTGTGAGTTGCTGCGGACGCCGCAACTCTACATTTATACCCGATACTTAGTCAGTATGGCTCCCCTCCGGCAGACGCCGCGAATATTAAACGACACGAGAAAGAGTGCGTGCGAGAGAGACAGAAAATCAGTCTGACCGTGACGGCGGGCGCTGCGTAGCCACTGCAAATTGATTTGTTCCTATTGGCTATAAAAATTATCTGATCTGATCCAGATTCAGCAGTCTGATAGATATGGTCGTTATCTATGATTCTGCGTTTTTAGTTTTCTCGAATCTGCAATATTGTGGATGCAACAGATTTTCGTCCTTTGTGTGGGCGGAAGGGGGTGGGGCGAAATTTTGAGATAAACGTTTTATAGTGAGATCTAACAGGAGTGCGGATACTAAATTTGGTTACTCTACCGTTAATAGTCTCTGAGATTTGTGGATGCCCCAGATTTTCGTCCTTTGCGGGGGCGGAAGGGGGTGTGGCGAAATTTTGACACAAAACGGTCAAGGTCCGATATCACAGGAGTGTGGATACCAAAATTGGTTGCCCTGGCTTTTATAGGTTCTGAGATCCTTGAACTCATATTTTGCAATTGGCTAAACCGACCATGAAACCTGTGTGTCAGAGAGAGACAGAGCGAGAAAGAATGAAATTGTTTTCTTGATTCTGGCTATAATAATAATACGATCTGGTTCAGATTTTGCACTCTAGAAGATATAGTCATCTTCTACGATTCTGCGTTTTTAGTTTTCTCGTATCGTCGAAATTGTGGATGCCACAGATTTTCGCAGAAGTCTGGATCCAAAACATCGTTGCTCTAGCTCTTATAGTCTTTGAGCACTAGGCGCTGAAGGGGACGGACAGACGGACGGACGGACAGACGGACAGACATTCAGGGCTCAATCGCCTCGGCTATTGATGCTGATCCAGAATATATATACTTTATTGGGTCGGAAACGATTCCTTCTGGACGTTACACACATCCACTTTTACCACAAATCTAATATACCCCAATACTCATTTTGAGTATCGGGTATAATAAAAGAAAGTTACATAGCCCCTCCCATCAGGTAACCAACCTCTACCAAAGAATTTTCGCACATGTGGCTTATATCAGTTAAATCTGTTAAGGGGGCATGGTGCACATGCCAAGGCCGCCTCAATATATCAATTCGCGTGCCGAAATTTAATAAGTGCTCTCCAGAATTAAGCCCTGTTTTAAAACCCAAAATTTAATCACTGTTACATACAGTTACAGTTAAATAACCCCCGCTTGCATGCAGGTTCGTTGCAGCAACAGAGAACCAATTATAAGCCACCAACAAGACTGATTGCTGATAATAATAATATTTCAGTTTTGCATTTAAATTTTCTCATCGTCATACATACGTGACGAGAAAAGTTCTGAATTTTTGAATAATGTGCAATCATTGAGACGGCACACTTCCCAAGTGATGGCTCAGTAACTTCGATGGCGCATATCCTCACAAAACGCCAGACGCTGACAGTCTGTAATATATGATTATTATAATGAAAATACAATGAAGATTAGTCGATATTTAATTGGAGTAAAGTAATTACAGTGGGGTACTGGGAGGAGAATATATTAAGGCTTAAGGAATAACACGGAATAAAAGAGCAGTGTTTACATGGTTGGGTGGGTAAACTCGAAATAACAACACCTGAATCCGCGCGGCTATACATATGACACAATCGACTGGATTTCTGTAACCCCTAACGCCAGGTTGGCAATTAAAATCTTTTTTATGTGTTTAACTAGAACAACTAAAAGATCCAGCCCATCCAAATAGCCCTGGGCGAAAGATCCCCCAAAATATTGTGGAGGGAAACAAGGATGATAGTTTTCCCACGGATTTGATAACCGTTACGGGCACCGAAGGCGAATTCCCACCTGTTCAATGAATCTACCTCCTCTTGCATTTACGGCATTAACTGCTTGCATTAACATACCCTTTTGGTCAATTTAAAACTAGCCGGCAAAATTTTTTTAAATTTTTAATTAAATTTGAGTTTTCACTCCATTCAATCCAGTCATAATTCCATTTTCATGGTTTAAAATGTGTGTGTTAATTGTTGATAGTACAAAAACTGTTTATGACTTCGTACGAAAACATTTGGAACTAAAGATAGCAGCTAAGATGAGACTTAAATTGTTCTTTATTCTGTTGTTGATTATTCTAGCAATGGTTTTATTAATGACGAAAGTCAGTGCCAAACGATGGGCTGATGGAGTAGATGGAGTGTGTGCCTAATCACTTTTTATAGTGTTAAATTATACCAATAAAGATGATGTAGCAAGCTTAGCGATAGTTGAATTAAACAAGTAAATTCATTATTTTTGAGATACCAGCTGATCTCAAAGCGTAGAGCTCTGAGATACACTACTCACAATGCAGGCAGCCGAAACTGAGGTTTGCACATACCTATCTATCAAATGTAGACCTCAAAGTATTATAATTCAACTAACTAATCGCCAATTCCACAGCCCAAGCGTACCAAGAGTTATATTGATGAGGTATACCGACTTTTAGAGGAAAAGCCAGGGGTTGAAGAAATATTAATCATGAATCGTTCCGGTGTGCCGATCAAAACGTCAATGGAACGCCAAGATGCACTTCAAAATGCCTGTCTTTATGAGAATTTGCGTGAAAAGTGTCAGGCATTTCTATCAAAAATGGAGCCACCACAGCTCCTGACCATGTTGCGAGTCCGTACCAGATTCCACGAGGTCCTGCTAACACCTGATGGCAAGATAACCGTTTTGGTAGTGCAAAATCCAAAGGATACACATCTTAAGGTAGAGGATCTAAATCGTCATTCCTCCAATTTTTAAATAATTGCTCCTACATATATCTACGTTGTTAGTCATCCAACTTCTTACACGTAAAACATTCTTCTCACTTTGTACACAGCCCAAACACAACAAACTGTTCATTTATGTGACTACCTGAATATAAATTCAATCAAATAAGTAATAAATAGTCCTCAGAGCTTCAGCTTAAAAACAAAATTTATTCCAAAAACAGATGACATTTTCTGACCAACAGAAAGTAAATATATTCTTGTACTCGTATTTATAAAACACATTTCATTTTCATACTCTTCAGTATGTACAACATAAACGTTAAGTTCTTCTAGAACTAATGTAAAATATTGAATTTGGTTGTCTGTTGTTTATTTAAATGGATTAATCCTTCAATGGGAAACAGTGCCCGAATCAGTGCAGATTTAGCTTGGACAACGTCAAGTCATTCTCGTCAATAGGGGACACCGTTAGTTTCATTTTGTGCTCCTTGGCCATTTTGGATAACATTACAATATCCGAGTTTTTATAGGCACCCCGCAAAAGTGCCACCGACGATTTTTCGGAAGTCTCAAGCTCCTTCATAAGTTCTTCAACACTGGGATTACATTTGGTTTCATCCTTTACTTCTTTAAACTTCTGGCCTGACAACGCACGAGTCCAAATGTCCTGAGATGCCTCTTTGTATTTTTTGATTTTCTTGTCCAGGTCAGTAATCTTAGCACTGATCTCATTGTTATCGGGCTGCTTGGCTTGAGCCTGCATAAAAATACACCGAGCATCCTTATATTCGCCTAAGGCGGACAGGGCGCAACCTTCCTGGTAGAGGGCCTTACAGGAAGGCGTATTTTCAGTGAGACGCCGCAAGGCTTTCATCGTAATGCACACGCGTTTGGGATTATGCAATTTATTGTAGCAGATCATCAAGTTTTGCTGGAAAAGTTAAAAAAAAAAACACATAAGTGGGGATGAGCCACGACGCTACAAGTTGCATAGTTACATTGAGAGTGATCAACAGAGCGATTTGCTTGCGCTCATCCTCATCATTGGCTAAACGGCAATAGTTTAGAGAGCTTACGGCCCGCTCGAAGGCAGTGACGGCGTTGCGGTAGCGAAAGCGCTTCACACAGTCCTTGCCATGCATGTGCATGTCTAATGCCTTGGGGTAAACTATTGCAAACTTGTCCCGATCCACAGCGGCCATTGACGCGAAGGCATCTGAGTCCCCGATCAATGTGAAGTGAAGAACTTCGATTTTGAAAAGTCCATCTGAACGTGGTTTAATGCGCGGCGGGCAGCCCATCTCGTGAAATAGCAACTTATAGGATATAATAAATTCGGCTTTTTCATATGGGCGCATGGTAAGTACAGCAGCCTGGAGGCCTTCTAGCACATCGCAACCTGCACCGGTCTCAAAATAGAATTTAGTTCGGCGCATCAATGAGGAATCAAAAGGAGAACTCTCGCCTTCCCAATAACCACTATAGCGCACAGCGACACGTGCCTTGTCTGGCACCAGACCTCGGCCCTGGTGCCCCTCACGTGTGATGCGCTTAAAAATGTTCTCATTGATCGGCTCCATCAATTTTTTGAGTTCCTCGAACGATTGGGTCGATGGAGAAGCGAGCTCTTCTTCATCAACATCTGGAGCGTTATCACAATCTTCCATTTCGTCGACATTAAAGTCATCATCGCCAGCCCCAAATGGCGACTGTTCTACCTCAAATTGTGAGCCAGAGCCAACGAGTTTTCTAGAAGAGTAAGAGGCAGCGTCTAGGCAGCACATGATTGTGCAAATGTATCAAATTTCGATGCTTACCCAAGTTGCAGTGGTTCCTTGAGCATTTGAGTGCAATATGAAAAATTATCTTCCATTTTTTCCACACTTTTTCCCAACTTTAACTTGTTTGGGTTAATTACAAAAATGCGCGATAGGCAGTGACACCCTCAGAAATATACCAAGTATATACCGATGAAAAAACGACCTTAGCCCACTTATGACCTCTTTAATTAAACAGGATAACAAATTGAGTTAAACTGCGGAAAATAATACTGTTTGAAAATCTTTTCTCTGAAATTACAAAAAAAAAACACACACACGATATCTTTCACTGTAACAGCGCCAAAATGATTAAATTTTCTTTATTTTTGGTGGAATATTAAAAAACCGCCTTGGGCGACAATGGGTTAATCGTTCCGTCGAGGATGGGAAACCATATTTCTCGATTTTGATTCAAGATATGCTAATTTTAGCCACTCCCTTTTATTGAACTTTTTATATAAATAAAAAAATGTTGTAACGAAAAAGGTCGAACTGCCCACAAAGTTTTTTTTCTACACGATTAGCTACTTTTAAGTACTCCTGAGTACATACATATGTAGATGTGCCAGTTCATAGAACGAATAGATAAAACCACACCATGAAAAACCACGAATTCATTAAACATTTCTAACGCCCCAAATCTATCTGCGTATTTGAAAAGTAATTAAAAAATTTAATTTTTTTTATCTTGTGTGGACGTTGACATGCAATGACTGCATCTTTCAAGAGGCGATGCAGTTACTGCACCGTCAAGTGGCCCGTGTGACACCAGCAGAAGGCTGTTACGCGCGGATCCCAGGCAAAACGCAGCCTTCCTCCCGCCCAACCGACCGAGGGGCGCTGCCGCATGACGCGCGGTGCGTAGCCGAACCAAACGCGAACATGCAAGAAAGATAGCTATTAGACTAACATTCGAGGAAAATTAGTACTAAACTTACTAAGAAACTAAGCATGCAATCAAAGTACAAATACCACTACAGTTACTAATTAATAGAAAGGTGTGTAAGGATTAATAATTTAATAAGAGGAAGAGAATTAGTGGTGGATATAATACGGTAGAGGGAATTATAATCCGAGCATAAGACCCTAAACGGTTCATGCAAGGAATAATTCGATCTACAAAGTGGAAGGAACAACGGTATAAAATTTCTAGTCAGTCTAATAGGAATCGTGAAGTTTATGCGGCTCAACAGATCAGGGCTGTCTATGTCACCCCTGATCAAGTTGTGCATAAATATCACACCAAGCATTTTTCTACGGTTAACTAAGGATGGGAGGTTTACTAATAGTAGTCTACTAGAGTAAGATGGGAGTCTTACACCCGCATCCCAGTTAAGGCCCCGCAGAGCAAAGAGTAAAAAGTTTTTCTGTACTGATTCTATACGGTCCTGGTGTACTTTGTACTGAGGGCACCATACACAGGAGCCGTATTCTAAGATCGGACGAACAAGCGAGGTATAGAGAGTCTTTGTTATATAGGGGTCGTCAAATTCCTTTGACCACCTCTTTATAAACCCAAGCACGCTCATGGCCTTATTTACCATGGTAGAAATGTGTTCGGAAAACTTTAACTTGGGGTCTAACATAACACCCAGATCATCCACCAGGGTAATTCTCTCAAGAGAACCACCAAATAGGGTGTAAGGAATTAATTTTGTAATAATAAAACGAGGGGGAACGTTGTGAGTTGCTGCGGACGCCGCAACTCTACATTTATACCCGATACTTAGTCAGTATGGCTCCCCTCCGGCAGACGCCACGAATATTAAACGACACGAGAAAGAGTGCGTGCGAGAGAGACAGAAAATCAGTCTGACCGTGACGTCGGGCGCTGCGTAGCCACTGCAAATTGATTTGTTCCTTTTGGCTATAAAAATTATCTGATCTGATCCAGATTCAGCAATCTGATAGATATGGTCGTTATCTATGATTCTGCGTTTTTAGTTTTCTCGAATCTGCAATATTGTGGATGCAACAGATTTTCGTCCTTTGTGTGGGCGGAAGGGGGTGGGGCGAAATTTTGAGATATACTTTTTATAGTGAGATCTAACAGGAGTGCGGATACTAAATTTGGTTACTCTACCGTTAATAGTCTCTGAGATTTGTGGATGCCCCAGATTTTCGTCCTTTGCGGGGGCGGAAGGGGGTGTGGCGAAATTTTGACACAAAACGGTCAAGGTCCGATATCACAGGAGTGTGGATACCAAAATTGGTTGCCCTGGCTCTTATAGGTTCTGAGATCCTTGAACTCATATTTTGCAATTGGCTAAACCGACCATGAAACCTGTGTGTCAGAGAGAGACAGAGCGAGAAAGAATGAAATTGTTTTCTTGATTCTGGCTATAATAATAATACGATCTGGTTCAGATTTTGCACTCTAGAAGATATAGTCATCTTCTACGATTCTGCGTTTTTAGTTTTCTCGTATCGTCGAAATTGTGGATGCCACAGATTTTCGCCCTTTGTGGGGGCGGAAGTGGGGGGGCGCAAAGTTTTGAAATATTCTTGTAGCAGTGACATATCACAGAAGTCTGGATCCAAAACATCGTTGCTCTAGCTCTTATAGTCCTTGGGTCGGAAACGATTCCTTCTGGACGTTACACACATCCACTTTTACCACAAATCTAATATACCCCAATACTCATTTTGAGTATCGGGTATAATAAAAGAAAGTTACATAGCCCCTCCCATCAGGTAACCAACCTCTACCAAAGAATTTTCGCACATGTGGCTAATATCAGTTAAATCTGTTAAGGGGGCATGGTGCACATGCCAAGGCCGCCTCAATATATCAATTCGCGTGCCGAAATTTAATAAGTGCTCTCCAGAATTAAGCCCTGTTTTTAAAACCCAAAATTTAATCACTGTTACATACAGTTACAGTTAAATACCCCCCGCTTGCATTCAGGTTCGTTGCAGCAATAGAGAACCAATTATAAGCCACCAACAAGACTGATTGCTGATAATAATAATATTTCAGTTTTGCATTTAAATTTTCTCATCGTCATACATACATGACGAGAAAAGTTCTGAATTTTTGAATAATGTGCAATCATTGAGACGGCACACTTCCCAAGTGATGGCACAGTAACTTCGATGGCGCATATCCTCACAAAACGCCAGACGCTGACAGTCTGTAATATATGATTATTATAATGAAAATACAATGAAGATTAGTCGATATTTAATTGGAGTAAAGTAATTACAGTGGGGTACTGGGAGGAGAATATATTAAGGCTTAAGGAATAACACGGAATAAAAGAGCAGTGTTTACATGGTTGGGTGGGTAAACTCGAAATAACAACACCTGAATCCGCGCGGCTATACATATGACACAATCGACTGGATTTCTGTAACCCCTAACGCCAGGTTGGCAATTAAAATCTTTTTTATGTGTTTAACTAAAACAACTAAAAGATCCAGCCCATCCAAATAGCCCTGGGCGAAAAATCCCCCAAAATATTGTGGATGATAGTTTTCCCACGGATTTGATAACCGTTACGGGCACCGAAGGCGAATTCCCACCTGTTCAATGAATCTACCTCCTCTTGCATTTACGGCATTAACTGCTTGCATTAACATACCCTTTTGGTCAATTTAAAACTAGCCGGCAAAATTTTTTTAAATTTTTAATTAAATTTGAGTTTTCACTCCATTCAATCCAGTCATAATTCCATTTTCATGGTTTAAAATGTGTGTGTTAATTGTTGATAGTACAAAAACTGTTTATGACTTCGTACGAAAACATTTGGAACTAAAGATAGCAGCTAAGATGAGACTTAAATTGTTCTTTATTCTGTTGTTGATTATTCTAGCAATGGTTTTATTAATGACGAAAGTCAGTGCCAAACGATGGGCTGATGGAGTAGATGGAGTGTGTGCCTAATCACTTTTTATAGTGTTAAATTATACCAATAAAGATGATGTAGCAAGCTTAGCGATAGTTGAATTAAACAAGTAAATTCATTATTTTTGAGATACCAGCTGATCTCAAAGCGTAGAGCTCTGAGATACACTACTCACAATGCAGGCAGCCGAAACTGAGGTTTGCACATACCTATCTATCAAATGTAGACCTCAAAGTATTATAATTCAACTAACTAATCGCCAATTCCACAGCCCAAGCGTACCAAGAGTTATATTGATGAGGTATACCGACTTTTAGAGGAAAAGCCAGGGGTTGAAGAAATATTAATCATGAATCGTTCCGGTGTGCCGATCAAAACGTCAATGGAACGCCAAGACGCACTTCAACATGCATGTCTTTATGAGAATTTGCGGGAAAAGTGTCAGGCATTTCTATCAAAAATGGAGCCACCACAGCTCCTGACCATGTTGCGAGTCCGTACCAGATTCCACGAGGTCCTGCTAACACCTGATGGCAAGATAACCGTTTTGGTAGTGCAAAATCCAAAGGATACACATCTTAAGGTAGAGGATCTAAATCGTCATTCCTCCAATTTTTAAATAATTGCTCCTACATATATCTACGTTGTTAGTCATCCAACTTCTTACACGTAAAACATTCTCACTTTGTACACAGCCCAAACACAACAAACTGTTCATTTATGTGACTACCTGAATATAAATTCAATCAAATAAGTAATAAATAGTCCTCAGAGCTTCAGCTTAAAAACAAAATTTATTCCAAAAACAGATGACATTTTCTGACCAACAGAAAGTAAATATATTCTTGTACTCGTATTTATAAAACACATTTCATTTTCATACTCTTCAGTATGTACAACATAAACGTTAAGTTCTTCTAGAACTAATGTAAAATATTGAATTTGGTTGTCTGTTGTTTATTTAAATGGATTAATCCTTCAATAGGAAACAGTGCCCGAATCAGTGCAGATTTAGCTTGGACAACGTCAAGTCATTCTCTTCAATAGGGGACACCGTTAGTTTCATTTTGTGCTCCTTGGCCATTTTGGATAACATTACAATGTCCGAGTTTATATAGGCACCCCGCAAAAGTGCCACCGACGATTTTTCGGAAGTCTCAAGCTCCTTCACAAGTTCTTCAACACTGGGATTACATTTGGTTTCATCCTTTACTTCTTTAAACTTCTGGCCTGACAACGCACGAGTCCAAATGTCCTGAGATGCCTCTTTGTATTTTTTGATTTTCTTGTCCAGGTCAGTAATCTTAGCACTGATCTCATTGTTATCGGGCCGCTTGGCTTGAGCCTGCATAAAAATACATCGAGCATCCTTATATTCGCCTAAGGCGGACAGGGCGCAACCTTCCTGGTAGAGGGCCTTACAGGGCCTTAGAGGGCTTATTTTCAGTGAGACGCCGCAAGGCTTTCATCGTAATGCACACGCGTTTGGGATTATGCAATTTATTGTAGCAGATCATCAAGTTTTGCTGGAAAAGTTAAAAAAAAACACATAAGTGGGGATGAGCCACGACGCTACAAGTTGCATAGTTACATTGAGAGTGATCAACAGAGCGATTTGCTTGCGCTCATCCTCATCATTGGCTAGACGGCAATAGTTTAGAGAGCTTACGGCCCGCTCGAAGGCAGTGACGGCGTTGCGGTAGCGAAAGCGCTTCACACAGTCCTTGCCATGCATGTGCATGTCTAATGCCTTGGGGTAAACTATTGCAAACTTGTCCCGATCCACAGCGGCCATTGACGCGAAGGCATCTGAGTCCCCGATCAATGTGAAGTGAAGAACTTCGATTTTGAAAAGTCCATCTGAACGTGGTTTAATGCGCGGCGGGCAGCCCATCTCGTGAAATAGCAACTTATAGGATATAATAAATTCGGCTTTTTCATATGGGCGCATGGTAAGTACAGCAGCCTGGAGGCCTTCTAGCACATCGCAACCTGCACCGGTCTCAAAATAGAATTTAGTTCGGCGCATCAATGAGGAATCAAAAGGAGAACTCTCGCCTTCCCAATAACCACTATAGCGCACAGCGACACGTGCCTTGTCTGGCACCAGACCTCGGCCCTGGTGGCCCTCACGTGTGATGCGCTTAAAAATGTTCTCATTGATCGGCTCCATCAATTTTTTGAGTTCCTCGAACGATTGGGTCGATGGAGAAGCGAGCTCTTCTTCATCAACATCTGGAGCGTTATCACAATCTTCCATTTCGTCGACATTAAAGTCATCATCGCCAGCCCCAAATGGCGACTGTTCTACCTCAAATTGTGAGCCAGAGCCAACGAGTTTTCTAGAAGAGTAAGAGGCAGCGTCTAGGCAGCACATGATTGTGCAAATGTATCAAGTTTCGATGCTTGCCCAAGTTGCAGTGGTTCCTTGAGCATTTGAGTGCAATATGAAAAATTATCTTCCATTTTTTCCACACTTTTTCCCAACTTTAACTTGTTTGGGTTAATTACAAAAATGCGCGATAGGCAGTGACACCCTCAGAAATATACCAAGTATATACCGATGAAAAAACGACCTTAGCCCACTTATGACCTCTTTAATTAAACAGGATAACAAATTGAGTTAAACTGCGGAAAATAATACTGTTTGTAAATCTTTTCTCTGAAATTACAAAAAAAAAAAACACGCACACGATATCTTTCACTGTAACAGCGCCAAAATGATTCAATTTTCTTTATTTTTGGTGGAATATTAAAAAACCGCCTTGGGCGACAATGGGTTAATCGTTCCGTCGAGGATGGGAAACCATATTTCTCGATTTTGATTCAAGATATGCTAATTTTAGCCACTCCCTTTTATTGAACTTTTTATATAAATAAAAAAATGTTGTAACGAAAAAGGTCGAACTGCCCACAAAGTTTTTTTTCTACACGATTAGCTACTTTTAAGTACTCCTGAGTACATACATATGTAGATGTGCCAGTTCATAGAACGAATAGATAAAACCACACCATGAAAAACCACGAATTCATTAAACATTTCTAACGCCCCAAATCTATCTGCGTATTTGAAAAGTAATTAAAAAATTTAATTTTTTTTATCTTGTGTGGACGTTGACATGCAATGACTGCATCTTTCAAGAGGCGATGCAGTTACTGCACCGTCAAGTGGCCCGTGTGACACCAGCAGAAGGCTGTTACGCGCGGATCCCAGGCAAAACGCAGCCTTCCTCCCGCCCAACCGACCGAGGGGCGCTGCCGCATGACGCGCGGTGCGTAGCCGAACCAAACGCGAACATGCAAGAAAGATAGCTATTAGACTAACATTCGAGGAAAATTAGTACTAAACTTACTAAGAAACTAAGCATGCAATCAAAGTACAAATACCACTACAGTTACTAATTAATAGAAAGGTGTGTAAGGATTAATAATTTAATAAGAGGAAGAGAATTAGTGGTGGATATAATACGGTAGAGGGAATTATAATCCGAGCATAAGACCCTAAACGGTTCATGCAAGGAATAATTCGATCTACAAAGTGGAAGGAACAACGGTATAAAATTTCTAGTCAGTCTAATAGGAATCGTGAAGTTTATGCGGCTCAACAGATCAGGGCTGTCTATGTCACCCCTGATCAAGTTGTGCATAAATATCACACCAAGCATTTTTCTACGGTTAACTAAGGATGGGAGGTTTACTAATAGTAGTCTACTAGAGTAAGATGGGAGTCTTACACCCGCATCCCAGTTAAGGCCCCGCAGAGCAAAGAGTAAAAAGTTTTTCTGTACTGATTCTATACGGTCCTGGTGTACTTTGTACTGAGGGCACCATACACAGGAGCCGTATTCTAAGATCGGACGAACAAGCGAGGTATAGAGAGTCTTTGTTATATAGGGGTCGTCAAATTCCTTTGACCACCTCTTTATAAACCCAAGCACGCTCATGGCCTTATTTACCATGGTAGAAATGTGTTCGGAAAACTTTAACTTGGGGTCTAACATAAAACCCAGATCATCCACCAGGGTAATTCTCTCAAGAGAACCACCAAATAGGGTGTAAGGAATTAATTTTGTAATAATAAAACGAGGGGGAACGTTGTGAGTTGCTGCGGACGCCGCAACTCTACATTTATACCCGATACTTAGTCAGTATGGCTCCCCTCCGGCAGACGCCACGAATATTAAACGACACGAGAAAGAGTGCGTGCGAGAGAGACAGAAAATCAGTCTGACCGTGACGTCGGGCGCTGCGTAGCCACTGCAAATTGATTTGTTCCTTTTGGCTATAAAAATTATCTGATCTGATCCAGATTCAGCAATCTGATAGATATGGTCGTTATCTATGATTCTGCGTTTTTAGTTTTCTCGAATCTGCAATATTGTGGATGCAACAGATTTTCGTCCTTTGTGTGGGCGGAAGGGGGTGGGGCGAAATTTTGAGATAAACGTTTTATAGTGAGATCTAACAGGAGTGCGGATACTAAATTTGGTTACTCTACCGTTAATAGTCTCTGAGATTTGTGGATGCCCCAGATTTTCGTCCTTTGCGGGGGCGGAAGGGGTGTGGCGAAATTTTGACACAAAACGGTCAAGGTCCGATATCACAGGAGTGTGGATACCAAAATTGGTTGCCCTGGCTCTTATAGGTTCTGAGATCCTTGAACTCATATTTTGCAATTGGCTAAACCGACCATGAAACCTGTGTGTCAGAGAGAGACAGAGCGAGAAAGAATGAAATTGTTTTCTTGATTCTGGCTATAATAATTATACGATCTGGTTCAGATTTTGCACTCTAGAAGATATAGTCATCTTCTACGATTCTGCGTTTTTAGTTTTCTCGTATCGTCGAAATTGTGGATGCCACAGATTTTCGCCCTTTGTGGGGGCGGAAGTGGGGGGGGGGAAGTTTTGAAATATTCTTGTAGCAGTGACATATCACAGAAGTCTGGATCCAAAACATCGTTGCTCTAGCTCTTATAGTCCTTGGGTCGGAAACGATTCCTTCTGGACGTTACACACATCCACTTTTACCACAAATCTAATATACCCCAATACTCATTTTGAGTATCGGGTATAATAAAAGAAAGTTACATAGCCCCTCCCATCAGGTAACCAACCTCTACCAAAGAATTTTCGCACATGTGGCTAATATCAGTTAAATCTGTTAAGGGGGCATGGTGCACATGCCAAGGCCGCCTCAATATATCAATTCGCGTGCCGAAATTTAATAAGTGCTCTCCATAATTAAGCCCTGTTTTTAAAACCCAAAATTTAATCACTGTTACATACAGTTACAGTTAAATAACCCCCGCTTGCATTCAGGTTCGTTGCAGCAATAGAGAACCAATTATAAGCCACCAACAAGACTGATTGCTGATAATAATAATATTTCAGTTTTGCATTTAAATTTTCTCATCGTCATACATACATGACGAGAAAAGTTCTGAATTTTTGAATAATGTGCAATCATTGAGACGGCACACTTCCCAAGTGATGGCACAGTAACTTCGATGGCGCATATCCTCACAAAACGCCAGACGCTGACAGTCTGTAATATATGATTATTATAATGAAAATACAATGAAGATTAGTCGATATTTAATTGGAGTAAAGTAATTACAGTGGGGTACTGGGAGGAGAATATATTAAGGCTTAAGGAATAACACGGAATAAAAGAGCAGTGTTTACATGGTTGGGTGGGTAAACTCGAAATAACAACACCTGAATCCGCGCGGCTATACATATGGCACAATCGACTGGATTTCTGTAACCCCTAACGCCAGGTTGGCAATTAAAATCTTTTTTATGTGTTTAACTAAAACAACTAAAAGATCCAGCCCATCCAAATAGCCCTGGGCGAAAAATCCCCCAAAATATTGTGGATGATAGTTTTCCCACGGATTTGATAACCGTTACGGGCACCGAAGGCGAATTCCCACCTGTTCAATGAATCTACCTCCTCTTGCATTTACGGCATTAACTGCTTGCATTAACATACCCTTTTGGTCAATTTAAAACTAGCCGGCAAAATTTTTTTAAATTTTTAATTAAATTTGAGTTTTCACTCCATTCAATCCAGTCATAATTCCATTTTCATGGTTTAAAATGTGTGTGTTAATTGTTGATAGTACAAAAACTGTTTATGACTTCGTACGAAAACATTTGGAACTAAAGATAGCAGCTAAGATGAGACTTAAATTGTTCTTTATTCTGTTGTTGATTATTCTAGCAATGGTTTTATTAATGACGAAAGTCAGTGCCAAACGATGGGCTGATGGAGTAGATGGAGTGTGTGCCTAATCACTTTTTATAGTGTTAAATTATACCAATAAAGATGATGTAGCAAGCTTAGCGATACTTGAATTAAACAAGTAAATTCATTATTTTTGAGATACCAGCTGATCTCAAAGCGTAGAGCTCTGAGATACACTACTCACAATGCAGGCAGCCGAAACTGAGGTTTGCACATACCTATCTATCAAATGTAGACCTCAAAGTATTATAATTCAACTAACTAATCGCCAATTCCACAGCCCAAGCGTACCAAGAGTTATATTGATGAGGTATACCGACTTTTAGAGGAAAAGCCAGGGGTTGAAGAAATATTAATCATGAATCGTTCCGGTGTGCCGATCAAAACGTCAATGGAACGCCAAGACGCACTTCAACATGCCTGTCTTTATGAGAATTTGCGGGAAAAGTGTCAGGCATTTCTATCAAAAATGGAGCCACCACAGCTCCTGACCATGTTGCGAGTCCGTACCAGATTCCACGAGGTCCTGCTAACACCTGATGGCAAGATAACCGTTTTGGTAGTGCAAAATCCAAAGGATACACATCTTAAGGTAGAGGATCTAAATCGTCATTCCTCCAATTTTTAAATAATTGCTCCTACATATATCTACGTTGTTAGTCATCCAACTTCTTACACGTAAAACATTCTCACTTTGTACACAGCCCAAACACAACAAACTGTTCATTTATGTGACTACCTGAATATAAATTCAATCAAATAAGTAATAAATAGTCCTCAGAGCTTCAGCTTAAAAACAAAATTTATTCCAAAAACAGATGACATTTTCTGACCAACAGAAAGTAAATATATTCTTGTACTCGTATTTATAAAACACATTTCATTTTCATACTCTTCAGTATGTACAACATAAACGTTAAGTTCTTCTAGAACTAATGTAAAATATTGAATTTGCAGATTTAGCTTGGACAACGTCAAGTCATTCTCGTCAATAGGGGACACCGTTAGTTTCATTTTGTGCTCCTTGGCCATTTTGGATAACATTACAATGTCCGAGTTTATATAGGCACCCCGCAAAAGTGCCACCGACGATTTTTCGGAAGTCTCAAGCTCCTTCACAAGTTCTTCAACACTGGGATTACATTTGGTTTCATCCTTTACTTCTTTAAACTTCTGGCCTGACAACGCACGAGTCCAAATGTCCTGAGATGCCTCTTTGTATTTTTTGATTTTCTTGTCCAGGTCAGTAATCTTAGCACTGATCTCATTGTTATCGGGCCGCTTGGCTTGAGCCTGCATAAAAATACATCGAGCATCCTTATATTCGCCTAAGGCGGACAGGGCGCAACCTTCCTGGTAGAGGGCCTTACAGGGCCTTAGAGGGCTTATTTTCAGTGAGACGCCGCAAGGCTTTCATCGTAATGCACACGCGTTTGGGATTATGCAATTTATTGTAGCAGATCATCAAGTTTTGCTGGAAAAGTTAAAAAAAAAAACACATAAGTGGGGATGAGCCACGACGCTACAAGTTGCATAGTTACATTGAGAGTGATCAACAGAGCGATTTGCTTGCGCTCATCCTCATCATTGGCTAGACGGCAATAGTTTAGAGAGCTTACGGCCCGCTCGAAGGCAGTGACGGCGTTGCGGTAGCGAAAGCGCTTCACACAGTCCTTGCCATGCATGTGCATGTCTAATGCCTTGGGGTAAACTATTGCAAACTTGTCCCGATCCACAGCGGCCATTGACGCGAAGGCATCTGAGTCCCCGATCAATGTGAAGTGAAGAACTTCGATTTTGAAAAGTCCATCTGAACGTGGTTTAATGCGCGGCGGGCAGCCCATCTCGTGAAATAGCAACTTATAGGATATAATAAATTCGGATTTTTCATATGGGCGCATGGTAAGTACAGCAGCCTGGAGGCCTTCTAGCACATCGCAACCTGCACCGGTCTCAAAATAGAATTTAGTTCGGCGCATCAATGAGGAATCAAAAGGAGAACTCTCGCCTTCCCAATAACCACTATAGCGCACAGCGACACGTGCCTTGTCTGGCACCAGACCTCGGCCCTGGTGGCCCTCACGTGTGATGCGCTTAAAAATGTTCTCATTGATCGGCTCCATCAATTTTTTGAGTTCCTCGAACGATTGGGTCGATGGAGAAGCGAGCTCTTCTTCATCAACATCTGGAGCGTTATCACAATCTTCCATTTCGTCGACATTAAAGTCATCATCGCCAGCCCCAAATGGCGACTGTTCTACCTCAAATTGTGAGCCAGAGCCAACGAGTTTTCTAGAAAAGTAAGAGGCAGCGTCTAGGCAGCACATGATTGTGCAAATGTATCAAATTTCGATGCTTACCCAAGTTGCAGTGGTTCCTTGAGCATTTGAGTGCAATATGAAAAATTATCTTCCATTTTTTCCACACTTTTTCCCAACTTTAACTTGTTTGGGTTAATTACAAAAAAGCGCGCTAGGCAGTGACACCCTCAGAAATATACCAAGTATATACCGATGAAAAAACGACCTTAGCACACTTATGACCTCTTTAATTAAACAGGATAACAAATTGAGTTAAACTGCGGAAAATAATACTGTTTGTAAATCTTTTCTCTGAAATTACAAAAAAAAAAAAACACACACACGATATCTTTCACTGTAACATCGCCAAAATGATTCAATTTTCTTTATTTTTGGTGGAATATTTAAAAACCGCCTTGGGCGACAATGGGTTAATCGTTCCGTCGAGGATGGGAAACCATATTTCTCGATTTTGATTCTAGATATGCTAATTTTAGCCACTCCCTTTTATTGAACTTTTAATATAAATAAAAAAATGTTGTAACGAAAAAGGTCGAACTGCCCACAAAGTTTTTTTTCTACACGATTAGCTACTTTTAAGTACTCCTGAGTACATATGTAGATGTGGCAGTTCATAGAACGAATAGATAAAACCACACCATGAAAAACCACGAATTCATTAAACATTTCTAACGCCCCAAATCTATCTGCGTATTTGAAAAGTAATTAAAAAATTTAATTTTGTAATAATAAAACGAGGGGGAACGTTGTGAGTTGCTGCGGACGCCGCAACTCTACATTTATACCCGATACTTAGTCAGTATGGCTCCCCTCCGGCAGACGCCGCGAATATTAAACGACACGAGAAAGAGTGCGTGCGAGAGAGACAGAAAATCAGTCTGACCGTGACGTCGGGCGCTGCGTAGCCACTGCAAATTGATTTGTTCCTTTTGGCTATAAAAATGATCTGATCTGATCTGATCCAGATTCAGCAATCTGATAGATATGGTCGTTATCTATGATTCTGCGTTTTTAGTTTTCTCGAATCGTCGAAATTGTGGATGCCACAGATTTTCGCCCGTTGTGTGGTCGGAAGTGTGGGGGGGGGGGGGGGGCAAAGTTTTGAAATATTCTTGTAGCAGTGACATATCACAGAAGTCTGGATCCAAAACATCGTTGCTCTAGCTCTTATAGTCTTTGAGCACTAGGCGCTGAAGGGGACGGACAGACGGACGGACGGACAGACGGACAGACATTCAGGGCTCAATCGCCTCGGCTATTGATGCTGATCCAGAATATATATACTTTATTGGGTCGGAAACGATTCCTTCTGGACGTTACACACATCCACTTTTACCACAAATCTAATATACCCCAATACTCATTTTGAGTATCGGGTATAATAAAAGAAAGTTACATAGCCCCTCCCATCAGGTAACCAACCTCTACCAAAGAATTTTCGCACATGTGGCTAATATCAGTTAAATCTGTTAAGGGGGCATGGTGCACATGCCAAGGCCGCCTCAATATATCAATTCGCGTGCCGAAATTTAATAAGTGCTCTCCAGAATTAAGCCCTGTTTTTAAAACCCAAAATTTAATCACTGTTACATACAGTTACAGTTAAATAACCCCCGCTTGCATGCAGGTTCGTTGCAGCAATAGAGAACCAATTATAAGCCACCAACAAGACTGATTGCTGATAATAATAATATTTCAGTTTTGCATTTAAATTTTCTCATCGTCATACATACATGACGAGAAAAGTTCTGAATTTTTGAATAATATGCAATCATTGAGACGGCACACTTCCCAAGTGATGGCTCAGTAACTTCGATGGCGCATATCCTCACAAAACGCCAGACGCTGACAGTCTGTAATATATGATTATTATAATGAAAATACAATGAAGATTAGTCGATATTTAATTGGAGTAAAGTAATTACAGTGGGGTACTGGGAGGAGAATATATTAAGGATTAAGGAATAACACGGAATAAAAGAGCAGTGTTTACATGGTTGGGTGGGTAAACTCGAAATAACAACACCTGAATCCGCGCGGCTATACATATGACACAATCGACTGGATTTCTGTAACCCCTAACGCCAGGTTGGCAATTAAAATCTTTTTTATGTGTTTAACTAGAACAACTAAAAGATCCAGCCCATCCAAATAGCCCTGGGCGAAAGATCCCCCAAAATATTGTGGAGGGAAACAAGGATGATAGTTTTCCCACGGATTTGATAACCGTTACGGGCACCGAAGGCGAATTCCCACCTGTTCAATGAATCTACCTCCTCTTGCATTTACGGCATTAATTATTGTAAAATTAACCCGGCCAAATAGAGGGGCACCCGCCGCTCTCAGCGATTCATTTCAAAAACGCAATCAAATTTGAAATTTGAGTCTTTGTCTCCGGGCGGTCACGAGCCCTATGTCATCAAAAGAGTCTGCGAGACTCAACGCGCAGCACCAAACAGGTCTCTCCACAAAAATCGGAAATTTGTGAATTTTGTTGAGCAAGCAGTCCAAACTTAAATAAACTGCTTGCATTAACATACCCTTTTGGTCAATTTAAAACTAGCCGGCAAAATTTTTTTAAATTTTTAATTAAATTTGAGTTTTCACTCCATTCAATCCAGTCATAATTCCATTTTCGTGGTTTAAAATGTGTGTGTTAATTGTTGATAGTACAAAAACTGTTTATGACTTCGTACGAAAACATTTGGAACTAAAGATAGCAGCTAAGATGAGACTTAAATTGTTCTTTATTCTGTTGTTGATTATTCTAGCAATGGTTTTATTAATGACGAAAGTCAGTGCCAAACGATGGGCTGATGGAGTAGATGGAGTGTGTGCCTAATCACTTTTTATAGTGTTAAATTATACCAATAAAGATGATGTAGCAAGCTTAGCGATAGTTGAATTAAACAAGTAAATTCATTATTTTTGAGATACCAGCTGATCTCAAAGCGTAGAGCTCTGAGATACACTACTCACACTACTCAGCCGAAACTGAGGTTTGCACATACCTATCTATCAAATGTAGACCTCAAAGTATTATAATTCAACTAACTAATCGCCAATTCCACAGCCCAAGCGTACCAAGAGTTATATTGATGAGGTATACCGACTTTTAGAGGAAAAGCCAGGGGTTGAAGAAATATTAATCATGAATCGTTCCGGTGTGCCGATCAAAACGTCAATGGAACGCCAAGACGCACTTCAACATGCCTGTCTTTATGAGAATTTGCGGGAAAAGTGTCAGGCATTTCTATCAAAAATGGAGCCACCACAGCTCCTGACCATGTTGCGAGTCCGTACCAGATTCCACGAGGTCCTGCTAACACCTGATGGCAAGATAACCGTTTTGGTAGTGCAAAATCCAAAGGATACACATCTTAAGGTAGAGGATCTAAATCGTCATTCCTCCAATTTTTAAATAATTGCTCCTACATATATCTACGTTGTTAGTCATCCAACTTCTTACACGTAAAACATTCTCACTTTGTACACAGCCCAAACACAACAAACTGTTCATTTATGTGACTACCTGAATATAAATTCAATCAAATAAGTAATAAATAGTCCTCAGAGCTTCAGCTTAAAAACAAAATTTATTCCAAAAACAGATGACATTTTCTGACCAACAGAAAGTAAATATATTCTTGTACTCGTATTTATAAAACACATTTCATTTTCATACTCTTCAGTATGTACAACATAAACGTTAAGTTCTTCTAGAACTAATGTTAAATATTGAATTTGGTTGTCTGTTGTTTATTTAAATGGATTAATCCTTCAATGGGAAACAGTGCCCGAATCAGTGCAGATTTAGCTTGGACAACGTCAAGTCATTCTCGTCAATAGGGGACACCGTTAGTTTCATTTTGTGCTCCTTGGCCATTTTGGATAACATTACAATGTCCGAGTTTATATAGGCATCCCGCAAAAGTGCCACCGACGATTTTTCGGAAGTCTCAAGCTCCTTCACAAGTTCTTCAACACTGGGATTACATTTGGTTTCATCCTTTACTTCTTTAAACTTCTGGCCTGACAACGCACGAGTCCAAATGTCCTGAGATGCCTCTTTGTATTTTTTGATTTTCTTGTCCAGGTCAGTAATCTTAGCACTGATCTCATTGTTATCGGGCCGCTTGGCTTGAGCCTGCATAAAAATACATCGAGCATCCTTATATTCGCCTAAGGCGGACAGGGCGCAACCTTCCTGGTAGAGGGCCTTACAGGGCCTTAGAGGGCTTATTTTCAGTGAGACGCCGCAAGGCTTTCATCGTAATGCACACGCGTTTGGGATTATGCAATTTATTGTAGCAGATCATCAAGTTTTGCTGGAAAAGTTTAAAAAAAACACATAAGTGGGGATGAGCCACGACGCTACAAGTTGCATAGTTACATTGAGAGTGATCAACAGAGCGATTTGCTTGCGCTCATCCTCATCATTGGCTAGACGGCAATAGTTTAGAGAGCTTACGGCCCGTTCGAAGGCAGTGACGGCGTTGCGGTAGCGAAAGCGCTTCACACAGTCCTTGCAATGCATGTGCATGTCTAATGCCTTGGGGTAAACTATTGCAAACTTGTCCCGATCCACAGCGGCCATTGACGCGAAGGCATCTGAGTCCCCGATCAATGTGAAGTGAAGAACTTCGATTTTGAAAAGTCCATCTGAACGTGGTTTAATGCGCGGCGGGCAGCCCATCTCGTGAAATAGCAACTTATAGGATATAATAAATTCGGCTTTTTCATATGGGCGCATGGTAAGTACAGCAGCCTGGAGGCCTTCTAGCACATCGCAACCTGCACCGGTCTCAAAATAGAATTTAGTTCGGCGCATCAATGAGGAATCAAAAGGAGAACTCTCGCCTTCCCAATAACCACTATAGCGCACAGCGACACGTGCCTTGTCTGGCACCAGACCTCGGCCCTGGTGGCCCTCACGTGTGATGCTCTTAAAAATGTTCTCATTGATCGGCTCCATCAATTTTTTGAGTTCCTCGAACGATTGGGTCGATGGAGAAGCGAGCTCTTCTTCATCAACATCTGGAGCGTTATCACAATCTTCCATTTCGTCGACATTAAAGTCATCATCGCCAGCCCCAAATGGCGACTGTTCTACCTCAAATTGTGAGCCAGAGCCAACGAGTTTTCTAGAAGAGTAAGAGGCAGCGTCTAGGCAGCACATGATTGTGCAAATGTATCAAGTTTCGATGCTTGCCCAAGTTGCAGTGGTTCCTTGAGCATTTGAGTGCAATATGAAAAATTATCTTCCATTTTTTCCACACTTTTTCCCAACTTTAACTTGTTTGGGTTAATTACAAAAATGCGCGATAGGCAGTGACACCCTCAGAAATATACCAAGTATATACCGATGAAAAAACGACCTTAGCCCACTTATGACCTCTTTAATTAAACAGGATAACAAATTGAGTTAAACTGCGGAAAATAATACTGTTTGTAAATCTTTTCTCTGAAATTACAAAAAAAAAAAAAAACACACACACGATATCTTTCACTGTAACAGCGCCAAAATGATTCAATTTTCTTTATTTTTGGTGGAATATTAAAAAACCGCCTTGGGCGACAATGGGTTAATCGTTCCGTCGAGGATGGGAAACCATATTTCTCGATTTTGATTTAAGATACGCTAATTTTAGCCACTCCCTTTTATTGAACTTTTTATATAAATAAAAAAATGTTGTAACGAAAAAGGTCGATCTGCCCACAAAGTTTTTTTTCTACACGATTAGCTACTTTTAAGTACTCCTGAGTACATACATATGTAGATGTGCCAGTTCATAGAACGAATAGATAAAACCACGCCATGAAAAACCACGAATTCATTAAACATTTCTAACGCCCCAAATCTATCTGCGTATTTGAAAAGTAATTAAAAAATTTAATTTTGTAATAATAAAACGAGGGGGAACGTTGTGAGCTGCTGCGGACGCCGCAACTCTACATTTATACCCGATACTTAGACAGTATGGCTCCCCTCCGGCAGACGCCGCGAATATTAAACGACACGAGAAAGAGTGCGTGCGAGAGAGACAGAAAATCAGTCTGACCGTGACGTCGGGCGCTGCGTAGCCACTGCAAATTAATTTGTTCCTTTTGGCTATAAAAATTATCTGATCTGATCCAGATTCAGCAATCTGATAGATATGGTCGTTATCTATGATTCTGCGTTTTTAGTTTTCTCGAATCTGCAATATTGTGGATGCAACAGATTTTCGTCCTTTGTGTGGGTGGAAGGGGGTGGGGCGAAATTTGAGATAAACGTTTTATAGTGAGATCTAACAGGAGTGCGGATACTAAATTTGGTTACTCTACCGTTAATAGTCTCTGAGATTTGTGGATGCCCCAGATTTTCGTCCTTTGCGGGGGCGGAAGGGGGTGTGGCGAAATTTTGACACAAAACGGTCAAGGTCCGATATCACAGGAGTGTGGATACCAAAATTGGTTGCCCTGGCTCTTATAGGTTCTGAGATCCTTGAACTCATATTTTGCAATTGGCTAAACCCACCATGAAACCTGTGTGTCAGAGAGAGACAGAGCGAGAAAGAATGAAATTGTTTTCTTTATTCTGGCTATAATCATTATACGATCTGGTTCAGATTTTGCACTCTAGAAGATATAGTCATCTTCTACGATTCTGCGTTTTTAGTTTTCTCGTATCGTCGAAATTGTGGATGCCACAGATTTTCGCCCTTTGTGGTGGCGGAAGTGGTGGGGGGGGGGAAGTTTTGAAATATTCTTGTAGCAGTGACATATCACAGAAGTCTGGATCCAAAACATCGTTGCTCTAGTTCTTATAGTCTTTGAGCACTAGGCGCTGAAGGGGACGGACAGACGGACAGACATTCAGGGCATAATCGCCTCGGCTATTGATGCTGATCCAGAATATATATACTTTATTGGGTCGGAAACGATTCCTTCTGGACGTTACACACATCCACTTTTACCACAAATCTAATATACCCCAATACTCATTTTGAGTATCGGGTATAATAAAAGAAAGTTACATAGCCCCTCCCATCAGGTAACCAACCTCTACCAAAGAATTTTCGCACATGTGGCTAATATCAGTTAAATCTGTTAAGGGGGCATGGTGCACATGCCAAGGCCGCCTCAATATATCAATTCGCGTGCCGAAATTTAATAAGTGCTCTCCAGAATTAAGCCCTGTTTTTAAAACCCAAAATTTAATCACTGTTACATACAGTTACAGTTAAATAACCCCCGCTTGCATGCAGGTTCGTTGCAGCAATAGAGAACCAATTATAAGCCACCAACAAGACTGATTGCTGATAATAATAATATTTCAGTTTTGCATTTAAATTTTCTCATCGTCATACATACATGACGAGAAAAGTTCTGAATTTTTGAATAATGTGCAATCATGCAATCATCGTAACTTCGATGGCGCATATCCTCACAAAACGCCAGACGCTGACAGTCTGTAATATATGATTATTATAATGAAAATACAATGAAGATTAGTCGATATTTAATTGGAGTAAAGTAATTACAGTGGGGTACTGGGAGGAGAATATATTAAGGCTTAAGGAATAACACGGAATAAAAGAGCAGTGTTTACATGGTTGGGTGGGTAAACTCGAAATAACAACACCTGAATCCGCGCGGCTATACATATGACACAATCGACTGGATTTCTGTAACCCCTAACGCCAGGTTGGCAATTAAAATCTTTTTTATGTGTTTAACTAGAACAACTAAAAGATCCAGCCCATCCAAATAGCCCTGGGCGAAAGATCCCCCAAAATATTGTGGAGGGAAACAAGGATGATAGTTTTCCCACGGATTTGATAACCGTTACGGGCACCGAAGGCGAATTCCCACCTGTTCAATGAATCTACCTCCTCTTGCATTTACGGCATTAATTATTGTAAAATTAACCCGGCCAAATAGAGGGGCACCCGCCGCTCTCAGCGATTCATTTCAAAAACGCAATCAAATTTGAATTTTGAGTCTTTGTCTCCGGGCGGTCACGAGCCCTATGTCATCAAAAGAATCTGCGAGACTCAACGCGCAGCACCAAACAGGTCTCTCCACAAAAATCGGAAATTTGTGAATTTTGTTGAGCAAGCAGTCCACACTTAAATAAACTGCTTGCATTAACATACCCTTTTGGTCAATTTAAAACTAGCCGGCAAAATTTTTTTAAATTTTTAATTAAATTTGAGTTTTCACTCCATTCAATCCAGTCATAATTCCATTTTCGTGGTTTAAAATGTGTGTGTTAATTGTTGATAGTACAAAAACTGTTTATGACTTCGTACGAAAACATTTGGAACTAAAGATAGCAGCTAAGATGAGACTTAAATTGTTCTTTATTCTGTTGTTGATTATTCTAGCAATGGTTTTATTTATGACGAAAGTCAGTGCCAAACGATGGGCTGATGGAGTAGATGGAGTGTGTGCCTAATCACTTTTTATAGTGTTAAATTATACCAATAAAGATGATGTAGCAAGCTTAGCGATAGTTGATTTAAACAAGTAAATTCATTATTTTTGAGATACCAGCTGATCTCAAAGCGAGAGCTCCGAAACTGAGGTTTGCACATACCTATCTATCAAATGTAGACCTCAAAGTATTATAATTCAACTAACTAATCGCCAATTCCACAGCCCAAGCGTACCAAGAGTTATATTGATGAGGTATACCGACTTTTAGAGGAAAAGCCAGGGGTTGAAGAAATATTAATCATGAATCGTTCCGGTGTGCCGATCAAAACGTCAATGGAACGCCAAGACGCAATTCAACATGCCTGTCTTTATGAGAATTTGCGTGAAAAGTGTCTGGCATTTCTATCAAAAATGGAGCCACCACAGCTCCTGACCATGTTGCGAGTCCGTACCAGATTCCACGAGGTCCTGCTAACACCTGATGGCAAGATAACCGTTTTGGTAGTGCAAAATCAAAAGGATACACATCTTAAGGTAGAGGATCTAAATCGTCATTCCTCCAATTTTTAAATAATTGCTCCTACATATATCTACGTTGTTAGTCATCCAACTTCTTACACGTAAAACATTCTCACTTTGTACACAGCCCAAACACAACAAACTGTTCATTTATGTGACTACCTGAATATAAATTCAATCAAATAAGTAATAAATAGTCCTCAGAGCTTCAGCTTAAAAACAACATTTATTCCAAAAACAGATGACATTTTCTGACCAACAGAAAGTAAATATATTCTTGTACTCGTATTTATAAAACACATTTCATTTTCATACTCTTCAGTATGTACAACATAAACGTTAAGTTCTTCTAGAACTAATGTAAAATATTGAATTTGGTTGTCTGTTGTTTATTTAAATGGATTAATCCTTCAATGGGAAACAGTGCCCGAATCAGTGCAGATTTAGCTTGGACAACGTCAAGTCATTCTCGTCAATAGGGGACACCGTTATTTTCATTTTGTGCTCCTTGGCCATTTTGAATAACATTACAATGTCCGAGTTTATATAGGCACCCCGCAAAAGTGCCACCGACGATTTTTCGGAAGTCTCAAGCTCCTTCACAAGTTCTTCAACACTGGGATTACATTTGGTTTCATCCTTTACTTCTTTAAACTTCTGGCCTGACAACGCACGAGTCCAAATGTCCTGAGATGCCTCTTTGTATTTTTTGATTTTCTTGTCCAGGTCAGTAATCTTAGCACTGATCTCATTGTTATCGGGCTGCTTGGCTTGAGCCTGCATAAAAATACACCGAGCATCCTTATATTCGCCTAAGGCGGACAGGGCGCAACCTTCCTGGTAGAGGGCCTTACAGGGCCTTAGAGGGCTTATTTTCAGTGAGACGCCGCAAGGCTTTCATCGTAATGCACACGCGTTTGGGATTATGCAATTTATTGTAGCAGATCATCAAGTTTTGCTGGAAAAGTTAAAAAAAAACACATAAGTGGGGATGAGCCACGACGCTACAAGTTGCAAAGTTACATTGAGAGTGATCAACAGAGCGATTTGCTTGCGCTCATCCTCATCATTGGCTAGACGGCAATAGTTTAGAGAGCTTACGGCCCGCTCGAAGGCAGTGACGGCGTTGCGGTAGCGAAAGCGCTTCACACAGTCCTTGCCATGCATGTGCATGTCTAATGCCTTGGGGTAAACTATTGCAAACTTGTCCCGATCCACAGCGGCCATTGACGCGAAGGCATCTGAGTCCCCGATCAATGTGAAGTGAAGAACTTCGATTTTGAAAAGTCCATCTGAACGTGGTTTAATGCGCGGCGGGCAGCCCATCTCGTGAAATAGCAACTTATAGGATATAATAAATTCGGCTTTTTCATATGGGCGCATGGTAAGTACAGCAGCCTGGAGGCCTTCTAGCACATCGCAACCTGCACCGGTCTCAAAATAGAATTTAGTTCGGCGCATCAATGAGGAATCAAAAGGAGAACTCTCGCCTTCCCAATAACCACTATAGCGCACAGCGACACGTGCCTTGTCTGGCACCAGACCTCGGCCCTGGTGGCCCTCACGTGTGATGCGCTTAAAAATGTTCTCATTGATCGGCTTCATCAATTTTTTGAGTTCCTCGAACGATTGGGTCGATGGAGAAGCGAGCTCTTCTTCATCAACATCTGGAGCGTTATCACAATCTTCCATTTCGTCGACATTAAAGTCATCATCGCCAGCCCCAAATGGCGACTGTTCTACCTCAAATTGTGAGCCAGAGCCAACGAGTTTTCTAGAAGAGTAAGAGGCAGCGTCTAGGCAGCACATGATTGTGCAAATGTATCAAATTTCGATGCTTGCCGAAGTTGCAGTGGTTCCTTGAGCATTTGAGTGCAATATGAAAAATTATCTTCCATTTTTTCCACACTTTTTCCCAACTTTAACTTGTTGGGGTTAATTACAAAAATGCGCGATAGGCAGTGACACCCTCAGAAATATACCAAGTATATACCGATGAAAAAACGACCTTAGCCCACTTATGACCTCTTTAATTAAACAGGATAACAAATTGAGTTAAACTGCGGAAAATAATACTGTTTGTAAATCTTTTCTTTGAAATTACAAAAAAAAAAAACACGCACACGATATCTTTCACTGTAACAGCGCCAAAATGATTCAATTTTCTTTATTTTTGGTGGAATATTAAAAAACCGCCTTGGGCGACAATGGGTTAATCGTTCCGTCGAGGATGGGAAACCATATTTCTCGATTTTGATTTAAGATACGCTAATTTTAGCCACTCCCTTTTATTGAACTTTTTATATAAATAAAAAAATGTTGTAACGAAAAAGGTCGAACTGCCCACAAAGTTTTTTTTCTACACGATTAGCTACTTTTAAGTACTCCTGAGTACATATGTAGATGTGGCAGTTCATAGAACGAATAGATAAAACCACACCATGAAAAACCACGAATTCATTAAACATTTCTAACGCCCCAAATCTATCTGCGTATTTGAAAAGTAATTAAAAAATTTAATTTTGTAATAATAAAACGAGGGGGAACGTTGTGAGTTGCTGCGGACGCCGCAACTCTACATTTATACCCGATACTTAGTCAGTATGGCTCCCCTCCGGCAGACGCCGCGAATATTAAACGACACGAGAAAGAGTGCGTGCGAGAGAGACAGAAAATCAGTCTGACCGTGACGTCGGGCGCTGCGTAGCCACTGCAAATTGATTTGTTCCTTTTGGCTATAAAAATTATCTGATCTGATCCAGATTCAGCAATCTGATAGATATGGTCGTTATCTATGATTCTGCGTTTTTAGTTTTCTCGAATCTGCAATATTGTGGATGCAACAGATTTTCGTCCTTTGTGTGGGTGGAAGGGGGTGGGGCGAAATTTTGAGATAACCGTTTTATAGTGAGATCTAACAGGAGTGCGGATACTAAATTTGGTTACTCTACCGTTAATAGTCTCTGAGATTTGTGGATGCCCCAGATTTTCGTCCTTTGCGGGGGCGGAAGGTGGTGTGGCGAAATTTTGACACAAAACGGTCAAGTCCGATATCACAGGAGTGTGGATACCAAAATTGGTTGCCCTGGCTCTTATAGGTTCTGAGATCCTTGAACTCATATTTTGCAATTGGCTAAACCGACCATGAAACCTGTGTGTCAGAGAGAGACAGAGCGAGAAAGAATGAAATTGTTTTCTTGATTCTGGCTATAATAATTATACGATCTGGTTCAGATTTTGCACTCTAGAAGATATAGTCATCTTCTACGATTCTGCGTTTTTAGTTTTCTCGTATCGTCGAAATTGTGGATGCCACAGATTTTCGCCCTTTGTGGTGGCGGAAGTGGGGGGGGGGGGGGGGGAAAGTTTTGAAATATTCTTGTAGCAGTGACATATCACAGAAGTCTGCATCCAAAACATCGTTTCTCTAGCTCTTATAGTCTTTGAGCACTAGGCGCTGAAGGGGACGGACAGACGGACAGACATTCAGGGCTTAATCGCCTCGGCTATTGATGCTGATCCAGAATATATATACTTTATTGGGTCGGAAACGATTCCTTCTGGACGTTACACACATCCACTTTTACCACAAATCTAATATACCCCAATACTCATTTTGAGTATCGGGTATAATAAAAGAAAGTTACATAGCCCCTCCCATCAGGTAACCAACCTCTACCAAAGAATTTTCGCACATGTGGCTAATATCAGTTAAATCTGTTAAGGGGGCATGGTGCACATGCCAAGGCCGCCTCAATATATCAATTCGCGTGCCGAAATTTAATAAGTGCTCTCCAGAATTAAGCCCTGTTTTTAAAACCCAAAATTTAATCACTGTTACATACAGTTACAGTTAAATAACCCCGCTTGCATGCAGGTTCGTTGCAGCAATAGAGAACCAATTATAAGCCACCAACAAGACTGATTGCTGATAATAATAATATTTCAGTTTTGCATTTAAATTTTCTCATCGTCATACATACATGACGAGAAAAGTTCTGAATTTTTGAATAATGTGCAATCATTGAGACGGCACACTTCATAAGTGATGGCTCAGTAACTTCGATGGCGCATATCCTCACAAAACGCCAGACGCTGACAGTCTGTAATATATGATTATTATAATGAAAATACAATGAAGATTAGTCGATATTTAATTGGAGTAAAGTAATTACAGTGGGGTACTGGGAGGAGAATATATTAAGGCTTAAGGAATAACACGGAATAAAAGAGCAGTGTTTACATGGTTGGGTGGGTAAACTCGAAATAACAACACCTGAATCCGCGCGGCTATACATATGACACAATCGACTGGATTTCTGTAACCCCTAACGCCAGGTTGGCAATTAAAATCTTTTTTATGTGTTTAACTAGAACAACTAAAAGATCCAGCCCATCCAAATAGCCCTGGGCGAAAGATCCCCCAAAATATTGTGGAGGGAAACAAGGATGATAGTTTTCCCACGGATTTGATAACCGTTACGGGCACCGAAGGCGAATTCCCACCTGTTCAATGAATCTACCTCCTCTTGCATTTACGGCATTAATTATTGTAAAATTAACCCGGCCAAATAGAGGGGCACCCGCCGCTCTCAGCGATTCATTTCAAAAACGCAATCAAATTTGAAATTTGAGTCTTTGTCTCCGGGCGGTCACGAGCCCTATGTCATCAAAAGAGTCTGCGAGACTCAACGCGCAGCACCAAACAGGTCTCTCCACAAAAATCGGAAATTTGTGAATTTTGTTGAGCAAGCAGTCCAAACTTAAATAAACTGCTTGCATTAACATACCCTTTTGGTCAATTTAAAACTAGCCGGCAAAATTTTTTTAAATTTTTAATTAAATTTGAGTTTTCACTCCATTCAATCCAGTCATAATTCCATTTTCGTGGTTTAAAATGTGTGTGTTAATTGTTGATAGTACAAAAACTGTTTATGACTTCGTACGAAAACATTTGGAACTAAAGATAGCAGCTAAGATGAGACTTAAATTGTTCTTTATTCTGTTGTTGATTATTCTAGCAATGGTTTTATTTATGACGAAAGTCAGTGCCAAACGATGGGCTGATGGAGTAGATGGAGTGTGTGCCTAATCACTTTTTATAGTGTTAAATTATACCAATAAAGATGATGTAGCAAGCTTAGCGATAGTTGATTTAAACAAGTAAATTCATTATTTTTGAGATACCAGCTGATCTCAAAGCGAGAGCTCCGAAACTGAGGTTTGCACATACCTATCTATCAAATGTAGACCTCAAAGTATTATAATTCAACTAACTAATCGCCAATTCCACAGCCCAAGCGTACCAAGAGTTATATTGATGAGGTATACCGACTTTTAGAGGAAAAGCCAGGGGTTGAAGAAATATTAATCATGAATCGTTCCGGTGTGCCGATCAAAACGTCAATGGAACGCCAAGACGCAATTCAACATGCCTGTCTTTATGAGAATTTGCGTGAAAAGTGTCTGGCATTTCTATCAAAAATGGAGCCACCACAGCTCCTGACCATGTTGCGAGTCCGTACCAGATTCCACGAGGTCCTGCTAACACCTGATGGCAAGATAACCGTTTTGGTAGTGCAAAATCCAAAGGATACACATCTTAAGGTAGAGGATCTAAATCGTCATTCCTCCAATTTTTAAATAATTGCTCCTACATATATCTACGTTGTTAGTCATCCAACTTCTTACACGTAAAACATTCTTCTCACTTTGTACACAGCCCAAACACAACAAACTGTTCATTTATGTGACTACCTGAATATAAATTCAATCAAATAAGTAATAAATAGTCCTCAGAGCTTCAGCTTAAAAACAACATTTATTCCAAAAACAGATGACATTTTCTGACCAACAGAAAGTAAATATATTCTTGTACTCGTATTTATAAAACACATTTCATTTTCATACTCTTCAGTATGTACAACATAAACGTTAAGTTCTTCTAGAACTAATGTAAAATATTGAATTTGGTTGTCTGTTGTTTATTTAAATGGATTAATCCTTCAATGGGAAACAGTGCCCGAATCAGTGCAGATTTAGCTTGGACAACGTCAAGTCATTCTCGTCAATAGGGGACACCGTTATTTTCATTTTGTGCTCCTTGGCCATTTTGAATAACATTACAATGTCCGAGTTTATATAGGCACCCCGCAAAAGTGCCACCGACGATTTTTCGGAAGTCTCAAGCTCCTTCACAAGTTCTTCAACACTGGGATTACATTTGGTTTCATCCTTTACTTCTTTAAACTTCTGGCCTGACAACGCACGAGTCCAAATGTCCTGAGATGCCTCTTTGTATTTTTTGATTTTCTTGTCCAGGTCAGTAATCTTAGCACTGATCTCATTGTTATCGGGCTGCTTGGCTTGAGCCTGCATAAAAATACACCGAGCATCCTTATATTCGCCTAAGGCGGACAGGGCGCAACCTTCCTGGTAGAGGGCCTTACAAGGCCTTAGAGGGCTTATTTTCAGTGAGACGCCGCAAGGCTTTCATCGTAATGCACACGCGTTTGGGATTATGCAATTTATTGTAGCAGATCATCAAGTTTTGCTGGAAAAGTTAAAAAAAAACACATAAGTGGGGATGAGCCACGACGCTACAAGTTGCAAAGTTACATTGAGAGTGATCAACAGAGCGATTTGCTTGCGCTCATCCTCATCAGACGGCAATAGTTTAGAGAGCTTACGGCCCGCTCGAAGGCAGTGACGGCGTTGCGGTAGCGAAAGCGCTTCACACAGTCCTTGCCATGCATGTGCATGTCTAATGCCTTGGGGTAAACTATTGCAAACTTGTCCCGATCCACAGCGGCCATTGACGCGAAGGCATCTGAGTCCCCGATCAATGTGAAGTGAAGAACTTCGATTTTGAAAAGTCCATCTGAACGTGGTTTAATGCGCGGCGGGCAGCCCATCTCGTGAAATAGCAACTTATAGGATATAATAAATTCGGCTTTTTCATATGGGCGCATGGTAAGTACAGCAGCCTGGAGGCCTTCTAGCACATCGCAACCTGCACCGGTCTCAAAATAGAATTTAGTTCGGCGCATCAATGAGGAATCAAAAGGAGAACTCTCGCCTTCCCAATAACCACTATAGCGCACAGCGACACGTGCCTTGTCTGGCACCAGACCTCGGCCCTGGTGGCCCTCACGTGTGATGCGCTTAAAAATGTTCTCATTGATCGGCTTCATCAATTTTTTGAGTTCCTCGAACGATTGGGTCGATGGAGAAGCGAGCTCTTCTTCATCAACATCTGGAGCGTTATCACAATCTTCCATTTCGTCGACATTAAAGTCATCATCGCCAGCCCCAAATGGCGACTGTTCTACCTCAAATTGTGAGCCAGAGCCAACGAGTTTTCTAGAAGAGTAAGAGGCAGCGTCTAGGCAGCACATGATTGTGCAAATGTATCAAATTTCGATGCTTGCCGAAGTTGCAGTGGTTCCTTGAGCATTTGAGTGCAATATGAAAAATTATCTTCCATTTTTTCCACACTTTTTCCCAACTTTAACTTGTTTGGGTTAATTACAAAAATGCGCGATAGGCAGTGACACCCTCAGAAATATACCAAGTATATACCGATGAAAAAACGACCTTAGCCCACTTATGACCTCTTTAATTAAACAGGATAACAAATTGAGTTAAACTGCGGAAAATAATACTGTTTGTAAATCTTTTCTTTGAAATTACAAAAAAAAAAACACGCACACGATATCTTTCACTGTAACAGCGCCAAACTGATTCAATTTTCTTTATTTTTGGTGGAATATTAAAAAACCGCCTTGGGCGACAATGGGTTAATCGTTCCGTCGAGGATGGGAAACCATATTTCTCGATTTTGATTTAAGATACGCTAATTTTAGCCACTCCCTTTTATTGAACTTTTTATATAAATAAAAAAATGTTGTAACGAAAATGGTCGAACTGCCCACAAAGTTTTTTTTCTACACGATTAGCTACTTTTAAGTACTCCTGAGTACATATGTAGATGTGGCAGTTCATAGAACGAATAGATAAAACCACACCATGAAAAACCACGAATTCATTAAACATTTCTAACGCCCCAAATCTATCTGCGTATTTGAAAAGTAATTAAAAAATTTAATTTTGTAATAATAAAACGAGGGGGAACGTTGTGAGTTGCTGCGGACGCCGCAACTCTACATTTATACCCGATACTTAGTCAGTATGGCTCCCCTCCGGCAGACGCCGCGAATATTAAACGACACGAGAAAGAGTGCGTGCGAGAGAGACAGAAAATCAGTCTGACCGTGACGTCGGGCGCTGCGTAGCCACTGCAAATTGATTTGTTCCTTTTGGCTATAAAAATTATCTGATCTGATCCAGATTCAGCAATCTGATAGATATGGTCGTTATCTATGATTCTGCGTTTTTAGTTTTCTCGAATCTGCAATATTGTGGATGCAACAGATTTTCGTCCTTTGTGTGGGTGGAAGGGGGTGGGGCGAAATTTTGAGATAACCGTTTTATAGTGAGATCTAACAGGAGTGCGGATACTAAATTTGGTTACTCTACCGTTAATAGTCTCTGAGATTTGTGGATGCCCCAGATTTTCGTCCTTTGCGGGGGCGGAAGGGGGTGTGGCGAAATTTTGACACAAAACGGTCAAGTCCGATATCACAGGAGTGTGGATACCAAAATTGGTTGCCCTGGCTCTTATAGGTTCTGAGATCCTTGAACTCATATTTTGCAATTGGCTAAACCGACCATGAAACCTGTGTGTCAGAGAGAGACAGAGCGAGAAAGAATGAAATTGTTTTCTTGATTCTGGCTATAATAATTATACGATCTGGTTCAGATTTTGCACTCTAGAAGATATAGTCATCTTCTACGATTCTGCGTTTTTAGTTTTCTCGTATCGTCGAAATTGTGGATGCCACAGATTTTCGCCCTTTGTGGTGGCGGAAGTGGGGGGGGGGGGGGCGGGAAAGTTTTGAAATATTCTTGTAGCAGTGACATATCACAGAAGTCTGCATCCAAAACATCGTTTCTCTAGCTCTTATAGTCTTTGAGCACTAGGCGCTGAAGGGGACGGACAGACGGACAGACATTCAGGGCTTAATCGCCTCGGCTATTGATGCTGATCCAGAATATATATACTTTATTGGGTCGGAAACGATTCCTTCTGGACGTTACACACATCCACTTTTACCACAAATCTAATATACCCCAATACTCATTTTGAGTATCGGGTATAATAAAAGAAAGTTACATAGCCCCTCCCATCAGGTAACCAACCTCTACCAAAGAATTTTCGCACATGTGGCTAATATCAGTTAAATCTGTTAAGGGGGCATGGTGCACATGCCAAGGCCGCCTCAATATATCAATTCGCGTGCCGAAATTTAATAAGTGCTCTCCAGAATTAAGCCCTGTTTTTAAAACCCAAAATTTAATCACTGTTACATACAGTTACAGTTAAATAACCCCCGCTTGCATGCAGGTTCGTTGCAGCAATAGAGAACCAATTATAAGCCACCAACAAGACTGATTGCTGATAATAATAATATTTCAGTTTTGCATTTAAATTTTCTCATCGTCATACATACATGACGAGAAAAGTTCTGAATTTTTGAATAATGTGCAATCATTGAGACGGCACACTTCATAAGTGATGGCTCAGTAACTTCGATGGCGCATATCCTCACAAAACGCCAGACGCTGACAGTCTGTAATATATGATTATTATAATGAAAATACAATGAAGATTAGTCGATATTTAATTGGAGTAAAGTAATTACAGTGGGGTACTGGGAGGAGAATATATTAAGGCTTAAGGAATAACACGGAATAAAAGAGCAGTGTTTACATGGTTGGGTGGGTAAACTCGAAATAACAACACCTGAATCCGCGCGGCTATACATATGACACAATCGACTGGATTTCTGTAACCCCTAACGCCAGGTTGGCAATTAAAATCTTTTTTATGTGTTTAACTAGAACAACTAAAAGATCCAGCCCATCCAAATAGCGCTGGGCGAAAGATCCCCCAAAATATTGTGGAGGGAAACAAGGATGATAGTTTTCCCACGGATTTGATAACCGTTACGGGCACCGAAGGCGAATTCCCACCTGTTCAATGAATCTACCTCCTCTTGCATTTACGGCATTAATTATTGTAAAATTAACCCGGCCAAATAGAGGGGCACCCGCCGCTCTCAGCGATTCATTTCAAAAACGCAATCAAATTTGAATTTTGAGTCTTTGTCTCCGGGCGGTCACGAGCCCTATGTCATCAAAAGAGTCTGCGAGACTCAACGCGCAGCACCAAACAGGTCTCTCCACAAAAATCGGAAATTTGTGAATTTTGTTGAGCAAGCAGTCCACACTTAAATAAACTGCTTGCATTAACATACCCTTTTGGTCAATTTAAAACTAGCCGGCAAAATTTTTTTAAATTTTTAATTAAATTTGAGTTTTCACTCCATTCAATCCAGTCATAATTCCATTTTCGTGGTTTAAAATGTGTGTGTTAATTGTTGATAGTACAAAAACTGTTTATGACTTCGTACGAAAACATTTGGAACTAAAGATAGCAGCTAAGATGAGACTTAAATTGTTCTTTATTCTGTTGTTGATTATTCTAGCAATGGTTTTATTTATGACGAAAGTCAGTGCCAAACGTTGGGCTGATGGAGTAGAAGGAGTGTGTGCCTAATCACTTTTTATAGTGTTAAATTATACCAATAAAGATGATGTAGCAAGCTTAGCGATAGTTGATTTAAACAAGTAAATTCATTATTTTTGAGATACCAGCTGATCTCAAAGCGTAGAGCTCTGAGATACACTACTCACAATGCAGGCAGCCGAAACTGAGGTTTGCACATACCTATCTATCAAATGTAGACCTCAAAGTATTATAATTCAACTAACTAATCGCCAATTCCACAGCCCAAGCGTACCAAGAGTTATATTGATGAGGTATACCGACTTTTAGAGGAAAAGCCAGGGGTTGAAGAAATATTAATCATGAATCGTTCCGGTGTGCCGATCAAAACGTCAATGGAACGCGAAGACGCGCTTCAACATGCCTGTCTTTATGAGAATTTGCGTGAAAAGTGTCAGGCATTTCTATCAAAAATGGAGCCACCACAGCTCCTGACCATGTTGCGAGTCCGTACCAGATTCCACGAGGTCCTGCTAACACCTGATGGCAAGATAACCGTTTTGGTAGTGCAAAATCCAAAGGATACACATCTTAAGGTAGAGGATCTAAATCGTCATTCCTCCAATTTTTAAATAATTGCTCCTACATATATCTACGTTGTTAGTCATCCAACTTCTTACACGTAAAACATTCTTCTCACTTTGTACACAGCCCAAACACAACAAACTGTTCATTTATGTGACTACCTGAATATAAATTCAATCAAATAAGTAATAAATAGTCCTCAGAGCTTCAGCTTAAAAACAACATTTATTCCAAAAACAGATGACATTTTCTGACCAACAGAAAGTAAATATATTCTTGTACTCGTATTTATAAAACACATTTCATTTTCATACTCTTCAGTATGTACAACATAAACGTTAAGTTCTTCTAGAACTAATGTAAAATATTGAATTTGGTTGTCTGTTGTTTATTTAAATGGATTAATCCTTCAATGGGAAACAGTGCCCGAATCAGTGCAGATTTAGCTTGGACAACGTCAAGTCATTCTCGTCAATAGGGGACACCGTTATTTTCATTTTGTGCTCCTTGGCCATTTTGGATAACATTACAATGTCCGAGTTTATATAGGCACCCCGCAAAAGTGCCACCGACGATTTTTCGGAAGTCTCAAGCTCCTTCACAAGTTCTTCAACACTGGGATTACATTTGGTTTCATCCTTTACTTCTTTAAACTTCTGGCCTGACAACGCAGATGCCTCTTTGTATTTTTTGATTTTCTTGTCCAGGTCAGTAATCTTAGCACTGATCTCATTGCTATCGGGCTGCTTGGCTTGAGCCTGCATAAAAATACACCGAGCATCCTTATATTCGCCTAAGGCGGACAGGGCGCAACCTTCCTGGTAGAGGGCCTTACAGGGCCTTAGAGGGCTTATTTTCAGTGAGACGCCGCAAGGCTTTCATCGTAATGCACACGCGTTTGGGATTATGCAATTTATTGTAGCAGATCATCAAGTTTTGCTGGAAAAGTTAAAAAAAAAACACATAAGTGGGGATGAGCCACGACGCTACAAGTTGCATAGTTACATTGAGAGTGATCAACAGAGCGATTTGCTTGCGCTCATCCTCATCATTGGCTAGACGGCAATAGTTTAGAGAGCTTACGGCCCGCTCGAAGGCAGTGACGGCGTTGCGGTAGCGAAAGCGCTTCACCCAGTCCTTGCCATGCATGTGCATGTCTAATGCCTTGGGGTAAACTATTGCAAACTTGTCCCGATCCACAGCGGCCATTGACGCGAAGGCATCTGAGTCCCCGATCAATGTGAAGTGAAGAACTTCGATTTTGAAAAGTCCATCTGAACGTGGTCTAATGCGCGGCGGGCAGCCCATCTCGTGAAATAGCAACTAATAGGATATAATAAATTCGGCATTTTCATATGGGCGCATGGTAAGTACAGCAGCCTGGAGGCCTTCTAGCACATCGCAACCTGCACCGGTCTCAAAATAGAATTTAGTTCGGCGCATCAATGAGGAATCAAAAGTCTCGCCTTCCCAATAACCACTATAGCGCACAGCGACACGTGCCTTGTCTGGCACCAGACCTCGGCCCTGGTGCCCCTCACGTGTGATGCGCTTAAAAATGTTCTCATTGATCGGCTCCATCAATTTTTTGAGTTCCTCGAACGATTGGGTCGATGGAGAAGCGAGCTCTTCTTCATCAACATCTGGAGCGTTATCACAATCTTCCATTTCGTCGACATTAAAGTCATCATCGCCAGCCCCAAATGGCGACTGTTCTACCTCAAATTGTGAGCCAGAGCCAACGAGTTTTCTAGAAGAGTAAGAGGCAGCGTCTAGGCAGCACATGATTGTGCAAATGTATCAAATTTCGATGCTTACCCAAGTTGCAGTGGTTTCTTGAGCATTTGAGTGCAATATGAAAAATTATCTTCCATTTTTTCCACACTTTTTCCCAACTTTAACTTGTTTGGGTTAATTACAAAAATGCGCGATAGGCAGTGACACCCTCAGAAATATACCAAGTATATCCCGATGAAAAAACGACCTTAGCCCACTTATGACCTCTTTAATTAAACAGGATAACAAATTGAGTTAAACTGCGGAAAATAATACTGTTTGTAAATCTTTTCTCTGAATTTACAAAAAAAAAAACACACACACACGATATCTTTCACTGTAATATTGGTGGAATATTAAAAAACCGCCTTGGGCGACAATGGGCTAATCGTTCCGTCGAGGATGGGAAACCATATTTCTCGATTTTGATTCAAGATATGCTAATTTTAGCCACTCCCTTTTATTTAACTTTTTATATAAATAAAAAAATGTTGTAACGAAAAAGGTCGAACTGCCCACAAAGTTTTTTTTCTACACGATTAGCTACTTTTAAGTACTCCTGAGTACATATGTAGATGTGCCAGTTCATAGAACGAATAGATAAAACCACACCATGAAAAACCTGTGTGTTTGGTGTGTGAGGGGTGTTGTCCATGTAAAAAGAATCTCCACTCGAGTTCGTTATTCCTGGCCGCAGTACGTAGTCACCCTGGTGATCCCATGGGTGTCTTTCCGTGGAGTGAGGTCCATGCGAGGGTTGACCCTGGGCCTTATGAGCACCAGGGTTCAGAGCCAGATCGGTGCTAGTTGGGATATGAATCAACCAAGCCTACGCAACCACCATAGCTCCGGGACCCGTTGTGTATCCGATGGCCTCAGAAAGCGCCGATGTGCAGTGTGAGCCTCTAAATATCCCCATCAGTTCCACTTTGCCACATCCCATAGACCCATGGTGAGGGGGCCGAAAAGTCATGGTATACTTCTAGGATGTATGATGCAGCGCCATCTGCCGGTGCTCGTCTTCCTCTACGTGCTACGTAGCAGCGCCCTCTGACGGTGGGACACGCCTGCGATGAGTAGGCTATCGCCGTCTTGTAGCCTTGGTCAGCAGCTGTTGCTCTGATCAGGAAAATAGACATACAGAAAACGTGGAGCTCATCCTAAAGAAGCTGAGGCAGCTGGTGCATTATGTCGGGCCTTAAAACGGCCAACCTACGCATACTCGCGCGGTGCAGGCAACTCAGTTGCCTGACATGGTAACTCCGTCGCCATCCATCTTGAGCCGGTGAGAGGAGGAGAGAAACTCACCCCGGGAGCTTCGTGAGTGTTATGAATGAGTTGGAGTTTGAGTGACAAACCCCAAATTAATTTAGCCATGGCAGATTGCTTTAAAATCCTGATTGACGACCTTCTTGGGTTTGGACACGGTCTGCTCGGGCCAGGAGTCCAGAGTAAAGCTCAGTAGGCATCGCGCCCATAGGGTAAGTATGGGTGGATGTACGCTCGCTTACCGTTGATCACTCTCTCTTTGAGTTATAGCCAGTCACTTCACTCAGTGGCTGCTACCGCCGACGCGGAAGAAAAGAACCGCCAGCCTGGATCGGAGGCGGGCACAACGAGGTGGAGCTCGACCTGCCCTGATAGCCAGAACGGTACCTCGTCAGCCCAGGGCCTATTCCAAACGCGGTGCAAACACAGGAGCAACGGAGGCGCGCGACCGACCCGGGTTTTTTCACACTCAGTGTGAAACACACAGATAGAGAAGATGACTGAGGACGCAGTCTTTGGTAGGCGCAACGCACTTACCAGATCCCCACCACCGTCAGCACCTGCGAAAGCTCAGGGCTCGAGCATGTTCAAGCCCGGCCCGGGAGAAAGAGAAGGAGCGACCGCACTCTGACCCATTAGAGCTGCTAAAAAATCTGGGTACTCGGGACAATGAGCTGGTCAAGAGGATGAACGACCAGCGGCATGTGGACAACGTGATGAAAGCTTTAGCCCTGAGAGTGGTAACCCTTCAGGCCCTGGTGGTCAACAATTTCGAGAAGCTGCACACCAGGACAATTGAGACCGCCACTACTGGTTTCCAAACAGCTGCGAAGGCGCCGCACACCGGCTCAAAGAGGCTGAGCGAGTCGCCTCAAATGGCTGCGGAGCCCACAAAGAGGCAGAGAGGCACAAAGCTTCAACAAGCGTCGACCCAGCTCAAACCGCCGGCGCAGTCCCAGGATGAACTAACCCCCTCGGGTACAGTGGACCATGGTGCCACCCCAGCCGCTAAGAAACAGCTCAAGTGGCAGCAGGTGGGCCCTAGGGTAAGGAAAAAAAGGGAGCCCCGTGAGCACGAGCCAAGGCCAGACGCAATAATCATTCAACCCCAGGGCGAGCTTAGCTATAGCGACATCCTCCGTATGGTCACCAGGCGCCAGGATGGCAAGCGACCTTCAGGAGGTAGGGGATAATGTTAACAGAATCCGGAGGACGGCAAAGGGCGAGCTGCTGCTCGAGCTCAACGGCGCCAGCAAAAGCAACACATCTAAGCTCAAGGAGGATATCAGCGCGGCACTGGGACTGCAGACGGGCATCAGGGCGGTGTCAGAAGAACTCTGCGAGGAGGTCAGGGATCTCGACAGCCTGGTCGAGAAGGAGGACATCGCAGCAGCGATAGCTGCATCGATAGACGCCCCCAGCGTGGACACCAGCACCATTAAAAGCCTGAGGCCATCGTTCGCTGGTACGCAACTGGCAGTTGTGTGCCTGCCGCCCGTGCAGGCAAGAGCCCTGCTCATGGTGGGGAAACTTAAAGTCGGATGGACAAGCTGTAGGATCCGGGAGCGGACAGCTCAACGACGATGCTACAGGTGTCTGGAGTTTGGGCATCTAGCAATCAGGTGCAAGAGCGCGGTGGATCGCACCGGATGCTGCCTCAGATGCGGCGTGAACGGGCACAAGGCGGCAACCTGTCAAAGCGATCCGCGGTGTTTCATCTGCACCGCTAACAACAGCAATGAGACGAACCATTATGCGGGTAGCAGGAGATGTCCAGCAGCCAGGAGCGTGCCCAGCTTGCCGGCCCAATAATGAAGGTTATGCAGCTCAACCTCAACCACTGCGCTGCGGCTCAAGACCTGCTGAGCCAATCCATAAGAGAATTGGAAATTGACCTCGCCATCCTCAGCGAGCCATATCAAACTAGGGAGTCCCCTGGGTTCATCTTGGATGCCACCAAAAAGGCCGCGATATGGCTATGCGGGGCCACGCCATTGCAGCTTTCCCTCTCAAGCGCTGCTGCTGGGTTTGTGCGCGCCAAGGTCGGAGGTGTGTGGATATACAGCGTCTACCTTGCCCCAAGCCTGACGCTCTCCGAGTTCGCAGGTACTCTAGACAACCTAGCGGCTGATGCTAGAGGACGTCACCCAGTAGCCATTGGAGGGGACTTCAACGCGTGGGCTGAGGAGTGGGGAAGCGTGGCGACGAATGCGAGAGGTAGAGCTCTGCTGGAGATCATTGCGCCCCTGGACATCGCGCTCCTCAACGAGGGAAACCAGCATACCTTCTCTAGAGCAGGAATAGGATCGGTCATCGACCTTACATTTGACAGCAGCTCACTCTTTAATTCATCAGGCTGGAGCATCAGCAACATCTACACAGGGAGCGACCACAGGGAAATTATATGGGACACAGGCCAACAGACGTCTAGCGTAGAGACAGCTGCGCCCAGATAGAGATGCTATCGCGCCGAAACGCTCAATACGGCCATGTTCATGGAGCTTATGTCCAACCTCACGGCGAATGGAAATTCTGAATGCATGGCCAACCATGTCATGGAGCATCTGGAGGCAGCATGCACTGCCACCATGGCGCAGAGGAAGCACTACGGTCGCCACCACCAACCTGTGTTCTGGTGGAACGAGGACATTGCCGCGCTACGCCGGGAATGCAACCGAGCTCGACGCCGCTACCAGCGCTCGCGCGGAAGCACTGCCTTTCCGCAATGGCAATCCACGTTTAGGGACTGCAGAAGGGCCCTCAAGGCGGCCATTAGGGATAGCAAGCGCCAGTGCTTTCTCAAGCTATGCGACTCTGCGGAGCAGGACCCATGGGGAAGGGCGTACAAGTTGGTGACGAACAAACTTTGCGCCAAAAGGCAGGCCCCCCCATCGGACCCCGACACGACAAGATCCATCGTGGAGGAACTCTTTCCGCACAGGGCTGACCACATCGGGGATGTCCGTTGCCTCACACTGCAACCGCACAGTCAGGCACACATCGAGGAGGTGTCACTCGAGGAAGTCGAAAGCGCAGCCAGGAGCATCAGCCCGAACAAGGCTCCCGGGCCGGACTCTATCCCGAACAGAGCCTTCGGGAAGGAGTGTTCCCTATGAGGTGGAAAATACAGAAGCTAGTGCTTATTCCCAAGCCAGGCAAGCCGCCGGGGACAGCGTCGTCGTATAGGCCTATCTGCCTGATCGACACCGCGGTCAACACGGCGAGGTGGAGCTGCATCCTAAAAGCGCTGGAGAGTTTCGACACACCCAGGTACCTGCAGCGGATGGTACAAAGCTACTTTGAGAGAAGGCTGCTTTTGTACGACACGCAGGCTGGCACGGAGAAATACGAGGTATCGGCAGGCGTCCCGCAGGGTTCAGTGCTTGGCCCCACTCTGTGGAACGGCATCTTGCGACTCAGCCTCCCCCACGGAGTACACATGGTGGGTTTTGCAGACGATGTGGCTGTCCTAGTGGTGGCAAAAGACCTGTCCGTCGTGGAAACGACCTGCAACCAAACGATAGCGCGCATTCAACAGTGGCTGGACCTGGTCGGGCTCGAACTCGCACCCCACAAAACAGAGGCAGTGCTGGTATCCAGCCGGAAGAAAGTCGAGACGGCCAACATCTCAGTGGCAGGTACCCTGGTTTCGTCTAAGCGCGCTATCAAATACCTTGGTGTCCTGGTGGACACACGTCTCTGCTTTCGGGAGCACTTGGCATACATGGGCACGAAGGCGGCGACCACCAACGGTGCGCTCTCGAGGCTAATGCTGAACACCCGAGGACCAAAGCAATGGCGGCGACAACTGCTAACGAGTGTCACGAGATCGGTGATGCTATATACGGCGCCAATCTGGGCAAAGGCCCTTCGAACAGCGAGCTACGCACGGGGTCTGGCAGCCACGCACCGCCTCTCTTCGATTCGGATCACCAGTGCCTTCCGAACGGTCTCGGACGAGGCAGCACACGTGATCGCGGGCATAGCACCCCTGGAATTCCTGGCGGATGAACGGTCCACATACTACCAGGAAACACATGGCAGAGGAATGGACGCGGCGGCGAAAAGGCAGGTACGCATGGCGTGCAAACAGGAGAGTCTCAGAAGGTGGCAACAGCGCTGGGACACGACCACTAAGGGGCGTTGGACCCACCAGCTTATCCCGTCCATCGACGCGTGGGTAAGCAGGAAGCACGGGCAGGTCAACTTTTACCTGACTTAGCTCCTCAGTGGTCACGGCTGCTTCCGAAGCAACCTTCATCGCTTCGGGCACGCGGACTCCGCAGAATGCTCTTGGTGCGGGCACTACGTGGAGGAGGATGCCGAGCATGCGATATTTTCGTGTGGCAGGTTCGCAGCGCAGCGCCAGCGGCTAGAAGAAGCGCTGGGTGGAGCCGTAGTCAAGCAGAGCTAGGTGCCGTGCATGCTCCTGTCCCCGGAAAACTGGAAGGCGACGAGCTGCTTAGCGGCGACCATTATGAGGGAACTGCGCGCTGTTGAGCACCAGACAAGAGTCCAGTTAGTCTAAACGAAGCCTGCACATGTGTGAAGCATTGCTCCACGGCCGTACCACACATGTTGGGCTTGCATAGCCTAACCTTTAATATAGTTTGCTTTAAGTATAAAATAAGTTGTAAATACGAGCAATTAAATGGAATTAAAACGAGGGGGAACGTTGTGAGTTGCTGCGGACACCGCAACTCTACAGTTATACCCGATACTTAGTCAGTATGGCTCTGCTCCGGCAGACGCCGCTAATATTGAACGACACGACAAAGAGTGCGTGCGAGAGAGACAGAAAATCAGTCTGAGCGTGACGTCGGGCGCTGCGTAGCCACTGCAAATTGATTTGTTCCTATTGGCTATAAAAATGATCTGATCTGATCCAGATTCAGCAATCTGATAGATATGGTCATTATCTATGATTTAGTTTTCTCGAATGTGCAATATTGTGGATGCAACAGATTTTCGTCCTTTGTGTGGGCGGAAGGGGGTGGGGCGAAATTTTGAGATATACGTTTTATAGTGAGATCTAACAGGAGTGCGGATACCAAATTTGGTTACTCTAGCGTTAATAGTCTCTGAGATTTGTGAATATCCCCAGATTTTCGTCCTTTGCGGGGGCGGAAAGGGTTGTGGCGAAATTTTGAAACAAACTCGTCTCGGTCCGATATGTTTGGAGGGTGGATACCAAATTTGGTTGCTCTAGCTTTTATAGTCTCTGAGATCTAGGCGCTAATGTTTTACTCTAAGCAAAGCCGCCTATGCTACGTGTGTGTTAGAGAGAGACAGGGCGAGAAAAAATGAAATTGTTTTCTTGATGCTGGCTATAATAATAATACGATCCAATTTAGATTCCGCAGTCTTAAAGATATGGTCATTCTCTACAATTCTATTTTTGGTTTTCTCATATCTTTAAAATTGTGGATGCCACAGACTTTCGTCCTTTGTGGGGCGGAAGTGGGCGGGGCGAAGTTCTGAAATATTTTTGTAGCAGTGACATATCACAGAAGTCTGGATCCAAAACATCGTTGCTCTAGCTCTTATAGTCTTTGAGCACTAGGCGATGAAGGGGACGGACAGACGGACGGACGGACAGACGGACAGACGGACAGACAGACAGACAGACAGGGCCCAATCGACTCGGCTATTGATGCTGATCAAGAATATATATACTTTATGGGGTCGGAAACGATTCCTTCTGGACGTTACACACATCCACTTTTACCACAAATCTAATATACCCCAATACTCATTTTGAGTATCGGGTATAAAAAAAATGCATGTGCATGTCTAATGCCTTGGGGTAAACTATTGCAAACTTGTCCCGATCCACAGCGGCCATTGACGCGAAGGCATCTGAGTCCCCGATCAATGTGAACGGTCTGCTCGGGCCAGGAGTCCAGAGTAAAGCTCAGTAGGCATCGCGCCCATAGGGTAAGTATGGGTGGATGTACGCTCGCTTACCGTTGATCACTCTCTCTTTGAGTTATAGCCAGTCACTTCACTCAGTGGCTGCTACCGCCGACGCGGAAGAAAAGAACCGCCAGCCTGGATCGGAGGCGGGCACAACGAGGTGGAGCTCGACCTGCCCTGATAGCCAGAACGGTACCTCGTCAGCCCAGGGCCTATTCCACCCCCGGCGGCTCCGCAGACACACGGAGCGCGGCGCAAACACAGGAGCAACGGAGGCGCGCGACCGACCCGGGTTTTTTCACACTCAGTGTGAAACACACAGATAGAGAAGATGACTGAGGACGCAGTCTTTGGTAGGCGCAACGCCCTTACCAGATCCCCACCACCGTCAGCACCTGCGAAAGCTCAGGGCTCGAGCATGTTCAAGCCCGGCCCGGGTGGCAAAGAGAAGGAGCGACCGCACTCTGACCCATTAGAGCTGCTAAAAAACCTGGGTACTCGGGCCAATGAGCTGGTCAAGAGGATGAACGACCAGCGGCATGTGGACAACGTGATGAAAGATTTAGCCCTGAGAGTGGTAACCCTTCAGGCCCTGGTGGTCAACAATTTCGAGAAGCTGCACACCAGGACAATTGAGACCGCCACTACTGGTACCCAAACAGCTGCGAAGGCGCCGCACACCGGCTCAAAGAGGCTGAGCGAGTCGCCTCAAATGGCTGCGGAGCCCACAAAGAGGCAGAGAGGCACAAAGCTTCAACAAGCGTCGACCCAGCTCAAACCGCCGGCGCAGTCCCAGGATGAACTAACCCCCTCGGGTACAGTGGACCATGGTGCCACCCCAGCCGCTAAGAAACAGCTCAAGTGGCAGCAGGTGGGCCCTAGGGTAAGGAAAAAAAGGGAGCCCCGTGAGCGCGAGCCAAGGCCAGACGCAATAATCATTCAACCCCAGGGCGAGCTTAGCTATAGCGACATCCTCCGTATGGTCACCAGGCGCCAGGATGGCAAGCGACCTTCAGGAGGTAGGGGATAATGTTAACAGAATCCGGAGGACGGCAAAGGGCGAGCTGCTGCTCGAGCTCAACGGCGCCAGCAAAAGCAACACATCTAAGCTCAAGGAGGATATCAGCGCGGCACTGGGACTGCAGACGGGCATCAGGGCGGTGTCAGAAGAACTCTGCGTGGAGGTCAGGGATCTCGACAGCCTGGTCGAGAAGGAGGACATCGCAGCAGCGATAGCTGCATCGATAGACGCCCCCAGCGTGGACACCAGCACCATTAAAAGCCTGAGGCCATCGTTCGCTGGTACGCAACTGGCAGTTGTGTGCCTGCCGCCCGTGCAGGCAAGAGCCCTGCTCATGGTGGGGAAACTTAAAGTCGGATGGACAAGCTGTAGGATCCGGGAGCGGACAGCTCAACGACGATGCTACAGGTGTCTGGAGTTTGGGCATCTAGCAATCAGGTGCAAGAGCGCGGTGGATCGCACCGGATGCTGCCTCAGATGCGGCGTGAACGGGCACAAGGCGGCAACCTGTCAAAGCGATCCGCGGTGTTTCATCTGCACCGCTAACAACAGCAATGAGACGAACCATTATGCGGGTAGCAGGAGATGTCCAGCAGCCAGGAGCGTGCCCAGCTTGCCGGCCCAATAATGAAGGTTATGCAGCTCAACCTCAACCACTGCGCTGCGGCTCAAGACCTGCTGAGCCAATCCATAAGAGAATTGTCTATTGACCTCGCCATCCTCAGCGAGCCATATCAAACTAGGGAGTCCCCTGGGTTCATCTTGGATGCCACCAAAAAGGCCGCGATATGGCTATGCGGGGCCCCGCCATTGCAGCTTTCCCTCTCAAGCGCTGCTGCTGGGTTTGTGCGCGCCAAGGTCGGAGGTGTGTGGATATACAGCGTCTACCTTGCCCCAAGCCTGACGCTCTCCGAGTTCGCAGGTACTCTAGACAACCTAGCGGCTGATGCTAGAGGACGTCACCCAGTAGCCATTGGAGGGGACTTCAACGCGTGGGCTGAGGAGTGGGGAAGAGTGGCGACGAATGCGAGAGGTAGAGCTCTGCTGGAGATCATTGCGCCCCTGGACATCGCGCTCCTCAACGAGGGAAACCAGCATACCTTCTCCAGAGCAGGAATAGGATCGGTCATCGACCTTACATTTGACAGCAGCTCACTTTTAAATTCATCAGGCTGGAGCATCAGCAACATCTACACAGGGAGCGACCACAGGGCAATTATATGGGACAGAGGCCAACAGACGTCTAGCGTAGAGACAGCTGCGCCCAGATAGAGATGCTATCGCGCCGAAACGCTCAATACGGCCATGTTCATGGAGCTTATGTCCAACCTCACGGCAAATGGAAATTCTGAATGCATGGCCAACCATGTCATGGAGCATCTGGAGGCAGCATGCACTGCCACCATGGCGCAGAGGAAGCACTACGGTCGCCACCACCAACCTGTGTTCTGGGGGGACGAGGACATTGCCGCGCGACGCCGGGAATGCAACCGAGCTCGACGCCGCTACCAGCGCTCGCGCGGAAGCACTGCCTTTCCGCAATGGCAAACCACGTTTAGGGACTGCAGAAGGGCCCTCAAGGCGGCCATTAGGGATAGCAAGCGCCAGTGCTTTCTCAAGCTATGCGACTCTGCGGAGCAGGACCCATGGGGAAGGGCGTACAAGTTGGTGACGAACAAACTTTGCGCCAAAAGGCAGGCACCCCCATCGGACCCCGACACGACAAGATCCATCGTGGAGGAACTCTTTCCGCACAGGGCTGACCACATCGGGGATGTCCGTTGCCTAACACTGCAACCGCACAGTCAGGCACACATCGAGGAGGTGTCACTCGAGGAAGTCGGACGCGCAGCCAGGAGCATCAGCCCGAACAAGGCTCCCGGGCCGGACTCTATCCCGAACAGAGCCCTCTTGCTCGCCCTCTCCACGCGTCCGGACATCTTTGCGAAGCTGCTAAATCAGTGCCTTCGGGAAGGAGTGTTCCCTATAAGGTGGAAAATACAGAAGCTAGTGCTTATTCCCAAGCCAGGCAAGCCGCCGGGGACAGCGTCGTCGTATAGGCCTATTTGCCTGATCGACACCGCGGTCAACACGGCGAGGTGGAGCTGCATCCTAAGGGCGCTGGAGAGTTTCGACACACCCAGGTACCTGCAGCGGATGGTACAAAGCTACCTTGAGAGAAGGCTGCTTTTGTACGACACGCAGGCTGGCACGGAGGAATACGAGGTATCGGCAGGCGTCCCGCAGGGTTCAGTGCTTGGCCCCACTCTGTGGAGGGAAACAAGGATGATAGTTTTCCCACGGATTTGATAACCGTTACGGGCACCGAAGGCGAATTCCCACCTGTTCAATGAATCTACCTCCTCTTGCATTTACGGCATTAATTATTGTAAAATTAACCCGGCCAAATAGAGGGGCACCCGCCGCTATCAGCGATTCATTTCAAAAACGCAATCAAATTTGAATTTTGAGTCTTTGTCTCCGGGCGGTCACGAGCCCTATGTCATCAAAAGAGTCTGCGAGACTCAACGCGCAGCACCAAACAGGTCTCTCCACAAAAATCGGAAATTTGTGAATTTTGTTGAGCAAGCAGTCCACACTTAAATAAACTGCTTGCATTAACATACCCTTTTGGTCAATTTAAAACTAGCCGGCAAAATTTTTTTAAATTTTTAATTAAATTTGAGTTTTCACTCCATTCAATCCAGTCATAATTCCATTTTCGTGGTTTAAAATGTGTGTGTTAATTGTTGATAGTACAAAAACTGTTTATGACTTCGTACGAAAACATTTGCGTGGGATCCGCGCGTAACAGCCTTCTGCTGGTGTCACACGGGCCACTTGACGGTGCTGTAACTGCATCGCCTCTTGAAAGATGCAGTCATTGCATGTCAACGTCCAACGTAAAGATAGCAGCTAAAATGAGACTTAAATTGTTCTTTATTCTGTTGTTGATTATTCTAGCAATGGTTTTATTTATGACGAAAGTCAGTGCCAAACGATGGGCTGATGGAGTAGATGAAGTGTGTGCCTAATCACTTTTTATAGTGTTAAATTATACCAATAAAGATGATGTAGCAAGCTTAGCGATAGTTGATTTAAACAAGTAAATTCATTATTTTTGAGATACCAGCTGATCTCAAAGCGAGAGCTCCGAAACTGAGGTTTGCACATACCTATCTATCAAATGTAGACCTCAAAGTATTATAATTCAACTAACAATTCCACAGCCCAAGCGTACCAAGAGTTATATTGATGAGGTATACCGACTTTTAGAGGAAAAGCCAGGGGTTGAAGAAATATTAATCATGAATCGTTCCGGTGTGCCGATCAAAACGTCAATGGAACGCCAAGACGCACTTCAACATGCCTGTCTTTATGAGAATTTGCGTGAAAAGTGTCAGGCATTTCTATCAAAAATGGAGCCACCACAGCTCCTGACCATGTTGCGAGTCCGTATCAGATTCCACGAGGTCCTGCTAACACCTGATGGCAAGATAACCGTTTTGGTAGTGCAAAATCCAAAGGATACACATCTTAAGGTTGAGGATCTAAATCGACATTCCTCCAATTTTTAAATAATTGCTCCTACATATATCTACGTTGTTAGTCATCCAACTTCTTACACGTAAAACATTCTTCTCACTTTGTACACAGCCCAAACACAACAAACTGTTCATTTATGTGACTACCTGAATATAAATTAAATCAAATAAGTAATAAATAGTCCTCCCAGCTTCAGCTTAAAAACAAAATATATTCAAAAAACAGATGACATTTTCTGACCAACAGAAAGTAAATATATTCTTGTACTCGTATTTATAAAACACATTTCATTTTCATACTCTTCAGTATGTACAACATAAACGTTAAGTTCTTCTAGAACTAATGTAAAATATTGAATTTGGTTGTCTGTTGTTTATTTAAATGGATTAATCCTTCAATGGGAAACAGTGCCCGAATCAGTGCAGATTTAGCTTGGACAACGTCAAGTCATTCTCGTCAATAGGGGACACCGTTAGTTTCATTTTGTGCTCCTTGGCCATTTTGGATAACATTACAATGTCCGAGTTTTTATAGGCATCCCGCAAAAGTGCCACCGACGATTTTTCGGAAGTCTCAAGCTCCTTCACAAGTTCTTCAACACTGGGATTACATTTGGTTTCATCCTTTACTTCTTTAAACTTCTGGCCTGACAACGCACGAGTACAAATGTCCTGAGATGCCTCTTTGTATTTTTTGATTTTCTGTCCTGGTCAGTAATCTTAGCACTGATCTCATTGTTATCGGGCTGCTTGGCTTGAGCCTGCATAAAAATACACCGAGCATCCTTATATTCGCCTAAGGCGGACAGGGCGCAACCTTCCTGGTAGAGGGCCTTACAGGGCCTTAGAGGGCTTATTTTCAGTGAGACGCCGCAAGGCTTTCATCGTAATGCACACGCGTTTGGGATTATGCAATTTATTGTAGCAGATCATCAAGTTTTGCTGGAAAAGTTAAAAAAAAACACATAAGTGGGGATGAGCCACGACGCTACAAGTTGCATAGTTACATTGAGAGTGATCAACAGAGCGATTTGCTTGCGCTCATCCTCATCATTGGCTAGACGGCAATAGTTTAGAGAGCTTACGGCCCGCTCGAAGGCAGTGACGGCGTTGCGGTAGCGAAAGCGCTTCACACAGTCCTTGCCATGCATGTCCATGTGCACATTGCGCCAAACTGCCACAGTGCGGTGGACCGAACTGGGTGCTGCATTCGCTGCGGCGTCAATGGGCACAAGATAGCAGACTGTCCAAACAAGGCAACCTGCTTCGTCTGCGCCGGGAGAGGCCGAGAGGACAGAGGCCATCAATCGGGAAGCCGGCAGTGTCCCTTCTCGAAGCTAGGAGAGGTAGCCGGAACAAGAGGATGGAAGTGATCCAGCTCAATCTGAATCACTGTAGGGCCGCACAGGACCTGCTCCTGCAGACGGTGAGAGAACTCAAATCGGACCTGGCCATACTCAGCGAGTCGTACAAATCAGGTGACAACGAATCCTGGGCGACCGACAGAACAGGGAAGGCATCCCTGTGGGCATGTGGAGGCGATCCCTGCAAACTCAGCAATGTGCTGGCAGGAGACGGATTTGTGCGCGCGAGAGCTGGCAACCTATGGGTATACAGCTGCTACCTAGCGCCCAGTCTACCCCTCGAGTCCTTCGCCCGAATCATTGAGGAACTAGCTGAAGACGCAAGAAACCGCGGGGCAGTCCTAATCGCCGGGGACTTCAACGCGTGGGCACACGAGTGGGGCTGTCAAGTCACCAACGTAAGAGGCCGAATCCTGCTAGAAACTTTAGCATCGCTAGACCTAGCGCTACTGAACGAGGGCTCCCAGCAAACCTTCTGCAGGGGTAGCGCTGGGTCAATCATTGACCTAACGTTCGCGAGCCCGTCGCAGCTGCGCAATGCAAGGTGGCGAATAGGAGACGTGTACACCGGAAGCGACCACGAAGCCATAGTATGCACCATTGGCGAACGCCCCAGACCCAGTAGATCAAGCGCGAGCAGCAAAGCCTACATCGTGGACACGCTCAACACCAGCGCTCTGGCTAGAAGCCTCGAGACGTGGGAGGCCCTCGGGAACACAAGTGCCAACGAATCGGCCAACCAGCTCGCCTTGCGAATGGAGGAGGCCTGTGACAGGAGCATGAGACAGCGGAAGCCATTCATGCGGCACCACGAGCCAATCGTGTGGTGGAACGCTGACATCGACAGGCTCCGGACAACGTGTCTAAGGGCCAGATGGGCTATGCAGAGAGCGCGACGCACGACTCGGTTCGTCACAACGCATGAGGAGTATAGGACCGCCAGGAAGGCACTGAAGCATGCAATTCGGAGCAGCAAGCGGGAATGCTCTCTCCAGCTCTGCGACACAGCGGAACAAGACCCCTGGGGCAGGGCTTACAACATCGTTATGAAGCGGCTAAGTGCCGGGAGCAAGGCGCCAACGGACCCCAGCACCCTCGAGGACATAGTGCACACCCTGTTCCCCAGCGAGCAACAGAGGCGTCCAGGCCCCTTAGAAAGCTACGCACCGATCACGGGCATCGAAATGATCACGGAAGTGGAGATCCTGGAGGCCGGTAGGAGCCTGCCCAGCAAAAAAGCCCCAGGCCCGGATGCAATCCCAAATAGGGCTTTAAAACTGGCATTGGCACTACAGCCATCCGCCTTCGCCGAGGTCTTCAATAAGTGTCTGCTAGAAGGTACCTTCCCCGATAGGTGGAAGATTCAAAAGCTACTGCTGCTCAACAAGCCAGGAAAAGCACCAGGCGAGCCTTTCTCGTACAGACCAATTTGTCTCCTGGACAACGCGGGGAAGGTATGCGAAAAGCTCATTGCACGTAGGCTCAGCCGTGCCATTGAAGATGCCGGCGGCTTGTCGCCCAACCAGTATGGCTTCCGGAAAGGCAGATCAACCCTGGATGCCATTGGCATAGTCCCCAACATAGCGTAGAATGCAATAAGTGGGACCCGCTGGAGAGCGGGCCAAAAGCAGTACTGCCTGCTGGTTACCCTGGATATAAAAAACGCTTTCAACTCTACGGACTGGGGTAAAACGATGGAAGCCCTACGGAGGCTACGGATTCCGGAATACCTCCTGAGAATAGTGGACAGCTCAGTGGACCTCAGTGAGAGGGTGCTGCTGTACGAGACGAGCGAAGGGATAATATCATATAGAGGACTGCTGGAGTCCCGCAGGGGTCGGTGCTGGGGCCGCTCCTGTGGAATACGATGTATGATGGAGTTCTGCGACTGAACCTTCCCGAGGGCACTACGGTCGTCGGGTTTGCCGATGACGTCGCCATCGTAGTGGTAGCCAAGGACCTTGCAGCAGTTGAAGCAGCTGCAAACGGGGCAATCCGTGCCGTGGAGACGTGGCGCGCTATAGCGGGATTACAGCTGGCGGCCCACAAGACCGAGGCTGTTCTGATTAGCAGCAGGAAGAAGGTGGAGACGGCCCGAGTGTCGGTCGGCGGACACGACATTACTTCGCAAAGGGCTCTTAAATACCTAGGAGTAATGCTGGACACTAGGCTTTCATTTAGAGAGCACTTGGAGTACGCCAACACAAAGGCCGCACAGACTTGCCGAGCACTCTCGCGAATCCTGCTCAACACCAGGGGGCCAAAGCAAGCAAGGAGGAAGCTGATCACCAGCGTCGTCTCCTCTCAGCTCCTGTATGCTGCCGCAGTGTGGTCCAAAGCGACGAAGGTGCCGAGCTATATGCGAGGAGTCGAAGCAACGCACCGCTTATGTGCCATCAGGATCGCTTGCGCGTTTAGAACCATATCTGACGACGCAGCACTGGTCATCGCGGGACTAGTCCCAATAGCAGAGCAAGCGAGGGAAAGGGCCGAGGAGTACGAGCTATCTCGCAGGGACACCCACAATCCTCCCACCGGAGTCGAGAGAGAATCACCCAGGCACGAGACCGCCAGGAGGTGGCAGATGAAGTGGGATTCCTCGACTAAAGGACGCTGGACCCACCAGCTGATTCCGGATATCAAGCTGAGGTTGGAGAGGAAGCACGGACAGGTGGACTTCCACCTCACTCAGATGCTGAGCGGCCACGGATGCTTCAGATCGTACCTGAAGCGGTTTGGACACGAAACGGAGGACTGGTGCCCATCATGTGGTCGAGGTATCGTGGAGGACGCTCACCACGTCTTCTTTGAATGCCACCGTTTCGAGTACGAGAGGCGCCAGCTAGAGGATGAGCTAGCCACCAGCATTAGCGTCGGAGGGATCGTGCCGCTCATGGTAGCGAATCCCAAGGCGTGGGATGCCACCACTAGGTTCGCCGCCACTATAATGCGGAAACTACGGAGAGCGGAGAGGGAAAGGAAAGTGTCGGAGGAGTAAGGAGGAACGGCTGTGCGAAGCAATGCTTTGCGGCCGTACCGCATAGCTACGCCCCATTACCCCACCAACAAACCACAGTCCCAGATCCCCACAATTAGTTCCTAACCTTATATAAGAACTAGTATTAAAGCATAATAAAAGTAATAGAATACAAAAAAAAAACGAGGGGGAACGTTGTGAGTTGCTGCGGACACCGCAACTCTACAGTTATACCCGATACTTAGTCAGTATGGCTCTCCTCCGGCAGACGCCGCTAATATTGAACGACACGACAAAGAGTGCGTGCGAGAGAGACAGAAAATCAGTCTGAGCGTGACGTCGGGCGCTGCGTAGCCACTGCAAATTAATTTGTTCCTATTGGCTTTAAAAATGATCTTATCTGATCCAGATTCAGCAATCTGATAGCTATGGTCATTATCTATGATTCTGCGTTTTTAGTTTTCTCGAATGTGCAATATTGTGGATGCAACAGATTTTCGTCCTTTGTGTGGGCGGAAGGGGGGGGGGCGAAATTTTGAGATACACGTTTTATAGTAAGATCTAACAGAAGTGCGGATACCAAATTTGGTTACTCTAGCCTTAATAGTCTCTGAGATTTTTGAATATCCCCAGATTTTCGTCCTTTGCGGGGGCGGAAAGGGGTGTGGCGAAAGTTTGAAACAAACTCGTCTCGGTCCGATATACTAGGAGTGTGGATACCAAATTTGGTTGCTCTAGCTTTTATAGTCTCTGAGATCTAGGCGCTAATGTTTTACTCTAAGCAAAGCCGCCTATGCTACGTGTGTGTTAGAGAGAGACAGGGCGAGAAAAAATGAAATTGTTTTCTTGATGCTGGCTATAATAATAATACGATCCAATTCAGATTCCACAGTCTTAAAGATATGGTCATTCTCTACAATTCTACGTTTTTGGTTTTCTCATATCTTTAAAATTGTGGATGCCACAGACTTTCGTCCTTTGTGGGGGCGGAAGTGGGCGGGGCGAAGTTCTGAAATATTTTTGTAGCAGTGACATATCACAGAAGTCTGGGTCCAAAACATCGTTGCTCTAGCCCTTATAGTCTTTGAGCACTAGGCGCTGAAGGGGACGGACAGACGGACGGACGGACTGACGGACAGACATTCAGGGCTCAATCGCCTCGGCTATTGATGCTGATCAAGAATATATATACTTTATGGGGTCGGAAACGATTCCTTCTGGACGTTACACACATCCACTTTTACCACAAATCTAATATACCCCAATACTCATTTTGAGTATCGGGTATAAAAAAAATGCATGTGCATGTCTAATGCCTTGGGGTAAACTATTGCAAACTTGTCCCGATCCACAGCGGCCATTGACGCGAAGGCATCTGAGTCCCCGATCAATGTGAACGGTCTGCTCGGGCCAGGAGTCCAGAGTAAAGCTCAGTAGGCATCGCGCCCATAGGGTAAGTATGGGTGGATGTACGCTCGCTTACCGCTGATCACTCTCTCTTTGAGTTATAGCCAGTCACTTCACTCAGTGGCTGCTACCGCCGACGCGGAAGAAAAGAACCGCCAGCCTGGATCGGAGGCGGGCACAACGAGGTGGAGCTCGACCTGCCCTGATAGCCAGAACGGTACCTCGTCAGCCCAGGGCCTATTCCACCCCCGGCGGCTCCGCAGACACACGGAGCGCGGCGCAAACACAGGAGCAACGGAGGCGCGCGACCGACCCGGGTTTTTTCACACTCAGTGTGAAACACACAGATAGAGAAGATGACTGAGGACGCAGTCTTTGGTAGGCGCAACGCCCTTACCAGATCCCCACCACCGTCAGGACCTGCGAAAGCTCAGGGCTCGAGCATGTTCAAGCCCGGCCCGGGTGGCAAAGAGAAGGAGCGACCGCACTCTGACCCATTAGAGCTGCTAAAAAACCTGGGTACTCGGGCCAATGAGCTGGTCAAGAGGATGAACGACCAGCGGCATGTGGACAACGTGATGAAAGATTTAGCCCTGAGAGTGGTAACCCTTCAGGCCCTGGTGGTCAACAATTTCGAATAGCTGCACACCAGGACAATTGAGACCGCCACTACTGGTACCCAAACAGCTGCGAAGGCGCCGCGCACCGGCTCAAAGAGGCTGCGCGAGTCTCCTCAAATGGCTGCGGAGCCCACAAAGAGGCAGAGAGGCACAAAGCTTCAACAAGCGTCGACCCAGCTCAAACCGCCGGCGCAGTCCCAGGATGAACTAACCCCCTCGGGTACAGTGGACCATGGTGCCACCCCAGCCGCTAAGAAACAGCTCAAGTGGCAGCAGGTGGGCCCTAGGGTAAGGAAAAAAAGGTAGCCCCGTGAGCGCGTGCCAAGGCCAGACGCAATAATCATTCAACCCCAGGGCGAGCTTAGCTATAGCGACATCCTCCGTATGGTCACCAGGCGCCAGGATGGCAAGCGACCTTCAGGAGGTAGGGGATAATGTTAACAGAATCCGGAGGACGGCAAAGGGCGAGCTGCTGCTCGAGCTCAACGGCGCGAGCAAAAGAAACACATCTAAGCTCAAGGGGGATATCAGCGCGGCACTGGGACTGCAGACGGGCATCAGGGCGGTGTCAGAAGAACTCTGCGTGGAGGTCAGGGATCTCGACAGCCTGGTCGAGAAGGAGGACATCGCAGCAGCGATAGCTGCATCGATAGACGCCCCCAGCGTGGACACCAGACCCATTAAAAGCCTGAGGCCATCGTTCGCTGGTACGCAACTGGCAGTTGTGTGCCTGCCGCCCGTGCAGGCAAGAGCCCTGCTCATGGTGGGGAAACTTAAAGTCGGATGGACAAGCTGTAGGATCCGGGAGCGGACAGCTCAACGACGATGCTACAGGTGTCTGGAGTTTGGGCATCTAGCAATCAGGTGCAAGAGCGCGGTGGATCGCACCGGATGCTGCCTCAGATGCGGCGTGAACGGGCACAAGGCGGCAACCTGTCAAAGCGATCCGCGGTGTTTCATCTGCACCGCTAACAACAGCAATGAGACGAACCATTATGCGGGTAGCAGGAGATGTCCAGCAGCCAGGAGCGTGCCCAGCTTGCCGGCCCAATAATGAAGGTTATGCAGCTCAACCTCAACCACTGCGCTGCGGCTCAAGACCTGCTGAGCCAATCCATAAGAGAATTGGCAATTGACCTCGCCATCCTCAGCGAGCCATATCAAACTAGGGAGTCCCCTGGGTTCATCTTGGATGCCACCAAAAAGGCCGCGATATGGCTATGCGGGGCCACGCCATTGCAGCTTTCCCTCTCAAGCGCTGCTGCTGGGTTTGTGCGCGCCAAGGTCGGAGGTGTGTGGATATACAGCGTCTACCTTGCCCCAAGCCTGACGCTCTCCGAGTTCGCAGGTACTCTAGACAACCTAGCGGCTGATGCTAGAGGACGTCACCCAGTAGCCATTGGAGGGGACTTCAACGCGTGGGCTGAGGAGTGGGGAAGCGTGGCGACGAATGCGAGAGGTAGAGCTCTGCTGGAGATCATTGCGCCCCTGGACATCGCGCTCCTCAACGAGGGAAACCAGCATACCTTCTCCAGAGCAGGAATAGGATCGGTCATCGACCTTACATTTGACAGCAGCTCACTTTTTAATTCATCAGGCTGGAGCATCAGCAACATCTACACAGGGAGCGACCACAGGGCAATTATATGGGACACAGGCCAACAGACGTCTAGCGTAGAGACAGCTGCGCCCAGATGGAGATGCTATCGCGCCGAAACGCTCAATACGGCCCTGTTCATGGAGCTTATGTCCAACCTCACGGCGAATGGAAATTCTGAATGCATGGCCAACCATGTCATGGAGCATCTGGAGGCAGCATGCACTGCCACCATGGCGCAGAGGAAGCACTACGGTCGCCACCACCAACCTGTGTTCTGGTGGAACGAGGACATTGCCGCGCTACGTCGGGAATGCAACCAAGCTCGACGCCGCTACCAGCGCTCGCGCGGAAGCACTGCCTTTCCGCAATGGCAATCCACGTTTAGGGACTGCAGAAGGGCCCTCAAGGCGGCCATTAGGGATAGCAAGCGCCAGTGCTTTCTCAAGCTATGCGACTCTGCGGAGCAGGACCCATGGGGAAGGGCGTACAAGTTGGTGACGAACAAACTTTGCGCCAAGAGGCAGGCACCCCCGTCGGACCCCGACACGACAAGATCCATCGTGGAGGAACTCTTTCCGCACAGGGCTGACCACATCGGGTGGTCACACTGCAACCGCACAGTCAGGCACACATCGAGGAGGTGTCACTCGAGGAAGTCGAACGCGCAGCCAGGAGCATCAGCCCGAACAAGGCTCCTGGGCCGGACTCTATCCCGAACAGAGCCCTCTTGCTTGCCCTCTCCACTCGTCCGGACATCTTTGCGAAGCTGCTAAATCAGTGCCTCCGGGAAGGAGGCAAGCCGCCGGGGACAGCGTCGTCGTATAGGCCTATCTGCCTGATCGACACCGCGGGTAAACTGCTTGAGAAGGTGGTCTGCGCGCGACTGGAACGCTCCATCGCGGAGGCTGGCGACCTCTCACCGCACCAATACGGCTTTCGCAATTCCCGATCCACGATAGACGCCGTTCGTAAGGTGGTGGACATTGCCTCCGGTGCAATTGCCGGCACTCGGTGGAAAGGCGGCGGGAAAGAGTATTGCCTAGGAGTCACTCTAGACATTAAGAACGCGTTCAACACGGCGAGGTGGAGCTGCATCCTAAAAGCGCTGGAGAGTTTCGACACACCCAGGTACCTGCAGCGGATGGTACAAAGCTACTTTGAGAGAAGGCTGCTTTTGTACGCCACGCAGGCTGGCACGGAGGAATACGAGGTATCGGCAGGCGTCCCGCAGGGTTCAGTGCTTGGCCCCACTCTGTGGAACGCAATGTATGACGGCATCTTGCGACTCAGCCTCCCCCACGGAGTACACATGGTGGGTTTTGCAGACGATGTGGCTGTCCTAGTGGTGGCAAAAGACCTGTCCGTCGTGGAAACGACCTGCAACCAAACGATAGCGCGCATTCAACAGTGGCTGGACCTGGTCGGGCTCGAACTCGCACCCCACAAAACAGAGGCAGTGCTGGTATCCAGCCGGAAGAAAGTCGAGACGGCCAACATCTCAGTGGCAGGTACCCTGGTTTCGTCTAAGCGCGCTATCAAATACCTTGGTGTCCTGGTGGACACACGTCTCTGCTTTCGGGAGCACTTGGCATACATGGGCACGAAGGCGGCGACCACCAACGGTGCGCTCTCGAGGCTAATGCTGAACACCCGAGGACCAAAGCAATGGCGGCGACAACTGCTAACGAGTGTCACGAGATCGGTGATGCTATATACGGCGCCAATCTGGGCAAAGGCCCTTCGAACAGCGAGCTACGCACGGGGTCTGGCAGCCACGCACCGCCTCTCTTCGATTCGGATCACCAGTGCCTTCCGAACGGTCTCGGACGAGGCAGCACACGTGATCGCGGGCATAGCACCCCTGGAATTCCTGGCGGATGAACGGTCCACATACTACCAGGAAACACATGGCAGAGGAATGGACGCGGCGGCGAAAAGGCAGGTACGCATGGCGTGCAAACAGGAGAGTCTCAGAAGGTGGCAACAGCGCTGGGACACGACCACTAAGGGGCGTTGGACCCACCAGCTTATCCCGTCCATCGACGCGTGGGTAAGCAGGAAGCACGGGCAGGTCAACTTTTACCTGACTTAGCTCCTCAGTGGTCACGGCTGCTTCCGAAGCAACCTTCATCGCTTCGGGCACGCGGACTCCGCAGAATGCTCTTGGTGCGGGCACTACGTGGAGGAGGATGCCGAGCATGCGATATTTTCGTGTGGCAGGTTCGCAGCGCAGCGCCAGCGGCTAGAAGAAGCGCTGGGTGGAGCCGTAGTCAAGCAGAGCTTGGTGCCGTGCATGCTCCTGTCCCCGGAAAACTGGGAGGCGACGAGCTGCTTCGCGGCGACCATTATGAGGGAACTGCGCGCTGTTGAGCACCAGACAAGAGTCCAGTTAGTCTAAACGAAGCCTGCACATGTGTGAAGCATTGCTCCACGGCCGTACCACACATGTTGGGCTTGCATAGCCTAACCTTTAATATAGTTTGCTTTAAGTATAAAATAAGTTGTAAATACGAGCAATTAAATGGAATTAAAACGAGGGGGAACGTTGTGAGTTGCTGCGGACACCGCAACTCTACAGTTATACCCGATACTTAGTCAGTATGGCTCTGCTCCGGCAGACGCCGCTCATATTGAACGACACGACAAAGAGTGCGTGCGAGAGAGACAGAAAATCAGTCTGAGCGTGACGTCGGGCGCTGCGTAGCCACTGCAAATTGATTTGTTCCTATTGGCTATAAAAATGATCTGATCTGATCCAGATTCAGCAATCTGATAGATATGGTCGTTATCTATGATTCTGCGTTTTTAGTTTTCTCGAATCTGCAATATTGTGGATGCAACAGATTTTCGTCCTTTGTGTGGGTGGAAGGGGGTGGGGCGAAATTTTGAGATAACCGTTTTATAGTGAGATCTAACAGGAGTGCGGATACTAAATTTGGTTACTCTACCGTTAATAGTCTCTGAGATTTGTGGATGCCCCAGATTTTCGTCCTTTGCGGGGGCGTAAGGGGGTGTGGCGAAATTTTGACACAAAACGGTCAAGGTCCGATATCACAGGAGTGTGGATACGAAAATTGGTTGCTCTGGCTCTTATAGGTTCTGAGATCCTTGAACTCATATTTTGCAATTGGCTAAACCGACCATGAAACCTGTGTGTCAGAGAGAGACAGAGCGAGAAAGAATGAAATTGTTTTCTTGATTCTGGCTATAATAATTATACGATCTGGTTCAGATTTTGCACTCTAGAAGATATAGTCATCTTCTACGATTCTGCGTTTTTAGTTTTCTCGTATCGTCGAAATTGTGGATGCCACAGATTTTCGCCCTTTGTGGGGGTGGAAGTGGGGGGGGGGGGGGGCGCAAAGTTTTGAAATATTCTTGTAGCAGTGACATATCACAGAAGTCTGGATCCAAAACATCGTTGCTCTAGCTCTTATAGTCTTTGAGCACTAGGCGCTGAAGGGGACGGACACACGGACGGACGGACAGACGGACAGACGGACAGACATTCAGGGCTCAATCGCCTCGGCTATTGATGCTGATCCAGAATATATATACTTTATTGGGTCGGAAACGATTCCTTCTGGACGTTACACACATCCACTTTTACCACAAATCTAATATACCCCAATACTCATTTTGAGTATCGGGTATAATAAAAGAAAGTTACATAGCCCCTCCCATCAGGTAACCAACCTCTACCAATGTGGCTAATATCAGTTAAATCTGTTAAGGGGGCATGGTGCACATGCCAAGGCCGCCTCAATATATCAATTCGCGTGCCGAAATTTAATAAGTGCTCTCCAGAATTAAGCCCTGTTTTTAAAACCCAAAATTTAATCACTGTTACATACAGTTACAGTTAAACAACCCCCGCTTGCATGCAGGTTCGTTGCAGCAATAGAGAACCAATTATAAGCCACCAACAAGACTGATTGCTGATAATAATAATATTTCAGTTTTGAATTTAAATTTTCTCATCGTCATACATACATGACGAGAAAAGTTCTGAATTTTTGAATAATGTGCAATCATTGAGACGGCACACTTCCCAAGTGATGGCTCAGTAACTTCGATGGCGCATATCCTCACAAAACGCCAGACGCTGACAGTCTGTAATATATGATTATTATAATGAAAATACAATGAAGATTAGTCGATATTTAATTGGAGTAAAGTAATTACAGTGGGGTACTGGGAGGAGAATATATTAAGGATGAAGGAATAACACGGAATAAAAGAGCAGTGTTTACATGGTTGGGTGGGTAAACTCGAAATAACAACACCTGAATCCGCGCGGCTATACATATGACACAATCGACTGGATTTCTGTAACCCCTAACGCCAGGTTGGCAATTAAAATCTTTTTTATGTGTTTAACTAGAACAACTAAAAGATCCAGCCCATCCAAATAGCCCTGGGCGAAAGATCCCCCAAAATATTGTGGAGGGAAACAAGGATGATAGTTTTCCCACGGATTTGATAACCGTTACGGGCACCGAAGGCGAATTCCCACCTGTTCAATGAATCTACCTCCTCTTGCATTTACGGCATTAACTGCTTGCATTAACATACCCTTTTGGTCAATTTAAAACTAGCCGGCAAAATTTTTAAAATTTTTAATTAAATTTGAGTTTTTACTCCATTCAATCCAGTCATAATTCCATTTTCATGGTTTAAAATGTGTGTGTTAATTGTTGATAGTACAAAAACTGTTTATGACTTCGTACGAAAACATTTGGAACTAAAGATAGCAGCTAAGATGAGACTTAAATTGTTCTTTATTCTGTTGTTGATTATTCTAGCAATGGTGTTATTAATGACGAAAGTCAGTGCCAAACGATGGGCTGATGGAGTAGATGGAGTGTGTGCCTAATCACTTTTTATAGTGTTAAATTATACCAATAAAGATGATGTAGCAAGCTTAGCGATAGTTGATTTAAACAAGTAAATTCATTATTTTTGAGATACCAGCTGATCTCAAAGCGTAGAGCTCTGAGATACACTACTCACAATGCAGGCAGCCGAAACTGAGGTTTGCACATACCTATCTATCAAATGTAGACCTCAAAGTATTATAATTCAACTAACTAATCGCCAATTCCACAGCCCAAGCGTACCAAGAGTTATATTGATGAGGTATACCGACTTTTAGAGGAAAAGCCAGGGGTTGAAGAAATATTAATCATGAATCGTTCCGGTGTGCCGATCAAAACGTCAATGGAACGCCAAGACGCACTGTTTTGGCTCAGCATGCCTGTCTTTATGAGAATTTGCGTGAAAAGTGTCTGGCATTTCTATCAAAAATGGAGCCACCACAGCTCCTGACCATGTTGCGAGTCCGTACCAGATTCCACGAGGTCCTGCTAACACCTGATGGCAAGATAACCGTTTTGGTAGTGCAAAATCCAAAGGATACACATCTTAAGGTAGAGGATCTAAATCGTCATTCCTCCAATTTTTAAATAATTGCTCCTACATATATCTACGTTGTTAGTCATCCAACTTCTTACACGTAAAACATTCTTCTCACTTTGTACACAGCCCAAACACAACAAACTGTTCATTTATGTGACTACCTGAATATAAATTCAATCAAATAAGTAATAAATAGTCCTCAGAGCTTCAGCTTAAAAACAACATTTATTCCAAAAACAGATGACATTTTCTGACCAACAGAAAGTAAATATATTCTTGTACTCGTATTTATAAAACACATTTCATTTTCATACTCTTCAGTATGTACAACATAAACGTTAAGTTCTTCTAGAACTAATGTAAAATATTGAATTTGGTTGTCTGTTGTTTATTTAAATGGATTAATCCTTCAATGGGAAACAGTGCCCGAATCAGTGCAGATTTAGCTTGGACAACGTCAAGTCATTCTCGTCAATAGGGGACACCGTTATTTTCATTTTGTGCTCCTTGGCCATTTTGAATAACATTACAATGTCCGAGTTTATATAGGCACCCCGCAAAAGTGCCACCGACGATTTTTCGGAAGTCTCAAGCTCCTTCACAAGTTCTTCAACACTGGGATTACATTTGGTTTCATCCTTTACTTCTTTAAACTTCTGGCCTGACAACGCACGAGTCCAAATGTCCTGAGATGCCTCTTTGTATTTTTTGATTTTCTTGTCCAGGTCAGTAATCTTAGCACTGATCTCATTGTTATCGGGCTGCTTGGCTTGAGCCTGCATAAAAATACACCGAGCATCCTTATATTCGCCTAAGGCGGACAGGGCGCAACCTTCCTGGTAGAGGGCCTTACAGGGCCTTAGAGGGCTTATTTTCAGTGAGACGCCGCAAGGCTTTCATCGTAATGCACACGCGTTTGGGATTATGCAATTTATTGTAGCAGATCATCAAGTTTTGCTGGAAAAGTTAAAAAAAAACACATAAGTGGGGATGAGCCACGACGCTACAAGTTGCATAGTTACATTGAGAGTGATCAACAGAGCGATTTGCTTGCGCTCATCCTCATCATTGGCTAGACGGCAATAGTTTAGAGAGCTTACGGCCCGCTCGAAGGCAGTGACGGCGTTGCGGTAGCGAAAGCGCTTCACACAGTCCTTGCCATGCATGTGCATGTCTAATGCCTTGGGGTAAACTATTGCAAACTTGTCCCGATCCACAGCGGCCATTGACGCGAAGGCATCTGAGTCCCCGATCAATGTGAAGTGAAGAACTTCGATTTTGAAAAGTCCATCTGAACGTGGTTTAATGCGCGGCGGGCAGCCCATCTCGTGAAATAGCAACTTATAGGATATAATAAATTCGGCTTTTTCATATGGGCGCATGGTAAGTACAGCAGCCTGGAGGCCTTCTAGCACATCGCAACCTGCACCGGTCTCAAAATAGAATTTAGTTCGGCGCATCAATGAGGAATCAAAAGGAGAACTCTCGCCTTCCCAATAACCACTATAGCGCACAGCGACACGTGCCTTGTCTGGCACCAGACCTCGGCCCTGGTGGCCCTCACGTGTGATGCGCTTAAAAATGTTCTCATTGATCGGCTTCATCAATTTTTTGAGTTCCTCGAACGATTGGGTCGATGGAGAAGCGAGCTCTTCTTCATCAACATCTGGAGCGTTATCACAATCTTCCATTTCGTCGACATTAAAGTCATCATCGCCAGCCCCAAGTGGCGACTGTTCTACCTCAAATTGTGAGCCAGAGCCAACGAGTTTTCTAGAAGAGTAAGAGGCAGCGTCTAGGCAGCACATGATTGTGCAAATGTATCAAATTTCGATGCTTGCCGAAGTTGCAGTGGTTCCTTGAGCATTTGAGTGCAATATGAAAAATTATCTTCCATTTTTTCCACACTTTTTCCCAACTTTAACTTGTTTGGGTTAATTACAAAAATGCGCGATAGGCAGTGACACCCTCAGAAATATACCAAGTATATACCGATGAAAAAACGACCTTAGCCCACTTATGACCTCTTTAATTAAACAGGATAACAAATTGAGTTAAACTGCGGAAAATAATACTGTTTGTAAATCTTTTCTTTGAAATTACAAAAAAAAAAACACGCACACGATATCTTTCACTGTAACAGCGCCAAAATGATTCAATTTTCTTTATTTTTGGTGGAATATTAAAAAACCGCCTTGGGCGACAATGGGTTAATCGTTCCGTCGAGGATGGGAAACCATATTTCTCGATTTTGATTTAAGATACGCTAATTTTAGCCACTCCCTTTTATTGAACTTTTTATATAAATAAAAAAATGTTGTAACGAAAAAGGTCGAACTGCCCACAAAGTTTTTTTTCTACACGATTAGCTACTTTTAAGTACTCCTGAGTACATATGTAGATGTGGCAGTTCATAGAACGAATAGATAAAACCACACCATGAAAAACCACGAATTCATTAAACATTTCTAACGCCCCAAATCTATCTGCGTATTTGAAAAGTAATTAAAAAATTTAATTTTGTAATAATAAAACGAGGGGGAACGTTGTGAGTTGCTGCGGACGCCGCAACTCTACATTTATACCCGATACTTAGTCAGTATGGCTCCCCTCCGGCAGACGCCGCGAATATTAAACGACACGAGAAAGAGTGCGTGCGAGAGAGACAGAAAATCAGTCTGACCGTGACGTCGGGCGCTGCGTAGCCACTGCAAATTGATTTGTTCCTTTTGTCTATAAAAATTATCTGATCTGATCCAGATTCAGCAATCTGATAGATATGGTCGTTATCTATGATTCTGCGTTTTTAGTTTTCTCGAATCTGCAATATTGTGGATGCAACAGATTTTCGTCCTTTGTGTGGGTGGAAGGGGGTGGGGCGAAATTTTGAGATAACCGTTTTATAGTGAGATCTAACAGGAGTGCGGATACTAAATTTGGTTACTCTACCGTTAATAGTCTCTGAGATTTGTGGATGCCCCAGATTTTCGTCCTTTGCGGGGGCGTAAGGGGGTGTGGCGAAATTTTGACACAAAACGGTCAAGGTCCGATATCACAGGAGTGTGGATACCAAAATTGGTTGCCCTGGCTCTTATAGGTTCTGAGATCCTTGAACTCATATTTTGCAATTGGCTAAACCGACCATGAAACCTGTGTGTCAGAGAGAGACAGAGCGAGAAAGAATGAAATTGTTTTCTTGATTCTGGCTATAATAATTATACGATCTGGTTCAGATTTTGCACTCTAGAAGATATAGTCATCTTCTACGATTCTGCGTTTTTAGTTTTCTCGTATCGTCGAAATTGTGGATGCCACAGATTTTCGCCCTTTGTGGTGGCGGAAGTGGGGGGGGGGGGGGGCGGGAAAGTTTTGAAATATTCTTGTAGCAGTGACATATCACAGAAGTCTGCATCCAAAACATCGTTTCTCTAGCTCTTATAGTCTTTGAGCACTAGGCGCTGAAGGGGACGGACAGACGGACAGACATTCAGGGCTTAATCGCCTCGGCTATTGATGCTGATCCAGAATATATATACTTTATTGGGTCGGAAACGATTCCTTCTGGACGTTACACACATCCACTTTTACCACAAATCTAATATACCCCAATACTCATTTTGAGTATCGGGTATAATAAAAGAAAGTTACATAGCCCCTCCCATCAGGTAACCAACCTCTACCAAAGAATTTTCGCACATGTGGCTAATATCAGTTAAATCTGTTAAGGGGGCATGGTGCACATGCCAAGGCCGCCTCAATATATCAATTCGCGTGCCGAAATTTAATAAGTGCTCTCCAGAATTAAGCCCTGTTTTTAAAACCCAAAATTTAATCACTGTTACATACAGTTACAGTTAAATAACCCCCGCTTGCATGCAGGTTCGTTGCAGCAATAGAGAACCAATTATAAGCCACCAACAAGACTGATTGCTGATAATAATAATATTTCAGTTTTGCATTTAAATTTTCTCATCGTCATACATACATGACGAGAAAAGTTCTGAATTTTTGAATAATGTGCAATCATTGAGACGGCACACTTCATAAGTGATGGCTCAGTAACTTCGATGGCGCATATCCTCACAAAACGCCAGACGCTGACGGTCTGTAATATATGATTATTATAATGAAAATACAATGAAGATTAGTCGATATTTAATTGGAGTAAAGTAATTACAGTGGGGTACTGGGAGGAGAATATATTAAGGCTTAAGGAATAACACGGAATAAAAGAGCAGTGTTTACATGGTTGGGTGGGTAAACTCGAAATAACAACACCTGAATCCGCGCGGCTATACATATGACACAATCGACTGGATTTCTGTAACCCCTAACGCCAGGTTGGCAATTAAAATCTTTTTTATGTGTTTAACTAGAACAACTAAAAGATCCAGCCCATCCAAATAGCCCTGGGCGAAAGATCCCCCAAAATATTGTGGAGGGAAACAAGGATGATAGTTTTCCCACGGATTTGATAACCGTTACGGGCACCGAAGGCGAATTCCCACCTGTTCAATGAATCTACCTCCTCTTGCATTTACGGCATTAATTATTGTAAAATTAACCCGGCCAAATAGAGGGGCACCCGCCGCTCTCAGCGATTCATTTCAAAAACGCAATCAAATTTGAATTTTGAGTCTTTGTCTCCGGGCGGTCACGAGCCCTATGTCATCAAAAGAGTCTGCGAGACTCAACGCGCAGCACCAAACAGGTCTCTCCACAAAAATCGGAAATTTGTGAATTTTGTTGAGCAAGCAGTCCACACTTAAATAAACTGCTTGCATTAACATACCCTTTTGGTCAATTTAAAACTAGCCGGCAAAATTTTTTTAAATTTTTAATTAAATTTGAGTTTTCACTCCATTCAATCCAGTCATAATTCCATTTTCGTGGTTTAAAATGTGTGTGTTAATTGTTGATAGTACACAAACTGTTTATGACTTCGTACGAAAACATTTGGAACTAAAGATAGCAGCTAAGATGAGACTTAAATTGTTCTTTATTCTGTTGTTGATTATTCTAGCAATGGTTTTATTTATGACGAAAGTCAGTGCCAAACGATGGGCTGATGGAGTAGATGGAGTGTGTGCCTAATCACTTTTTATAGTGTTAAATTATACCAATAAAGATGATGTAGCAAGCTTAGCGATAGTTGATTTAAACAAGTAAATTCATTATTTTTGAGATACCAGCTGATCTCAAAGCGAGAGCTCCGAAACTGAGGTTTGCACATACCTATCTATCAAATGTAGACCTCAAAGTATTATAATTCAACTAACTAATCGCCAATTCCACAGCCCAAGCGTACCAAGAGTTATATTGATGAGGTATACCGACTTTTAGAGGAAAAGCCAGGGGTTGAAGAAATATTAATCATGAATCGTTCCGGTGTGCCGATCAAAACGTCAATGGAACGCCAAGACGCAATTCAACATGCCTGTCTTTATGAGAATTTGCGTGAAAAGTGTCTGGCATTTCTATCAAAAATGGAGCCACCACAGCTCCTGACCATGTTGCGAGTCCGTACCAGATTCCACGAGGTCCTGCTAACACCTGATGGCAAGATAACCGTTTTGGTAGTGCAAAATCCAAAGGATACACATCTTAAGGTAGAGGATCTAAATCGTCATTCCTCCAATTTTTAAATAATTGCTCCTACATATATCTACGTTGTTAGTCATCCAACTTCTTACACGTAAAACATTCTTCTCACTTTGTACACAGCCCAAACACAACAAACTGTTCATTTATGTGACTACCTGAATATAAATTCAATCAAATAAGTAATAAATAGTCCTCAGAGCTTCAGCTTAAAAACAACATTTATTCCAAAAACAGATGACATTTTCTGACCAACAGAAAGTAAATATATTCTTGTACTCGTATTTATAAAACACATTTCATTTTCATACTCTTCAGTATGTACAACATAAACGTTAAGTTCTTCTAGAACTAATGTAAAATATTGAATTTGGTTGTCTGTTGTTTATTTAAATGGATTAATCCTTCAATGGGAAACAGTGCCCGAATCAGTGCAGATTTAGCTTGGACAACGTCAAGTCATTCTCGTCAAGAGGGGACACCGTTATTTTCATTTTGTGCTCCTTGGCCATTTTGAATAACATTACAATGTCCGAGTTTATATAGGCACCCCGCAAAAGTGCCACCGACGATTTTTCGGAAGTCTCAAGCTCCTTCACAAGTTCTTCAACACTGGGATTACATTTGGTTTCATCCTTTACTTCTTTAAACTTCTGGCCTGACAACGCACGAGTCCAAATGTCCTGAGATGCCTCTTTGTATTTTTTGATTTTCTTGTCCAGGTCAGTAATCTTAGCACTGATCTCATTGTTATCGGGCTGCTTGGCTTGAGCCTGCATAAAAATACACCGAGCATCCTTATATTCGCCTAAGGCGGACAGGGCGCAACCTTCCTGGTAGAGGGCCTTACAGGGCCTTAGAGGGCTTATTTTCAGTGAGACGCCGCAAGGCTTTCATCGTAATGCACACGCGTTTGGGATTATGCAATTTATTGTAGCAGATCATCAAGTTTTGCTGGAAAAGTTAAAAAAAAACACATAAGTGGGGATGAGCCACGACGCTACAAGTTGCAAAGTTACATTGAGAGTGATCAACAGAGCGATTTGCTTGCGCTCATCCTTATCAGACGGCAATAGTTTAGAGAGCTTACGGCCCGCTCGAAGGCAGTGACGGCGTTGCGGTAGCGAAAGCGCTTCACACAGTCCTTGCCATGCATGTGCATGTCTAATGCCTTGGGGTAAACTATTGCAAACTTGTCCCGATCCACAGCGGCCATTGACGCGAAGGCATCTGAGTCCCCGATCAATGTGAAGTGAAGAACTTCGATTTTGAAAAGTCCATCTGAACGTGGTTTAATGCGCGGCGGGCAGCCCATCTCGTGAAATAGCAACTTATAGGATATAATAAATTCGGCTTTTTCATATGGGCGCATGGTAAGTACAGCAGCCTGGAGGCCTTCTAGCACATCGCAACCTGCACCGGTCTCAAAATAGAATTTAGTTCGGCGCATCAATGAGGAATCAAAAGGAGAACTCTCGCTTTCCCAATAACCACTATAACGCACAGCGACACGTGCCTTGTCTGGCACCAGACCTCGGCCCTGGTGCCCCTCACGTGTGATGCTCTTAAAAATGTTCTCATTGATCGGCTCCATCAATTTTTTGAGTTCCTCGAACGATTGGGTCGATGGAGAAGCGAGCTCTTCTTCATCAACATCTGGAGCGTTATCACAATCTTCCATTTCGTCGACATTAAAATCATCATCGCCAGCCCCAAATGGCGACTGTTCTACCTCAAATTGTGAGCCAGAGCCAACGAGTTTTCTAGAAGAGTAAGAGGCAGCGTCTAGGCAGCACATGATTATGCAAATGTATCAAATTTCGATGCTTGCCGAAGTTGCAGTGGTTCCTTGAGCATTTGAGGGATATATGAAAAATTATCTTCCATTTTTTCCACACTTTTTCCCAACTTTAACTTGTTTGGGTTAATTACAAAAATGCGCGCTAGGCAGTGACACCTTCAGAAATATACCAAGTATATACCGATGAAAAAACGACCTTAGCCCACTTATGACCTCTTTAATTAAACAGGATAACAAATTGAGTTAAACTGCGGAAAATAATACTGTTTGTAAATCTTTTCTCTGAAATTACAAAAAAAAAAACACACACACGATATCTTTCACTGTAACAGCGCCAAAATGATTCAATTTTCTTTATTTTTGGTGGAATATTAAAAAACCGCCTTGGGCGACAATGGGTTAATCGTTCCGTCGAGGATGGGAAACCATATTTCTCGATTTTGATTCAAGATGTGCTAATTTTAGCCACACCCTTTTATTGAACTTTTTATATAAATAAAAAAATGTTGTAACGAAAAAGGTCGAACTGCCCACAAAGTTTTTTTTCTACACGATTAGCTACTTTTAAGTACTCCTGAGTACATATGTATGTAGATGTGCCAGTTCATAGAACGAATAGATAAAACCACACCATGAAAAACCAATAATTCATTAAACATTTCTAACGCCCCAAATCTATCTGCGTATTTGAAAAGTAATTAAAAAATTTAATTTTGTAGTATAATTAGAAAATCTTTTACCGTTTCTAGTCGCAGGCGACGGATAGAAGTGATATTTATGTGGGGAGTGCTGGTTCCGGCCAAGTGTTCTATGTACCCCTGCAAGCAATCTACGTGGAATCAAAGGATTTATTCTTCTCTTTGCCTGGCTTTCTGGAGCGCCAGTTCCTCTGACTCGGACTCCCTCCCTCGGATCAGCTGCAGTGATGCAGCTCGTTCGAGATCTAGTTCGAAAAAAAAACAATTCTACCTATTGTGCAGTGCGGAAATGAGAATATTTCGCATTGGGCAACCAATTTTTCAGAAAAAGGTTTGTTTTATTCGTTTATATGAACTTTTTATTCAATAAGTGAACGCGAATATTTTCTTTTGGTTTGTGTATCAGTACAAAGCTGAAAACTAAAATGAGGAATGCATTTGCAATGGCCTGGTCATTCATTATGCGAGAGATATGCTATGACTATGTTATAAATATAATAAAGAATTCAATAAAGATGATTACAACTATTTTTTTTAGCAATTTATTCATATCCTTGTTTTGCCTGGTCATCTTCAGGTCGACATCCTCGATTTTATAGTTCATGTTGTCCAGTAGCTCATTTTGCTATTCAATCTCAGTGCCCAAGTCAGTTGCCAAAAACTTCATGCGCGACAAATTGTCACACATATCTTCAAGATTTGAGTCCAACTGGGCTTGAAAAGGGTTGCCAGCCTGAGTCGTCGGCAGATATTTACTGCTGGATTCTCCGCGGATCCGACTTACTGGATGGTTATCGTAGGGCTCAGAGGGTGACATGGGAGCGGATGATCCCCCGAAGACTCCAGCGTTAACATTACTGTTGGCTTCCTGCGAGGATTGACTGGCCGTGGGCGAGGCCGTGGGCGAGGTTGGCTGATCTCGATTGCCTGACAAATAGTTCTTCAGTCCACCGAATACACACTTTAGACAATTCAGATGACGCTGGCTAAAGCGTAAGGTCGAGTTGATTTCATCCAATTGATGTGAGGTCTTTTCCAACTGCTCCCGTTGCTTGGCCAGCTCTATGGCCGTGGCCTTCCCAACCTCCTCGGTTTCGTAGAGCAGACCTGTTTGAGTTTTCGTGTGTGTGATCAATTAACAACGCCCTTAATTGGCGAGCCTTTTCTGAAATTTTTACCCAAGCGTTTTTTCGTCGAGTCTAGAGTACGTTGCTCTATTGCTCGTCTCTTCTCTGCGTACGCCTGCCTCTGAGCTGAGATTGAAGAGGTTGTATAGTCCTCGTCATCATCGTTTTCGAACGGGTTGGTGCTGCGCTGCTGTGGTTTGTGGCTGCTAGCACTTGTTCGCTTGTTCTTCAGAAACAAATCATCATCGACATCTTCGAATCGGTCCACGTCATCAAAGTAATTGTGCACTGGCTGCAGATAATTATTAGCAATGTCGTTGGCAGACTACGCGAGCAAATCGAGCGAGAGGAAAATTTAGTTTTTCAATGTTTTGATGTAGTTTTTTTTTGTTTTTATTTTTATCTGTCTAGCAATGTCGCAATTTAAGTATATCGATAGTTGCTGGTTCATTTCGATCTAGTGGGCGGCGATTATGAATTGAGCTACTATCGAATCATGCTAGGTTAATATACTGTACATGGATGCATTTCCCAAATCGACGTGATATTATTCTGGAGCTGGAGCAGATAAAGAATGTACGAGCAACATGATGGAACTTAAATACAAATAATTCGTCAGTATATTTCGAAATTTGTGACGTATTTTCGGTATATTTCTGATGGTCAAACTGTATATTTTATCAATAAGTCCGCAGTCGCACTGGTCGGCAGGGTGACCGTTTACGGTTTTTTAAAAATATTTTTAGGTATTTTTGAGGTCAAAATTGAACCGACGGTATATTTACGGTATATTGGTATATAATGGTATATTTTGTCAATTTCATCAATCTATAAAATTTCATTTTCAACGGTATATAGAAATCCAATAAAAGCAAGTAAAACCGGATAAAATTAGGTGGGCATGGCTAAATGTTGTATATTCCACGGAATATCAAAAACGAGGAATATGTAAAATAGGACTTGGACTCGTCAGAATATTTACGGTATATTTTTTAAATGCGACGGTATATTATGGTATATTTCTGAGGGTTGGACGGTATATTTTAACGATCAATCCGCGGTCATACTGCTGGTCGGCGTCGCAGTTTTTTACTTTTGTTTGAATTTTAAATGGAATGAAAATTGAATAATAATTTAGCAAATAAAATAGCCATTTAAATTCGTTGCGTCAAGTGTTACATATTGTGTGACTAATACGTTCCACGCATAACATAACCCGCAAAAGAAAATAAACAAATGCAGTGTAATTCACAGCTTGTGGCCGCGTCATGTGTCATAGCGGTATTGATGTCGACGGCGCAGGCAGGACTGCAGCCAGGTGGCAAGATAATCGAACTGGACGAGGATAATTGGCACTTGATGCTCAAGGGAGAATGGATGATTGAATTGTGAGTTAGACAAAGAGACTCGCTGCTCTCTACATCCATCCTTACCTCCCTCCCCGCATGACGTAACGCAGTCGCAGTCCGGTGTGGGGTGTACCTCATGCGGCGTGTAAATGCGGCAACAAGCTTGCAACAACGACCACGCCGGGCAAGCTGGTTTTGTGGAATGTTGCATACCGTTCTTTGTTTCTTTCTGTGCGCAGTGCAGACTCATGCTGGTGACGCAGTCCCATTCCAGAGCCCGTTCCTCCCACCAACCCCTCCCACACTCCCGCACTTCTCGAAGTGTTTTAATGTGTATTTTCAGCTTTGCCCCTTGGTGCCCGGCTTGCAAGAACTTGGGACCCACTTGGGAGCGGTTTGCACGCGTTGCGAAAGATGTCAAAGTGGAGGTTGTCAAAAGCGATGTGACCACATCGCCATCCCTCAGCGGACGTTTCTTTGTCACAGCCTTGCCCACCATCTATCAGTGAGCCATTAATATAACCGTAGAACTGACCAAACAAACACTATCATCTAATGTGATCCTTTGCAGCGTCAAAGATGGCGAATTCCGTCCGTATCGTGGAGCCCGCGACGGGGACGCTCTGCTGTACTTTGTGAAGAAGCAGCAGTGGCAGGAAATTGAGCCGCTTTCCGCCTGGAAGAAGCCCGACACCATACACATGTCCGTGCTTTCCTATTTCTTCAAACTGTCGCACACCCTGAAGGTACGTTCACCTGCTTGAGTGAATTGCGATGAGCAATCCACTGTGTTTATGTCTACTTCTCACACATCAGTTCATTGCATGCGGGATGCGGAAGCTTATCACCGCCAACAGACCCTTGGTGTTGAGAGCTGATTACATTCCATTCCCATTTCCCTCCATTCCCCTCAACTTCAATAACTGTTCTTTCTCTCTCGCTCTTTAAACTTTCTGAGCAATAGCGCTCTCTGCTTAGTAGCTCTCCACTCTGCTCTCTTTTTTTTACCAATTCCGCTTTGAGCGTTGTCTGGCACATTGGTCTGATACCAATTTGTTTTGCAAACAATAGTATATAAATAAATAAATAAATAATAAAATAAAATGGAATACGCTGTGGTCTGTGCCAAAAAAAGCTGTAAGAAGCAGATCACCCACGATCAGCCGAATGTCCCCTGCTGGCTCTGCGACAGCGTAGTGCACGCAAAATGCGCTGGATTTTCTGGCCTCGTGAGTGATGCTATAGCCAAACGTAATGGCTTGCATTACAGTTGCGAGGCATGCCGTGCGGTGGAGAAAGACATGGTGGCTTTCATGAGGCAGACGCGGAGTGGCTTTAAGGAGCTGACCGTTGGTTTTAAAAACCAATACGATCGGCTCCTAGCCATGGAGGCTCAGTTTAGCGGTTTAAAACTGCTGAATGAGTCTCCGAGGCGCAAAAAGGTCACTCCGCGGGATCTGCAATTGCCAACCGTCACTCAGCCGTGCGCCGCCGAAAAACTGACTCCGACCACTCCAAGTGTGCAGCAGTTGATCTCGTTTGCCACTCCAAGGGCAACGACAGCTGCTGGCGACGCAGATTCGGTAGCCGAATTCATCGCCTCGGAGAATGTGCAGCCAAGTACGTCTGCAGCGTCCGTGTCCGTGGTGTCCGCAAGTTCGCTAGTTGTCCCGTCTATACCGATCCCACCAGTAAATAGACGTTCCGGACCTCCGGATATTGCCACCACAGGTACTAGGCCTGTGGTGACTAAACCACTGGTGGGAGTCCCACCAAAACGACAAGTTTTTGTTTCACGGCTGGCCCCTGACCTCACATCTAATGATGTAATTGCTTTTATTCAAAGCAAAATAAAAGCCGTGGGTTTAAAGGTGGAGAAATTTAACTTCTCTTATGCCAGGGAGATAGCCTCGTTTAAGATAAGCATCTCCCCAACTCAATTTGACACCATTTGCTCCGCCAAATTTTGGCCGGAGCATTTGGTGGTGAAGGAGTTTAAGGCTAAGAAGAAGAATAGGCCCCCCATATCCCTTCCAAACCTTTCCAGTGTGCCACCCTCAACCTCAACCTCAACTTCCTCTTCCTCAACTTCCCGTCTTGCTTCCACCTTTCCAAAAAACTAACTTCTCTTTTAGTAACCTATCAGAATGTAAGAGGCTTGGGTAGTAAGCTCAGCATTCTTTTCCGGGATAGTGTTGCATTTGCTTCCCACGTTATTGTGTTTACTGAAACCTGGTTAAAGCCGGACATTCTTAGTTCCGAGGTTTTGCCAAGTCGGTACAAATTTTTTAGAAAGGACCGTTCGTCTCGACGTGCAGGAGGGGTTCTGATTGCAGTGTACTCTAACTTCACGTCGGAATACTTCACAGTCCAAGTTCAACAGGAACTGGAATTCCTGTGTGTAAAACTTACTCTTCCCGCTTTCGCTATATTCATTACTTGCTCGTATATCCCACCTTCTTCGGATATTTCAATTTATGAGCAGCACTTGTCCGCTTTAACCGCTGTTTCTTCCTCTCTATCTGATAAAGATCGTATGATAGTTCTTGGTGACTTCAACTTGCCAGGAACTGTTTGGTCTTCGGTAAACGAGTCTAGTATCCTAGTGCCCATGTCACGACATGACTTTGTTGACGGCTTGCTTGACCTATCCCTGTCTCAAGTCAACCATGTGAATAATTCCTTGGGTCGATTGCTTGATCTGTGCTTTGTATCGGATCCGACCATAGTGTTGTTAACCCGAGCCCTTCCGCTCACTATACCTGAAGACGCCTACCACCCTACTTTCGAGGTGTCGCTAGATATAGGACCAACTGTATTGGATCGGTCGAGTAGGCTGCCCGAACGTGTCCGCTGCTTTCGTAAAGCCGAGTTTGCGAAGCTTAATAACCTCATTAGGGATTTTGATTGGTCCGCTTTGTACTTGTGCACTGATATCATAAAAGGCACAAACATTTTTTACAATGCTCTTGGCACATTTTTCGTTTCTTGTGTCCCGCTTTCTTGTCCGACTAGATCTGGAAAACCCCCTTGGTTTACCAAAGAGTTATCCAGTCTAAAAAACTTAAAATCAAGACTTTATAAAAAATTTCAAGAAGTGGGTTCTCCTACTTCTCACTCTCGCTATGTATTAGCTCGGTCAAACTTTTCAGTTCTTAATGCTCAATGCTATAAGAACTACCTATCTCGATGCAGAATACGTTTTTCTCAGGACCCTAAACAGTTTTACAGCTTCGTAAACAGTAAGCGTAGAACGTCCGCACACCCATCCTCGCTATCATTTTGTAATACGTCGGCAAATAATGATCAGGCAATTGCCGATCTTTTTGCCCAATTCTTCCAAACCACCTATTCTGAGGAAAGCTACTCTGGTCATCCGTACCCATACGGTTTACCGAGGTCGAACGGCATTTTCAGTCCCTTGTTAAATGAATGTTCCCTACTTCATGATCTTCGACTAGTTAAGCCGGTGTTTTCACCGGGTCCAGACGGGGTTCCAGGTTGTGTACTCAGGTACTGCGCCGAGGCTCTGTGTGGACCTTTGCTTAAACTATTCACCCTGTCCATTGATTCTTCTTGCTTCCCCCCGATCTGGAAGGAATCGTTTATAATTCCTCTCCATAAAAAAGGTAGCAAGTCTGATGCAAAAAATTATAGAGGTATAGCAAAGTTATCCGCTATTCCTAAAATGTTTGAGAGGGTTTTAACTCCGCACTTGCAACATCTCTGCAAGTCACTTATATCTCCAACTCAGCATGGATTTATAAGGCGGCGATCAACCACCACGAACTTGTTAGAGTTTACCTCTTTCATTATTAAAGGCTTTCAAGGTAACTTACAGACGGATGTTATTTACACCGACTTTAGTAAAGCATTCGACTCTGTAAACCATTCCCTTTTAGCGCATAAACTTGACCTTTTAGGGTTTCCGCCCAACCTCCTGAGATGGATTTCTAGCTATCTTTGTTCTAGGTCTCAAAGAGTCCTCTTCAAAAACTCCCTCTCTTTCCCAGTAAAGGTTTCTTCGGGAGTACCACAAGGCAGCCATCTAGGCCCCTTACTCTTCACACTCTTTATTAATGACTTACCTTCAGTATTAACATACTCTCGAGTACTTATGTATGCGGATGATGTTAAACTCTGTGTCCAGTACAAGGACATTTCATTTCATTCTCGCTTGCAATCCGATCTCAATAACTTTCAGTCATGGTGTTGTGCAAACTTGTTACACCTTAATGCCTCGAAATGCAAAGTTATGACATTTCATCGTTCTAGCCCTTTGTTGGCTCCTTACACCCTATTTGGTGGTTCTCTTGAGAGAATTACCCTGGTGGATGATCTGGGTGTTATGTTAGACCCCAAGTTAAAGTTTTCCGAACACATTTCTACCATGGTAAATAAGGCCATGAGCGTGCTTGGGTTTATAAAGAGGTGGTCAAAGGAATTTGACGACCCCTATATAACAAAGACTCTCTATACCTCGCTTGTTCGTCCGATCTTAGAATACGGCTCCTGTGTATGGTGCCCTCAGTACAAAGTACACCAGGACCGTATAGAATCAGTACAGAAAAACTTTTTACTCTTTGCTCTGCGGGGCCTTAACTGGGATGCGGGTGTAAGACTCCCATCTTACTCTAGTAGACTACTATTAGTAAACCTCCCATCCTTAGTTAACCGTAGAAAAATGCTTGGTGTGATATTTATGCACAACTTGATCAGGGGTGACATAGACAGCCCTGATCTGTTGAGCCGCATAAACTTCACGATTCCTATTAGACTGACTAGAAATTTTATACCGTTGTTCCTTCCACATTGTAGATCGAATTATTCCTTGCATGAACCGTTTAGGGTCTTATGCTCGGATTATAATTCCCTCTACCATATTATATCCACCACTAATTCTCTTCCTCTTATTAAATTATTAATCCTTACACACCTTTCTATTAATTAGTTACTGTAGGGGTATTTGTACTTTGTTTGCATGCTTAGTTTCTTAGTAAGTTTAGTACTAATTTTCCTCGAATGTTAGTCTAATAGCTATCTTTCTTGCATGTTCGCGTTTGGTTCGGCTACGCGCCGCGCGTCATGCGGCAGCGCCCCTCGGTCGGTTGGGCGGGAGGAGGGCTGCGTTTTGCCTGGGATCCGCGCGTAACAGCCTTCTGCTGGTGTCACACGGGCCACTTGACGGTGCAGTAACTGCATCGCCTCTTGAAAGATGCAGTCATTGCATGTCAACGTCCACACATTTGCTAATTGACTCATAATTCTGGTCTTTGCTCTCTGCATTGCTTCGTGTTTGTTGTTCATATACTAATAGCACACGCAAAAAATCTTTAAGGACTTCAACGGACGCCTTCAAGAGGAATACGGACTGCCCACATGGGGCTCCTATGCTCTGTTTGCAATCGCCACCATCTTCGTTGGAGCTGCATTGGGACTGCTGCTCGTGTGCCTTGTGGACTTTGTGTATCCACCCAAGAAATCGCAGCGACAAACCTTCTCCGAGTCTCAGGATAATCTAGCTGAGGGCGTTGTAGATCTGGCCACCGAGGAAATCGAAGATGATGGCGAGGCTGACGACGATGATGATGAGGAGCAGCAGCGTGACAGCGTCGACGAAGAAGAGCCGGAAGACGAGAAGGAGGACGATAAAGCTGATAATGATGGTGAGCCGGAGAAGACCGACAAAGAAGTAGCGAAGCAGGGCGGCGATGCCGTGCCAGAAAAACTCGAAAAGACAGAGCAAGTGCGCAAGCGCAAACCTCGTAAGGCGGATTAGATCCAGTCGGTCTCAGTAATTGGACCAGCAGCAAAAGACTAACAACCTGAAATAGAATCGAGAAAAATAGCATTTTTCAAAGAAAATTGTTTTCACATATACTTTCAGCATGTCAGGTCCTCTGCTCTGCGCACAAAAAAAATATTTTCCACACTTAATACCAGCATTAAAAGCAAAGACAGATTCCACGTGCTATGGCACCTTGACATGTATGAATTTCTTAAATATGGAAACTGTAAACGAAACGTAACAATAACTAACTTAAACCTTAGTCGTACACTTTCATTTTTGTTGCAAAAGCCTTGTGTTCATAATTGTTTTCCTTCTCGATAATGTAACAAGCATTCTCTAAGCATTTCATTATGTATTTGAATTTGAATCAAATTTCAAAAATGATGTATTAAAATGTATTAAAAAATAAATTTAAACAAACCGTAATAACCGAATGTAACTTTTAATTCATTTTTTCTGAGCATCATAACTGAATGTCGCATTCAACCACAGGTACATATGGCAAATCCCGGTAATAAAGGTCTTAATATCGAAGCTAGGATACTATGTACTTATGTATGTATAGACACGTTCTAGCCATTTTGTTAGGATCAATAATCCAAATTACCTTTTAACCATTGCCTTTTTGTTTAAAATCCATTTTTCTTTTTTAAGATATTTTATCCAAGAAAGTCTCCACTAAAGTAAAATAATTTATTTGTAATTTGTTCCTTTAAAAATAAATACAACGAGGGGGAACGTTGTGAGTTGCTGCGGACACCGCAACTCTACAGTTATACCCGATACTTAGTCAGTATGGCTCTCCTCCGGCAGACGCCGCTAATATTAAACGACACGACAAAGAGTGCGTGCGAGAGAGACAGAAAATCAGTCTGAGCGTGACGTCGGGCGCTGCGTAGCCAGTGCAAATTGATTTGTTCCTTTTGGGTATAAAAATGATCCGATCTGATCCAGATTCAGCGGTCTGATAGATATGGTCATTATCTATGATTCTGCGTTTTTAGTTTTCTCGAATCTGCAATATTGTGGATGCAACAGATTTTCGTCCTTTGTGGGGGCGGAAGGGGGCGAAATTCTGAGATATACGTTTTATAGTGTGAGATCTAACAGAAGTGCGGATACCAAATTTGGTTACTCTAGCCTTAATAGTCTCTGAGATTTGTGGATGCCCCAGATTTTCGTCCTTTGCGGGGGCGGAAGGGGGTGTGGCGAAATTTGGACACGAATCGGTCAAGGTCCGATATCACAGGAGTGTGGATACCAAATTTGGTTGCTCTGGCTCTTATAGGTTCTGAGATCCTTGAACTCATATTTTGCAATTGACAAAACCGACCATGAAACCTGTGTGTTAGAGAGAGACAGAGCGAGAAAGAATGAAATTGTTTTCTTGATTCTGGCTATAATCATTATACGATCTGGTTCAGATTTTGCACTGTAGAAGATATGGTCATCCTCACCGATTCTGCGTTTTTGGTTTTATCGTATCTTTAAAAATGTGGATGCCACAGGTTTTAGGCCTTTGTGGGGGCGGAAGTGGGCGGGGCGAAGTTTTGAAATATTTTTGTAGCAGTGACATATCACAGAAGTCTGGATCCAAAACATCGTTGCTCTAGCTCTTATAGTCTTTGAGCACTAGGCGCTGAAGGGGACGGACGGACGGACGGACAGACAGACAGGGCTCAATCGACTCGGCTATTGATGCTGATCAAGAATATATATACTTTATGGGGTCGGAAACGATTCCTTCTGGACGTTACACACATCCACTTTTACCACAAATCTAATATACCCCAATACTCATTTTGAGTATCGGGTATAAAAATATTGAATGATATAAATGTTTCGATTTTATTTTCTTACATTTTCGTTCAGTTTATTGTAGGAGAATATAAAAAAAAGAAATAATCCCTGCAATTTCGATATAGTTAAGGGCTACAGATAATGGAGAGATAAGTGAGAGTGTGTGGGCCAAAGGTTTTTCAATTTCCAATAAATAGTATTTGCCAAAAGTAGGAAAAAACTGTCACTATTGCTTATAATAGTTGGTTTGTTGTGTCATACAAATACATATGTGTATATAATAGTCCTATAAAAGAGTACAAAATGATCATACAAATATGTTTATATAAAAGGTGATTCATCTTAAGCGTTGATCTGCCTGATCTGCGTTGGCACTTGTGATTTAAGTCGGAATTAACTGGTTTAATTAAAACATTTTGATTGTTAACAAATAACGTTTCTTTCAAAAAATTGCTATGGCTATTGTTCGGTTTATCTGGGGGATCATCAGGATAAGGTACTTGTGGTGTGTGTGTATATAATTAATTTCTTATATATTAAATATATATTTGTTTGGTTGTAAAAGTTGTACTATTGCAGCGTATGGAGGAGTTTTTTGTGGGATAGTTTTGGGATCAGGATCAGGAGAAATAGGGATTGGTTTGTTTCGGGTGTGTGTTTTCAAATACTTTAAGTAATTGTCTGTGCGTGGTTTGGAAATTTTGCTGTTGTGAATTTTACGCGCAGGCTGGCCTTCAGTTAATTCGTATTCCGTTCAGAATGATGTGATGTCAACAAAAACAATTGTTAATTACTTTGAAATATTTAAAAATCAATCGTCGTCGTGCGCCTCAAATGCAACTGAAAGCAGACTCCCCAAATCTCGAACATTTTGCATTATGTTACAAGGCTTTTGTGTGGCTTTGCTTTCAGCTTCAGATATTTGTTGTAAAATTAACGTGGTAACTTTTTAACATAGGCGCACTTCTGGCTAAATATACTACTACTAAAAACTAACTGCGGTATGAGTGTGTGTAGTGCTGTTGCTAGATGGTTTGGGGGCAAATTTTTGTTGGGATAAAAATTGGAGAATTTTGTAAACCGGTCTATTGCTTAACATTGCAGGTTTTTGTCCGTCGTCGCTCGGCCCCGTGCGTGCAACGAAGGCAGGCGTGCAACGAGGACAAGTAAAAAATCGTAGCAAACTAGTTTGGTTGGTAGTGGCCGCCAGGGCAGCAAAGGAGCGAAAAAGGACTCCTCCGGCTGCTAGGCCACGAAATCGAGCGGCCTGTTGAAGCCACCCTTGCGGTTCATATACTGGCGATACTTGCGCTTGAGGATTACGTGCACTTCACCGACATCATTGCCCTCGACCTTCTTGTTCTTAGTGGTGTCGAACGTGCAGAAACCCATAGTCTTGAGCATCTCAACCTCTTCCGGTGATTTACCCTCCAGATCGGCATCATTGATCTGGGGACGATCAGCAGCTGCTTCAGCAGCGGCCGCTGCTTTGTTCCGTGTGGTTCGCCTGGACGTTGATGGTCCCGAGCTGCTGTTGTTGCTGCTGCTATTTCCGCCGCCAGCAGCACCGCCGCCGCCGCCTCTCGAACGTGATCTGCAAATTGGGAATTTCAGCTTTGGTGAGTGACAGTTTCGTTCTGCAGTGGAAGATGATTACGTTTGGGTCGAGAAAAGCTTGACAATTAATTGGGGCAGCCTGGAATCGCATTGCATCGGGCTGTGCAATTGGAAGTTTGTTATTTAATTACGGAAAGGAAATATGATACCCAGAAGAACGAGAACCAGTCCGGGCACTTCATTAAAGGGTCGTATGGAATCGTATGTCTATCATAGCTAGGGCATAAACAACATATTGACTAAACGGATCTAATGTGTTTCGTATTGCTTTTTTGTATTTCGCATTACGCTCTTAAATGACATTGTATAGAAGATAACAAAGATATCGCTTAGATCAAGTACATATATAAGGGTTTGATTAAAACGGAATGTCCGCCTAGGACATGTCCTCAATCAGGGCCGCGCGTAATTTGGTTGTCACCGCAGCCGGCTGTGCCTGATTCAGCTTAAAGACGCTCTCAATCACCGATATCTCTGTGGCTGTTGTGTTCATGCCCACAAAGGAGAGCCAATCGTTGACCACCATGCCGGCCGCGAGGACCTCGCTACCACGGTTCACCGTTCCAGCTACGAGTGGAACCTGCAGCAGAGAAGACAGCTCGTCCTGGTCCTGTATGCTCGTCTTGGGATGCACCATGCCTCCCTGGTTGCTCAGTACAGTGTAGGAGCCGACCAAGGTGTTGTCGGCAATGGTCTGGCGAAAGACCTCCACATTGAGGACGTCCCCGATAATCTCCTCTGTCTCCTTGTCCAAATCAGGGTGAACAAGGGCCACATAATCGTTGCAGGCCACCACGTTGCCCAGGGCTGAGAGACGCTCCTCCACCCGCTGGATCTTTACGGCGTCTGGCAGACTATTGCGCAGATGCTGCAGCTCTTCGTCTGTGGTCGAATTGGGCACCAGCAGCCCGTTGCGGTTGCCGACAGTGAGGCGTCCGATGATGCGACAGCCTCCCACATTTGCATGCACTACCGGAATGGTCTCGGCCAATTCGGCCTCGAAAGCACTGTAGAAGGTCTCGGAGCCGCCAATAGCGACTAGACAATATGTATTTGTGAGTTTGGTGAAGACGCCGATGTCATCGTTGTTCTCGAATTGCACGCGAAGCGCCATTTTTACTGTCTTTTAAATTCGGTTCTTCCTCTGTGTTTGTTGAGTGGAGTGGTGTGTATTCGGCTTGACTGAGCCCGAATCTAACTAGTTTCTAGATATGTTTTATACTATTTTCAGTGATTTTGTTCGACGTTGTGATGAAATTCGGATAAATTTCACTTCACGTGGTAATTTTTTAGGGCGCCGACAGAGCTGCAAAAGAACCGATGACCTGCTCGATAGCTCTCTCGTGGAAAAACTATTGAATGCCCTATCGATATTTTGTAACTTCCGTGTTTATGCCCCACCACCCCCACTACCAATACATAATGTGTATGGATAAATAATATTGGGGATATTACTTTTTATACTTATCGTTTGGCTTGGTTTTTGGTACACTACACTTTGTTATTCATCTAGAACGCCGTCCTCCTCCGCGCGCACGATCTCTGTCACGGCTGCGACTCCTCTCGCGTTCACGATCGCGGTCACGACGACCGCTGCTGCTGCTCTCTTTCTGCGCCTCTCTTTCTCTGGATCGTCGTTCGCGTCTCTTTTTTCTCTCTGTGCGCTCTTTTTCACATCTTCTGTGGGCTAGAGAGGCGGGACTGCGACTTCGACCCATTTTTCCACACTTTCTTCTGCGTTTGTTTGGGGGTTCTGAAACGTTTAAAGTTATGCCTAAATAGAAGTCACACGAATAACTGACAGCCCAGAGTATGGTAATCGGTAAAAGTGCCACTCTCACCGTTGCTTTATGCTGTGTCTAGCATTATTTGGGCGACACCGGCATCGGGTAAAAACGCGCTAAACTTTAAACTAAAACGTAAAAAAACAACCTCACGGCGCGACGTTGTCGTCAGTGTGACCGCGGACGTATTAGTCAAATATACCTTCTCACCTTTTCATATACCAAAATATACCGCCTCATTTTAAAAATGTACCGTAAATATACTGAAGACTTCAAGTTATATTTTACATATTCCTCGTTTTTTGTATTCCTTGGAGTATTACTAACTATATAGAACATTTAGCCATGCCCACATAATTTTATCCGATTATTGAATCTATTTTTAAATTGACTGGTTTATTTTAAACACTTGCTTTTATTGCATTTTGCGTAAAAAAAAGGTTTTAGCGAAAATGGTCAAACAAAAAAAGGTCACACAAAAAATCGAAAGGGGATAGTCGTTCCAGTGGCTAAATTTCTTTATTCCCTTGAATAATTCTGGCTAACTAAAACCCTTAGTTCTGCCCACATAATTTCAGACTGTTGATGAATAAATTTTCTTCCAGATTGGTTAGCTTTTAGTCGTTGCTTTTATTGTATTTTGGCTAAAACAAGGTTTAAACAAAATAGTTCAACAGAAAAAAAGTCGCAATGTTGCTGGTATTTGAAGACGTGATGCGTGTATAGGCCTTTGTATACCCTATTTCGTTAATTTCCTATGAAGATCAAACGTAATTTATTAAGACCTTTTCTCAAATTGATATTCTTTAGTCATATTCAAGTACATTATTAGTATCTTTTATATATTTATCTCGATCCTGATACCTACGCAGACTGGGATGACACAAATTTTCTCAATTTTATAACATCCATTTCCCCCAGGGTATGTGTTCATGGAATGGGAATCATTGTTCATACCCGATTCAAATAAATATCGAAATATACGGTCTCATCTTCAAAATATACCGACGTATTATTCATATTCCTCGTTTTTGATATTCCTTGGAATATTACTAGCTGTATAGAACATTTTGCCATGCCCACATAATTTTATCCGATTAGTGAATCTATTTTTAAATTGACTTGTTTATTTTAAACACTTGCTTTTATTACATTTGGCGTAAAAAGAGGTTTTAGCGAAAATGGTCAAACAAAAAAAACCTAAGAGAGAGAATCGTTCCTGTTTCTAAATTTTGATATTCCGTTGAATAATGCGGCTAACTAAAACCTTCGGCCCTGCCCACATAGTTATATCGCATTGATGAATACATTTTTTACAAAATTAACTACTTTTAAGTACTCCCATTCATTGTATATTGACTAAAACAAGGTTAAAAAGCTTAACAAAAAAACAGTCGCATTGTTGTCCATCAATGTTGCTGGTATTTGAAGACTGTTGCTTTTCAGCGGAGTGTGGCCACTTGTATATTTTATATTATTTTATATATTTTTTATTTTTCCAAGCTGTTTTAAACCGTAATTAATTAATAAAATATTCTCAAATTGATAAGTTTTAGACCCTATTCATGAATTTTGATTAGTTTCCTTTGTATATATCCTGATCCCGATACTCGTTCTTGGTCTTCAAAATGGCGTTGAAGTACCTTTTAAACAGAGACTAACCTAACTAGTTTCTGCATTCATGAGAGCCTAGATGACAAACATTTCCGCAATTCTACAATATCCTTTTCAATAGGGTATGGGATGCAGAATGTTGCCCATGCTCGATTTCTCGGCACATGAGTCTGGCCCATACAATTGAATGTTGCCGGAACCTTTGTGCGGGAATGATCACGTAAGAACATGTTGCTGCGGCAGCATGTTGTGCAATATATTTTGGAAGATTTTCATTGGCGGAAAGCAAAAATCGCGTGCCCGTTTCAAAACCGTTTAAGTTTCCTTTAAACCCAACCACATGAAAAAAAGTGTTTTATACATATATTATATGTGGTGTACGCCTAATTCTGTTTTTACACGGTCTTTTTTAACACGGATTGAAAATCAAAAATTTTAAATTTTTGTAGACGATTTTATTCCATTTAGCATGGTTCAAAATAAGACAACACAAATGGAAAACAAACGAAAACAAGAAAGAGCATAAAGCGAATAGTACGTACAAGTTAACGTACCCAATTCTATTGAGCTCTTATACGAGTTGTAAACAATCTTTGGCTTTCCAAAACGAAAACAATTTCAATCTTGGGCCTCCGCCTAATTGATTTCTAAGATGTACAATCTCAAGGGCTCCCGCCGCAATCCCAATCTTTGACACTCGCTTAAATGGAAAACCAATGTTTGCCCACACCCGGCTTCTCATAAACAATCTCACTCCCGGCTTTCTGCAGATCCTGCACTTTAGGCATTTTACAGTTCTCTCTTTGGATGACGAAATCCAATACTCGGGATGGCGAAATCAATTGAAATGTTTATAGAAAAACTATTCCCGAAAGGGATCAACGATGCAAAGATCAGAAAGTTCAAGTCAGTCTTGATCCAGAAGCGACACCGCAAAGTCGAGCTAAAAATTAAGATCGCGCCAACCCTTTGTCCGGAATCCTTTGTGACCCTCTACTTAAATCTATATCAGTGAAGTTAGAAGTAAAATAAAAACTTTTTAAAAACACAATCCGCTACCGCAGTTATTTAATTGGCGCCCAACGTGGGGCGATGTTGTATAAAAAGCACCGAATAATAAAAGTGTTGCGTCGTGCCGAAACCCGAAGGACAATTAATTAATGGAATAAATCCTTCAGATATAAAAACGCGGAGTGACTGTGAGATATAAGATAAGAAAAAGTGAGATAAAAAGGAAACAAACCGGAGCTTAGGGTGTGCAAAAATAAATACAATATACAATACAAATACAAATACAAATACAATACAAAATACAAATACATACAAAAGCTAATCAAGACAATTCAAAAATACAAAAAAACCAAAAAAACCAAAGTTTTTAAACAAAACCAACCAAACCAAAACACAAAGAAAGTGAAACTATCAGCTAAACCAAAGAAGGAAGACCCCCAGAAGATCCAGTTAAACAAAGAAATTTAAGAAGGAAGACCCGTTCGAAGACCTGTCAGCCAAATCAAGAAGGAAGACCCGTTCAAAGATCTGTCAGCCAAACTAAGAAGGACGACCCCTACCGGATAGTTCGTGAGCAAAAGTTGTATTAATAAATATATAAGTTCAATTAGGTTATATTAGATTATAAAAACAAACATATAAGAAAAATTTAAGGTGGATCAACTAACTTTAGATTTTGAAAAACTAAAAATGATTAACTCACAAACAAGGACCGATCTCACTGCAGATCTGGTCAAACAATTGATAGCACTTCAAATTTCACAAGTACAGGAGCAAATTGTAAATTTAAAACAACAAATAGAAACTAAATCCGATCAGGTATCAGATTATCAGGCAGAAACAATAGACGAGACAATAAAAGATGGCACCACATTAAAGGTAATAGAATCCCTACCAATTTTCAATGGTGAATTAAACCAATACGTAGGATGGAGGGAAGCTGCAGAAACTGCAGTGAAGTTATATAAGAAAGGAAGTAAGCAATATTATATTGCCTTAACAATTTTGAGAAACAAAATAACAGGACAAGCACATGACGCACTGACCAACCACGGGACAGTTTTAAATTTTGATGCCATACTTTCACGACTTGACTTTGTTTACAGTGACAAGAGACCAATTTACATAATAGAACAGGAGTTAAGCGTTCTCCGACAAGGGAACCTTTTAACAAGAAAATGACCTTGTTAATAAATAAGACAATAATGACTCACGGAAAGGACAGTGAAATCACGAAAGAATCAAATAAGAAAATTAGAGACAATGCCTTACTCATTTTTGTCACTGGCCTAAACGGCGGCATTGCAGAAATCCTATTTTCATTGAATCCCCCAGATTTACCGAATGCCTTGGCAAAGGTACAGGAATTGCAATCAAATAACATTCGGGCCCAATTTGCCTACCAATTCAGTGGCCCCAGAAATTCAGGGAATAATAACTACAATACATTAAGATTCAACCAACGACAACCAAGGACTAATAGTTCACCATTCGACCAAAAAAGGGATCTTCAGAGGAATAACATGTCATGGGGACAACCCTATTTCTTGGGTAATAGAAAACAAAATCAGGCCCCAGAACCAATGGATGAAGACGAATCGATACAAATCAAGAACCGACAGAACAGCAATCAATTCAGGGGAAATAATAATAATAGAAATTATCGGGAGAATACTAACGGTTATTATAGCAGAAATAATAACAATTATAACCAAGCTCAGCATTTTAGGGCAAACGTAGTACCGAATAATCAGTCTAACGAAAATCAGGCGCAGAAACGAAAGCCAAACGAAATGTCGGAACAACCGGCTAATAAAGCAATGCGGATAAATAACATTGAGGAGGACCATTTTTTAGATCAGCCCCCGAAGTAGGTCTGCCCTACTTAAAAAGAGTAGATACAAAAATAAACAGAGAATTAAAAGTTTTGATAGATACGGGAGAAACTTCCTGTTATATAAAAAAGGGAATTTACGAAAATAAAAAAGAATTATCAATTTATAAGAAAGTTGCTACAGTGAATGGGTTTTCAATAATTAAATATTTCCATAATATAACTATTTTCAACACAAAACAAGTGTTTTATGAAATAGATGGAATGGAGGCAGATTTACTAATAGGATTTAACCTATTAAAGAAAATCGGAGCTGTTATTGATACAGGAAAGGCGACTTTAAGTTATAAAGACAATGAGGAGAAACTAATATATGACGAGGTCCTTTCTTTAAACAAATTAACCTTTATAGAAGGAAAAACCATCTTTCCGTTGAAGGAATATATAATAAACAAATATTTTGAAGAAGAAAAAGAAATGAAAAGTGATTCAGTATAGGTAGAAGGAAGTTTATATAGCTTGGGATCAAAAAATCCTGAGCACGCCGACGAAGAATTATCCGTCAATAGTTTGGGATTCAAATATCCTGAACCCGCCGTCGTTGAATTATCCGACATCCAAAGTTTTAATAGTTTGGGATTAAAATATCCTGAGCACGCCGTCGTTGAATCATCCGACACTAAAAGTTCGAATAGTTTGGGATGCAAAAATCCTGAACGCGCCGTCGTAGAAATATCCGACATTCAAAATTATGCAAATTCTGAATTGAAAAAAATGAAATTGTATAACACAATAACCTACAAAGAGGACAATTTAGAAAATCTCAGAGAGAAAATGGTATCTATCATAGAAGAAGCCCATGCCAATATAAATTTACAGTTACCGTTCAGAACGGATATAAAAGGAGAGATTAACACTAAACATGATAGACCGGTATATGGCAAGCAGTATCCATACGCTTATTCGGTTAACGATTTCGTTAATAACGAAATAAGTAAAATGTTAGATGAAGGTATAATCAGACCTAGTAAAAGCCCATATAATTCACCGGTAATAGTAGTACCAAAGAAGGGAGTAAATGAGGACGGAACTCCTAAACATAGATTAGTAATAGACTTTAAGAAACTTAATGAAAACACCATACCGGATAGATACCCTATGCAAGATCCTTCAGTAATCCTTGTCAATTTAGGTAAGGCAAAGTATTTCTCGGCCATTGATTTAGATTCAGGTTTCTATCAGATTTTAATGAGGGAATCTGATATTGAAAAAACATATTTTTCCATAAATAACGGCAAATATGAATTTCTAAGAATGCCTATGGGATTGACGAACGCTCCCAGAATTTTCCAAAGGTCAATGGACGATATACTTAGAGAACAAGTTGGGAAAACTTGTCACGTCTATATGGACGACATAATAATATTTTCAAAAACTATAGAACAACATTATAAAGATCTAATTCATATAATACAGATATTGCAAAACGCTAACATGAAAATTTCCCTAGAAAAGTCTAAATTCTTTCAATTGGAAACCAAATTTCTGGGATACATTGTTTCCCAAAATATCATTAAAACAGATCCAGACAAAATCTCCACAATACAAAACTATCCAATTCCTAAAAATATCAGAGAGCTACGTAGCTTCTTAGGACTAACAGGGTATTACAGAAAATTTGTCCGAAATTATGCTACAATTGCCAAACCATTAACCAAATATCTGAGTGGAGTAAATGGGAAAGTTTCACGAAGGGCATCCAAGAAAACATTAATACAGCTGGATGAACCAGCAATGGGAGCATTTAATAATTTAAAGGACAGTTTAATAGCACATATTGAATTAGTACAACCAGATTACAATAAACGAGGGGGAACGTTGTGAGTTGCTGCGGAGACCGCAACTCTACAGTTATACCCGATACTAAGTCAGTATGGCTCTCCTCCGGCAGACGCCGCTAATATTAAACGACACGACAAGGAGTGCGTGCGAGAGAGACAGAAAATCAGTCTGAGCGTGACGTCGAGGGCTGCGTAGCCAGTGCAAATTGATTTGTTCCTTTTGGCTATAAAAACGATCTGATCTGATCCAGATTCAGCAATCTGATAGATATGGTCATTATCTATGATTCTGCGTTTTTAGTTTTCTCGAATGTGCAATATTGTGGATGCAACAGATTTTCGTCCTTTGTGGGGGCGGAAAAGGTGGGGCGAAATTCTGAGATATACGTTTTATAGTGAGATCTAACAGAAGTGCGGATACCAAATTTGGTTACTCTAGCCTTAATAGTCTCTGAGATTTGTGGATGCCCCAGATTTTCGTCCTTTGCGGGGGCGGAAGGGGGTGTGGCGAAATTTGGACACGAAACGGTCAAGGTCCGATATCACAGGAGTGTGGATACCAAATTTGGTTGCTCTGGCTCTTATAGGTTCTGATATCCATATTTTGCAATTGACAAAACCGACCATGAAACCTGTGTGTTAGAGAGAGACAGCGCGAGAAAGAATGAAATTATTTTCTTGATTCTGGCTATAATCATTATGCGATCTGGTTCAGATTTTGCACTGTAGAAGATATCATCCTCACCGATTCTGCGTTTTTGGTTTTATCGTATCTTTAAAAATGTGGATGCCACAGATTTTCGTCCTTTGTGGGGGCGGAAGTGGGCGGGGCGAAGTTTTGAAATATTTTTGTAGCAGTGACATATCACAGAAGTCTGGATCCAAAACATCGTTGCTCTAGCTCTTATAGTCTTTGAGCACTAGGCGCTGAAGGGGACGGACGGACGGACGGACGGACGAACGGACGGACGGACGGACGGACGGACGGACGGACGGACAGACGGACAGACAGACAGGGCTCAATCGACTCGGCTATTGATGCTGATCAAGAATATATGTATATACTTTATGGGGTCGGAAACGATTCCTTCTGGACGTTACACACATCCACTTTTACCACAAATCTAATATACCCCAATACTCATTTTGAGTATCGGGTATAAAAATTCAACCACAGATGCATCGGACATAGCAATAGGTGCAGTTTTGTCGCAAGATGGGAATCCCATAACATTTATTTCTAAAACTTTAAGTAAAACCGAGCAATTATATGCTACTAATAAAAAGGAATTATTAGCTATTGTATGGGCATTAAAAAATTTGCGAAATTATTTATACGGAGTGAGTGGAATTGAAATATACATACAGATCACCAACCTTTGTCCTTTGCAATGTCGCAAAAAAATCCAAATGTTGAAATGAAACGTTGGTATTACTTCATAGAAAGTTTCACACCAAAAATCATTTATAAGCCAGGCTCAACTAACGTAGTAGCGGACGCTTTATCTCGGATTAAAATAAATCATATGACAGATAGTGATGTCGACCAGACAGATTCAGAATCAGACATAAATACTCAGCATTCAGCAGAGAGTAGTTTTGAAAACGTCATTCAAGAGCCAGGCAAGCCTCTAAACCAATTTAAACAGCAGCTACTATTAGCGCAAGGGAGATTCACAGTTCATGAGTTAGTAAGAGTTTATGAAAATACCCGACATATTATTGAATTTGATACGGTAGACAATCTGCTAATCGTTTTAAAAGAATTTATTCAGCCTCACTTAACCACAGGAATACACTGCACTTTAGAAGATTTATACCTTATCCAAAATAAGCTAAAGGAAAACTTCATAAATAAATTTCTCTTCACGAGAAAGTTCCTCCAAGATGTAGTAAATCCAGAAGATAAAGCTATAATTATAGAAGAAACACATTGCAGAGCCCATAGAGAATTTTATGTGGAGATAATGTTTTTTATCCCCAATCGGCCGACTAATTATTTCGAATTAAATAAAACTCGGCGCAGAAATAAAATTACGATATGTTCTTTAATGCGTGACATCCAAATTGCAAGTGTGGCTTGCCTGCCCTTTACATTGCCGCTCCGATATCTAAGCGCAGCTTCGCTCGGCCGACGTCGGTAGGCAGACGCAAAGCGGAGATAGCGAAGAGCGAGCTGGCAAACAAATGAGTGACATAGACATAAGTAACAAACAAAATAAGCGGCTGAGGGCCAAGAATTAGGTGCTATTTGGCAAGCAGCTAATCGGCTGGGTTCTGCTCCGAACATTCACCCCCCGTTGGAAGGCAAAGGCTTTCAACAGATCCATCCTGAAGGGGCAGAACCGCTATTTTTCCAACGGCCCTCTTGAAAAGGCCTTTTTGAGTGCGGATGACGGTTACTCTGATGGTTCCATCTGATGGATCCATGACGCTCTCAATGCGGCCAAGCGGCCACCTTAATGGTGGCAGCGTTTCCTCCTTGATCATGACGAGCGCTCCTAGCTTGATGTTTGGAGACGATGACCGCCACTTGCTCCGCTCCTGAAGAATCGAAAGATACGCCGTGCTCCATTTTCTCCAAAACGCCTGCTTCATTTGACACAGCCGCTGCCATCGACTAAGTAGGTTGACCCGGAGATGCGCCACATCTGGCTCGTCGAATGCATCTTTCGGGGCTCCATTGAGAAAGTGGTTTGGCGTGAGCACATCTAGATCATCGGGACTTTCTGTAATTGCATAAAGCGGACGGGAATTTAACAAAGCAGAGATTTCACAAGCCAAGGTCTGAATTTCATCAAGAGTAAAAATGTAGGTCCCGACGATGCGATGAAAATGATATTTAGCTGCTTTAACAGCCGCCTCCCACAAACCCCCAAAATGAGGTGAGCGAGGGGGGATGAATTTCCAGTCGATTCCACTAGAAACGCAGAGATGTGACACAGCCGACGTATGAGGATCGCTGAGGAACATTTGCCGAAGCTCCAAAAGCTCATTTTTTGCTCCTACAAAATTTGTAGCGTTGTCTGACCAGATGATTCGAGGTTTGGGACGTAGACTTATAAAACGCCTTAATGCTGCCAGAAAGGATTCTGTAGATAGATCCCGAACGTCTTCCAAATGAGTTGCTTTGGTGCTAAAGCATACGAAGACAGCGATGTAACATTTGATAGGAGGCCTGCTTCTGACTTCCGACTTGTGATAAAAGGGTCCGCAAAAATCAACGCCCGTTGTGTGGAATGCTGGATTAGTCCTTACGCGATCCGCAGGCAAGTTTCCCATGATATGTTCCCTCAGCACTGGCTTCAAAAGAAAGCATCTAACACATTTGCGAATGATTCCCGCAACATATTTGCGTCCACCAATAGGCCAGAATTTTTGCCGAAGCAGTCCGAGCAATCCTTGAGCTCCTGCGTGGAGAAACCTTTCGTGAAAGAAGATAATAATAGAGACAGTGACAGGATGTCCCTTAGGAAGCAGGATCGGGTGCTTCGCGTCGTAGTCCAATTCGGCATTTTGGAGGCGGCCTCCAACACGCAGCAATCCAAAGCTATCCAGAAATCGCTTCAGTGAGGCCATCGTGCTTTTTGGGGGTAATCGACATCAAAAATGGTACGCGTACCATTTTTGATGTCGATTACGGTAAGTTGACCCTTCGACCGCGCTATGCCTTTGTCCTTGAGAATGTAGAATCGATATATGTAAGCAAAGACGCGCTGCATGGATCCGAATGAGTTTTGAAATTTGCAATCGTACGATACATCCCTTTCGTTTGAAACAACCAATGCTGCATGACGACGTTCTGGTACATCGGTCGGCAATTGCAAGCCTGCAGGCCACTCTGAACTCTCAAGACGCAAGAATGGTGGTCCAGAGATCCAAAGGCTGCTATCCATTAGTTCAGCGGGCGTGGATCCACGTGATATGATGTCGGCAGGATTCAACTTTGTGGGCACGTGATGCCAAGTCATTCCAGCGGTGAGCTCCTGAATCCGCTGAACTCGATTAGAAACAAATATATTAAAATTCAATGGTGATTCTCGAATCCAGGCAAGGGCTATGGACGAATCCGACCAGCAATGTATTTGGCATGGAGCTGATAATCCCTTAACTATGGTGGACACTAGTTCGGCTAATACGAGGGCAGCGGACAGCTCAAGCTTGGGGATAGTCATACTTTTCAAGGGCGCGACTCTGGATTTAGAGCATAAGAGATGACTTTGCACAATGCCAAGAGCTTCCGAACGCATGTATACACAGGCGCCATATGCTGCTTGGCTCGCATCACAAAACGCGTGCCGCCTCCGATACGCCTTCCAAAGCAGCGGGTTCATTGGAACACCATTTACGTATGGGAAAACATCCTTTCGAAAGTAGCTCCTTTACCTGCTGACGAATCTTGATGACAGAATCAATGCTGTCCCCTCCAGATATGAGATCATCGACATAGAAATCTCTTCGAACAACATCAGCGCCAAGCGGAAAACGCAACTCTTCATCATTTGCCAATTGATGCATAGCACGAATTGCTAAGAAAGCGGCAGGTTTGGTTCCGTAAGTAACAGTCTCCAACTTGAACACCTGAATCTCCTCCTTCGGGTCATTGCGCCATAGGATGCACTGCACGTGCGTATCGGGATGGGAAACGCGTACACAGCGGTACATTTTGCAGATATCGCCACACAAGGCGACTTTAAAAAAGCGGAAACGAAGCAGAGTTATCAGAATTTTAGGTTGGATGGTGGGTCCAGCCATTAGCGCATCATTCAGTGATACTCCAGACGCTGTTTTTGCAGATCCATCGAACACTACGCGTAATTTGGTGGTTGTACTATCCTGCTTGTGGACGCAATGGTGAGGCAAGAAGTACTGCGGGAGGTCTGACTGCCGCGAAGCTGGCGACATGTGTCCTAAATCACGATACTCCTGGAGAAACTCCATATATTTTGCCTTAAGCTGTGCATTTTTTGCTAGCTTCCTCTCCAAATTGAGAAATCTACGTAGCGCCTGCTGATACGATTCTCCTAATTCCTCTAGACTGAATTTGGTTGGCAAACGCACGTAGTAAGCTCCGGACTCTAGGCGAATGCAGTTTGTGACGAAATGCTGTTCGCAATGAACATCTTCCTCCGAAATTGATGAGGGCGAATAATCTCCATCGACTTCCCAAAACCGCCTTACAATATCGCACAAATTAGTCTCGCAAGCGGAGATGACAGGGGGATCTTCAACGGCTGCTAGCGCCGCACGGGCTTTCTCAGAGTTTTTAATACTTCCTGACACTATCCAGCCAAGTTTCGTCTTCTGCAATGTTGGCAATTGGTCTGACAGTCGAATCTGTCCAACGCACATTAATTCGAAGAACAAACCAGCACCTATCAACAGATCGACACGCTGGGGCTTGGCGAAATTAGGATCAGCCAGTTTTAGATTATTTGGCATTGGCCAATCCTTTGCGTCTAGGCCGAAGTTAGGCTGCATTCCTGTGATTGAGGCAGTGATAATTGCAGAGAGGAAACCGCGATAGCTTTCGTCTTGAGATTGCAGGACGATGTCCACAGCCTTGCTGGATGTTAGAATTGACTCTCCAATACCGGCGATTTGAACGTGAGACGGGTGAGGATCTAACTGCAGCTGATTGGCGAGTCTCGATGTTATAAAGTTAACCTGAGAAGCGGAATCTAAAATGGCACGACACGGAATAAGCGATCCAAAACGGCCCCTGACATATACGATTGCAGTAGCTAGCAGCACGTTTTGGCTAGGCAGAGATTTTTGACTCGAGGGGGAGGGCTAATATATTTGCTTGCTACTAGGGCACTTGCAGGATCATGCTGGGTCGATTCCGTGCTCGGCGACGGCAACTAAGCGTCAGCGCCGGACTGCATGTGGAGCAGTGTGTGATGCTTGGCTTGGCAATTTTTACATGCCCCTGACTTGCAGCGTTGCAATGAATGGCCTTTGTTGAGGCAGTTTAGACATAAATGGCGCTTCTTCACCTCCTTGTATCGAGAAAAAACAGGAAGATCTATAAATGCCTGGCATCGGGATATGTAGTGATCGGAGGATTTGCAATACTTGCATGTTGAGCTATTATGATCGTTAATGGAGGTGATACTTTCTCCCACCTGCTGGCTAGGAATTGTTACCATAGCCGATCCCAAATTTTCCAGCATCCGACATCTTGCTTCCAAGAATGAGGCCATGCTTGACCACCGATGCAATCCTGACGTCGGCAAGTTCTCTTCCCATTTCTCCTTGGTCTTGTGGTCCAATTTCGTGCCTATGATGAAGATCAGCAGCCCATCGGAAATCTCCTGCGGGGTCGCCAAGGTCTGAAGTGCACGCAAGTGCGAATTGATTTTATCGCTGAGCGCGCGCAAGCCAATAGCCGAGCCCTTCTCCACCCCTTGCAGCCCGAAAATAGCCTTGACGTGTGTCTGAAAATGTAACAGTTTATTATCGAATCGCAACATTAGTAAATTCAACGCCTTGTCGTAGTTCTCCTCAGAAAGTTCCAAGGAACGAATCGTATCCAGCGCAGCACCATCTAGACATCCACGAAGATATTGGAATTTTTCGATGATTGGTATACGATGGTCTTTGTGCACCATTGTCGAGAACATCGAGTGGAATTCTGGCCAATCCATGTAGTTCCCCCCGAATCGCGGAAGCTGCAACTCGGGCATTCGAGAACGGCCTATACTATTATAGGCGAACAACGACGAATTCCCCTCGAGAGTATGCCGACTTGAATTGGCAACATTTACCGTGCGAGCAGCCATAAACTCCCGCGACAGCCTGGATCTAACCTTGACATAAACATTCGAAAAGTCCAGCCGGGCATCATGGGCTAACTGCAGGAAATCCAGCCTTTCAAGGCTCGTTTGAGCGGCATCGAAATCCGCATTCATTCGCTCGATCTGCTCTAAGCGAGCTTGAAGTTCTGCCTCATCTAACTCGGCAAGCTCTTCCTTGGTGAGAAAGCGATCCATGGCCTTTAGTTGGCGCGCGATGGACTCGGCCTTGTGCTTGTAGAAATCTACATCACTCGGCATTGCTGCGTTCGCGACATTGGTAGGCTCAGGTGCTGCCATGTTGAGGTTTTAAAAGAGTCACTCAGCACGACCGAAAAAGACACCCTGTATACGTATAAACGTGGGAACCGAAAGCAAAGGGATTACAGCTAATGCCTTTAGCTGTGCGAGCTGTCCGATTCCGCTTTGTACTCCGCTTGTGTGTATTAGTGAGTTCGCTGCACTGCCTACCGCACTGCACTGACCGAATTGTCGCGACAGAGAAATTAATAGCCAGCAATGCAGGTGTATGTAAGTGTGTTTTAGCACCGATTTGTGCTTAACCGCCGAAAATTTGCTAGGGCTAACGAATGTCGATCGCTAATGATTATTAATTGACACTGCAACTCAGAGATCACGTCGGGGTCACCAAATTTTATGTGGAGATAATGTTTTTTAACCCCACTCGGACGACTAATTATTTCGAATTAAATAAAACTCGGCGCAGAAATAAAATTACGATATGTTCTTTAATGCGTGACATCCAAATTGCAAGTGTGGCTTGCCTGCCCTTTTCATTGCCGCTCCGATCGCTAAGCGCAGCTTCGCTCGGCCGACGTCGGTAGGCAGACGCAAAGCGGAGATAGCGAAGAGCGAGCTGGCAGAGAGCGTTTAGCAGGGCAAGCAAGCGCAAAGCTTTAACAAACAAATGAGTGACATAGACATAAGTAACAAACAAAATAAGCGGCTGAGGGCCAAGAATTAGGTGCTATTTGGCAAGCAGCTAATCGGCTGGGTTCTGCTCCGAACAGAGGACTAGACGAAAATTACAAACAAATAAGTAAGCTGTATTATTGGCCAAATCTGCACAAAAAATTAAAAGAATATATAAAAAATTGTGAGATCTGTAACAAAAACAAATATCACAGACACCCTGTAAAAATTCCAATTGGGGAAGCTCCCATTCCAGCAAAAGAAGGAGATCAATTACACTTAGACATATACTATGCCCAAAACCTAACATTCATAACTTGTATAGATTCTTATTCCAAATACTTGGTGGTCAAGGAAATTCAAAGTAAATTAAACATTGAAAATAAGGTAATGGAAATTTTGCAACACTTTTCGTTAGCAACATCTTTAATGACTGACAACGAACCAAGCTTTACTTCAGCACAATTTAGATCATTCACACAAAGAAGTAACTTAAATATTTATTATGCTGATCCCAGACACAGCACCTCAAATGGTCAAGTAGAAAGGGTTCATTCCAAACTAACAGAAATAGCGCGGTGCATCAAGGATGAACTAAATCTAACAGATTATTCAGAAATAATAATAAGGGCGGCACAGAAATATAACCTGACGATACATTCAAGGACCAATCAAATGCCATATGACATATTGTTTAACAAAATAGAACACAAGCATAATCCAATATTACTTAAGGAAGCTCAGACCAAAATGCTTAAGCTACATAACAAAGATAGAAGAGAAAAAGATTATAAAATAGGAGAAGTAGTTTATGAAAAGAAATTCGGGGAAAGAAATAAACTTCAATCCCGATACAAAAAGCAGGTAGTTAAGGAAAATAGACCGAATGAAATTATAATCAACAATAGAAACAGAATTATACATAAAGATAACATCAAATATTAAATATTTTTTTTCCAGAAAATGTATGCGAATATACTAATACTGACTTTTGTTATATTGACGACTTCGGAAGTAATTGACTATACGCATAGTGACTATCTATTGCTCAAAGACGACAGAGACGTTTACACTTATGAAACATACGCTGAACTTTTCCATATTACTAATATGAGTTTTTATAGAGAGATAATTGATAAAGAATCCAAATATGTCAACAAATCAATTAATTCAGACGATGAGTGGGAAATATCAATGGACTTAAGTCTATTAAAATTAATGATTTCAGAATTAGTTCCAAAACGGAATGAAAGGGGAATAAACGAATTAGGTACCATTTGGAAATGGATAGCAGGCAGCCCTGATCATGACGACTTTTTGAAAATACAAAATAAAGTAAATGAATTAACTGAAAATAATAATAAACAATTTGTAATAAATTCCAAATTTTTCAAAGAAATTGAATTGCTATCAAATTCATTAAAAAATGTCATCTTCAATGAAGAAACGATACTGAGAAACCATCGTTTAAAATTAATAACTTTTGACCTACTAAATTTAGTTGATACCATAACCCTCTTAAAAGTAAACATTTTCAATACAAAAATTTTAAATAAAAACGAAATAGAGGACATTTATAAGCATGAAAAACATCCTGTTGAACTGTCTGATCTGCTGGACATTGCAACGGTTAAAATAATTCGAAATGCTGATTTAATAATCATTTACATAAAATATCCTCAAATTAAAGATATTTGCAAGTTTTACCATGCAAGAGCCATCTCACAAAATGTTGGAATGTTAGTTATAAGTGAAAAAGTTTGTGAATGTAAGGAGAAATACTATTTAATGAATAATTTTAAAAGTGAAACTTTTAACAATTACGCACAAATAAATTTAAAGAAGACCTGTTTCACCAATTTACTTAATGGCTTTAAAGCCAACTGCACTAAAAAAAGGGAAAAAAACAAAGAAATAGACATCATTCAGGATGGTGCCATATTAGTTTCAGGCAAAAATATCGTAGACAATACTACTTTGTTAGGATCGTATCTCCTTATATTCAACAACACAATTGTAATAAATAATATAACCCACATAAATGATAAGGGTAAAATTCTAAGATATATATCGCATCATAGATATAGCGATTTTGAATTAGTTGATTATATACAATCGAATGATAAGCAATTTTCTTTTGATAATGTTAATATTTTAAATCCCCTTATAACATTAGGTAATACGGCCTTACCATTAACAACATTATTCTTAATCATTTTGATATTGATAATGTTATTTTACTTCGGTTATAAATTAACCAAATTTGTACTTATTAAATCAATAAGAATACCGTCAGAAGAAATAGTGGAAAGCAACATTCAAATACTGTCAGAAGAAATTAGAGCTCTATCAGAACTTCAAAATGTATCGGGACGAAACATTTAAGAATGGGGGGAGTTAACGTACCCAATTCTATTGAGCTCTTATACGAGTTGTAAACAATCTTTGGCTTTCCAAAACGAAAACAATTTCAATCTTGGGCCTCCGCCTAATTGATTTCTAAGATGTACAATCTCAAGGGCTCCCGCCGCAATCCCAATCTTTGACACTCGCCTAAATGGAAAACCAATGTTTGCCCACACCCGGCTTCTCATAAACAATCTCACTCCCGGCTTTCTGCAGATCCTGCACTTTAGGCATTTTACAGTTCTCTCTTTGGATGACGAAATCCAATACTCGGGATGGCGAAATCAATTGAAATGTTTATAGAAAAACTATTCCCGAAAGGGATCAACGATGCAAAGATCAGAAAGTTCAAGTCAGTCTTGATCCAGAAGCGACACCGCAAAGTCGAGCTAAAAATTAAGATCGCGCAAACCCTTTGTCCGGAATCCTTTGTGACCCTCTACTTAAATCTATATCAGTGAAGTTAGAAGTAAAATAAAAACTTTTTAAAAACACAATCCGCTACCGCAGTTATTTAATTGGCGCCCAACGTGGGGCGACGTTGTATAAAAAGCACCGAATAATAAAAGTGTTGAGTCGTGCCGAAACCCGAAGGACAATTAATTAATGGAATAAATCCTTCAGATATAAAAACGCGGAGTGACTGTGAGATATAAGATAAAAAAAGTGAGATAAAAAGGAAACAAACCGGAGCTTAGGGTGTGCAAAAATAAATACAATATACAATACAAATACAAATACAAATACAATACAAAATACAAATAAATACAAAAGCTAATCAACACAATTCAAAAATACAAAAAAAACCAAAAAAAACCAAATTTTTTAAACAAAACCAACCAAACCAAAACACAAAGAAAGTGAAACTATCAGCTAAACCAAAGAAGGAAGACCCCCAGAAGACCCAGTTAAACAAAGAAATTTAAGAAGGAAGACCCGTTCGAAGACCTGTCAGCCAAATCAAGAAGGAAGACCCGTTCGAAGATCTGTCAGCCAAACTAAGAAGGACGACCCCTACCGGATAGTCCGTGAGCAAAAGTTGTATTAATAAATATATAAGTTCAATTAGGTTATATTAGATTATAAAAACAAACATATAAGAAAAATTTAAGGTGGATCAACTAACTTTAGATTTTGAAAAACTAAAAATGATTAACTCACAAACAAGGACCGATCTCACTGCAGATCTGGTCAAACAATTGATAGCACTTCAAATTTCACAAGTACAGGAGCAAATTGTAAATTTAAAACAACAAATAGAAACTAAATCCGATCAGGTATCAGATTATTAGGCAGAAGCAATAGACGAGACAATAAAAGATGACACCACATGATGACAGGTAATAGAATCCCTACCAATTTTCAATGGTGGATTAAACCAATACGTAGGATGGAGGGAAGCTGCAGAAACTGCAGTGAAGTTATATAAGAAAGGAAGTAAGCAATATTATATTGCCTTAACAATTTTGAGAAACAAATCAACAGGACCAGCACATGACGCACTGACCAACCACGGGACAGTTTTCACGACTTTCACGACTTGACTTTGTTTACAGTGACAAGAGACCAATTTACATAATAGAACAGGAGTTAAGCGTTCTCCGACAAGGGAACCTTTCAATAATAGATTTCTATAACGAGGTTAACAAGAAAATGACCTTGTTAATAAATAAGACAATAATGACTCACGGAAAGGACAGTGAAATCACGAAAGAATCAAATAAGAAAATTAGAGACAATGCCTTACGCATTTTTGTCACTGGCCTAAACGGCGGCATTGCAGAAATCCTATTTTCATTGAATCCCCCAGATTTACCGAATGCCTTGGCAAAGGTACAGGAATTGCAATCAAATAACATTCGGGCCCAATTTGCCTACCAATTCAGTGGCCCCAGAAATTCAGGGAATAATAACTACAATACATTAAGATTCAACCAACGACAACCAAGGACTAATAGTTCACCATTCGACCAAAAAAGGGATCTTCAGAGGAATAACATGTCATGGAGACAACCCTATTTCTTGGGTAATAGACAACAAAATCAGGCCCCAGAACCAATGGATGTAGACGAATCGATACAAATCAAGAACCGACAGAACAGCAATCAATTCAGGGGAAATAATAATAATAGAAATTATCGGGAGAATACTAACGGTTATTATAGCAGAAATAATAACAATTATAACCAAGCTCAGCATTTTAGGGCAAACGTAGTACCGAATAATCAGTCTAACGAAAATCAGGAGCAGAAACGAAAGCCAAACGAAATGTCGGAAGAACCGGCTAATAAAGCAATGCGGATAAATAACATTGAGGAGGACCATTTTTTAGATCAGCCCCCGAAGTAGGTCTGCCCTGCTTAAAAAGAGTAGATAAAAAAAATAAACAGAGAATTAAAAGTTTTGATAGATACGGGAGCAACTTCCTGTTATATAAAAAAGGGAATTTACGAAAATAAAAAAGAATTATCAATTTATAAGAAAGTTGCTACAGTGAATGGGTTTTCAATAATTAAATATTTCCATAATATAACTATTTTCAACACAAAGCAAGTGTTTTATGAAATAGATGGAGTGGAGGCAGATTTACTAATAGGATTTAACCTATTAAAGAAAATCGGAGCTGTTATTGATACAGGAAAGGGGCCTTTAAGTTATAAAGACAATGAGGAGAAACTAATATATGACGAACTCCTTTCTTTAAACAAATTAACCTTTATAGAAGGAAAAACCATCCTTCCGTTAAAGGAATATATAATAAACAAATATTTTGAAGAAGAAAAAGAAATGAATAGTGATTCAGTAAAGGTAGAAGGAAGTTTATATAGCTTGGGATCAAAAAATCCTGAGCACGCCGACGAAGAATTATCCGTCAATAGTTTGGGATACAAATATCCTGAACCCGCCGTCGTTGAGTTATCCGACATCCAAAGTTTTAATAGTTTGGGATTAAAATATCCTGAGCACGCCGTCGTTGAATTATCCGACACTAAAAGTTCGAATAGTTTGGGATTAAAGAATCCTGAACACGCCGTCGTTGAATTATCCGACAATGAACAATTTAAAAGTTTGGGATGCAAAAATCCTGAACGCGCCGTCGTAGAAATATCCGACATTCAAAATTATGCAAATTCTGAATTGAAAAAAATGAAATTGTATAACACAATAACCTACAAAGAGGACAATTTAGAAAATCTCAGAGAGAAAATGGTATCTATCATCGAAGAAGACCATGCCAATATAAATTTACAGTTACCGTTCAGAACGGATATAAAAGGAGAGATTAACACTGAACATGATAGACCGGTATATGGCAAGCAGTATCCATACGCTTATTCGGTTAACGATTTCGTTAATAACGAAATAAGTAAAATGTTAGATGAAGGTATAATCAGACCTAGTAAAAGCCCATATAATTCACCGGTAATAGTAGTACCAAAGAAGGGAGTAAATGAGGACGGAACTCCTAAACATAGATTAGTAATAGACTTTAAGAAACTTAATGAAAACACCATACCGGATAGATACCCTATGCAAGATCCTTCAGTAATCCTTGCCAATTTAGGTAAGGCAAAGTATTTCTCGGCCATTGATTTGGAGTCAGGTTTCTATCAGATTTTAATGAGGGAATCAGATATTGAAAAAACATCTTTTTCCATAAATAACGGCAAATATGAATTTCTAAGAATGCCTATGGGATTGACGAACGCTCCCAGAATTTTCCAAAGGTCAATGGACGATATACTTAGAGAACAAGTTGGGAAAACTTGTCACGTCTATATGGACGATATAATAATATTTTCAAAAACTATAGAACAACATTATAAAGATCTAATTCATATAATACAGATATTGCAAAACGCTAACATGAAAATTTCCCTAGAAAAGTCTAAATTCTTTCAATTGGAAACCAAATTTCTGGGATACATTGTTTCCCAAAATATCATTAAAACAGATCCAGACAAAATCTCCACAATACAAAACTATCCAATTCCTTAAAATATCAGAGAGCTACGTAGCTTCTTAGGACTAACAGGCTATTACAGAAAATTTGTCCGAAATTATGCTACAATTGCCAAACCATTAACAAAATATCTGAGTGGAGTAAACGGGAAAGTTTCACGAAGGGCATCCAAGAAAACATTAATACAGCTGGATGAACCAGCAATGGGAGCATTTAATAATTTAAAGGACAGTTTAATAGCACATATTGAATTAGTACAACCAGATTACAATAAACGAGGGGGAACGTTGTGAGTTGCTGCGGAGACCGCAACTCTACAGTTATACCCGATACTAAGTCAGTATGACTCTCCTCCGGCAGACGCCGCTAATATTAAACGACACGACAAGGAGTGCGTGCGAGAGAGACAGAAAATCAGTCTGAGCGTGACGTCGAGGGCTGCGTAGCCAGTGCAAATTGATTTGTTCCTTTTGGCTATAAAAACGATCTGATCTGATCCAGATTCAGCAATCTGATAGATATGGTCATTATCTATGATTCTGCGTTTTTAGTTTTCTCGAATGTGCAATATTGTGGATGCAACAGATTTTCGTCCTTTGTGGGGGCGGAAAAGGTGGGGCGAAATTCTGAGATATACGTTTTATAGTGAGATCTAACAGAAAAGCGGATACCAAATTTGGTTACTCTAGCCTTAATAGTCTCTGAGATTTGTGGATGCCCCAGATTTTCGTCCTTTGCGGGGGCGGAAGGGTGTGTGGCGAAATTTGGACACGAAACGGTCAAGGTCCGATATCACAGGAGTGTGGATACCAAATTTGGTTGCTCTGGCTCTTATAGGTTCTGATATCCATATTTTGCAATTGACAAAACCGACCATGAAACCTGTGTGTTAGAGAGAGACAGCGCGAGAAAGAATGAAATTATTTTCTTGATTCTGGCTATAATCATTATGCGATCTGGTTCAGATTTTGCACTGTAGAAGATATCATCCTCACCGATTCTGCGTTTTTGGTTTTATCGTATCTTTAAAAATGTGGATGCCACAGATTTTCGTCCTTTGTGGGGGCGGAAGTGGGCGGGGCGAAGTTTTGAAATATTTTTGTAGCAGTGACATATCACAGAAGTCTGGATCCAAAACATCGTTGCTCTAGCTCTTATAGTCTTTGAGCACTAGGCGCTGAAGGGGACGGACGGACGGACGGACGGACGAACGGACGGACGGACGGACGGACGGACGGACGGACAGACGGACAGACAGACAGGGCTCAATCGACTCGGCTATTGATGCTGATCAAGAATATATGTATATACTTTATGGGGTCGGAAACGATTCCTTCTGGACGTTACACACATCCACTTTTACCACAAATCTAATATACCCCAATACTCATTTTGAGTATCGGGTATAAAAATTCAACCACAGATGCATCGGACATAGCAATAGGTGCAGTTTTGTCGCAAGATGGGAATCCCATAACATTTATTTCTAAAACTTTAAGTAAAACCGAGCAATTATATGCTACTAATAAAAAGGAATTATTAGCTATTGTATGGGCATTAAAAAATTTGCGAAATTATTTATACGGAGTGAGTGGAATTGAAATATACATACAGATCACCAACCTTTGTCCTTTGCAATGTCGCAAAAAAATCCAAATGTTGAAATGAAACGTTGGTATTACTTCATAGAAAGTTTCACACCAAAAATCATTTATAAGCCAGGCTCAACTAACGTAGTAGCGGACGCTTTATCTCGGATTAAAATAAATCATATGACAGATAGTGATGTCGACCAGACAGATTCAGAATCAGACATAAATACTCAGCATTCAGCAGAGAGTAGTTTTGAAACCGTCATTCAAGAGACTAGCAAGCCTCTAAACCAATTTAAACAGCAGCTACTATTAGCGCAAGGGAGATTCACAGTTCATGAGTTAGTAAGAGTTTATGAAAATACCCGACATATTATTGAATTTGATACGGTAGACAATCTGCTAATCGTTTTAAAAGAATTTATTCAGCCTCACTTAACCACAGGAATACACTGCACTTTAGAAGATTTATACCTTATCCAAAATAAGCTAAAGGAAAACTTCATAAATAAATTTCTCTTCACGAGAAAGTTCCTCCAAGATGTAGTAAATCCAGAAGATAAAGCTATAATTATAGAAGAAACACATTGCAGAGCCCATAGAGAATTTTATGTGGAGATAATGTTTTTTATCCCCAATCGGCCGACTAATTATTTCGAATTAAATAAAACTCGGCGCAGAAATAAAATTACGATATGTTCTTTAATGCGTGACATCCAAATTGCAAGTGTGGCTTGCCTGCCCTTTACATTGCCGCTCCGATATCTAAGCGCAGCTTCGCTCGGCCGACGTCGGTAGGCAGACGCAAAGCGGAGATAGCGAAGAGCGAGCTGGCAGAGAGCGTTTAGCAGGGCAAGCAAGCGCAAAGCTTTAACAAACAAATGAGTGACATAGACATAAGTAACAAACAAAATAAGCGGCTGAGGGCCAAGAATTAGGTGCTATTTGGCAAGCAGCTAATCGGCTGGGTTCTGCTCCGAACATTCACCCCCCGTTGGAAGGCAAAGGCTTTCAACAGATCCATCCTGAAGGGGCAGAACCGCTATTTTTCCAACGGCCCTCTTGAAAAGGCCTTTTTGAGTGCGGATGACGGTTACTCTGATGGTTCCATCTGATGGATCCATGACGCTCTCAATGCGGCCAAGCGGCCACCTTAATGGTGGCAGCGTTTCCTCCTTGATCATGACGAGCGCTCCTAGCTTGATGTTTGGAGACGATGACCGCCACTTGCTCCGCTCCTGAAGAATCGAAAGATACGCCGTGCTCCATTTTCTCCAAAACGCCTGCTTCATTTGACACAGCCGCTGCCATCGACTAAGTAGGTTGACCCGGAGATGCGCCACATCTGGCTCGTCGAATGCATCTTTCGGGGCTCCATTGAGAAAGTGGTTTGGCGTGAGCACATCTAGATCATCGGGACTTTCTGTAATTGCATAAAGCGGACGGGAATTTAACAAAGCAGAGATTTCACAAGCCAAGGTCTGAATTTCATCAAGAGTAAAAATGTAGGTCCCGACGATGCGATGAAAATGATATTTAGCTGCTTTAACAGCCGCCTCCCACAAACCCCCAAAATGAGGTGAGCGAGGGGGATGAATTTCCAGTCGATTCCACTAGAAACGCAGAGATGTGACACAGCCGACGTATGAGGATCGCTGAGGAACATTTGCCGAAGCTCCAAAAGCTCATTTTTTGCTCCTACAAAATTTGTAGCGTTGTCTGACCAGATGATTCGAGGTTTGGGACGTAGACTTATAAAACGCCTTAATGCTGCCAGAAAGGATTCTGTAGATAGATCCCGAACGACTTCCAAATGAGTTGCTTTGGTGCTAAAGCATACGAAGACAGCGATGTAACATTTGATAGGAGGCCTGCTTCTGACTTCCGACTTGTGATAAAAGGGTCCGCAAAAATCAACGCCCGTTGTGTGGAATGCTGGATTAGTCCTTACGCGATCCGCAGGCAAGTTTCCCATGATATGTTCCCTCAGCACTGGCTTCAAAAGAAAGCATCTAACACATTTGCGAATGATTCCCGCAACATATTTGCGTCCACCAATAGGCCAGAATTTTTGCCGAAGCAGTCCGAGCAATCCTTGAGCTCCTGCGTGGAGAAACCTTTCGTGAAAGAAGATAATAATAGAGACAGTGACAGGATGTCCCTTAGGAAGCAGGATCGGGTGCTTCGCGTCGTAGTCCAATTCGGCATTTTGGAGGCGGCCTCCAACACGCAGCAATCCAAAGCTATCCAGAAATGGATTCAGTGAGGCCATCGTGCTTGTTGGGGGTCATTATAGTTGACCCTTCGACCGCGCTATGCCTTTGTCCTTGAGAATGTAGAATCGATATATGTAAGCAAAGACGCGCTGCATGGATCCGAATGAGTTTTGAAATTTGCAATCGTACGATACATCCCTTTCGTTTGAAACAACCAATGCTGCATGACGACGTTCTGGTACATCGGTCGGCAATTGCTAGCCTGCAGGCCACTCTGAACTCTCAAGACGCAAGAATGGTGGTCCAGAGATCCAAAGGCTGCTATCCATTAGTTCAGCGGGCGTGGATCCACGTGATATGATGTCGGCAGGATTCAACTTTGTGGGCACGTGATGCCAAGTCATTCCAGCGGTGAGCTCCTGAATCCGCTGAACTCGATTAGAAACAAATATATTAAAATTCAATGGTGATTCTCGAATCCAGGCAAGGGCTATGGACGAATCCGACCAGCAATGTATTTGGCATGGAGCTGATAATCCCTTAACTATGGTGGACACTAGTTCGGCTAATACGAGGGCAGCGGACAGCTCAAGCTTGGGGATAGTCATACTTTTCAAGGGCGCGACTCTGGATTTAGAGCATAAGAGATGACTTTGCACAATGCCAAGAGCTTCCGAACGCATGTATACACAGGCGCCATATGCTGCTTGGCTCGCATCACAAAACGCGTGCCGCCTCCGATACGCCTTCCAAAGCAGCGTGTTCATTGGAACACCATTTTCGTATGGGAAAACATCCTTTCGAAAGTAGCTCCTTTACCTGCTGACGAATCTTGATGACAGAATCAATGCTGTCCCCTCCAGATATGAGATCATCGACATAGAAATCTCTTCGAACAACATCAGCGCCAAGCGGAAAACGCAACTCTTCATCATTTGCCAATTGATGCATAGCACGAATTGCTAAGAAAGCGGCAGGTTTGGTTCCGTAAGTAACAGTCTCCAACTTGAACACCTGAATCTCCTCCTTCGGGTCATTGCGCCATAGGATGCACTGCACGTGCGTATCGGGATGGGAAACGCGTACACAGCGGTACATTTTGCAGATATCGCCACACAAGGCGACTTTAAAAAAGCGGAAACGAAGCAGAGTTATCAGAATTTTAGGTTGGATGGTGGGTCCAGCCATTAGCGCATCATTCAGTGATACTCCAGACGCTGTTTTGGCAGATCCATCGAACACTACGCGTAATTTGGTGGTTGTACTATCCTGCTTGTGGACGCAATGGTGAGGCAAGAAGTACTGCGGGAGGTCTGACTGCCGCGAAGCTGGCGACATGTGTCCTAAATCACGATACTCCTGGAGAAACTCCATATATTTTGCCTTAAGCTGTGCATTTTTTGCTAGCTTCCTCTCCAAATTGAGAAATCTACGTAGCGCCTGCTGATACGATTCTCCTAATTCCTCTAGACTGAATTTGGTTGGCAAACGCACGTAGTAAGCTCCGGACTCTAGGCGAATGCAGTTTGTGACGAAATGCTGTTCGCAGTGAACATCTTCCTCCGAAATTGATGAGGGCGAATAATCTCCATCGACTTCCCAAAACCGCCTTACAATATCGCACAAATTAGTCTCGCAAGCGGAGATGACAGGGGGATCTTCAACGGCTGCTAGCGCCGCACGGGCTTTCTCAGAGTTTTTAATACTTCCTGACACTATCCAGCCAAGTTTCGTCTTCTGCAATGTTGGCAATTGGTCTGACAGTCGAATCTGTCCAACGCACATTAATTCGAAGAACAAACCAGCACCTATCAACAGATCGACACGCTGGGGCTTGGCGAAATTAGGATCAGCCAGTTTTAGATTATTTGGCATTGGCCAATCCTTTGCGTCTAGGCCGAAGTTAGGCTGCATTCCTGTGATTGAGGCAGTGATAATTGCAGAGAGGAAACCGCGATAGCTTTCGTCTTGAGATTGCAGGACGATGTCCACAGCCTTGCTGGATGTTAGAATTGACTCTCCAATACCGGCGATTTGAACGTGAGACGGGTGAGGATCTAACTGCAGCTGATTGGCGAGTCTCGATGTTATAAAGTTAACCTGAGAAGCGGAATCTAAAATGGCACGACACGGAATAAGCGATCCAAAACGGCCCCTGACATATACGATTGCAGTAGCTAGCAGCACGTTTTGGCTAGGCAGAGATTTTTGACTCGAGGGGGGAGGGCTAATATATTTGCTTGCTACTAGGGCACTTGCAGGATCATGCTGGGTCGATTCCGTGCTCGGCGACGGCAACTCAGCGTCAGCGCCGGACTGCATGTGGAGCAGTGTGTGATGCTTGGCTTGGCAATTTTTACATGCCCCTGACTTGCAGCGTTGCAATGAATGGCCTTTGTTGAGGCAGTTTAGACATAAATGGCGCTTCTTCACCTCCTTGTATCGAGAAAAAACAGGAAGATCTATAAATGCCTGGCATCGGGATATGTAGTGATCGGAGGATTTACAATACTTGCATGTTGAGCTATTATGATCGTTAATGGAGGTGATACTTTCTCCCACCTGCTGGCTAGGAATTGTTACCATAGCCGATCCCAAATTTTCCAGCATCCGACATCTTGCTTCCAAGAATGAGGCCATGCTTGACCACCGATGCAATCCTGACGTCGGCAAGTTCTCTTCCCATTTCTCCTTGGTCTTGTGGTCCAATTTCGTGCCTATGATGAAGATCAGCAGCCCATCGGAAATCTCCTGCGGGGTCGCCAAGGTCTGAAGTGCACGCAAGTGCGAATTGATTTTATCGCTGAGCGCGCGCAAGCCAATAGCCGAGCCCTTCTCCACCCCTTGCAGCCCGAAAATAGCCTTGACGTGTGTCTGAAAATGTAACAGTTTATTATCGAATCGCAACATTAGTAAATTCAACGCCTTGTCGTAGTTCTCCTCAGAAAGTTCCAAGGAACGAATCGTATCCAGCGCAGCACCATCTAGACATCCACGAAGATATTGGAATTTTTCGATGATTGGTATACGATGGTCTTTGTGCACCATTGTCGAGAACATCGAGTGGAATTCTGGCCAATCCATGTAGTTCCCCCCGAATCGCGGAAGCTGCAACTCGGGCATTCGAGAACGGCCTATACTATTATAGGCGAACAACGACGAATTCCCCTCGAGAGTATGCCGACTTGAATTGGCAACATTTACCGTGCGAGCAGCCATCAACTCCCGCGACAGCCTGGACCTAACCTTGACATAAACATTCGAAAAGTCCAGCCGGGCATCATGGGCTAACTGCAGGAAATCCAGCCTTTCAAGGCTCGTTTGAGCGGCATCGAAATCCGCATTCATTCCCTCGATCTGCTCTAAGCGAGCTTGAAGTTCTGCCTCATCTAACTCGGCAAGCTCTTCCTTGGTGAGAAAGCGATCCATGGCCTTTAGTTGGCGCGCGATGGACTCGGCCTTGTGCTTGTAGAAATCTACATCACTCGGCATTGCTGCGTTCGCGACATTGGTAGGCTCAGGTGCTGCCATGTTGAGGTTTTAAAAGAGTCACTCAGCACGACCGAAAAAGACACCCTGTATACGTATAAACGTGGGAACCGAAAGCAAAGGGATTACAGCTAATGCCTTTAGCTGTGCGAGCTGTCCGATTCCGCTTTGTACTCCGCTTGTGTGTATTAGTGAGTTCGCTGCACTGCCTACCGCACTGCACTGACCGAATTGTCGCGACAGAGAAATTAATAGCCAGCAATGCAGGTGTATGTAAGTGTGTTTTAGCACCGATTTGTGCTTAACCGCCGAAAATTTGCTAGGGCTAACGAATGTCGATCGCGAATGATTATTAATTGACACTGCAACTCAGAGATCACGTCGGGGTCACCAAATTTTATGTGGAGATAATGTTTTTTATCCCCAATCGGCCGACTAATTATTTCGAATTAAATAAAACTCGGCGCAGAAATAAAATTACGATATGTTCTTTAATGCGTGCCATCCAAATTGCAAGTGTGGCTTGCCTGCCCTTTACATTGCCGCTCCGATCGCTAAGCGCAGCTTCGCTCGGCCGACGTCGGTAGGCAGACGCAAAGCGGAGATAGCGAAGAGCGAGCTGGCAGAGAGCGTTTAGCAGGGCAAGCAAGCGCAAAGCTTTAACAAACAAATGAGTGACATAGACATAAGTAACAAACAAAATAAGCGGCTGAGGGCCAAGAATTAGGTGCTATTTGGCAAGCAGCTAATCGGCTGGGTTCTGCTCCGAACAGAGGACTAGACGAAAATTACAAACAAATAAGTAAGCTGTATTATTGGCCAAATCTGCACAAAAAATTAAAAGAATATATAAAAAATTGTGAGATCTGTAACAAAAACAAATATCACAGACACCCTGTAAAAATTCCAATTGGGGAAGCTCCCATTCCAGCAAAAGAAGGAGATCAATTACACTTAGACATATACTATGCCCAAAACCTAACATTCATAACTTGTATAGATTCTTATTCCAAATACTTGGTGGTCAAGGAAATTCAAAGTAAATTAAACATTGAAAATAAGGTAATGGAAATTTTGCAACACTTTTCGTTAGCAACATCTTTAATGACTGACAACGAACCAAGCTTTACTTCAGCACAATTTAGATCATTCACACAAAGAAGTAACTTAAATATTTATTATGCTGATCCCAGACACAGCACCTCAAATGGTCAGGTAGAAAGGGTACATTCCAAACTAACAGAAATAGCGCGGTGCATCAAGGATGAACTAAATCTAACAGATTATTCAGAAATAATAATAAGGGCGGCACAGAAATATAACCTGACGATACATTCAAGGACCAATCAAATGCCATATGACATATTGTTTAACAAAATAGAACACAAGCATAATCCAATATTACTTAAGGAAGCTCAGACCAAAATGCTTAAGCTACATAACAAAGATAGAAGAGAAAAAGATTATAAAATAGGAGAAGTAGTTTATGAAAAGAAATTCGGGGAAAGAAATAAACTTCAATCCCGATACAAAAAGCAGGTAGTTAAGGAAAATAGACCGAATGAAATTATAATCAACAATAGAAACAGAATTATACATAAAGATAACATCAAATATTAAATATTTTTTTTCCAGAAAATGTATGCGAATATACTAATACTGACTTTTGTTATATTGACGACTTCGGAAGTAATTGACTATACGCATAGTGACTATCTATTGCTCAAAGACGACAGAGACGTTTACACTTATGAAACATACGCTGAACTTTTCCATATTACTAATATGAGTTTTTATAGAGAGATAATTGATAAAGAATCCAAATATGTCAACAAATCAATTAATTCAGACGATGAGTGGGAAATATCAATGGACTTAAGTCTATTAAAATTAATGATTTCAGAATTAGTTCCAAAACGGAATGAAAGGGGAATAAACGAATTAGGTACCATTTGGAAATGGATAGCAGGCAGCCCTGATCATGACGACTTTTTGAAAATACAAAATAAAGTAAATGAATTAACTGAAAATAATAATAAACAATTTGTAATAAATTCCAAATTTTTCAAAGAAATTGAATTGCTATCAAATTCATTAAAAAATGTCATCTTCAATGAAGAAACGATACTGAGAAAGCATCGTTTAAAATTAATAACTTTTGACCTACTAAATTTAGTTGATACCATAACCCTCTTAAAAGTAAACATTTTCAATACAAAAATTTTAAATAAAAACGAAATAGAGGACATTTATAAGCATGAAAAACATCCTGTTGAACTGTCTGATCTGCTGGACATTGCAACGGTTAAAATAATTCGAAATGCTGATTTAATAATCATTTACATAAAATATCCTCAAATTAAAGATATTTGCAAGTTTTACCATGCAAGAGCCATCTCACAAAATGATGGAATGTTAGTTATAAGTGAAAAAGTTTGTGAATGTAAGGAGAAATACTATTTAATGAATAATTTTAAAAGTGAAACTTTTAACAATTACGCACAAATAAATTTAAAGAAGACCTGTTTCACCAATTTACTTAATGGCTTTAAAGCCAACTGCACTAAAAAAAGGGAAAAAAACAAAGAAATAGACATCATTCAGGATGGTGCCATATTAGTTTCAGGCAAAAATATCGTAGACAATACTACTTTGTTAGGATCGTATCTCCTTATATTCAACAACACAATTGTAATAAATAATATAACCCACATAAATGATAAGGGTAAAATTCTAAGATATATATCGCATCATAGATATAGCGATTTTGAATTAGTTGATTATATACAATCGAATGATAAGCAATTTTCTTTTGATAATGTTAATATTTTAAATCCACTTATAACATTAGGTAATACGGTCTTACCATTAACAACATTATTCTTAATCATTTTGATATTGATAATGTTATTTTACTTCGGCTATAAATTAACCAAATTTGTACTTATTAAATCAATAAGAATACCGTCAGAAGAAATAGTGGAAAGCAACATTCAAATACTGTCAGAAGAAATTAGAGCTCTATCAGAACTTCAAAATGTATCGGGACGAAACATTTAAGAATGGGGGGAGTTAACGTACCCAATTCTATTGAGCTCTTATACGAGTTGTAAACAATCTTTGGCTTTCCAAAACGAAAACAATTTCAATCTTGGGCCTCCGCCTAATTGATTTCTAAGATGTACAATCTCAAGGGCTCCCGCCGCAATCCCAATCTTTGACACTCGCCTAAATGGAAAACCAATGTTTGCCCACACCCGGCTTCTCATAAACAATCTCACTCCCGGCTTTCTGCAGATCCTGCACTTTAGGCATTTTACAGTTCTCTCTTTGGATGACGAAATCCAATACTCGGGATGGCGAAATCAATTGAAATGTTTATAGAAAAACTATTCCCGAAAGGGATCAACGATGCAAAGATCAGAAAGTTCAAGTCAGTCTTGATCCAGAAGCGACACCGCAAAGTCGAGCTAAAAATTAAGATCGCGCAAACCCTTTGTCCGGAATCCTTTGTGACCCTCTACTTAAATCTATATCAGTGAAGTTAGAAGTAAAATAAAAACTTTTTAAAAACACAATCCGCTACCGCAGTTATTTAATTGGCGCCCAACGTGGGGCGACGTTGTATAAAAAGCACCGAATAATAAAAGTGTTGAGTCGTGCCGAAACCCGAAGGACAATTAATTAATGGAATAAATCCTTCAGATATAAAAACGCGGAGTGACTGTGAGATATAAGATAAAAAAAGTGAGATAAAAAGGAAACAAACCGGAGCTTAGGGTGTGCAAAAATAAATACAATATACAATACAAATACAAATACAAATACAATACAAAATACAAATAAATACAAAAGCTAATCAACACAATTCAAAAATACAAAAAAACCAAAAAAAACCAAAGTTTTTAAACAAAACCAACCAAACCAAAACACAAAGAAAGTGAAACTATCAGCTAAACCAAAGAAGGAAGACCCCCAGAAGACCCAGTTAAACAAAGAAATTTAAGAAGGAAGACCCGTTCGAAGACCTGTCAGCCAAATCAAGAAGGAAGACCCGTTCGAAGATCTGTCAGCCAAACTAAGAAGGACGACCCCTACCGGATAGTCCGTGAGCAAAAGTTGTATTAATAAATATATAAGTTCAATTAGGTTATATTAGATTATAAAAACAAACATATAAGAAAAATTTAAGGTGGATCAACTAACTTTAGATTTTGAAAAACTAAAAATGATTAACTCACAAACAAGGACCGATCTCACTGCAGATCTGGTCAAACAATTGATAGCACTTCAAATTTCACAAGTACAGGAGCAAATTGTAAATTTAAAACAACAAATAGAAACTAAATCCGATCAGGTATCAGATTATCAGGCAGAAGCAATAGACGAGACAATAAAAGATGACACCACATGATGACAGGTAATAGAATCCCTACCAATTTTCAATGGTGGATTAAACCAATACGTAGGATGGAGGGAAGCTGCAGAAACTGCAGTGAAGTTATATAAGAAAGGAAGTAAGCAATATTATATTGCCTTAACAATTTTGAGAAACAAATCAACAGGACCAGCACATGACGCACTGACCAACCACGGGACAGTTTTTACGACTTTCACGACTTGACTTTGTTTACAGTGACAAGAGACCAATTTACATAATAGAACAGGAGTTAAGCGTTCTCCGACAAGGGAACCTTTCAATAATAGATTTCTATAACGAGGTTAACAAGAAAATGACCTTGTTAATAAATAAGACAATAATGACTCACGGAAAGGACAGTGAAATCACGAAAGAATCAAATAAGAAAATTAGAGACAATGCCTTACGCATTTTTGTCACTGGCCTAAACGGCGGCATTGCAGAAATCCTATTTTCATTGAATCCCCCAGATTTACCGAATGCCTTGGCAAAGGTACAGGAATTGCAATCAAATAACATTCGGGCCCAATTTGCCTACCAATTCAGTGGCCCCAGAAATTCAGGGAATAATAACTACAATACATTAAGATTCAACCAACGACAACCAAGGACTAATAGTTCACCATTCGACCAAAAAAGGGATCTTCAGAGGAATAACATGTCATGGAGACAACCCTATTTCTTGGGTAATAGACAACAAAATCAGGCCCCAGAACCAATGGATGTAGACGAATCGATACAAATCAAGAACCGACAGAACAGCAATCAATTCAGGGGAAATAATAATAATAGAAATTATCGGGAGAATACTAACGGTTATTATAGCAGAAATAATAACAATTATAACCAAGCTCAGCATTTTAGGGCAAACGTAGTACCGAATAATCAGTCTAACGAAAATCAGGAGCAGAAACGAAAGCCAAACGAAATGTCGGAAGAACCGGCTAATAAAGCAATGCGGATAAATAACATTGAGGAGGACCATTTTTTAGATCAGCCCCCGAAGTAGGGCTGCCCTGCTTAAAAAGAGTAGATAAAAAAAATAAACAGAGAATTAAAAGTTTTGATAGATACGGGAGCAACTTCCTGTTATATAAAAAAGGGAATTTACGAAAATAAAAAAGAATTATCAATTTATAAGAAAGTTGCTACAGTGAATGGGTTTTCAATAATTAAATATTTCCATAATATAACTATTTTCAACACAAAGCAAGTGTTTTATGAAATAGATGGAGTGGAGGCAGATTTACTAATAGGATTTAACCTATTAAAGAAAATCGGAGCTGTTATTGATACAGGAAAGGGGCCTTTAAGTTATAAAGACAATGAGGAGAAACTAATATATGACGAACTCCTTTCTTTAAACAAATTAACCTTTATAGAAGGAAAAACCATCCTTCCGTTAAAGGAATATATAATAAGCAAATATTTTGAAGAAGAAAAAGAAATGAAAAGTGATTCAGTAAAGGTAGAAGGAAGTTTATATAGCTTGGGATCAAAAAATTCTGAGCACGCCGACGAAGAATTATCCGTCAATAGTTTGGGATTCAAATATCCTGAACCCGCCGTCGTTGAGTTATCCGACATCCAAAGTTTTAATAGTTTGGGATTAAAATATCCTGAGCACGTCGTCGTTGAATTATCCGACACTAAAAGTTCGAATAGTTTGGGATTAAAGAATCCTGAACACGCCGTCGTTGAATTATCCGACAATGAACAATTTAAAAGTTTGGGATGCAAAAATCCTGAACGCGCCGTCGTAGAAATATCCGACATTCAAAATTATGCAAATTCTGAATTGAAAAAAATGAAATTGTATAACACAATAACCTACAAAGAGGACAATTTAGAAAATCTCAGAGAGAAAATGGTATCTATCATCGAAGAAGACCATGCCAATATAAATTTACAGTTACCGTTCAGAACGGATATAAAAGGAGAGATTAACACTGAACATGATAGACCGGTATATGGCAAGCAGTATCCATACGCTTATTCGGTTAACGATTTCGTTAATAACGAAATAAGTAAAATGTTAGATGAAGGTATAATCAGACCTAGTAAAAGCCCATATAATTCACCGGTAATAGTAGTACCAAAGAAGGGAGTAAATGAGGACGGAACTCCTAAACATAGATTAGTAATAGACTTTAAGAAACTTAATGAAAACACCATACCGGATAGATACCCTATGCAAGATCCTTCAGTAATCCTTGCCAATTTAGGTAAGGCAAAGTATTTCTCGGCCATTGATTTGGAGTCAGGTTTCTATCAGATTTTAATGAGGGAATCAGATATTGAAAAAACATCTTTTTCCATAAATAACGGCAAATATGAATTTCTAAGAATGCCTATGGGATTGACGAACGCTCCCAGAATTTTCCAAAGGTCAATGGACGATATACTTAGAGAACAAGTTGGGAAAACTTGTCACGTCTATATGGACGATATAATAATATTTTCAAAAACTATAGAACAACATTATAAAGATCTAATTCATATAATACAGATATTGCAAAACGCTAACATGAAAATTTCCCTAGAAAAGTCTAAATTCTTTCAATTGGAAACCAAATTTCTGGGATACATTGTTTCCCAAAATATCATTAAAACAGATCCAGACAAAATCTCCACAATACAAAACTATCCAATTCCTTAAAATATCAGAGAGCTACGTAGCTTCTTAGGACTAACAGGCTATTACAGAAAATTTGTCCGAAATTATGCTACAATTGCCAAACCATTAACAAAATATCTGAGTGGAGTAAACGGGAAAGTTTCACGAAGGGCATCCAAGAAAACATTAATAAAGCTGGATGAACCAGCAATGGGAGCATTTAATAATTTAAAGGACAGTTTAAAAGCACATATTGAATTAGTACAACCAGATTACAATAAAAAATTCACATTAACCACAGATGCATCGGACATAGCAATAGCTGCAGTTTTGTCGCAAGATGGGAATCCCATAAAATTTATTTCTAAAACTTTAAGTAAAACCGAGCAATTATATGCTACTAATAAATAGGAATTATTAGCTATTGTATGGGCATTAAAAAATTTGCGAAATTATTTATACGGAGTGAGTGGAATTGAAATACATACAGATCACCAACCTTTTTCCTTTGCAATGTCGCAAAAAAATCCAAATGTTGAAATGAAACGTTGGTATTACTTCATAGAAAGTTTCACACCAAAAATCATTTATAAGCCAGGCTCAACTAACGTAGTAGCGGACGCTTTATCTCGGATTAAAATAAATCATATGACAGATAGTGATGTCGACCAGACAGAATCAGAATCAGACATAAATACTCAGCATTCAGCAGAGAGTAGTTTTGAAAACGTCATTCAAGAGACTAGCAAGCCTCTAAACCAAATTAAACAGCAGCTACTATTAGCGCAAGGGAGATTCACAGTTCATGAGTTAGTAAGAGTTTATGAAAATACCCGACATATTATTGAATTTGATACGGTAGACAATCTGCTAATCATTTTAAAAGAATTTATTCAGCCTCACTTAACCACAGGAATACACTGCACTTTAGAAGATTTATACCTTATCCAAAATAAGCTAAAGGAAAACTTCATAAATAAATTTCTCTTCACGAGAAAGTTCCTCCAAGATGTAGTAAATTCAGAAGATAAAGCTATAATTATAGAAGAAACACATTGCAGAGCCCATAGAGGAGTAGACGAAAATTACAAACAAATAACTAAGCTGTATTATTGGCCAAACCTGCACAAAAAATTAAAAGAATATATAAAAAATTGTGAGATCTGTAACAAAAACAAATATCACAGACACCCTGTAAAAATTCCAATTGGGGAAGCTCCCATTCCAGCAAAAGAAGGAGATCAATTAAGGAATCAAGGAAATTCAAAGTAAATTAAACATTGAAAATAAGGTAATGGAAATTTTGCAACACTTTCCGTTAGCAACATCTTTAATGACTGACAACGAACCAAGCTTTACTTTAGCACAATTTAGATCATTCATACAAAGAAGTAACTTAACTATTTGTTATGCTGGTCCCAGACACAGCACCTCAAATGGTCAGGTAGAAAGGGTACATTCCACACTAACAGAAATAGCGCGGTGCATCAAGGATGAACTAAATCTAACAGATTATTCAGAAATAATAATAAAGGCGGCACTGAAATATAACCTGACGATACATTCAACGACCAATCAAATGCCATATGACATATTGTATAACAAAATAGAACACAAGCATAATCCAATATTACTTAAGGAAGCTCAGACCAAAATGCTTAAGCTACATAACAAAGATAGAAGAGAAAAAGATTATAAAATAGGAGAAGTAGTTTATGAAAAGAAATTCGGGGAAAGAAATAAACTTCAATCCCGATACAAAAAGCAGGTAGTTAAGGAAAATCGACCGAATAAAATTATAATCAACAATAGAAACAGAATTATACATAAAGATAACATCAAATATTAAATATTTTTTTTTCCAGAAAATGTATGCGAATATACTAATACTGACTTTTGTTATATTGACGACTTCGGAAGTAATTGACTATACGCATAGTGACTATCTATTGCTCAAAGACGACAGAGACGTTTACACTTATAAAACATACGCTGAACTTTTCCATATTACTAATATGAGTTTTTATAGAGAGATAATTGATAAAGAATCCAAATATGTCAACAAATCAATTAATTCAGACGATGAGTGGGAAATATCAATGGACTTAAGTCTATTAAAATTAATGATTTCAGAATTAGTTCCAAAACGGAATGAAAGGGGAATAAACGAATTAGGTACCATTTGGAAATGGATAGCAGGCAGCCCTGATCATGACGACTTTTTGAAAATACAAAATAAAGTAAATGAATTAACTGAAAATAATAATAAACAATTTGTAATAAATTCCAAATTTTTCAAAGAAATTGAATTGCTATCAAATTCATTAAAAAATGTCATCTTAAATGAAGAAACGATACTGAGAAAGCATCGTTTAAAATTAATAACTTTTGACCTACTAAATTTAGTTGATACCATAACCCTCTTAAAAGTAAACATTTTCAATACAAAAATTTTAAATAAAAACGAAATAGAGGACATTGATAAGCATGAAAAACATCCTGTTGAACTGTCTGATCTGCTGGACATTGCAACGGTTAAAATAATTCGAAATGCTGATTTAATAATCATTTACATAAAATATCCTCAAATTAAAGATATTTGCAAGTTTTACCATGCAAGAGCCATCTCACAAAATGATGGAATGTTAGTTATAAGTGAAAAAGTTTGTGAATGTAAGGAGAAATACTATTTAATGAATAATTTTAAAAGTGAAACTTTTAACAATTACGCACAAATAAATTTAAAGAAGACCTGTTTCACCAATTTACTTAATGGCTTTAAAGCCAACTGCACTAAAAAAAGGGAAAAAAACAAAGAAATAGACATCATTCAGGATGGTGCCATATTAGTTTCAGGCAAAAATATCGTAGACAATACTACTTTGTTAGGATCGTATCTCCTTATATTCAACAACACAATTGTAATAAATAATATAACCCACATAAATGATAAGGGTAAAATTCTAAGATATATATCGCATCATAGATATAGCGATTTTGAATTAGTTGATTATATACAATCGAATGATAAGCAATTTTCTTTTGATAATGTTAATATTTTAAATCCCCTTATAACATTAGGTAATACGGCCTTACCATTAACAACATTATTCTTAATCATTTTGATATTGATAATGTTATTTTACTTCGGCTATAAATTAACCAAATTTGTACTTATTAAATCAATAAGAATACCGTCAGAAGAAATAGTGGAAAGCAACATTCAAATACTGTCAGAAGAAATTAGAGCTCTATCAGAACTTCAAAATGTATCGGGACGAAACATTTAAGAATGGGGGGAGTTAACGTACCCAATTCTATTGAGCTCTTATACGAGTTGTAAACAATCTTTGGCTTTCCAAAACGAAAACAATTTCAATCTTGGGCCTCCGCCTAATTGATTTCTAAGATGTACAATCTCAAGGGCTCCCGCCGCAATCCCAATCTTTGACACTCGCCTAAATGGAAAACCAATGTTTGCCCACACCCGGCTTCTCATAAACAATCTCACTCCCGGCTTTCTGCAGATCCTGCACTTTAGGCATTTTACAGTTCTCTCTTTGGATGACGAAATCCAATACTCGGGATGGCGAAATCAATTGAAATGTTTATAGAAAAACTATTCCCGAAAGGGATCAACGATGCAAAGATCAGAAAGTTCAAGTCAGTCTTGATCCAGAAGCGACACCGCAAAGTCGAGCTAAAAATTAAGATCGCGCAAACCCTTTGTCCGGAATCCTTTGTGACCCTCTACTTAAATCTATATCAGTGAAGTTAGAAGTAAAATAAAAACTTTTTAAAAACACAATCCGCTACCGCAGTTATTTAATTTACATACATACACAGAGAAAACTTTTTCGTTTCTTTGTGTATACATAAATACATATGTACATACAAGCAAATTCACTGCTCGGAGCAATTTTAGATGGCAAAAAAATAGGGGAATTCACTTTTTGTGGAAATTTAAGGGGATTAAATTTTTGCAATAGTAATGTGTGATGCGCTGCTCTACTGCTCCACCTGGCCAAGGGTGGAGCCGACATAGTCCTCATTCAGGAGCCCTGGATCCTCGGAAACAGGGTCTCCGGTCTGAGGACTTCTGACTACAAGCTATATGTAGCTGAAACCGCAGGTAAAATTCGTACCTGCATTCTTGCAAAAAGAGAGTTGCACTTATTTTTGCTCCCAAATTTCAGCAATGAAGACCACACCGCAGTGAGCCTCGAAGGCCAGGAGGAGGATCTGCTCCGCATACATGGGGCATGAACAACCAGACCCCCCTCCACACGCGCCTCTCCGGGCTCTAATCGCAGACTGCTCGGCCAAGGACATCGGCCTAATTGTGGGGTGCGATGCCAATGCACATCACTGTCAGTGGGGAAGCACTGACACAAACGAAAGGGGTGAGTACCTTTTCAGTTACTTACTGACCACTCAGATGGTCTTATTAAACCAGGGTAGTGATCCCACCTTTATCATTAAAAACCGCAAGGAGGTCCTGGACCTCACGCTTGCCTCTCATGAGATACAGCGTAACATTGTATCCTGGAGGGTCCTGGAAGAGCACTCCTTCTCGGACCACAGGTACGTGGAAACTGTCTTCTCCTTCTCAGTACCGAAGCCAGTCCGATTCCGGAACATCAGGCGGACAAACTGGACTCGGTACTCTGATTACCTCTGTCGTGTTCTCCCTGAGCACCCATCTGAGGAGGAGTTCTCCACGGAGGCCACGACTCGTCTTCTTAAGATCTGCAATAAGGCGCTCGACAAAGCATGTCCCTCTGGCAAGAACAGAGGCCGGAAGAAACCTGAATGGTGGAATCCGAAACTGGGTGAACTCCGGAAAGCCTCCCGGAGACTCTTCAATAAAGCTAAGGCTGAAAACGTTGAGCAAAACTGGGCCGAATACAAGGCCAGTCTGTCAACCTACAACAAAGAACTTAGAAAAGCTAAACGCGCCTCCTGGCGTAAGTTCTGCAGCGAAATCGAGAGTAACTCAGAAGCCCCACGCTTGCGCAGAGTTCTCTCGAAGACAACACCCACCCTGGGCTACTTGAAGAATACCGACCAGTCGTGGACTACGTCCAGCGAGGAGTCGCTAAATCTTCTCCTAAATACCCACTTCCCTGGCTGCGATGAAAACAGACCCAACTACCTCTCGCCTCCTTCTGCCGCCTCAAATGCCATCCTGAGACTGCTAAGCCAGGAGAACATTTCCTGGGCGATCAGAAGCTTTAAACCCTACAAGTCCGCGGGGCCAGACGGCATTTTCCCTGCCCAACTGATTCACGCGGGACATAAAGCCATTAACTGGCTCAAAATAATTTACGAGGGAATCTTCTCCCACGGGTGCATTCCTGACACCTGGCTTCAGACCAAAGTCGTATTCATACCCAAGGCAGGCAAGCCCTCGCACACTGCCCCAAAAGATTTCAGACCCATAAGTCTATCGTCTTTTCTTCTAAAGGCGATGGAGCGGCTCCTGGGGCTGCATCTAACGGCGTGCATTCCGTCCAGTCTGATCTCAGACTCCCAGCATGCCTATCGGAAGGGAAGATCCACCGAAACGGCCCTACACTCGATCACATCGATCATCGAAGCGTCCCTTAATTTTAAGGAGTACACCCTAGTAGCCTTCCTCGACATAGAAGGCGCCTTTAACAACATCCTTTCGACCGCCATCACGGGCGCACTGACGGATCTGGGCGTTGACTCCAGGACGGTGAGCCTGATCGATCATATGCTACAATGCAGGACGGTTGAGGCATGCCAATAGGAGATGGCAGCAAACCGTTTCCTGTAAAGTCTCAAGATTGATATGGCCATATCGATCGAAGAAGCGCTCAGCAGAGCTGTATAAACTCAGCAGAGCACAGTGGTCTGCAGTTACTAGAGCCATTACGGGACACTGGCAGATCGGCACTCACGCCTCTAGTCTGTCAATCCCTCATAACGACTTCTGCAGGAGTTGTCGCGACGAGGAGGAGGAGGAATCGGTCCACCACTTCTTCTGCCACTGCCCAGCCCTTGGAAATCGTCGTCTTCGTATTCTCAGGGCCGCTTTCCTCACGGACATTTCGGACCTGCCCGTAATCAAACCAGGGACCTTGTCCAAATACATCCAAGCCACCGGATGGGACTGCCCTTAACCTGCAGTAGTATGCTCTCACGGTTCGGGCAACACAACGGACCTTTTATAGGTCCAAGTGAGCTTGGGGGCGGGAGGCTCTTATCCCCCCCCTCCCGGCTACCGCTTTAACCTAACCTAACCTAATGTGTGAACTATCAATGCAATCAGAAAACCGCTTCCGTTAATGTGCGATATATTTCAACCCAACTACATGAAACACTACATATAATATGCATATTAAAAGTAAATTATTATTTAAAATTGTAGTACTACCTTAATCAAATGACTAATTGTGCAAAGTTCTTTTCATATTTTCTTAAAGCTGCTTAAAGCTTCTTAGCTGCTTATTTGGTTTGACTATGCTGTTCATATCCCTTAGATACTCCAAATTCCCATATGTGGTAACATTAGCTAAGATAAGAGAAATCGCGCTCTGCGTACGCACTAATTATTACATAAAAACAATAAGAAAAAAAATAAATTCATTTTTAGTTAAAAACGCCACATGGTACAGAATTATCTGAGGATCTGAGGTTACCGCATAAATCGTTACCCAGTATCAACCATAATAAAATGGACAAAACTGTTTTGGACAGTCGATATTGCCTATAGTGTCTGAAGTTTATTTGCAGCTGTGTCTAGGCAGTGTTGTCATTGCGACTGAATTTAGCCCACTTAACCCCCCCTCTAGTTAAACAGGTTGTTCAGGCCAGCCGTAAACAATTTCCGCGCACTGTGCCAACTCCGTGCGCCCCGGTCCCAACTCGCTCTCGCGCGCTCGGAGGGTCGCTCGGATCCACAATCCACGATCCACACGGCGCTCACGGCAGAAAAAGCACCATAAGGCATAGAGTTAAGCAGTTACGATTTCACACCCGCTTCAGACGGCCGATCTACCGCGCGACCGTCCAACCAAATACACACACATAATTATATATATACCACTAAACATAACGGTTTTCATTTCTTACGACGGCTACCGCAATTGCGGTGTGGGAGAGTTGAGCTTCGATCCGCCCCACTACAAAAATTGGTACTTCGAGCCGGATCTTCGCCTTCCCCATAAGGAGAAGCTCACCCCAGCCAGCATCGGCGGATCGCTCCAAGTTCAAGATAAGTACTCTTCGATTGTGCCTAACAACAGTGCAGTGATTTTGTGCGAGTTTTCCATCCCAGTCCGAGTTCCCGTGGCATATGTACATGCATGTGTATGTATTTATTTCTCGCTCTAGCTCCAAATTAAACCATACTTCGTTCTGACAACGGTTGTGGCTTCCTACTTCTCCAAAGGTTTAATTTGATCCGAGCTAACTCCTGCGTTCAGCTTCCGATCCAGTGTAAATAATATTCTTACCTCTCCAGCTACCAGCTGAGCTTTCGTTGCTAACATACATACATACATACATACATGTACATATGTACACATCGCAACGCAATCCAAGCGGCTGGCAACAAACATAAAGGCATATTCTTGCAATTATTTTTGTGGTTTATTCCGTGCATGCTCAACGTTCCATAGTTTGTCGGTTTTATAAGGAAATAAAATAACAAATCACTGCGCCTCCTTATTTAACTAATTATACTACCAACAAAATAACGATCCATACATACTTCACATACATATGTATGTATGTATTTATCTTACATATCTATACGTACGCATTTTAAATTAGCATATTCTTGCACATCTATATAATATACATATTGTATATAAAACGGTTATCCACCGTTTTACCCGTTGTTTGACATCTCTTCAACCCAAGCCGCGGTACATAGCACTTACAGCCATACATGCACACATACAAGCAGCAGCAGCGGTGCATTCTTTTCGTTTTTCTTTTCGCTTTCGCTTCTCCACCGTTTGCCTGCGTTGTAGTTGTTGGGAGAATATTTTTCGGTGCCGCGCTTGACTGTAACGGAACGCCAAGTGACGCGCTACCCTGCATTTCGAGAGTATATTGTTTTCAACCGTTGTTCAATCGTAGTATTTATATCTATATATTCCGGCCACGGTGTACTATTTCCATAATTTAAATACTCGCAATAAATTCCACCAAAACCACATATCCACGGTTCGTAGTTCTGAAATTCCACGTCGCCTTTTCCGCTCACCTACCTTTGCGACTCTACTACGCGTTATCGCAGATCCATCAGCAAAACATGCCCACTGTTGAGAAGAAATCTCGCAAGAAGTTTAAGCGGGTGAGTTCGCTAAGTTTGACCCATCCACCCAGCTCCAACGGCTCAGCCACTACGCCCACATCTTCCCGTCCGGCCCCAGCCTTCGAGGATTTGTTGCTCCCCTCGGGAGTCCCTCGCACGGCTCCTAGCACTATGGCCGCCAGTTCCGCACAGTCTAAGTTTGCCTTGGCCGCAAGCAGACTGACCCGCTTCGACCAGAAGCTCAGCGCTCCAGATGCTAGCACACCAACCCGCTCGCTCTCCCAAGTCCATCGAGAACAATTCCGAAGCCTGTGGGCAAAGGTGGACGCGGAGTTCGCGGCCTGTTCGGTGACGATGGCGGAAGAGGATCCAGAGGGTGTAGCTTATGTCCAAGATATGTACGATGACTGCTACGCGGTCTACGCGCAATGCCTGGCCGAACTGAACGATCAGCTCGAGCCCCCGACTGTCCCTCACACGCCGAAACTGGCCGTTCAAGTGCCGACTTCCGTCGGTTGCCGCCTCCCTCCATGTGACACTGAAGTTTTCAGTGGGGACTACCAGCAGTGGCCCACGTTCCGAGACCTGTTCACCGCCATCTACATAGAAAACACAAGGTTGGCTCCAGTGGAAAAACTGTTCCACCTCAACAAAAAGACCAGCGGTGAAGCCCACGACATAGTGGCACAGGCTCCACTTACGAACGAGGGTTTCGCGTCCGCATGGAACGCCCTCCGTGAGCGTTTCCAAAACAAGAGGCTGATACTCAAGGCCCAGCTGAAGATCCTTTTCAGTCTGCCCCAAATCCGTACCGAGTCAGCAGCAGCGCTAAAAGAGCTCCAGAGGGCCGTCCACAAGTGCCTCACGACACTCACCCATTCCGAGGTCTCCACAGACAGCGTTTTCGCTGACGGAGTTTTAGTGTACCTCATTTCCGCTAAGCTGCCAAAGACGACCTTAGAGCAATCCGAGACGCACAAGTCCGAAATTCCCATCTGGCACGCCATGGACAAGTTCCTGGCGGAGCGGTACCTGTCTCTCGAAGTGACCGAGGACGACCATCCAGGCATGGAGACTCAGGCCCACTCCAGGGCGAGCATACGCACTGCAGACAATTCGAGAAGCAATCCGTTTCGGTCTCAAGGAAGTCCTTATCCTAGGAGTGCCCACTCGTTCGAGACCACAGTGAATCAAACGAGGAGCACGTGTGATCACTGCTCCAAAGAGTATCATCCAATCCGGTTATGCCCTTACTTCCTTCAAATGCCCGCTGGCGCTCGCTCCGACTACATTAAGCAAAAGCAGCTTTGTTTTAACTGCTTTGCAAGGGGCCACCAGATACGAGCATGCCAAAGCGCCCACAATTGCATAATTTGTGGAGACCGGCACCATACGCTTCTGCACCGTAGCAATCCAGCAAACTCCAGCGAGGCGATTTCCACAACGGCACAAAATTCCTCAGCGTGGCCCGAGCTACATCTACGAGTACCAAGCGTACAAAATCCAAGTTCGTCCGAAGCCCAGCCAAACGTTCAGTCATATTTGGCCTCCGGTACGAGTGCTGTCCTCCTAGGCACGGCCATCGTTAATATTTGCCACCTGGGAAAAACTTTCCACGCCCGCGCTCTGATCGACTCTGGCTCAGAGGCAACGTTCATTACAGAACGTCTTGTGGACATGATCAAATTGCCATTCCAACGTATCCAGGCACAGGTCTCCGGCCTAAATAATGCCGTATCCGCTCAGTCAAAGAAGCTCTGCAGTTTTTCCATCCGTTCTCCGACTAAGCCGGGCTTACAACTAAATGCCACAGCCTACGTTATTCCGGAATTGGCCGCGAATATTCCATCGCATCCGATCTCGCAAGGGTTCTTGAGAGACCTGCCGAACCTCTCATGGGCGGATCCGACCTTCTATGAGAGTTCACAAATAGATATCCTGATTGGAGCGGATATCCTTCCGTCCATTCAGTTAAGTGGCTCACTGACCAACATCTGTGGCTCTCTCCTCGGGCAGGAGACCATTTTCGGCTGGGTACTCACAGGTCCAGTGCCTCAGGTGATGAATCAAATCTCATCGTTCTCGAGTCAAATTTCCAGACGACCTATCACACTGGTAGAAGACTCGGGGTCTTTTTACGTCAGCAATTTCCTTCCAGCTCCCTCCGCAGAAGTTCTCGAACGGTCTCCTGACCGACGGAAATATTTCCAAAATATGCACTGTATGAAAGCTCTACGCTCCGGTCCGAATTCAAGCCTGAACTCGAAGGTGAATCCGTCCTTAGATCAACATAGCCTCACCAGACTATGTAACCGGGCGGCAATTTCCAATGTTTTAAATGTGCCTCTCACCCGTTCCAAGATCGTTACTAATGTGTCTTCGACGCCTTTATTTCAATTTAGTTCTCCGCACCCAGATATGGCCCCACGTCAATTTCCGCGCACTGTGCCAACTCCGTGCGCCCCGGTCCCAACTCGCTTTCGCGCGCTCGGAGGGGCGCTCGGATCCACAATCCACGATCCACACGGCGCTCACGGCAGAAAAAGCACCATAAGGCATAGAGTTAAGCAGTTACGATTTCACACCCGCTTCAGACGGCCGATCTACCGCGCGACCGTCCTACCAAATACACACACATAATTATATATATACCACTAAACATAACGGTTTTCATTTCTTATGACGGCTACCGCAATTGCGGTGTGGGAGAGTTGAGCTTCGATCCGCCCCACTACAAACACAGGTTAAAAGCTTGAGTTACACAGCGGTTAATAATACTGCATGTAAACTCTTCTTGTATATCCATTTGTTACCTCAATATCTTTCATCTGAACTACTATACAATTCTTAAAGATTCATAATTTTCATGGAAAGTGTTTTGATACCCACTTGTCGTTCTCCGTCCATGATTAGAAATCATATTCCTCAATTTTGATATTTGGTCATATATTTATAGCTAGCTAGGACCCTCAGCTGTGAACACATAATTTTATGCAATAGATAAATCAATTTTTTACAAGATTGATTAATTTTATTGGATTGTGTCTTAAAGAAGCCCTAAGAAAAAAAGGTCTAAGCAAAAAACGTAGGTGATCGTCAGATGAAAATGGTATAAAAATTAAGGCAGCACTGATTTAAAAATGTGCAAGCACATTAAATTGAAATTTGAAATTTCATTATAGTTTGTTAATTCAGTTTTGCTTAAAAGTTAATATTTTGTTGTAAAACCTAAAAAGCTTAAAAAGCTTTCAGTCCGTTTCTTTTGAATTTAAAATGAATGTACTTTCTCTACTTTTGAAGCCTTTATTTTTTTGAACTAAAGGCAATATAAGAATAGTTTTTAGTTTCTTTCAGAATTTCATATCGTAATAAAGACTGTTTTTCCAGCTTTTTAATTTTTTTCTTTCTAGCTATTAAACGCTTCAACCTCCCCAACGAATAAGGGGCGATATAAAATATGTGATTGTATGCTTTTTTCGATTTCAGAGTTTTTAATGCTGTTGTTTGGTTTCTGTTGTCTGTTGTGCTACTAGCATATTTGGCGGAGGGTACGGCGGTGGCTTTGGCGGCGGGTTCTGATCCACACGGATCTCCAGCCCCAAGGGCGTGTAGAACGGCGACTTGTAGGAGAGTGCCGCTGCCGTCAAGGTGATGGGATCAGGATAAATTGATCGACCCCTGCAGTCTGTATGTGTACATGTATACAATATAATTACCCTTTAAGGTATAATTCATATCTTTATTTCAGAGCTGGATTACGTTTTAAAAATCATAAATTAAATACTTCTGTCCATAAAGTGAAAACGGAGAATTCCTGAGATCTTAATATATTCATTGAAAATGACATCGCAAACTATCAATTAGATCTATTTGATAATAATAGGTATTAATAAATAATAATAGGTATATTACGAAAGTGGCGTGTCCTGCACTGTCCCAGGATCCCAGTCGCTGGTCGTGGCAGAGGAACGTTTTGCTTCCTAACGCTTTCTTCGCTTCCGCATTTTATCCTGCTTGGTACAAATTTGCTTTAATTATTTGTACGATTTTGTTGTTACAGTTAGAACTTACCCGTTCTCTTATGCTATGGGTGCGAGTCCGATTGTAAATACAATTTCCTCCATTCTTCGGGCACCAAAAGTGCCCCTCGTGGGGACACAGCTCCAACAGCTGCCTGCCCAGCACTTTACATTGGACGAAGTCCAGCTTAAGTCCTTCCTTTTTGTATATATTTATAACTCCGTCGCATAGTAGACGTACCTCCTTCGATTTCATCTGGTGGCCTATCTTTTTCCGCGCTAGCAGTCTTTTGTACAGTTGTCGAAGCTTAGAGCTGGACTGCAGCACCTCCACAATACTTGGGTCTGTTATTCTACCCGTGCCCTGCTCCTCTTCTGCCTCCATCAGCGGTGAGAGCGGAGCTAGAGGCTGCTCCTCTTCTGCCTCCGTCAGCGGTGAGAGCGGAGCTAGAGGCTGCTCCTCTTCTGCCTCCGTCAGCGGTGAGAGCGGAGCTAGAGGCTGCTCCTCTTCTTCCATTACAGCGTCTACGCTCTCCTGGAGATCCGCTTCAAACTGCGTCTGCTGTTGCTGTTCTGGAGTTTGTTGCTTATGCTGTTGCATCTCAGATGGGGATGGGGAGCTCACATGTGCCTCTGCCTCTGCCTGTGCCTCTGCCTTTGCCTTTGCCTTTGCCTCTGCCTTTGCCTTTGCCTCTGCCTCTGCCTTTGCCTTTGCCTTTGCCTTTGCCTCTGCCTTTGCCTGATCCTCTGCCTCTGCCTCTGCCTTTGCCTTTGCCTTTGCCTGAGAGAAAAGGAAGGATCATTCCATGATCAAATAACCCGATAAACACCGATATCCTTACCTGCGCCTGCTGCTCCTTTGTAACGGAACTCCAGAAATTTGACATGTTCTTAGCATACTGTTCATTGACAGTCTGGGCAGTGGCGACGATATGTTGCCGATCGAGCTGGTGTTGGTATGGCAGACCGGCTCCCGGTGGAGTTGGAGTTGGAGGTGGAGCTGCGATCGGCACATACGAAGAAGGGGCCAGACCGGTAGATGGCGTCCATCCGGGCCATCCAAAATTAATATTATAAATTTCTTCACACACTTAACTTCACTTTTCGAAGATATTTCCAAGAATGGCATGAAAGACAGCGTCTCTCCGGGACACCGTTATGTGCACATATACATACATGATACGTTGCACACATACAGGACAACGGCGGTCAGAAAACCAATACGCGAGTCTCAGATTTAAATGTATGTGTGCGCCGTAAAAAACTGCAGCGATCGGGAGTACGATAAGGAAAGAGACAGCAAAAGAAAAGCTCGAAAATGAGTAACATTTACATATGTACATATGTATGTATGTGTGCCTGATAAAAAGCGGACAAGATCGTAAAAAGAGGATGCGAAGTAAGACAGGAGCAAAACGAAAGCACGAAAATCAGTGTTGTGTACTATTACTATTTTTACAATTTCATAATTTTATAAAATTATATGAAAACATTAATAAATTAATAGATAATAAACAAAATTGAAATAACCAAAAATAAAAATACATCAAATTCTTTACATGCCGACGGGGAATCGAACCCCGGTCTCTATTTTAATATTTTTAATAGAAAATATAGGAAAAATATATATAAAATAACAGAAAAAATACAAATTTTTACATCACGACAGGGATTTGAACCCAGCGCAACCACCACCCCGAGAAGGCGCTGAGGGGTGGCACTACTACCCACTGTACTGCCAAATTTATTCCCAAATAGGTAGCTAAAAGTTAAATTTGTAATTGTAAGATATGAATATTAGTTTATAAGATTTGAATATTAGTTTAAGATTTACTCATCGATAGTATTATAAGAAATACCAATGTCCTCGACAAGTATCGATATGCCAACACACATTCATTCGAATACGACGATCAAGAAAGAAGAACATATAATAAAACCGTGCTATTAAAAGTTTACAAATCAGGTGTGGGGTTTGACCAAAAAAAAAAAAAAAAAAAAAAAAACTCTGCGATGAACTATGCAGACATAAGAGCGAAAACCAAAAGTGAACTTAGCGACATATTGCGTAGGCAAAACGTATATTTTGATCAAGATGCCAACATACACCAATTACGTACAGCAGTGAAAAAAATCATGGAAGACACGCATGAGCTAGGAAATACGGCGCCAAGCGCAGACGAGACTATGCAGGCAGACATTTTTGCAGTCCCGGTTGAGCGCGAGATAGATAGAGACAACCGTAGTGCACAACACGCAGTAAAAGCGGCGCCAGAAGAATATGGTGAAAATGTGCAGAAGGCTCGAGAAGCATTCATGCCGCAACAAGACAACGCTTGTTCGAAATTGACCATGCGATCAGATGAATACGAAGAAGAATCGCGTCCATTTTCTGGAGATGACGACCAGGCTGTAACCAGTTGGATAAGTAACTTTGAGGACATTATGAATTTCCATGGTGTATCCGAGTCAAAATGCTGGATATTAGCGAAGCGGCTGCTAGGCGGATCGGCGAAGGCGTACATCGACCATGTGGCGCCTTTGACTTGGCAATTGATGCGAGCAGAATTGCTCAACGTCTTTGAGCAGAAGGTGACAGCGTGGGACATTGGAAAGCGACTGGAGGCACGGAAAATTGCAAATAATGAAAGCGCATTGCAATATTTCGTCGCAAGCAGACAAGGCCACGAGCGATGTGGTCAAATTCATCGTAAGTCCCTCTACGGACAAGACGGGCATGGCAGCATCCATGCTATATTGCAGCAACGAGTTGCGTGACAAGATGGTCACCTATGATAAGGTCAGAAGAGATCCTGGGCTCATAGCAATTCGTAGCGAAGGTATGACAAAGGGAAAACTAAATGCGAGTATGGCAGTTGGGCAGCAGCAAGGTGGTGGCGCAATGCGTTGCTACAACTGTCGGCAATTTGGGCACGTTATGAAGGAATGTAGTCAGCCAAAGAGACCGGATGGGGCATGTTTTAACTGTTGGAGTACCAGCCACCTATATTCGCAGTGCCCGAAACGAAAGATGGCCACTAGGGTAGCTGCAGTTCAAGATGAGGAGCGACCAGGAGAAAAAAACAACGACGATTTAGCGGCTGTCCAGTTAATCACTTTATGACTTCCGTTTGGTGAACAAAGAGGCGTCAGTATTTTTAGTCTATTTGATACAGGTAGCCCTGTAGGTTTTATTCATAAGTCTTCGCTACCGAAGTCGGCTATAGTTGAAGCCTATAATGAAGTTAGGAAATACTATGGACTAGGAGGACAACCAATTCCCATATGGGGAAAATTTAAGTGCCATATTGAATTTTGCACAAAGAAATATATCGTTTTATTAAACATCGTAGATGATAACATGCTGCCTTTGCCGGTATTGTTGGGACGCGATGCCCTTAAAGTTATTGAAGTAAAATTAGTTCATAAGAAAAATATCAATGCGAAGCAACACACACCATTAAGTTCGTTAAAGCAAAAAGCTATTAGTTTAACCTGCGCGTCTTTATTCACCGAAAGTAAAAATAATATTAACATAAGACTATATGATAAGTTAGATGGTAATCAATCAGAAAGAAGCGAGCTAATCAAACGTTCTAATCCATTTAAAAATCAGACACAAGAAAACTCAAGGAATGACAAAATGGTCATCAAGAATATGAATCAAGGTGACGAATTCACTAACTTTTGTGCGTCGGTAGAGATTGATGAAGAGGAACATATTAACGAAGGTTTCGAATTTGGCCCCACTCTTGCGGAAAACTGTAGGGAAGTTATTAAGACATACTATTTACACAAAGAATTTGATTTTAAAGCACCACCAAAGTATCAGATGAAGATTCGTGTAACAGAAACAACACCATTTCATTGTACTCCGCGTCGTTTATCCTCCCATGAGAGAGAGAAAGTAGCTGAAATAGTAGATGATCTGTTAGAAAAGAAAGTAATCCGTCATAGTGAGTCTCCTTATGCTTCCCCGTTGGTCCTAGTAAAAAAAAAATCAGGAGAACTTCGAATGTGTGTCGATTACCGTGGTCTGAACAAACGAATTGTTAAAGATAATTTCCCATTGCCCCTTATTGAGGACTGTCTTGAGTTTTTAGAAAACAAGTGCTGTTTTTCCATTATAGATTTGAAAAGTGGGTATCATCAAATAGGCGTAGAAGAAAAATCAGTTCCGTATACATCGTTTGTGACACCGCAAGGACAGTATGAGTACTTGAGAATGCCCTTTGGGTTAAAAAATGGATCCGCTATTTTTCAAAGATTTATTTCGGAGCTCTTGAGACACTTTATTAGGAACAAAAGCTTTGTAGTGTACATGGATGATATATTAGTAGCGACTTAAACAGTTGAAGAACACATGGATATATTAAAAAGACTATGCATTCGGTTTAGCGAGCAAAATTTAGAGATAAATCTAAAAAAGTGTAGGTTTGTCAATCGAAACATCGATTTCCTGGGGTATAAAGTTAATCAAAACGGAATAGTTCCTAGTGATTCCCATATTGAGGCCTTGAAAAAATACCCAGTCCCTCAAAATGTAAAAGCACTGCACTCATGCTTGGGATTCTTTTCGTATTTTCGACGTTTCATGTTGTCATTTGCGACGACAGCTAAGCCCTTGGTGCAGTTGTTAAAAGAAGGCGGTCCGTTTCCCATGAATAGAGAACAGGTGAAGACGTTTGAAACTCTTAAGAATGCGTTGGCAAATCCTCCGGTATTAGCCATTTTTAGCCCAAATAGAGAAACGGAATTACATACAGACGCAAGTTCATACGGTTATGGCGCAGTACTGATGCAAAGACAAGATGATGGGAAGATGCACCCTGTGTCCTATTATTCCGGCAAAACAACAGAAAGAGAATCACGTTATCATAGTTTCGAACTAGAGACATTGGCTATAATTTATGCATTGAGGCGTTTTAGAGCATATTTGGAGCATAGGTCCTTCAAAATAATCACGGATTGTAATTCGTTAGTACAGACGTTAACCAGAAAGTCAATTAGTCCTAAGATAGCACGGTGGTCCCTAGAGTTAGAGAACTATGATTACTCCATTATGCACAGACCTGGGGCCAGTATGGCGCACGTTGATGCGCTGATCAGACAATATCAAGTGACGAATATGTTAGAGGATGGTTATAGAGTCAAATACGGTTTTGAAAAGTCTAATTTAGAAAAAGATGAGAGTAGAAAGCAATATACAAGGTGTTCGGAGCAGAACCCAGCCGATTAGCTGCTTGCCAAATAGCACCTAATTCTTGGCCCTCAGCCCCTTATTTTGTTTGTTACTTATGTCTATGTCACTCATTTGTTTGTTAAAGCTTTGCGCTTGCTTGCCCTGCTAAACGCTCTCTGCCAGCTCGCTCTTCGCTATCCCCGCTTTGCGTCTGCCTACCGACGTCGGCCGAGCGAAGCTGCGCTTAGCGATCGGAGCGGCAATGTAAAGGGCAGGCAAGCCACACTTGCAATTTGGATGTCACGCATTAAAGAACATATCGTAATTTTATTTCTGCGCCGAGTTTTATTTAATTCGAAATAATTAGTCGGCCGATTGGGGATAAAAAACATAATCTCCACATAAAATTTGGTGACCCCGACGTGATCTCTGAGTTGCAGTGTCAATTAATAATCATTCGCGATCGACATTCGTTAGCCCTAGCAAATTTTCGGCGGTTAAGCACAATTCGGTGCTAAAACACACTTACATACACCTGCATTGCTGGCTATTAATTTCTCTGTCGCGACAATTCGGTCAGTGCAGTGCGGTAGGCAGTGCAGCGAACTCACTAATACACACAAGCGGAGTACAAAGCGGAATCGGACAGCTCGCACAGCCGCACAGCTAAAGGCATTAGCTGTAATCCCTTTGCTTTCGGTTCCCACGTTTATACGTATACAGGGTGTCTTTTTCGGTCGTGCTGAGTGACTCTTTTAAAACCTCAAAATGGCAGCACCTGAGCCTACCAATGTCGCGAACGCAGCAATGCCGAGTGATGTAGATTTCTACAAGCACAAGGCCGAGTCCATCGCGCGCCAACTAAAGGCCATGGATCGCTTTCTCACCAAGGAAGAGCTTGCCGAGTTAGATGAGGCAGAACTTCAAGCTCGCTTAGAGCAGATCGAGCGAATGAATGCGGATTTCGATGCCGCTCAAACGAGCCTTGAAAGGCTGGATTTCCTGCAGTTAGCCCATGATGCCCGGCTGGACTTTTCGAATGTTTATGTCAAGGTTAGGTCCAGGCTGTCGCGGGAGTTGATGGCTGCTCGCACGGTAAATGTTGCCAATTCAACGGCTCGGCATACTCTCGAGGGGAATTCGTCGTTGTTCGCCTATAAAGGTATAGGCCGTTCTCGAATGCCCGAGTTGCAGCTTCCGCGATTCGGGGGGAACTACATGGATTGGCCAGAATTCCACTCGATGTTCTCGACAATGGTGCATAAAGACCATCGTATACCAATCATCGAAAAATTCCAATATCTTCGTGGATGTCTAGATGGTGCTGCGCTGGATACGATTCGTTTCTTGGAACTTTCTGAGGAGAATTACGACAAGGCGTTGAATTTACTAATGTTGCGATTCGATAATAAACTGTTACATTTTCAGACACACGTCAAGGCTATTTTCGGGCTGCAAGGGGTGGAGAAGGGCTCGGCTATCGGCTTGCGCGCGCTCAGCGATAAAATCAATTCGCACTTGCGTGCACTTCAGACCTTGGCGACCCCGCAGGAGATTTCGGATGGGTTGCTGATCTTCATCATAGGCACGAAACTGGACCACAAAACAAAGGAGAAATGGGAAGAGAACTTGCCGATGTCAGGATTGCCTCGGTGGTCAAGCATGGCCTCATTTTTGGAAGCGAGATGTCGGATGCTGGAGAATTTGGGATCAGCCATGGCAACAAGTCCTAGTCCACAGGTGGGAGAAGACAAACCTGTCACCCTTATCACCTCCAGTAACGACCATCCTAACTCCATATGTAACCATTGCAATTCCTCCGAGCATTACATATCTAGATGTCAGGCATTCCTGAATCTCTCTGCGTTTGAACGATACAAAGAAGCAAAGAAGAGCCGCTTGTGTTTGAACTGCCTCAACAAAGGCCATGAATTGCAGAGGTGCAGGTCAGGACTTTGCAGGCATTGCCAGGCCAAACATCACACGCTACTGCACATTCCACCGGAACTGGTGCTTCATCTTCCTCTTCACCGGCCGAGGAATCGATCCAGCAAGAGGCCGCGACTGTGCTTCTAGCAAGCGGGTGTTCTAGCCCTCCCCCCTCGATCCAGAAATCTCAGCCTAGCCAGAACGTGTTGCTACCTACTGCCCTCGTCCATGTAACAGATCGTTATGGAGCACTTATCCCATGTCGTGCCATTTTGGATTCTGCATCACAGGCAAACTTTGTAACATCTAGACTTGCTGATCAGTTGCAGTTGGATCATCGCTCGTCTTATGTTCACATCTCTGGAATCGGAGATTCCATTCTACCTTCGAGCAAGTCTGTACATATAGTTGTACAATCACAGGACGCAAGCTATCGAGCTTCCTTCGCTGCAATTGTCACCAACTCAATTACGGAAATGCAGCCTAACTTCGGCGTAGACGCAAAGGATTGGCCAATGCCGAATAATCTAAAACTAGCTGATCCTAATTTCTCCAAGCCCCAACGTATCGATCTGTTGATAGGTTCTGGTTTGTTCTTCGATTTAATGTGCGTCGGACAGATTCGACTATCAGCCCAATTGCCAACATTGCAGGAGACTAAACTTGGTTGGATAGTATCAGGAAGCATTGATAGCTCGGAGAATAAGCGTGCAGCTTTAGCCGCTTTTGAAAATTCCTCGTTCATCTCTATTGACGATTTTCGACCCACAACGCTGGAGTACCAAAACTTAGAGCAGCAATGCAGGAAGCAGCTGCTCGAGTGCCAGGTGCAAGTGGAAAAACTGCGATCGGAGAATCAGGAACTGCAGCGCGAACTTTTCCATATAAAAAAACCTAAATGAAATTCAACTTTCAACAATTTCTACATTGCCAAATTTCCTGCCATTCTATGCAATTACAGAGGTTCCCGATGATCAAGACGTAATCACGACAAGCCGCCTTCGTAAAGAAGCGCCGATTGCTGCGTTCGACGATCATCCCAGCGTAGCCGCCAGCTGCGCCCAAGCAAGCATCTTCAAGAGGGCCGTTGGAAAAATAGCGGTTCTGCCCCTTCAGGATGGATCTGTTGAAAGCCTTTGCCTTCCAACGGGGGGTGAATGTTCGGAGCAGAACCCAGCGGATTAGCTGCTTGCCAAATAGCACCTAATTCTTGGCCCTCAGCCGCTTATTTTGTTTGTTACTTATGTCTATGTCACCCATTTGTTTGTTAAAGCTTTGCGCTTGCTTGCCCTGCGAAACGCTCTCTGCCAGCTCGCTCTTCGCTATCTCCGCTTTGCGTCTGCCTACCGACGTCGGCCGAGCGAAGCTGCGCTTAGCGATCGGAGCGGCAATGTAAAGGGCAGGCAAGCCACACTTGCAATTTGTATGTCACGCATTAAAGAACATATCGTAATTTTATTTCTGCGCCGAGTTTTATTTAATTCGAAATAATTAGTCGGCCGATTGGGGATAAAAAACATTATCTCCACACAAGGAATAGTGTAAGTAGAGACAACCCTGGTAGTGAGCATAGAGGTACCGTAGAGAACCCTGTGATTAAGTGTAGAGAATTTAATATCAGTAGAGAGCGTAGTAGTACCGTACAGAACCCTGCGATTGAGTGTGGAGAATCAAGTGCAGTAGGAAGTAGATTGGGAAATAGGTGGAAGTCTGATGATAGAGAGAACCTTGGTAGTGATTGTAGAGATAACATAGAGAATAGTGAATATAGGGAAGAGGATGGATCGAAGATTGAAATTAGAGATTTGAGCCAATGTATAGGAAGCGTTAACGATGTGGTGGGGGGAGTAAAGTACATTAGTAGTAGGAATTCAGATAAAGAGAAAAAATGTGTTGAGGATACAGTAGAGAGGGACAAGTTAGAGTTTCAGGAGGAAAGATTACTAAAATCATTGATAGTTGGGGTAGTAGGTGCAACGCCAGAAGATGTTGATTTGATATTGCAAACAGAACAGATGCGAGACAAGGAAGTAGTTAGGATTCGAAAAATGCTAGAGGATGGAATTGAAGTAGATTTTGAAATGATTGATGGTATTGTTTACAAGAGGAGTTGTGAAAACAAACTATGTTTCTATGTACCAATGTGTATGGAAGAGCAGTTGATAAGGCGGTCACACGAAAAACTAGGACATCTGGCCGCAGAGAAGTGCGTGAGTGACCTTTTGAGGACCTACTGGTTTCCGTCAATGAGAAGTAAAGTGGCAAGGTTCATCAGAAACTGTCTACCGTGTATACTACACTCGATGCCTAAAACAATCCATAACAGAACGCTCCATAGTATCCCAAAGTCGTGTGTTCCTTTTCATACCCTACATGTTGATCATTTGGGTCCGTTGCCGAGTATTAGATCTAAGCGAAAACACCTCCTTGTGGTAATAGATGCATTCACTAAGTTTGTCAAATTGTTCCCGGTTAATAGTACCAGCACGCGGGAAGCGAAGGATATTTTGATTTCTATAGTCGCCCTACTAGGATAATATCAGATCGTGGGACCTGTTTCACCTCGTTAGAGTTCTCTAGTTTTCTGCAGGAGAGAGGGATAGAGCACATTAAGGTAGCTACAGGTGCACCGCAGGCGAATGGCCAAGTGGAGCGGGTGAATCGTGATCTTACTCCTATGTTAGGAAAACTGTCAGAGCCCCTTGTGCAAGCCGATTGGTATAGGTTGATGAGCAAGGTAGAGCACGCCATTAATAACTCCGTTAACAGCAGTACGAAAAAGACACCTAGCACATTGTTATTTGGAATACCCCAGAAAGGACCCGTTGTAGATGAATTAACCGAATACCTAGAGGAGAAGTTAGCGTCAGAACTTAGAGAGTTGGAAACTATAAGAGAAATAGCAAGTGAGAACATTCGGTTGTCGCAGAAAAGAAATGAGAAGATGTATGCCCATAAACATAGAGCCCCATTAAAGTATGAACCTAGTGACTATGTAGCAGTCCGGCATGTGGACACAACACCGGGGATCAATAAGAAGTTCGCACCAAAGTATCGAGGACCGTACAGGATCAATAGAGTATTGGATAATGATCGTTATGAGGTTGTCGACATTGAGGACTGTCAGTTGACGCAAATGCCATTCCGAAGTATACTAGAACCAGCAAGGCTTAAACCCTGGGTAGAGTGTAAGGATAAAACCATGGTCTCATGTTGTTAATCGATGAAATAGTATGTTAAGTAAGACAATACCGAATAAGAAATGTTTAACCAACTGTATGCCTTAGTGTGTAGATCGTGGGCGATCTGTAGTCAGGTTGCCCGAATGTAAGATATGAATATTAGTTTAAGATTTATTATAGATAGTATTATAAGAAATACCAATGTACTCGATATATCGATACTTGTCCTCGACAAGTATCGATATGCCAACACACATTCATTCGAATACGACGATCAAGAAAGAAGAACATATAATAAAACCGTGCTATTAAAAGTTTACATAATATAGTTTTACAAGAGGGATGAAGGAGTGGAGTAAAGAAATTGTCAAGAAGAACAGTTAGGAACAGAAAAATTGGTATATAGAGAGCTGAAATTTGCAAGAATTCTTACCAGTTGCTACTGACCTTACCAAGCAGTAACAACATGTTCTATTCCTTGATGGTGCCCTTCCTGCGCGTAAGCGAGGAAATTGTTATAAATGCAATCGGCCGTCTCACTCGAAAGGGGCATTCCCATGAAATGGAAGTTGGTGTGGTCAATTTGATCTACAACCTCCAGCATTATGGGAATGCTCATTTCGTCGTGATCTACGACGAAATTCATTTGAAATGGAACGTGCGTGGCAACAAGTGGAAGGTGCTAGCGATAGCAGCCTTCAACTTGGATGGAAGGAATTTCCATTTCCTCCGCCTGAAGCTGGTAATATTCATTACAATGAATATTTTTTTGGTATTATAATCAATTTAATTATTTGCAGGCCCTCGGATCGCAGGAGGTGTTGGGTAGCCATGCCATCTACTCAGGTCTGTCCTTCGTCCTCGACAACATTCGTCGGCGAGGATCTGGCCCGAAACTGATGTGCATCATATGCGATGGCTGCCCCGCGAATATACTGGCAAAGACGAACGTTGCCCTGGAGTACCCTGTGCTCTGGGATTTCGTTCACCTGCGCAAAGTAATCGCGGAGAAGTTCGAGGTGACGGACACGGTGATGGAGCAGCTCTATATGCTGCAATTCACAGCCGAGCACTGGCAGTACACCGTGTATCCACCGGTCCCGATTTACACCCATGATCCCGACAATGTCTTACGGGCTCGGACGATTACGGAGCTGGCACAGGATCAACGGCTTGTGGAACGCGTTATGTCCTACCCGGGGGCCACCGGGTTCACCACCTTGAACCGCCTTAACAGCACCAACCTGGAGCTGCACGGATCGTCGTCAGTATAGTGCAACATATGGAAGTCGTGCCGGCATATCGGGAGGAGTTTGCGAGAAATCCGTATCGGTTCATGGCGACTGTCGTTGGAGTCGTGGAAAGAATCACTCCCAAACCGGGAACCGGCCCTGAGGACGTTGGATGACGTTGCCATGCGTGAAGAAATCGGTCCTTTTCAGGACCACCAAAAATTCATAGAGATGGAAATATTTTCATTTATTCAATTTACAATTCACATTTGCGAAGGCTGGAAAGGTTCTTGGTAAATTTGATTATAATTATTAATAATTAAATAATTCGATTGACCCTCACATTCAAACATTCAAAAATACCGCGGTAATATTTTTTAGTATTTTTAGTATTAGTATTATCGTAGTATTATTGTAATCGATATACAGCTTATCGCATGTCCACTATGTCCACCATGATGCAATTATACAAGGTGGTCTCGTCGGCAAAAGTTAGTCCCTTAACGTATGCTAGCAATAAGAGCGAGTGAAGGGCACATAGTATAGTGAGTGTGAGTGAGACGGTATATGTTGATGTTGATTAGCCCTTAACAGGCCCGTGGGTTTTAAAATTTTAAAATAAAATGATTTTACTGATATATTAATATTTAAATTTTATGCAGCCATTAATAATTTTTCTTCAACATTTTTAGTTATATTAAAATGTTCTTTTACATAATATATAAAGATTACTTCTAATTCTGTGGTATTTTTTTTATATGCTTTTTATAATTTTGTTGTTGTCGGGACATAAGGGTTAAGAATATATCAAAAAATTCGTCCGTGAAAAACCTTCATCATCAACAAGCAAGCATGCACTGACGATAAGGGACAACACGAACGAACTTCGGCTCCCGACGAGACCACCTTGTATAATTGCATCATGATGTCCACTAAGTCCACTATGTCCACACATCATATTCCTCTTCTGGGAAGAAACTCAATTAAAATGCAACAGAGTTAAATGAGTTTTGTAACTGGGATTGGTAGGGGAAGTGTCGGAGTACAGGATGGGTAATTCGATTTGCAAGTGTAGACTTAAAAAGCTGTAACAAAATCAAGGCAGAACTCGGATTAACAATCCCCAGGAAACGTGTGAGCCAAATTTTACACGGAAATTTGAACCTTTAATATCAAAATAAAGTTGGCAAGTTTAAGATTGAGAGGCGGCAATCCTGGAAAATCAAGTGAGTTTAAAAATTCCGGTGGATAGTTCACGACATCCTCTTCATTAGTTTTCGTATCAACTGAACTGATTAATATGCCCTCATTTCGCCAGGAATGTCATCTGGAATTTTGAAATTTAATTCATTTACATATGGTAACATATTTAATATATTTAATATTTAATTTTATAGAATTTTGTGGCTTTTAGATTTCTTAATTTAGATGCATTTAGCTTCCGCATCCCGCATGCAATGAACTGATGTGTGAGAAGTAGACATAAACACAGTGGATCATCGCAATTCACTCAAGCAGGTGAACATGTGTATGGTATGGCATGTGAATGGTATCGGGCTTCTTCCAGCCGGATAGCGGCTCAATTTTCTGCCACTGCTGCTTCTTCACAAAGTACAGCAGAGCGTCCCCGTCGCGGGCTCCACGATACGGACGGAATTCGCCATCTTTGACGCTGCAAAGGATCACATTAGATGATAGTGTTTGTTTGGTCAGTTCTACGGTTATATTAATGGCTCACTGATAGATGGTGGGCAAGGCTGTGACAAAGAAACGTCCGCTGAGGAATGGCGATGTGGTCACATCGATTTTGGCCACCTCCACTTTGACATCTTTCGCAACGCGTGCAAACCGCTCCCAAGTGGTTCTTGCAAGTTCTTGCAAGCCGGGCACCAAGGGGCAAAGCTGAAAATACACATTAAAACAGTTGCCTTCGAGAAGTGCGGGAGTTGGTGGTTGGCGTGGTTGTTGTTGCAAGCTTGTTGCCGCATTTACACGCCGCATGAGGCACACCCCACACCGGACTGCGACCGCGTTACGTCAGGCGGGGAGGGAGGTAAGGATGGATGTAGAGAGCAGCGAGTCTCTTTGTCTAACTCACAATTCAATCATCCATTCTCCCTTGGGCATCAAGTGCCAATTATCCTCGTCCAGTTCGATTATCTTGCCACCTGGCTGCATTAAGAGACGTTTACATTTCAAGATTTTAAGTGACATTTTACCACAGAAAATTTACATTTTACCAAAGACAACTTGTTTTTGAGTAATGTACCGTCGTATAAATACTTTATAAATACCTATAAATACTTATAAATATTGAAAAATATTGACATTAATATTTATACGATACTAACGTCACTCAATTGTTTGCCTGGTTTCGCTCCAATAACACTTAAACTTTATGGTATGCTATTAAAGTTGTAATTGACTTGTAAGTATTATTACCAATCTCTTGTATGAGAATACAGAAAAATTATGTTTTTTTTTTTACTTTTTCAGGCTATTCTTTTTAATTTTTCTCTCCGTAGGAACCAATCTCCTACATCAAGGAGCATTTTTAAGAAAGGTATTAGCGAAATCGGTTCAGTTGCTCTATAAATTTGCGCTTAGCAGCACATTCAGCGATTCATTTTATACCGAATACTCAAAATGAGTTCGATTCGTGGTGGAAATGGATGTGTGTAACGTCCAGAAGGAATCGTTTCCGACCCCATAAAGTATATACATATATTCTTGATCAGCATCAATAGCCGAGTCGATTGAGCCCTGTCTGTCTGTCTGTCCGTCCCCTTCAGCGCCTAGTGCTCAAAGACTATAAGAGCTAGAGCAACGATGTTTTGGATCCAGACTTCTGTGATATGTCACTGCTACAAAAGTATTTCAAAACTTCGCCCCGCCCACTTCCGCCCCACAAAGGACGAAAATCTGTGGCATCCACAATTTTGAAGATACGAGAAAACCAAAAACGCAGAATCGTAGAAAATGACCATATCTTTTAGACTGCAGAATTTGAATAAGATCGTATTATTATTATAGCCAGCATCAAGAAAACAATTTAATTTTTTGCTTTGCTTAGAGTAAAACATTAGCGCCTAGATTCAGAGACTATAAAAGCTAGAGCAACCAAATTTGGTATCCACACTCCTAATATATCGGACCGAGACGATTGTTTCAAAATTTCGCCACACCCCCTTCCGCCCACACAAAGGACGAAAATCTGTTGCATCCACAATATTGCACATTCGAGAAAACTAAAAACGCAGAATCATAGATAATGACCATATCTATCAGATTGCTGAATCTGGATCAGATCGGATCATTTTTGTAGCCAAAAGCAAGAAATCAATTTTCAGTGGCTACGCAGCGCCCGACGTCACGCTCAGACTGATTTTCTGGCTATCGGGTATCGGGTATAACAGTAGAGTTGCGGTGTCCGCAGCAACTCACAACGTTCCACCTCGTTTTTTCTCGCCCTGTCTCTCTCTAACACACACGTAGCATAGCCGGCTTTGCTTAGAGTAAAACATTAGCGCCTAGATCTCAGAGACTATAAAAGCTAGAGCAACCAAATTTGGTATCCACACTCCTAATATATCGGACCGAGACGAGTTTGTTTCAAAATTTCGCCACACCCCCTTCCGCCCCCGCAAAGGACTAAAATCTGGGGATATTCACAAATCTCAAAGACTATTAAGGCTAGAGTAACCAAATTTGGTATCCGCACTCCTGTTAGATCTTACTATAAAACGTGTATCTCAAAATTTCGCCCCACCCCTTCCGCCCACACAAAGGACGAAAATCTGTTGCATCCACAATATTGCACATTCGAGAAAACTAAAAACGCAGAATCATAGATAATGACCATATCTATCAGATTGCTGAATCTGGATCAGATCGGATCATTTTTGTAGCCAAAAGCAAGAAATCAATTTTCAGTGACTACGCAGCGCCCGACGTCACGCTCAGACTGATTTTCTGGCTATCGGGTATCGGGTATAACAGTAGAGTTGCGGTGTCCGCAGCAACTCACAACGTTCCACCTCGTTTTTTCTCGCCCTGTCTCTCTCTAACACACACGTAGCATAGCCGGCTTTGCTTAGAGTAAAACGTTAGCGCCCAGATCTCAGAGACTATAAAAGCTAGAGCAACCAAATTTGCTTGCGCTCATTCTCATCATTGGCTAGACGGCAATAGTTTAGAGAGCTTACGGCCCGCTCGAAGGCAGTGACGGCGTTGCGGTAACGAAAGCGCTTTACACAGTCCTTGCCATGCATGTGCATGTCTAATGCCTTGGGGTAAACTATTGCAAACTTGTCCCGATCCACAGCTGCCATTGACGCGAAGGCATCTGAGTCCCCGATCAATGTGAAGTGAAGAACTTCGATTTTGAAAAGTCCATCTGAACGTGGTTTAATGCGCGGCGGGCAGCCGATCTCGTGAAATAGCAACTTATAGGATATAATAAATTCGGCTTTTTCATATGGGCGCATGGTAAGTACAGCAGCCTGGAGGCCTTCTAGCACATCGCAACCTGCACCGGTCTCAAAATAGAATTTAGTTCGGCGCATTAATGAGGAATCAAAAGGAGAACTCTCGCCTTCCCAATAACCACTATAGCGCACAGCGACACGTGCCTTGTCTGGCACCAGACCTCGTCCCTGGTGCCCCTCACGGGTGATGCGCATAAAAATGTTCTCATTGATCGGCTCCATCAATTTTTTGAGTTCCTCGAACGATTGGGTCGATGGAGAAGCGAGCTCTTCTTCATCAACATCTGGAGCGTTATCACAATCTTCCATTTCGTCGACATTAAAATCATCATCGCCAGCCCCAAATGTCTGGGCTGGCGACTGTTCTACCTCAAATTGTGAGCCAGAGCCAACAAGTTTTCTAGAAGAGTAAGAGGCAGCGTCTAGGCAGCACATGATTGTGCAAATGTATCAAATTTCGATGCTTACCCAAGTTGCAGTGGTTCCTTGAGCATTTGAGTGCAATATGAAAAATTATCTTCCATTTTTTCCACACTTTTTCCCAACTTTAACTTGTTTGGGTTAATTACAAAAATGCGCTATAGGCAGTGACACCCTCAGAAATATACCAAGTATATACCGATGAAAAAACGACCTTAGCACACTTATGACCTCTTTAATTAAACAGGATAACAAATTGAGTTAAACTGCGAAAAATAATACTGTTTGTAAATCTTTTCTCTGAAATTACAAAAAAAAAAAACACACACACAATATCTTTCACTGTAACAGCGCCAAAATGATTAAATTTTCTTTATTTTTGGTGGAATATTAAAAAACCGCCTTGGGCGACAATGGGTTAATCGTTCCGTCGAGGATGGGAAACCATATTTCTCGATTTTGATTCAAGATATGCTAATTTTAGCCACTCCCTTTTATTGAACTTTTTATATAAAGAAAAAAATGTTGTATCGAAAAAGGTCGAACTGCCCACAAAGTTTTTTTTCTACACGATTAGCTACTTTTAAGTACTCCTGAGTACATATGTATGTATGTAGATGTGCCAGTTCATAGAACGAACAGATAAAACCACACCATGAAAAACGAATAATTCATTAAACATTTCTGCAAATTGATTTGTTCCTTTTGGCTATAAAAATGATCTGATCTGATCCAGATTCAGCAATCTGATAGATATGGTCGTTATCTATGATTCTCCGTTTTTAGTTTTCTCGAATCTGCAATATTGTGGATGCAACAGTTTTTCGTCCTTTGTGGGGGCGGAAGGGGGTGGGGCGAAATTTTGAGATATACGTTTTATAGTGAGATCTAACAGGAGTGCGAATACTAAATTTGGTTACTCTAGCGTTAATAGTCTCTGAGATTTGTGGATGCCCCAGATTTTCGTCCTTTGCGGCGACGGACGGACGGACAGACGGACAGACAGACATGGCTCAATCGACTCGGCTATTGATCAAGAATATATATACTTTATGGGGTCGGAAACGATTCCTTCTGGACGTTACACACATCCACTTTTACCACAAATCTAATATACCCCAATACTCATTTTGAGTATCGGGTATAATTATATAATAAATATAATAATATAATAGTCGCAGAACCCTGTTCCATTCCTCAAGTCCAAGTACCAGGTTCCCTGCTCAGCGCCGCTAATGAGATCTTTAATCTAAGCTGCTCCAAGCACTTCATCATCGACAATTGACTAGTAAATGGCTTGGGCTGTGTCGACAGAATGGCATAGGCGGCATCAGCCATGATCACGGGCTTGCGAGACCACTGGGCCGATTCAGAACCAGTAAGCATTTCAATGGCAGCAGTCAGAATAATTTAAGAGCGTTGTAGCCTCAGGTATACGGTAAGCTTAATCTATAAAGTGTTTGGGTCCGATTTATAGCTACAACTATCAGGTTTTCAGAATTGCAAAGTTGAATACCAGACGAAAGATACTTAAATTATGTGAAAAAAATAACACAGCCTCTGATAGAACCTCAAAAACTGAAAAAAGGAAACAGAAAACAAAATTATTATTATTAAAAATGTATACAGTCCCAAATAGTGTACCGTGTACTCGAAAAAATAAAGCTTGAAAGATTTCCCGTTCAAATTATGTTTATGTCATGAAAATATCTCTATTCGACCAGAAGTTATTAATTTTTCAAGCGGAAATGGCGGAATTTCGCACTGTATATCGGCACGTACGTTTTGAGCTTGAAGCTATTCAAGATTACAGAAATGTGAAGAGTTATATGTAAAACTCTGAAACGATTTCAATAAACCATAAAACGAAAATGTAGCTACCAATTTTCTTCCTGGGAAGATTTAATTTGATGTTGTTGGTGAGAGGGATACATTTTTAAAGCGGAAATAGTCGGCAAACACGACGATCCTTTTTTAAAGAATATGAACTACAGTGTAGTAAGCGAAGTTAGGTTGTTGTTTTTCGCAAGAAAGTTGGTATTAATCTTTATTCTTTATTCTGAATTCTTTATTCGATCGAGTGCCCCAGAATTTGGTTAAATTTCAATTACATAGTACATACATAGTCGTAGCACCGTACAAGTCCGACTCCAAAGGCATGCAACCGACGGTCGAGCCAGACCTGGAGCCCCCGGAGATCCCTAGTATGGAGATCAAGCCTGCGGTGTCAGACGTGGCATCAGTGGTGTCGGATGACATCCTAGATGGTTACGTGTCAGACGTGAGCGATCTCACTAGGGATCTCAAGCACATCGGGGTCGCGGAGGAGCTGGACTCTTCGGAAAGCGACCACGACAGGACAATGGTGGAGGTGAACCTCAGGAATGTCACTGATACTCCTGCAGATAAACCTCCACCATTGTAAGGCAGCATGCGCTGCTCTCCTGCTCCACCTAGCCAAGGGTGGAGCCGACATAGTCCTCATTCAGGAGCCCTGGATCCTCGGAAACAGGGTCTCTGGTCTGAGGACTCCTGACTATAAGCTATACGTAGCTGACTCCGCAGGTAAAACTCGCACCTGCATCCTTGCAAAAAGAGATTTGCACTTATTTTTGCTCCCAAATTTCAGCAATGAAGACCAAACAGCAGTGAGCCTCGAAGGCCAGGGGTGCTCACTGAGAATCTGCTCCACGTACATGGGTCACGACCAACCAGACCCCCCTCCACAGGCGCTCAGGGCGCTAATCACAGACTGCGAGGCCAAGGACACCGGCCTAATCGCAGGGTGCGACGCCAATGCACACCACTGCCAGTGGGGAAGCACTGACACCAACGAAAGGGGTGAGTACCTTTTCAACTATTTACTGACCACTCAGATGGTCCTTTTAAATAGGGGGAGTGATCCCACCTTCATTATTAAAAACCGCAAGGAGGTCCTGGACCTCACACTTGCCTCTCATGAGTTACACGGGAACATCGTATCCTGGAGGGTCCTGGAAGAGCACTCCTTCTCGGACCACAGGTACGTGGAAACCGTATTCTCTTTTTCACTACCGAGACCAGCTCAATTTCGGAACCTTAGGCGGACAAACTGGGCTCGGTACTCAGACCACCTCTGTCGTGTTCTCCCTGAGACTCCACCTGAGGAGGAGATCTCCAGGGAAGCCACGACTCATCTCACCTCTAGCAAGAGCAGAGGCCGGAAGAAACCTGAATGGTGGAATCCGAAACTGAGGGAACTCCGGAAAGCCTCCCGAAGACTCTTCAATAAAGCTAAGGCTGAAAACGCTGAGCAGAACTGGGCCGATTACAAGGCCAGTCTGTCAGTTTACAATAAAGAACTGAGGAAAGCCAAACGCGGCTCATGGCGTAAGTTCTGTAGCGACATTGAGAATAACTCGGAAGCCTCGCGCTTGCGCAAAGTTCTCTCGAAGACTACACCCACTCTGGGCTACCTGAAGAACGCCGACCAATCATGGACAACGTCCAGCAATGAGTCGCTAAATCTTCTCCTTAACACCCACTTTCCCGGCTGCGATGAAAACAGACCACACTACATCGCGGCTCCCTCCGTTGCCTCAAGTGTTATCATGAACCTGCTAAGCCAGGAGAACATTTCCTGGGCAATAAAAAGCTTCAAACCATACAAATCCGCGGGACCAGATGGCATCATCCCTGCCCAACTGATTCACGCTGGACAAAAAGCCACTAATTGGCTCAAAAGGATATACGAGGGAATCTTCTCCCTTGGATATATCCCGGAAGCCTGGCTTCACACCAAAGTCGTCTTCATCCCCAAGGCAGGCAAGCCCTCGCACACTGCCCCAAAGATTTCAGACCCATAAGTCTATCGTCCTTCCTTCTGAAGACGATGGAACGGACGTACGAATCTATATTGCCATCACGGTTATTCTGTTTCTGTTAATCGAACAGATCCGGAATCTCAAGTGGCTGGTTCCGTTCTCGCTGATGGCCAATGTGTTCATTGTGATTACCTTCGTGATTGTCCTGTACTACATGTTTGCGGAGCCACTAGTCTACTCTGATAAGCCGCTGATCGCCCCGGCCGCACACATTCCCCTCTTCTTTGCAACGGTCATCTTCGCCATGGAGGCAATGATGGAGTGATGCCCTTGTAGAACTCAATGCGCAAGCCTCAGCAATTCCTCGGATGTCCTGGTGTTCTTAACATGGCTATGATAACTCTGGTGGTGCTTTGGCTTACAGTTCTACGTGCCTAACGAGGTCCTCTGGAAATTATTAATACCATAAAGTTTTGTTTTGCTCTTAGGGAGAACTTAAAAACTATATGTGTGACTGAATTATGTAATTGCGTTCAATGACTGGGAGCGCAATCACTGTCGTCATCTTCCTCCTCATCGTCGTCTTCGCTGGCATTGTTTTTGCGTCATCGCTATCCTCGCTTTCGCTTTTCTTTTAGTTCTTATCCTTATCATCAGCGGTGGAGTCTTCGGGATTTCCTTGTCCTTTTTTTGATCGTTGGTGCTGGATTCATCATCGGAGATGAGTTCCTTGCTCTTGAAGCCACTGCCAGAGGTATTTGCTTTCTTTGATGGCTATGGGTCAGATTTGCGTTTCTTGGTTGCCTTGCTGGAGCCTCCTTTGTCGTCCTCACTGCCACCGCCCGCTCCGCACTTGTAGTTGCGCATATCTTCCCGATAGCGAAGCTTATTCTCTCCCGTTTTGACTTGTCCTTGAGCTCCTTTGGTTTTTCGGTTCTGATAGCCGGATTTTCGCGCTTAATTCTTTAACGGGTATCATTAAGCCACAACATGAAGGCGAGAGTCCCTCTTTTGCGTTTTCTGGTATCGTTCTTCTTGTTTGATTTTTTTCTGCGGGATAGACAAATATTTAATACAGTTTACCTTTCTTTTCCTTGTGTTTTTTTTTGGGCGAACCATCAGAACCACACCCACATCGTTATCCAGATCTAGAAAGTTCTCAAAGTTCAGCTGAACATCGTGAAAGACCAGTTTGGCCTGTTCCTGTTGAAGATGTAGCGAAATAGAGGAAGGAAAAAGGATTAGCATGCGGATGATATCCACAGAACAGGGGTCGGCACGGCCTAATCTATTGTCCACCGTTACGATATGTCCCGTTACGATATGCCGCATCGCGCAAACAATTACACAAGCTTATACGAATATTCCAAACGGAAAACATACTGAAGAATTGTTGCCCGCCCCTACAAATAGTTTGAAACGACATACAATTGCGAGGTGTCGTTTTCTAAAGGGAAAACGAGGGGGAACGTTGTGAGTTGCTGCGGAGACCGCAACTCTACATTTATACCCGATACTTAGTCAGTATGGCTCTCCTCCGGCAGACGCCGCGAATATTAAAAGACACGACAAAGAGTGCGTGCGAGAGAGACAGAAAATCAGTCTGACCGTGACGTCGGGCGCAGCCACTGCAAATTGATTTGTTCCTTTTGGCTATAAAAATAATCTGATCTGATCCAGATTCAGCAATCTGATGGATATGGTCGCTGTCTATGATTCTGCGTTTTTATTTTTCTCGAATCTGCAATATTGTGGATGCAACAGATTTTCGTCCTTTGTGTGGGCGGAAGAGGGTGGGGCGAAATTTTGAGATATACGTTTTATAGTGAGATCTAACAGGAGTGCGAATACTAAATTTGGTTACTCTAGCGTTAATAGTCTCTGAGATTTGTGGATGCCCCAGATTTTCGTGCTTTGCGGGGGCGGAAGGGGGTGTGGCGAAATTTTGACACAAAACGGTCAAGGTCCGATATCACCGGAGTGTGGATATCAAAATTGGTTGCCCTGGCTCTTATAGGTTCTGAGATCCTTGATCTCATATTTTGCAATTGGCAAAACCGACCATGAAACCTGTGTGTTAGAGAGAGACAGCGCGAGAAAGAATGAAATTGTTTTCTTGATTCTGGCTATAATAATTATAAGATCTGGTTCAGATTTTGCACTCTAGAAGGTATAGTCATCTTCTACGATTCTGCGTTTTAAGTTTTTTCGTATCTTTGAAATTGTGGATGCTACAGATTTTCGGCTTTTGTGGGGGCGGAAGTGGGCGAAGCAATGTCTTGAAACCTTCTTAGTGACATATCACAGAAGTCCGGATATAAAATGTCGTTGCTCTAGCTCTAATAGTCTTTGAGCACTAGGCGCTAATAGGGACGGACAGACGGACGGACAGACGGACAGACAGACAGGACTCAATCGACTCGGCTATTGATGCTGATCAAGAAAATATATACTTTATGGGGTCGGAAACGATTCCTTCTGGACGTTACACACATCCATTTTCCACAAACCTAATATACCCCAATACTCATTTTGAGTATCGGGTATAATAATAGTAAATAAGCTATATAAATTTCTTGTATATTATTCTAAAATACATATACAAATCTGTAAAATGGTTGGGCCGATTGATTAATTGTAGAATTTTTTCTTCCAGCCCTACAATAGATACGTTGGTCCAGATTCTGCATTACTTCGTCATTACTCTTGATTCTGCACAACAATGGCTGTTGGTTGTCCCCAAAGGAGGTGAAGGTGGATTGGAAAAAGTCACATGGCAAAACTGTACACTATGTCAATAAGAAAAAAGTGCACCATACCGCCGTCTGTTTCCCTTACAATCGTTTGTTGCCTTGACGCCTATCCGGCTTTCTGAATTCTGTAATGCCGAAATGGATAAATGCAGTTGCTGCGAGGAGGAATCCGTCAAATTACAAAAAATAAAATTTTGTAAGTACATCTCCTCTCATTTTTGTAGTATTTTATTTTTATTTCTAATTGATTGTCGGAGACACTTGTGTACCTGGCCATGAAGGGCCGCAAAAAGTACACCGCTAAAGAGCTCCAACGGCTGCGCGGCAAGGACTCCGAAATCAGCAAGGAACTGAATCTGCAAACTGATCCTCGGCGAGTCACAGAAACAGAATAATCAGCCCAAGATCATTAATCTGGCTGGTCTACGACGTCCCGTCACAAGGAAGGGTCTGGCGATATCTGTTCTGCTGCAGATCTTCCAGCAGTGGACCGGCATCAACGCCATTCTCTTCTTTTCTACTTCCATATTCGAAGATGTGCGATGTCACACATCTGACCACCACTCAGGGGCAGTGGCCATTAATGACAAGGTCGGTCGCCGTATTCTTCTGCTGATCTCTGGCGTCTTCATGGCTATCACAACGTTCATAATGGGCGTCTACTTTCAGATGAGTGAAAGCGGTCCAGATTCGGTGGTCGAGTCGTATCCGATGTCGTATCCAAGCATTCGAGACTACACCGACTCTGGTCTACCTGAAGAACGCCGACCAATCATGGACAACGTCCAGCAATGAGTCGCTAAATCTTCTCCTTAACACCCACTTTCCCGGCTGCGATGAAAACAGACCACACTACATCGCGGCTCCCTCCGTTGCCTCAAGTGTTATCATGAACCTGCTAAGCCAGGAGACCATTTCCTGGGCAATAAAAAGCTTCAAACCATACAAATCCGCGGGACCAGATGGCATCATCCCTGCCCAACTGATTCACGCTGGACAAAAAGCCACTAATTGGCTCAAAAGGATATACGAGGGAATCTTCTCCCTTGGATATATCCCGGAAGCCTGGCTTCACACCAAAGTCGTCTTCATCCCCAAGGCAGGCAAGCCCTCGCACACTGCCCCCAAAGATTTCAGACCCATAAGTCTATCGTCCTTCCTTCTGAAGACGATGGAACGGACGTACGAATCTATATTGCCATCACGGTTATTCTGTTCCTGTTAATCGAACAGATCCGGAATCTCAAGTGGCTGGTTCCGTTCTCGCTGATGGCCAATGTGTTCATTGTGATTACCTTCGTGATTGTCCTGTACTACATGTTTGACGAGCCACTAGTCTACTCTGATAAGCCGCTGATCGCCCCGGCCGCACACATTCCCCTCTTCTTTGCAACGGTCATCTTCGCCATGGAGGCAATGATGGAGTGATGCCCTTGTAGAACTCAATGCGCAAGCCTCAGCAATTCCTCGGATGTCCTGGTGTTCTTAACATGGCTATGATAACTCTGGTGGTGCTTTGGCTTACAGTTCTACGTGCCTAACGAGGTCCTCTGGAAATTATTAATACCATAAAGTTTTGTTTTGCTCTTAGGGAGAACTTAAAAACTATATGTGTGACTGAATTATGTAATTGCGTTCAATGACTGGGAGCCCAATCACTGTCGTCATCTTCCTCCTCATCGTCGTCTTCGCTGGCATTGTTTTTGCGTCATCGCTATCCTCGCTTTCGCTTTTCTTTTAGTTCTTATCCTTATCATCATCGGTGGAGTCTTCGGGATTTCCTTGTCCTTTTTTTGATCGTTGGTGCTGGATTCATCATCGGAGATGAGTTCCTTGCTCTTGAAGCCACTGCCAGAGGTATTTGCTTTCTTTGATGGCTATGGGTCAGATTTGCGTTTCTTGGTTGCCTTGCTGGAGCCTTCTTTGTCGTCCTCACTGCCACCGCCCGCTCCGCACTTGTAGTTGCGCATATCTTCCCGATAGCGAAGCTTATTCTCTCCCGTTTTGACTTGTCCTTGAGCTCCTTTGGTTTTTCGGTTCTGATAGCCGGATTTTCGCGCTTAATTCTTTAACGGGTATCATTAAGCCACAACATGAAGGCGAGAGTCCCTCTTTTGCGTTTTCTGGTATCGTTCTTCTTGTTTGATTTTTTTCTGCGGGATAGACAAATATTTAATACAGTTTACCTTTCTTTTCCTTGTGTTTTTTTTTGGGCGAACCATCAGAACCACACCCACATCGTTATCCAGATCTAGAAAGTTCTCAAAGTTCAGCTGAACATCGTGAAAGACCAGTTTGGCCTGTTCCTGTTGAAGATGTAGCGAAATAGAGGAAGGAAAAAGGATTAGCATGCGGATGATATCCACAGAACAGGGGTCGGCACGGCCTAATCTATTGTCCACCGTTACGATATGTCCCGTTACGATATGCCGCATCGCGCAAACAATTACACAAGGTTATACGAATATTCCAAACGGAAAACATACTGAAGAATTGTTGCCCGCCCCCTACAAATAGTTTGAAACGACATACAATTGCGAGGTGTCGTTTTCTAAAGGGAAAACGAGGGGGAACGTTGTGAGTTGCTGCGGAGACCGCAACTCTACATTTATACCCGATACTTAGTCAGTATGGCTCTCCTCCGGCAGACGCCGCGAATATTAAAAGACACGACAAAGAGTGCGTGCGAGAGAGACAGAAAATCAGTCTGACCGTGACGTCGGGCGCAGCCACTGCAAATTGATTTGTTCCTTTTGGCTATAAAAATAATCTGATCTGATCCAGATTCAGCAATCTGATGGATATGGTCGCTGTCTATGATTCTGCGTTTTTATTTTTCTCGAATCTGCAATATTGTGGATGCAACAGATTTTCGTCCTTTGTGTGGGCGGAAGAGGGTGGGGCGAAATTTTGAGATATACGTTTTATAGTGAGATCTAACAGGAGTGCGAATACTAAATTTGGTTACTCTAGCGTTAATAGTCTCTGAGATTTGTGGATGCCCCAGATTTTCGTGCTTTGCGGGGGCGGAAGGGGGTGTGGCGAAATTTTGACACAAAACGGTCAAGGTCCGATATCACCGGAGTGTGGATATCAAAATTGGTTGCCCTGGCTCTTATAGGTTCTGAGATCCTTGATCTCATATTTTGCAATTGGCAAAACCGACCATGAAACCTGTGTGTTAGAGAGAGACAGCGCGAGAAAGAATGAAATTGTTTTCTTGATTCTGGCTATAATAATTATAAGATCTGGTTCAGATTTTGCACTCTAGAAGGTATAGTCATCTTCTACGATTCTGCGTTTTAAGTTTTTTCGTATCTTTGAAATTGTGGATGCTACAGATTTTCGGCTTTTGTGGGGCGGAAGTGGGCGAAGCAATGTCTTGAAACCTTCTTAGTGACATATCACAGAAGTCCGGATATAAAATGTCGTTGCTCTAGCTCTAATAGTCTTTGAGCACTAGGCGCTAATAGGGACGGACAGACGGACGGACAGACGGACAGACAGACAGGGCTCAATCGACTCGGCTATTGATGCTGATCAAGAAAATATATACTTTATGGGGTCGGAAACGATTCCTTCTGGACGTTACACACATCCATTTTCCACAAACCTAATATACCCCAATACTCATTTTGAGTATCGGGTATAATAATAGTAAATAAGCTATATAAATTTCTTGTATATTATTCTAAAATACATATACAAATCTGTAAAATGGTTGGGCCGATTGATTAATTGTAGAATTTTTTCTTCCAGCCCTACAATAGATACGTTGGTCCAGATTCTGCATTACTTCGTCATTACTCTTGATTCTGCAGAACAATGGCTGTTGGTTGTCCCCAAAGGAGGTGAAGGTGGATTGGAAAAAGTCACATGGCAAAACTGTACACTATGTCAATAAGAAAAAAGTGCACCATACCGCCGTCTGTTTCCCTTACAATCGTTTGTTGCCTTGACGCCTATCCGGCTTTCTGAATTCTGTAATGCCGAAATGGATAAATGCAGTTGCTGCGAGGAGGAATCCGTCAAATTACAAAAAATAAAATTTTGTAAGTACATCTCCTCTCATTTTTGTAGTATTTTATTTTTATTTCTAATTGATTGTCGGAGACACTTGTGTACCTGGCCATGAAGGGCCGCAAAAAGTACACCGCTAAAGAGCTCCAACGGCTGCGCGGCAAGGACTGCGAAATCAGCAAGGAACTGAATCTGCAAACTGATCCTCGGCGAGTCACAGAAACAGAATAATCAGCCCAAGATCATTAATCTGGCTGGTCTACGACGTCCCGTCACAAGGAAGGGTCTGGCGATATCTGTTCTGCTGCAGATCTTCCAGCAGTGGACCGGCATCAACGCCATTCTCTTCTTTTCTACTTCCATATTCGAAGATGTGCGATGTCACACATCTGACCACCACTCAGGGGGCAGTGGCCATTAATGACAAGGTCGGTCGCCGTATTCTTCTGCTGATCTCTGGCGTCTTCATGGCTATCACAACGTTCATAATGGGCGTCTACTTTCAGATGAGTGAAAGCGGTCCAGATTCGGTGGTCGAGTCGTATCCGATGTCGTATCCAAGCATTCGAGACAGACCGAGTCTTATCTCAGTCAAACAGAATCGTAGCAGGACAGAACCCTTGGAAGATCCGAACATAACAAGTCATTGCTTGCCAGTTTAGACCCCATATCTAGCACTTTTTCTAATACCTTTTGTAATATTTTTGAGAATTTTGTAGTATTTTCTAGTATTTATTATTGAATCACCTCGTTGTGCTAATCCAATAAAGTAACGAGGTGGAACGTTGTGAGTTGCTGCGGACACCGCAACTCTACAGTTATACCCGATACTAAGTCAGTATGGCTCTCCTGATATTGAACCACACGACAAAGAGTGCGTGCGAGAGAGACAGAAAATCAGTCTGAGTGTGACGTCGGGCGCTGCGTAGCCACTGAAAATTGATTTCTTGCTTTTGGCTACAAAAATGATCCGATCTGATCCAGATTCAGCAATCTGATAGATATGGTCATTATCTATGATTTTAGTTTTCTCGAATGTGCAATATTGTGGATGCAACAGATTTTCGTCCTTTGTGGGGGCGGAAGGGGGTGGGGCGAAATTCTGAGATATACGTTTTATAGTGAGATCTAACAGAAGTGCGGATACCAAATTTTGTTACTCTAGCCTTAATAGTCTCTGAGATTTGTGGATGCCCCAGATTTTCGTCCTTTGCGGTGGCGGAAGGGGGTGTGGCGAAATTTTGACACGAAACGGTCAAGGTCCGATATCACAGGAGTGTGGATACCAAATTTGGTTGCTCTGGCTCTTATAGGTTCTGAGATCCTTGAACTCATATTTTGCAATCGGCAAAACCGACTATGAAACCTGTATGTTAGAGAGAGACAGAGCGAGAAAGAATGAAATTGTTTTCTTGATTCTGGCTATAATCATTATACGATCTGGTTCAGATTTTGCACTGTAGAAGATATGGTCATCCTCACCGATTCTGCGTTTTTGGTTTTATCGTCTCTTTAAAAATGTGGATGCCACAGATTTTCGTCCTTTGTGGGGGCGGAAGTGGGCGGGGCGAAGTTTTGAAATATTTTTGTAGCAGTGACATATCACAGAAGTCTGGATCCAAAACATCGTTGCTCTAGCTCTTATAGTCTTTGAGCACTAGGCGCTGAAGGGGACGGACGGACGGACGGACGGACAGACGGACAGACAGACAGGGCTCAATCGACTCGGCTATTGATGCTGATCAAGAATATATATACTTTATGGGGTCGGAAACGATTCCTTCTGGACATTACACACATCCACTTTTACCACAAATCTAATATACCCCAATACTCATTTTGAGTATCGGGTATAAAAATCGAGTAAATGCCATTTAAAGCCACGTCCTAGGCCATATCGAATACTTATTCGTGATAAGCATGAAATTCCTAATAAAAATCATAATCATAATTTAGAAATAAAAATCCCAGGTGTTTAAAAAATGTCGGGGGAAAAGGCATTTCAAAAAGCGGAAAACTAAAGTTTTTGCTTATTCCGGTGCGTAAATATGTATGTACGATATGATTTAATATCTAAATACAAAAAAGAATATAAATTCATAAAGATAATACGTATATGAATATGTATATTGTAAGTGCACAATTGTGACGTTATATCGCTGTTGTAGTCGAAACTCGTAGGTCATCATTCTACTTTCCTACAACTCTCCCACCTCGTGCAGATAGGCGCCGAGAAGTTTGGTCTGGTAAATGAAAAGGTTTTAATCGCTGCTCACAACGAAAACTATGTTAATTGGAAACCTACCCCTTCAATGTAGTTGTAAATGTCGATCTTTTCATTTTGAGAATGAGCACCATCATCGCAAGCACCCACAGGCACCAGGATGACATTATTTCCAGTCGCTTCCTGCAATGTGAGGGTGACAGGAATGGAGCCGCCTTCGCGAGTCATGTCAGGTTCCACATTGAACACATGCTTGATAGCACGCTTCGCAGCCTCGTAGTGTGGGTGGTTGGGATCCTCAGTCCAGGGCTTGCCAGCTGACAGCATGACGACCTAAATGCGTAAGATCAAAAGCTGGTTAGCCTGCATCAATGTTTGGGGACCTGTAATAAACAGACCTTCATCTTGTTCGGTGAGCCACGCTCCACCCATTTATCATTGATGTACTTTACAACGCAGTCCTCAATGTGCTTTGGGTCTTGGTCGGGTACTAAACGAATGGAAAACTTGCCAATGACCGTCGCCGTTATGCGGCAGCTGCTCGACACCAACGTCTTTCCTGCAGGAGATTACACCGATTACAGAGATTTACTATGTAGATGTGCAGATTAGATTAAATTACTTATACTCGGCCACTTCAAAGTCGATGTTCTCGTAGATTTCTTTCTCGTTTTTTAGCTGCGGAGCCACCTATTAGGTGTGGTATTGAGGACTTTAATAACTAGTCGCTTGTTATTTAATATGACCACTCACGTCACGATCCACTCCTGGAATCAATATATTGGTGTCCTTGTCGACGAGGACGCTGAGCAGGTAGCAAAGATCTGGCATTGCTTCATGAACGGTTCCACCGAAAACTCCACTGTGCAGATCCTTAGTGGCACACTCTACCTCCAACTGGAAATAAGCCAAGCCACGGAGACCATAGGTGAGGCAGGGACGTTTCTTTCCCAACCAGTAGTTGTCCGAAATGCAAACGTAGTCAACATCAGCAAGGAAATCATTTTTGCGTTCCATCAAGAGATCGTCGAGGCCTTCGCTGCCACTCTCCTCCATTCCCTCGAACACAAACTTAACGTTAAGTGGCAGTGGAATGTTCAGCTTCTGGTATGCCTCGATCGCATGAATCCAGCACAGGACAGGTCCCTTGTCGTCGGATGCCCCGCGGCCAAACAGCTTTCCATCGACCTCAGTGAGCACAAAAGGATCGGTGTCCCAGCCGTCCTCCTTCAAGGCAGGCTGCACATCAAGGTGGCCATAGACCAAGACAGTCTTCTTAGTGGGGTCCTTGCCCAGAGTCCCCAGCAGCACCTTTGGCAACGGAATTATCTGGCCGCTCGGCAGGGTCTGCTTACCCACATCTGCAAGCTCGATTTCTGTGCCCAATGCCTTTAGCTTGTCAGCGGTCCAGTCAACCATGCGATCGATTTCGCCGCGCTTATCAGGCCAAGCCGAAACGGACTGAATCCCCACAGCGGTTTTTAGAGCGCCTATGTAATCGCCTTTCCTGCCATCAACGAAGCTAGAAAAAATGTAATCATTTTATGACCAACAGATATGGGCGTGTGAAATTAATAATAGGAAACCACATGTTCTATGAACTAGAAAAATATGGATAATCGTGCTTGCGGTTTCTTTTCTCTCTTTTCTCTTTTCTATTCACCCCTCGCCCATCACACATCTAACAAAGAAAGCGATAAAGAGAAGAAATTTTTGCAACGTATTCCAGCCAGCGGTCGTCCGAGATAATATGCAAAACACCCCCACCCATTAATGTACTCGTACATATAAAGATAGCGTGAAGCATATATGCACGAATATCTTTATGTTCGTGCAAATGAAATGGGAAAACAAGCATTTAGCCATCTTTTTCCTGTCGTCCCTTATCAGGCGATCTCTTTTCTCTTATTTTTGCGGCACAGCGTATCTGACGTCAAAATCGGCAGGCAACAGGATTTCAAGTTATCCCTGCCACCCACACAATCAATCTTTTTTTTACTTACGCGAAGAATTGCTGAAGTTCACTGGGAAGCGCTGACATTTTTTTAATATTTTTATTTTTAACTTCGCCGTAGTTTAAATAGTTTTTCGAACAACAGCTGTGCAGTGTGACCGTGAACTTACCACCCAAATATACCATCTGATTCTCAAAAATATACCAAAATATACCCTTACATTCTTCAGATCAATCTCCACCACTGTAAAGCAGCATCCGCTGCTGTTATACTCCGCCTCGAAGAGAGCGGAGCAGACGTAGCCCTGATCCAGGAACCTTGGATAGTGGGAGACAAGGTTTGTGGACTAGGGTCGAAGGAGTACAAGATAATTGTAGCTCAAAATGAAGGTAAAACCCGCACCTGCATTCTCGCCAGAAAGCACCTTAATAGCTTTCTGCTCCATAACTATAGCGATAGCGACAACACGGCGGCAAGCCTAGAGCTGAAAGGGACACATCTAAGGCTGATGTCGTCCTACATGGCCCATGAGGGAAACGATCCTCCCAACGACCTGGTTCGCAAACTAGCCAGCGACAGCGAGAGGTCGGACATAGACCTATTAATAGGTTAATATGCCAACGCTCACCACACTCAATGGGGGAGCTCGAACACAAATGTAAGGGGTGAGTCACTTTTCAGCTTCATTCTCAACTCAAATCAATTTATTTGTAATCGGGGCAACGACCCCACTTTTATAATTAAAAATCGACAGGAGGTTATTGACATCACCCTAGTGTCTTCCAACCTGTTAGACATAGTCAAGAGTTGGCAAGTCCTTGATGACCACTCTTTCTCTGACCACAGATACATCGAGACCACACTATCCCTCGAGTGTCCGAAACCTAAGGACTATATTAATCCCAGGAAAGCCAACTGGGAAAAATATAGCTCAGCCCTGGAGGACTTACTCCCCTCCAAAGCACCATCATGCCCTGACACAAAAGACGACCTAGATCGCCTAGTGAACAGGTTCACAGAGGCATGCAACAAAGCCTTCGCGGCAGCGTGCCCCTCTAGCAAACCTAGGGGGAAAAAGAAACCCCCCTGGTGGTCAAAACAAATAGACATCCTACGTAAAAGCTGCAGGACCCTCTTCAACAGGGCCAAAAGCGCGAACGAGGAGAGCCACTGGGCAGACTACAAAATCAGTCTGTCACTATATAAAAAGGAAACAAGGAAAGCAAAAAGGGCCTCTTGGCAAAAATTTTGCTCGGAAATTGAGGAAACGTCAGAGGCCGCAAGGCTTCGCAAGATTCTCTCAAAAACTAACCCCTCGGTAGGGTATCTTAAAAGGAATGACGTCACGTGGACTAACTCCAGTGAGGAGTCCCTGCAGATTCTACCAGACACACATTTTCCACGGTGCACAACCATCGAGACGGCACATCTTCCAGGAGAGGGACCGGTAACCTCGATGGATCACATCCTCACAAAACGTAACATAAGCTGGGCAATAAACAGCTTCAACCCGTTCAAATCGCCAGGCCCAGACCAGGTAATCCCGGCCCAACTTCAGAAGGCCGGGATACGGCCATCAACTGGCTACAAGGTATCTTCAGGAAGATAGATACTGGATGTGGGTACAATCCCGCGAACATGGCTTAAGGCAAAGATAGTCTTCATTCCCAAAGCTGGGAAAGCCTCGCACTCAGCTGCAAAAGACTTTAGACCAATCAGCCTATCGTCCTTCCTCCGCAAAACCTTTGAGAGACTCGTCGGGCTGCAACTGAGGACAACTATACACCCTCAGTTGCTGTCAGGCGCACAGCATGCCTACCGGAAAGGAAAATCCACGGAAACGGCTCTTCATGAAGTGATCTCAGCGGTAGAGAAATCTCTGCATCACAAAGAGTACTCACTCATAGCCTTTCTCGATATTGAGGGAGCTTTCAACAACGTTGTACCGGGCGCCATTACAGAAGCCCTGACTGACCTGGGGGTGGACCGTCACTTGGTGATGCTCATTGATCAATTGCTCACATGCAGGACGGTGACATCATCGATGGGATCGTCCGCCCAGTCAAGGTATGTCAACAGAGGCACCCCGCAAGGTGGTGTCCTGTCTCCTCTTCTGTGGAACATAGCAGTCAACAAGATTCTATGTGACCTAGAAGGGGGGGCTGCAATGTCGTGGCCTATGCGGACGACGTTGCGATTATCTTCTCGGGGAAATACCCCCAAACACTGTGCGACTTAATGTCCACAAAGCTAGCGCAACTGTCGGATTGGACAGAATCGTCTGGGAGTAAATCCCTCAAAAACGGAACTCGTACTATTCACAAATAAATACAAGGTCCCGCCCCTCAACCCTCCAATACTACAAGGATGCAGGCTCTCCTTTAGCGACAGTGCCAGTTACTTAGGGTTGGTAATTGACAAGAAGCTTAGCTGGAACCTGAATGTCAAAGACAGAGTGAAGAAGGCAATGACTGCACTCTACACATGCAAAAAAGCTATTGGGCTAAGATGGGGTATGATCCCAAGCATAGTCCAATGGATATATCAAGCTATAGTTAGACCAATACTACTCTACGGAGTTACGGTGTGGTGGCCGGCCCTATCAAAAAGGGCGATCACCAAGCAACTGGGCAAAGTCCAGCGGACTGCCGCCCTATGCATCAGCGGAGCTCTTCGCACCACCCCAAATGATGCGCTAAATGCCATCCTATGCCTACAGAGCCTTGACCTCGCAGGAAAGGAACGGGCAGAAGCAGCAGCAATACGTCTAAGAGACTCAGATCAATGGGTGACACAGTGCATAGGTCACTCAGCCATATTAAATAATAGCAGTACCGTCCCCTCAAAAACAGACTACCAAGTTCCAAGAGAGTACACAGACACTCCCTTCGACACAATCATCCCTCACAGAGACGAATGGCTCGAGGGACTCCCAGGCCCAGATGGGGCCATAAACATCTTCACAGATGGATCAAAGCTGGACGACAGAGTCGGAGGGGGAATCTACTCTGAACAGCTAAGCATAAGGCATTCCTTCAGACTCCCAGATCATTGCAGTGTCTTTCAAGCGGAAGTCATAGCAATCAGGGAGGCTCTAGACTGCCTACAAGCGGCTGCCGTCACGGCAACCAAGCTAAACATTTATAGCGACAGCCAGGCTGCGATCAAATCGCTAAGCGCGATTTCCTCGAACTCGGCCACCGTGGCAGACTGCCGCAAATCTCTGCACGAGATGGCTCAGCAATTTGCTATTAGCCTGATTTGGGTCCCGGGCCACCGGGACATCGAGGGCAACTGTATAGCGGACGAGCTGGCCAGATCTGGCACTACAATCCCCCTTCTCCAAGACAAGGAGGATATCTGTATGCCAATGGCCACCTGTAAGCTCATATAAGGGAGCAATACAAGCGACTAAACAACGATATGTGGCAAACAGTGCCACGATGTCGCACAACTCGGCAAACATGGCCGACCATGGACATGAAGCGCACCTCCGAGCTCCTCAAGTTAAGCAGGAAAAGGTGCAGCGTAGTCACACGTTCCCTCACGGGACACTGGCTAATAGGCACCCACGCTAACAGGCTGGGGGCCCCACATAACGATTTTTGTAGCAGCTGTAGAGACGAGGAAGAGGAGGAGACAGTGGAACATCTGTTCTGCTCCTGCCCAGCTCTCAGCAGAAGAAGGCTACAGCACCTGGGCTCAGCCTTTCTCTACGACATCTCAGAGATGTCCAAACTATGTCCCAGGAGGATAGCGAACTTTGTGAGAGCATCTGGATGGGATAATTGCTGACAGGAAGTCTCACATTGCAGGAAGGAAATGATCCTATGCGGTATCACAACGGGCCGAAACCGGCCTAAGTTAATTAATGATTTTAAAATACGTTTTAATTTGTATTGTGGGTAATTGTTAAGCGAGTCAAAGTAAAAGATTGGGGACAAAAAGGTCTGTACTCCAACTCTGTAAGTTGTAACTAACTAGAGCAAGCTTAGCGACGCCATAGAAAAGGAAATATAATGAATTATGTGTTACGAACATAGCTCGCAAACGACGGTCAACACTTTTTCCCTTTGCTGTCTCGTCACTGACAAAACCGAAAAAGACCACGAAGACACGGTCTCTCACTGAGCAGAACACTTTTTGTCTCTTCGCTTGTGTTATGTGTTTCGGGTTTTCGGGTGAGCCCGACACACGATCGTTTCTCACAATAACAACTTAGAAAGACACTTTGGTCAAGCGCTCACAGCAAAAGTGTCTTTAGATGAGCAGAACCAAAAAAGTGTCTGAGTAAAGTGTTTTTAGTTTTTTTTTCGTGTATGTACATATATGTTTATTTATTCATGTTTTCCGCATCTTTTGGGCTATTGTATTGTAATATGTATATTTATTTGCAAAATTGGCAAACGAACATTTTCGTTTTGCTTTTCACGATTCATTTTAAGCTCCAATAGTCAAACCGTATAGAATTCACAAAAATTGATAGTTGCCATAAGCATCACACGTACAAGCACGCATACATACGCAAAAGACACTTTGTTCGTTCACTCGCGACAAGATGCTCAGTGAAAAACAGGAACAAAAGAGAAGTGAAAAAATCGGTCTTTGCTTGAGCGAAGAGCGAGTTGAGCAAAAACAGATTTGATCGGGTCTTTTCAGTACATTTTCTCAATGTGTCCGTCAATGAGAGGTTTTTATCAGACACGCCGAAAGTGTCAACAGTTATTTGCGAGCTATGGTTACGAACCTTTTTTTCTTGGGGACAAGGCCGGCTAGCCAGTCATCCCAGGGCTGGGTACTTGCCAAGCCCCCAGGTCGCACAATATACCAACGAATTGGACATCTCGGACAAATTCAAACAACAAAAGTAACCGACAAAAAAAAAACTGCAAACGGACTCTACTCGACAAACAATATCACAGGAACTTCCCCAGGTCCAGATGTCGATGTCTTTACCTCTGACTTACCTGAGATCCGAATCATAACGCTTTGGATCTCCCTGCCATGTGCAGCAGTCTTCTTGTCCTATCGTTGTTGTGGCTCCTCTTCCCCCCATTCCAAACAATTAGCAGCTCATTGTCTTGCTTATAATTTTCACGTTAACTTCATACTTTTACATGGTATCATTACTAAACTATGCCTGCCTATTCATACCCGCCTCATCTTATCATTACGGGCGGTTTTATAAATAAATAAATTTGAATAATTAATATAATAAATATAAATAAATTACATATAAGGAAGAATATATGTATAAATAGATATGAACGGACTTAAATTAGGGGATTAACAATTACATATAAATGGAGACGTCTAACAAAAAGTGTTAATTGGAGTAAAAAAGTTAATTGTTGATATTCTCTTGGTCCCTAGCAGGATGAGGGGACCGCACTATGTGGCCAGGATAGTTCCGCGAGACCAAAAAAAAAAGCATGCCAGGGTGGCGGAACTGTGCCCAATTCTCTATGGATTTCGCAAAAATAATAAATTTGGGGTTTTTATTTCTCCCCCTTTGGAGCGGACTCACTTTTACGTTTATTGGGTATTTTTTCCGTCCCGCTGATCAGCTCTAAAGGTTCTGGTGTTTCCCTGATCCTGGTCTCCTGGAATCACAGATTTTTCGATTGAGTGATGGCCACTACTCCATCCTCATTCCACTCACTTTTTTTCAGACATAAAGCGTTACAAAACTTTCAATCGGCTGCACCTTCGCGTTAGCCTCCGTTTCGGACTTTTTTTGAACTGATATAATTCCTGGCTTAGCTGCTCTATGTATCTCCCGGACCGCTGATTTGCCATCGTTCTCTTCTATTGCCCTTGAACCAGGTTCAAGGTCATGGCCTTATTCGGGATCTTGGCCGCTCTCTTTTCTTTGGGGGTGTGGGTGAGTTGGCTTCGGGATTCTCTTATGGGATGAGATCGGAAATCCTCTCTCATAACGGCTTCGAAGAGCGCGCGGCCCCCAAACTCTGAAAAAACATTAAGAGAAGTGGGGACTCTACATTTACAGTAGCGGACAGTGAAATGTGTACAGTAAAAATAAATAGATTTTTTTGTTTTATAAAGTTTTGGTTTGTTTTTCAAGAAAAAAGCTCATAAAACTAACTAAACTACATATATAAATGGCAAACGAAACACATTAAAAGTTTGAATCCAAAGTCCTTGTTTTCAAAAGAATCCTTAATGTTGGTAAATAATATATATGCGGGGTGTTGTAACTTAGTAGCAGGTTTATGTTTATCACACATTGGGGGAAGGATTGTATCGAACCCTTTAAGGTTCGTTACAAAATCAAAAAGTATTCACTTTGGTATTAACTTTTATAATTGTACGGAAAAATTCATTCTTGGTTTTTAATCCGGAAATAAAATTGTTCTGTTATTACGTTGTATTCTATGAATATTGAAGAGTTTGTAAATATTTTTTTGTACCTCCTCGCTGTTCAAGAACTAGTTTTCTACGCGAAAGCTTGGTACCTCTTAATTAGCAGATTAATTCGATGTTTGTATGGTTATTCAACACTTTTTCAAATATTTCTTTCAATTCTGATAAGTTTTGGGTCTCTGTTTTCATTACTAAATGTTCATGATGGTCTAAAGATTCTCGATCGGATTGAAACCAGGAGCATTTCCCGGCCAGTCCACTGTCCTCATTCCCACTATTGGTAAATATTATTTTAGCTAAGAGAACCCATCGTTGGAAAAATCAATCTTTTTGAATATATCATTACACAATATAATAAAACAGTTTGAAAAAATATGCCTGTTCAATCTTGCACGGTGGCAAGTAGCAGAATCGTCCTAGAAGATGAGGGCGTCAGCAAGCGGAAAGTTTTCCGCTGACATTTTTTTTGCTCGGGACCGTCTTCACATATCCGTCAAGTCGTGCCAGATAAACTCTAAAATAAAAACAAAAAATCCCCAGAAAATCCTGCTGCCTCCTTGCATAACCGTTCGTTTCAGGCATTAACTTTTATGGCGTTCTCCGACTTATATTTATACCTGATACTCAAAATGAGTATTGGGGTATATTAGATTTGTGGTAAAAGTGGATGTGTGTAACGTCGAGAAGGAATCGTTTCCGACCCCATAAAGTATATATATTCTTGATCAGCATCAATAGCCGAGTCGATTGAGCCCTGTCTGTCTGTCCGTCTGTCCGTCCGTCCGTCCGTCCGTCCGTCCGTCCGTCCGTCCGTCCGTCCCCTTCAGCGCCACCCTTCTTGCCACCGTGCAAGATTGAACAGGCATATTTTTTCAAACTGTTTTATTATATTGTGTAATGATATATTCAAAAAGATTGATTTTTCCAACGATGGGTTCTCTTAGCTAAAATAATATTTACCAATAGTGGGAATGAGGACAGTGGACTGGCCGGGAAATGCTCCTGGTTTCAATCCGATCGAGAATCTTTAGACCATCATGAACATTTAGTAATGAAAACAGTGCTCAAAGACTATAAGATCTAGAGCAACGATGTTTTGGATCCAGACTTCTGTGATATGTCACTGCTACAAAAATATTTCAAAACTTCGCCCCGCCCACTTCCGCCCCCACAAAGGACGAAAATCTGTGGCATCCACATTTTTAAAGATACGATAAAACCAAAAACGCAGAATCGTAGAGGATGACTATATGTTCTAGAGTGTAAAATCTCAACCAGATCGTATAATTATTATAGCCAGAATCAAGAAAACAATTTCATTCTTTCTCGCTCTGTCTCTCTCTAACACACAGGTTTCATGGTTGGCTTTGCCAATTGCAAAATATGAGTTCAAGGATCTCAGAACCTATAAGAGCCAGAGCAACCAAATTTGGTATCCACACTCCTGTGATATCGGACCTTGACCGTTTTGTGTCCAAATTTCGCCACACCCCCTTCCGCCCCCGCAAAGGACGAAAATCTGGGGCATCCACAAATCTCAAAGACTATTAAGGCTAGAGTAACCAAATTTGGTATCCGCACTTCTGTTAGATCTCACTATAAAACGTATATCTCAGAATTTCGCCCCACCCTTTTCCGCCCACACAAAGGACGAAAATCTGTTGCATCCACAATACTGCACATTCGAGAAAACTAAAAACGCAGAATCATAGATAATGACCATATCTATCAGATTGCTGAATTTGGATCAGATCAGATCATTTTTATAGCCAATAGGAACAAATCAATTTGCAGTGGCTACGCAGCGCCCGACGTCACGCTCAGACTGATTTTCTGTCTCTCTCGCACGCACTCTTTGTCGTGTCGTTTAATAGTAGCAGAATCGTCCTAGAAGATGAGGGCGTCAGCAAGCGGAAAGTTTTCCGCTGACATTTTTTTTGCTCGGGACCGTCTTCACATATCCGTCAAGTCGTGCCAGATAAACTCTAAAATAAAAACAAAAAATCCCCAGAAAATCCTGCTGCCTCCTTGCATAACCGTTCGTTTCAGGCATTAACTTTTATGGCGTTCTCCGACTTATATTTATACCCGATACTCAAAATGAGTATTGGGGTATATTAGATTTGTGGTAAAAGTGGATGTGTGTAACGTCCAGAAGGAATCGTTTCCGACCCCATAAGGTATATATATTCTTGATCAGCATCAATAGCCGAGTCGATTGAGCCCTGTCTGTCTGTCTGTCCGTCCGTCCGTCCGTCCGTCCGTCCGTCCGTCCGTCCGTCCGTCCGTCCGTCCGTCCCCTTCAGCGCCACCCTTCTTGCCACCGTGCAAGATTGAACAGGCATATTTTTTCAAACTGTTTTATTATATTGTGTAATGATATATTCAAAAAGATTGATTTTTCCAACGATGGGTTCTCTTAGCTAAAATAATATTTACCAATAGTGGGAATGAGGACAGTGGACTGGCCGGGAAATGCTCCTGGTTTCAATCCGATCGAGAATCTTTAGACCATCATGAACATTTAGTAATGAAAACAGAGACCCAAAACTTATCAGAATTGAAAGAAATATTTGAAAAAGTGTTGAATAACCATACAAACATCGAATTAATCTGCTAATTAAGAGGTACCAAGCTTTCGCGTAGAAAACTAGTTCTTGAACAGCGAGGAGGTACAAAAAAATATTTACAAACTCTTCAATATTCATAGAATACAACGTAATAACAGAACAATTTTATTTCCGGACTAAAAACCAAGAATGAATTTTTCCGTACAATTATAAAAGTTAATACCAAAGTGAATACTTTTTGATTTTGTAACGAACCTTAAAGGGTTCGATACAATCCTTCCCCCAATGTGTGATAAACATAAACCTGCTACTAAGTTACAACACCCCGCATATATATTATTTACCAACATTAAGGATTCTTTTGAAAACAAGGACTTTGGATTCAAACTTTTAATGTGTTTCGTTTGCCATTTATATATGTAGTTTAGTTAGTTTTATGAGCTTTTTTCTTGAAAAACAAACCAAAACTTTATAAAACAAAAAAATCTATTTACTTTTACTGTACACATTTCACTGTCCGCTACTGTAAATGTAGAGTCCCCACTTCTCTTAATGTTTTTTCAGAGTTTGGGGGCCGCGCGCTCTTCGAAGCCGTTATGAGAGAGGATTTCCGATCTCATCCCATAAGAGAATCCCGAAGCCAACTCACCCACACCCCCAAAGAAAAGAGAGCGGCCAAGATCCCGAATAAGGCCATGACCTTGAACCTGGTTCAAGGGCAATAGAAGAGAACGATGGCAAATCAGCGGTCCGGGAGACACATAGAGCAGCTAAGCCAGGAATTATATCAGTTCAAAAAAAGTCCGAAACGGAGGCTAACGCGAAGGTGCAGCCGATTGAAAGTTTTGTAACGCTTTATGTCTGAAAAAAAGTGAGTGGAATGAGGATGGAGTAGTGGCCATCACTCTATCGAAAAATCTGTGATTCCAGGAGACCAGGATCAGGGAAACACCAGAACCTTTAAGGAGGAACGTTGTGAGTTGCTGCGGACACCGCAACTCTACTGTTATACCCGATACCCGATAGCCAGAAAATCAGTCTGAGCGTGACGTCGGGCGCTGCGTAGCCACTGAAAATTGATTTCTTGCTTTTGGCTACAAAAATGATCCGATCTGATCCAGATTCAGCAATCTGATAGATATGGTCATTATCTATGATTCTGCGTTTTTAGTTTTCTCGAATGTGCAATATTGTGGATGCAACAGATTTTCGTCCTTTGTGTGGGCGGAAGGGGTGGGGCGAAATTTTGAGATACACGTTTTATAGTAAGATCTAACAGGAGTGCGGATACCAAATTTGGTTACTCTAGCCTTAATAGTCTTTGAGATTTGTGAATATCCCCAGATTTTAGTCCTTTGCGGGGGCGGAAGGGGGTGTGGCGAAATTTTGAAACAAACTCGTCTCGGTCCGATATATTAGGAGTGTGGATACCAAATTTGGTTGCTCTAGCTTTTATAGTCTCTGAGATCTAGGCGCTAATGTTTTACTCTAAGCAAAGCCGGCTATGCTACGTGTGTGTTAGAGAGAGACAGGGCGAGAAAAAACGAGGTGGAACGTTGTGAGTTGCTGCGGACACCGCAACTCTACAGTTATACCCGATACTAAGTCATTTTGGCTCTCCTGCGGCAGACGCCGCTAATATTGAACCACACGACAAAGAGTGCGTGCGAGAGAGACAGAAAATCAGTCTGAGCGTGACGTCGGGCGCTGCGTAGCCAGTGAAAATTGATTTGTTCCTTTTGGGTATAAAAATGATCCGATCTGATCCAGGTTCAGCAGTCTGATAGATATGATCATTATCTATGATTCTGCGTTTTTAGTTTTCTCGAATGTGCAATATTGTGGATGCAACAGATTTTCGTCCTTTGTGTGGGCGGAAGGGGTGGGGCGAAATTTTGAGATACACGTTTTATAGTAAGATCTAACAGGAGTGCGGATACCAAATTTGGTTACTCTAGCCTTAATAGTCTTTGAGATTTGTGAATATCCCCAGATTTTAGTCCTTTGCGGGGGCGGAAGGGGGTGTGGCGAAATTTTGAAACAAACTCGTCTCGGTCCGATATATTAGGAGTGTGGATACCAAATTTGGTTGCTCTAGCTTTTATAGTCTCTGAGATCTAGGCGCTAATGTTTTACTCTAAGCAAAGCCGGCTATGCTACGTGTGTGTTAGAGAGAGACAGGGCGAGAAAAAACGAGGTGGAACGTTGTGAGTTGCTGCGGACACCGCAACTCTACTGTTATACCCGATACCCGATAGCCAGAAAATCAGTCTGAGCGTGACGTCGGGCGCTGCGTAGCCACTGAAAATTGATTTCTTGCTTTTGGCTACAAAAATGATCCGATCTGATCCAGATTCAGCAATCTGATAGATATGGTCATTATCTATGATTCTGCGTTTTTAGTTTTCTCGAATGTGCAATATTGTGGATGCAACAGATTTTCGTCCTTTGTGTGGGCGGAAGGGGTGGGGCGAAATTTTGAGATACACGTTTTATAGTAAGATCTAACAGGAGTGCGGATACCAAATTTGGTTACTCTAGCCTTAATAGTCTTTGAGATTTGTGAATATCCCCAGATTTTAGTCCTTTGCGGGGGCGGAAGGGGGTGTGGCGAAATTTTGAAACAAACTCGTCTCGGTCCGATATATTAGGAGTGTGGATACCAAATTTGGTCACTCTAGCTTTTATAGTATCTGAGATCTAGGCGCTAATGTTTTACTCTAAGCAAAGCCGGCTATGCTACGTGTGTGTTAGAGAGAGACAGGGCGAGAAAAAACGAGGTGGAACGTTGTGAGTTGCTGCGGACACCGCAACTCTACTGTTATACCCGATACCCGATAGCCAGAAAATCAGTCTGAGCGTGACGTCGGGCGCTGCGTAGCCACTGAAAATTGATTTCTTGCTTTTGGCTACAAAAATGATCCGATCTGATCCAGGTTCAGCAGTCTGATAGATATGATCATTATCTATGATTCTGCGTTTTTAGTTTTCTCGAATGTGCAATATTGTGGATGCAACAGATTTTCGTCCTTTGTGTGGCCGGAAGGGAGTGGGGCGAAATTCTGAGATATACGTTTTATAGTGAGATCTAACAGAAGTGCGGATACCAAATTTGGTTACTCTAGCTTAAATAGTCTCTGAGATTTGTGGATGCCCCAGATTTTCGTCCTTTGCGGGGCGGAAGGGGGTGTGGCGAAATTTGGACACGAAACGTTCAAGGTCCGATATCACAGGAGTGTGGATACAAAATTTGGTTGCTCTGGCTCTTATAGGTTCTGAGATCCTTGAACTCATATTTTGCAATTGACAAAACCGACCATGAAACCTGTGTGTTAGGGAGAGACAGAGCGAGAAAGAATGAAATTAATTTCTTGATTCTGGCTATAATCATTATACGATCTGGTTCAGATTTTGCACTGTAGAAGATATGGTCATCCTCACCGATTCTGGGTTTTTGGTTTTATCGTATCTTTAAAAATGTGGATGCCACAGATTTTCGTCCTTTGTGGGGGCGGGAGTAGGCGGGGCGAAGTTTTGAAATATTTTTGTAGCAGTGACATATCACAGACGTCTGGATCCAAAACATCGTTGCTCTAGCTCTTATAGTCTTTGTGCACTAGGCGCTGAAGGGGACGGACGGACGGACGGACGGACGGACGGACGGACGGACAGACGGACAGACAGACAGGGCTCAATCGTCTCGGCTATTGATGCTGATCAAGAATATATATACTTTATGGGGTCGGAAACGATTCCTTCTGGACGTTACACATATCCACTTTTACGGAATTGGCCGGGGCAAAGTTTTGAAATATTCTTGTAGCAGTGACATATCACAGAAGTCTGGATCCAAAACATCGTTGCTCTCGCTCTTATAGTCTTTGAGCACTAGGCGCTGAAGGGGACGGACAGACGGACAGACGGACGGACGGACAGACGGACAGACAGACTTGGCTCAATCGACTCGGCTATTGATGCTGATCAAGAATATATATACTTTATGGGGTCGGAAACGATTCCTTTTGGACGTTACCACAAATCTAATATACCCCAATACTCATTTTGAGTATCGGGTATACAAATTTTTGTGCCTTTTATGACATCAGTGCACAAGTACAATGCGGACCAATCAAAATCCCTAATGAGGTTATTAAGCTTCGCAAACTCGGCTTTACGAAAGCAGCGGACAAGTTCAGGTAGTCTACTCGACCGATCCAATACAGTTGGTCCTATATCTAGCGACACCTCGAGAGTAGGGTGGTAGGCGTCTTCAGGTATAGTGAGCGGAAGGGCTCGAGTTAACAACACTATGGTCGGATCCGATACAAAGCACAGATCAAGCAATCGACCCAAGGAATTTTTCACATGGTTGACTTGAGACAGGGACAGGTCAAGCAAGTCGCCAACAAAGTCATGTCGTGACATGGGCACTAGTATACTAGACTCGTTTACCGAAGACCAAACAGTTCCTGGCAAGTTGAGGTCACCAAGAACTATCATACGATCTTTATCAGATAGAGAGGAAGAAACAGCGGTTAAAGCGGACAAGTGCTGCTCATAAATTGAAATATCCGAAGAAGGTGGGATATACGAGCAAGTAATGAAATGAATGAATCCCGCGAAAGCGGGAAGAATCAGTTTTACACACAGGAATTCCAGTTCCTGTTGAACTTGGACTGTGAAGTGTTCCGACGTGAAGTAAGAGTCCACTGCAATTAGAACCCCCCCTGCACGTCGAGACGAACGGTCCTTTCTAAAAGTTGTGTACCGACCTGCCAAAACCTCGGAACTAAGAAAGTGCGGCTTTAACCAGGTTTCAGTAAACACAATAACGTGGGAAACAAATGCAACACTATCCCGGAAAAGAATTCTGAGCTTACTACGCAAGCCCCTTTAATTCTGATAGGTTACTAAAAGAGAAGTTAGTTTTTTGGAAAAGTGAAAGCAAGACGGGAAGTTGAGGAAGAGGAAGTTGAGGTTGAGGGTGGCACACTGGAAAGATTTGTAAGGGATATGGGGGGCCTATTCTTCTTCTTAGCCTTAAACTTCAACTTAGTTTCAAGTTCGCTTTTAATCGAAATGCATGATTTTCGGCTGTGTCGACAGGATGTTGAGCATTAATAATAAACTCTTTGATATATCTAAATAATTTTTCTTTATTTAAAATTTAAATTATAAACTAAATTTAGATGAATAGACACTTTATACAACATTTTAAACTTATTAATATATACCTACACGATTTACGATACACGATATAGGAAAAGCTTTAAATAATAGTAAAAATATGTGTAAATGCTGCAGCTGAGATGTGGTGGAGTGGTGTACAGGAGTGCCGTTTTGCTTATGTCTGGAAAGAGTGCACTGGGCAGGACTTACAATACATGGTACATATATGGATTGAAGAAAGTATATTTTATAATCTCAAGTTTCAAATCAAAATCTTTGTGCGTCTTCATGGTTTGCTGAGCTGGTAGTAATTAGTTTGGCCGTTCAAAAATTCATGTGAACAACCTATCGCTTACAATTAATTATTTTACAACTCATCAATAGTTTCTACTGCTGAACTGAATTGAAACTACATGGTCGGATAGTTGTGATTGCAACAAATGTGAACTGTGGTGTCCTACTCGGGTTATTTTATGTGCTTGAATAAATATCTATAATGTGGGCGTGGCAGGTTGCGACTTAGAATAACAGTAGTGCAATGTAGGCTAAATTTGAGATAGTTCAACTAAAATCAAAAGACTATTAACCGTCGGAGCTGTTCTATTGTAGGTATTCAATTCTCCTCTTTGCTCACTGCTTCACTGTACTCCACTTCGGAGAACGGTTATCTATGCGTCTTTTCACGGCTTAGAAGCGTTTCAGGAGCAGCGGCTTGTTCCTGTCGGAAAACGCCGTGTTAATCCACTTGATATCGGGCTTGGCAAAGCGCACCGTCTGTCCCTCCCCGCAGGAGTTCTCGGCGCTGAAAATGCCCTTGAGGCGGATACTCGACCCGCTGCCGCAGGCGAGCGCGCTCCCCAGATCGAATTGGCATGCATCAAACTTCGTGGCGCTGCATACGCTGGTGGCGTCCGCTGCGCACTCACTGCGTCCCTGCGACGATGTGTCAGTAACGTGCATGATTGCGCCTTCCTCGTGAACTAAGGGTGTGGAGAGTGAGTGGATACATATGTATGTGTGGACGCATGTCCGAACTTACTTGACAATGCCTGCTTGCCCCAGCCGGAGGTCACGCACTGTTCCGAGGCCTGGGGATCCGCGTCGCTGATGCAGATTGGCTGGATGTGGGTGGCGAACTCCAGGCGTTTATCCAGCCGAATAATGGCCAGGTCGTTAGCAGTGCTCGAGGAGGCATATGAGGGATGGACGTCAATCGACTTGGCCCCGGTCAGCTGGAAGGGCAGTGGCTCGTTTGTGCTTCCCAGCTCCCATTCTCCGGCCTTGATGCGGATGTCGTTAACTGGCAGCCTAAACGTGATTCGATGCTCATTGATATTGAAGAAATATTGCATGTAACATTCTTGTTCTTACCCGTTGACGCAGCTGGCGGTGGTCAGGACGAACTCGTCCCCAATGATGGCACCGCCACAAAGCAGCGTTTTGCTAGACTCCCGCAGTATCATTGCCTGCCATGGGATCTCGGCAAAGTTAGCATCCAGGTCCTTAATGCCAGTGGGCTTAGTGCTTCAAAAGAGAAAACAATACGACTATTGTATATTGCTGTTTTTGAGGTTAATCAATTTGTTTAGCTTACCGCTTATTTCTGGTGGCGCACACGCCGGCCAAGTTGACTGGCCACGGGTCTACGTAGTTCGGATCGCGGCAACATTTTCCAGGTGCTCCGCTCTCGGCCTGCAAGCAGTCGGTGAGGGGCACTCGGAAGGCCGCTTCCATGGGAGATAGCTCGACGGGCGTTTCGGAGAGCACACCGATGGCATTGCAGTAGTTTTCGTCCGTACAGACCAAGGCAGAGGCGCACTTGGCAAAGTATTTTGGTACATTTACGGTCTGTGGCGTTGGGAAGATCTGCGGCGACAGCTGATCCTCGCCGCGGTACACAGGCTTCTCATTAGATGGTTCCGGAACACGGTCCGGCTCGTAACGTGGATTCTCGCGGTGAGGAATCTCATTCACCGATACGGGAGGCAAATACTCGTTGGTGGGACGACGGGTCGATTGCGGCTGTGTCGGCTGTGGTCGGTAAGCGGGCTGCGTGGGCTGGCTTTGCGGGCGGATGGTAATGGGTGGCGGCTGATAGACGGGACGTCGTGTTGTCTGGGGGGTTGTTGGTACACCGGCCGACGAGTCGTCTGTGGTGGCAGGTACTCGTTAGTGGGACGAGTGGTGGGCAGTGGACGTAGGGCAGGCTGCGTTGTGCGGACGGCGGGCACCGTGGGATTGGTGGGCAGCGGGAACGTCTTGTCAGGCAGGTTAAATATGTATCCGTCTTCGGTTAGCGTTGTAGAGGGCATCCGGCAGCACACCTCGGGAGCGTAGCAACGGTTGGGCTGCAAGAAAAATTTGTGAAACAAAAAGGTTAGAGTAGGCTCGAGTGTATCGATGGGATGGGGGATAGGTGACAACGCACGCCATGTCACATAAGCTACCAGTTGGAGCCTCAGCACATCCAGCTACGTGCATGGTCGTTGTCGCGCTGCGGAGTCCGTGAATCAGCGCATTACAAATTACAGCAGCAGAAGTTCTGCTCACTGGCTGACTGGCAACGGACTGCTACCTGGTCATTAAAGCGGCTATGCCGTCTGGCTGTGAGTTGTCTATGGCTGTGCGGTTTCATGGTGCAATGCAATACGACACGTCGAGGGCGGGGACTTTGAAATGACTTTGACGCGACGCGACGCAGATGCGGTTGCAGTGACTGACGCGAGTGGATACTGATTCAAGTTTGTCGGCCGAGTCTATTGTTCGCTGAAGTTGTCACATTTTTGTGGGGGGTGTAGGTGGGGCCTTCTTCGCTACTAGCATACTTGAAGGTGTTCTCCCATAGCTAATTATTGTGGAAGGAGCTGATGACCAAATAAGTGTTAAATTTTGATTCTGATTCTGATTAATAGAGATGTACTGTATGTTCATATTCATCGACCTGTTAACGTTAACTGGTTAAATGATGTATAAATAGGCAATTAGTCACCTGGCAGAATTCAGAATACGGCTATATTTCGTCCATACATTCATACACACTTATAGTATGTGTGCTTTGAGAATGTATCAAGTTGCGGAACCATTAGAAATTACAATACAAATGCGAGATCATTTGCATATTTTTTAGCAGTAGAAAGATTTACAAACTCTGTTGGCCGGTTCGAGTTGCTGCCTGCTTACGCAATCAACGCGATAATCATCAGCACCAGAACCAGCACCAGACCAGTAGCACCACCAGCGCCCACCACAAAAGAGTTGAATTAAACGGCACCCCAAGCGCTCCCTCTCTTTCCTCGCTCCAGGCGGATTTTCACACGCAGCTTGAGCCCCAGTCTCGGCCCCAAGTCAAGATGTCAACGGGACAGGACCTTGGGCTTATTGTTTCGCGCAATTTATGGCTCGTAAGTCAGAGAGCAGCATCCGCCGTCGGCCGTAATGTAGGAGTAATGTGCTCATTTGTTGAAATTAAACAAAAAGTGATCCGTGGGTAGCTGATAAAGGCAGCAGCCGCGTGCTTATTGCTGACTGCTGATTGCCTGAAAGGCAAATTAATAATAATAATTATTAAAGTATATACGCTTCCGTTTGGCAAGTCTTGAGCAAGTCTGATCTGTCCCGTCCGGACCGGCTGAGCTTGGCCCAATTTCCGATCATTAATGGAAACCACCATTATCATACGCTGTCCTTCTGCTCCGGCTGACCCGCTTAATTTCTTAAAATTATCATTAGGCGCAACTGGCGACCCTCTGCGTAATTTTCATTAATTAAGAGTTAATCAAATGTTATCTTAATGTAGACATCACTCATCGCAGCGAAGAGGACCATACGCATTAAACTTTATATAACACACGAAATACACATTGTCCCAAAGGATGCCATACCTCAGCCAGAAATCGAAATAACGACCAATGACAATACCAGTGAGGGGAAATGGCAGGCCCAATCCTCGCCTCCAGATTTACTCTGCCCCGCTGTCGAGCTCCACCTGATCACCGATTACTTGGACTTGCTTGCCGCTGGTCTCTGCATTGCTTATGTCGTTGACATTGTCGCTGTATTTTTGGTTTTAGGTGCTTATGTCTCATAGATTGTCTGGCGCAATTTTAAAATAATGTTGCAATTACTATAAGCATATGATATACCAGAATGCCCGTGGATACTCGAATGTTTGAACATTTTTATACCCGATACTCAAAATGAGTATTGGAGTATATAAGATTTGTGGTAAAAGTGGATGTGTGTAACGTCCAGAAGGAATCGTTTCCGACCCCATAAAGTATATATATTCTTGATCAGCATCAATAGCCGAGTCGATTGAGCCATGTCTGTCTGTCCGTCTGTCCGTCCGTCCGTCTGTCCGTCCCTATTAGCGCCTAGTGCTCAAAGACTATAAGAGCTAGAACAACGATGTTTTGGATCCAGACGTCTGTGATATGTCACTGCTACAAAAATATTTCAAAACTTCGCCCCGCCCACTTCCGCCCCCACAAACGACGAAAATCTGTGGCATCCACAATTTTAAAGATATGAGAAAACCAAAAACGTAGAATTGTAGAGAATGACCATATCTTTAAGACTGCGGAATCTAAATTGGATCGTATTATTATTATAGCCAGCATCAAGAAAACAATTTCATTTTTTCTCGCCCGTCTCTCTCTAACACACACGTAGCATAGGCGGCTTTGCTTAGAGTAAAACATTAGCGCCTAGATCTCAGAGACTATAAAAGCTAGAGCAACCAAATTTGGTATCCACACTCCTAATATATCGGACCGAGACGAGTTTGTTTCAAAATTTCGCCACACCCCCTTCCGCCCCCGCAAAGGACGAAAATCTGGGGATATTCACAAATCTCAGAGACTATTAAGGCTAGAGTAACCAAATTTGGCATCCGCACTCCTGTTAGATCTCACTTTAAAACGTTTATCTCAAAATTTCGCCTTACCCCCTTCCGCCCCCACAAAGGACGAAAATCTGTTGCATCCACAATATTGAGGATACGAGAAAACTAAAAACGCAGAATCATAGATAATGATCATATCTATCAGATTGCTGAATCTGGATCAGATCAGATCATTTTTATAGCCAAAAGGAACAAATCAATTTGCACTGGCTACGCAGCCCCCGACGTCACGCTCAGACTGATTTTCTGTCTCTCTCGCACGCACTCTTTGTCGTGTCGTTCAATATTAGCGGCGTCTGCCGGAGGAGAGCCATACTGACTTAGTATCGGGTATAGCTGTAGAGTTGCGGTGTCCGTTGCAACTCACAACGTTCCCCCTCGTTTTTTATGGCTTTACCAAGTTCATAACTGGGGAAAATGATATGGGCTTTGGGCGATGGGCTATGGGTTATGGGCTATGGGCCATCATCCAGTTGGATGAACTGAGTCAATTCTTGCGACTGTACCCCTTGGCAGTCGCTGCCTGAAGGACAGGCCAAGCTCCAAGCCTATCTGAAGCTTCGAAATTTATGGCGAAAATGTTTCACAGCAAAGACGAAATTAGTTTTACGACCGCATTAATGTGCCACTAACACATCAATAAATTCCTAGAGCCTTGTTCTTCGCTTTTTCTGCCCGCAATTTATGCGCCTATAAAATTAGGCAATTTTCGATCTCTGGTGAAGAAGCTTCTGCGCGTCGACGTCGCTGTGGTCCCGGCCCTGAGTGCATGCAAGTCAGCAGTCGGTTGGAACACAAGTTTGCCGCTTAAGTCTTTTGTTTATGCGCCTGCACTGCAATTTATGCATAGGAGTCATAGACCAGGGGATCGGGTGTAAGTCAATAATTTACGACCAAACTGAATGACATATAATTCAGAAATGGGCGTAGCCTTACCAATAATACTAATGAATAATCTCTGAAGACATAACAGCATATATTAAAATTTGAGTATAATTCAAAAATGTGTCGTTAAAACCATTCATTAAGTTATGGTATGACAAAAGCGACATTGACATTGTATTGATCTGAAGCCCGGAGACGCAGACCAATAAAATCATAATAGGACTAAAAATTTTGTTAATTGTTATTATAGTAAAATTAAATGACAATAAAATAACAACCAAGCGAAGCGCCACGAAGAGTTACGTTACCAACAAGGCAGATCTGCACCAGTGACAACATAAAAGCGCTGACAACGACTTTCTGCCCGTGGTTTGTCCCCATCGCGATGGGGGCTGAACTCGAGTTCGACCTAGACCTTGGGTTGGCGCTCGCTTCGTTTCCCGCTCTACGTCACCCTCTGTTGTTGCTCTGCGTCCACTTAATGCTGACGCTCCGACAATCACGACCTGCTCTGTTCATTTGTGTGAGCCTTGGTATGTGTGCTCCTTCTTCCGACTGCTACAGGTTTTAAGTGGTGCATCAACCGACTAAATTACCCAAACTACCCCAAACCTGAGGTCACAACTACAATTTGTTATGTATTGCATCTACGGTACCACAGAAGAGACTTGAAGACGCTCACCTAATTGCCAGAATGAATATATCAGGCTTATCAGAGCTTAAAATTTGTCCAGCTAGACAGCCTTAAACCGGCTTTCTCAAAAAGCAGCGTTGTACACGCATTTGCGCGTAGGAAACGATACCCTAAATGGTAACTTTAATGGTGGATTTCACAAAATGTAAAACATGCAATCGAAGCCACAAACGGCCAGCCAGATCAGTCGGCCAGATCAGCCAGGCCGAAATGATAAATGGCCGGAGTGTAAGTATGCCCTATAATATTCATAATTATCAGTGATTTGGTGAGCCAGTGAAGGCTTGCGTGCTTCCCCGTTCATCGATCGAATCGACTCGACTCGACTCAACTCCAAATCCTCTTCCATTAAAACGATGTTCATGCTGGCTTGGGTATGTTATCGCGTCTGACAAACGCTTGGTATAAGGTCGCTCTGCATACTACATACATACATAATACATGCGTATATATGTATGTATGTACATATGATTGCTGTTTAAGTAGCATGTAAACATTAATTGATCTGATATGAGCATAATCTGGCAAATGTGGAAGTTGAGACTGAGTTGGCCCACAATGTCCAAGTCCACCTTGTGTGCCGGACCGGTGCCATGCCATGCCGATTTAAGAATCAATCTTAATGTACTGCCTTATTTGGAAGTCTCAATTCCTGTCAGTATCGTCCCAGTCTTGGCTTCAGATCCCAGCCCAAAACGACCTTGCGTGCATTCCTCGCATTTTCAACTGCTAAACGACTCAGGCCATTTCTCCTCCTTGCCTCTTGTAGGTCGGGAATACGACTTTGAGCAACTGGTTGCTAATACAGCTGTTGATGTTGGTCAGTTGGAGACTGATGACACTGCACCAGTGTGCATTTTGTAGTATGCCAAGCAATTGGCGTCAATGCCTGCATAACTTAACGAGTTCGAGGCAAGAGCACCTGAACGAGGGCCAACATGAAAGGCATTTTGGTCGGATGTTGTCGACACTAATTTACCCTATTCTTTAAATCTCGTCGACCGTTTCAGTTCAGCCTATGTATGTAGTATGTTTAATCTGTACTCCTATATAAAATCCATGTTCGCTGGCCCTTTCTTAGTAAAGATAGCTTGATAGGGTATCAAACGGACTTTTTCTAACAACTCTTAAAAATCGGAGCTAGAAGCCCAGACAAAAAAGTGTGGGCAATACTTTAGCCGTATCCATTGAGATAAATCGTTCAGTGTCACACTCAGTGAAAGCATAGTATACCCGTACAGTGCCTGAATACCGAGCAAAAAAACTAAAACGATTTTTCTTTAAGTGCGACCTGCAGCTGCAGGGATGTCCGTCTGGGCTGCAACATATTTCACTTGCCGCGTTGATTTTTTCAGGCGTTGCGTGCAACAACAACGTACGCAGCCGACCCGTTTTGTTGGCCATTGCATATAAACAAATTATGCAATTGCAATAGCCAGTTGAATATATCGAGACTTTCCTTTGCCTCTCTTTGTTTCGGCCTCCCAGACCCTCTCTTTGGCTGCCATACGCACTTGTATCTGGCGCTCTGGTAGGCCGTAATTTAACACTTTTTTGGCTTGAATGTATGTATATTGCGTTACTGGAAGGTAAGGTTCAACCGCATTCCAATTTGATTGCACCCGATGGCGTCAAGTTCGTTGCCTGAGTGCTGCGCATTAACATTTCCCCCTGTGGCAATGACAGTGCTATGTACGAGTACTTATGTATGTACATACATATGTACAATGTACATCCACATTGGGTATACCACACGCACATATGTATGTGCATATACAACCGTTATGAGAACGAATTAGGTAATACACTTATCGTAACGACAGCATCACGTCACCCGTCTAAGATTGCCAAGAGAATAACCACCCACTCGGCGCGTGGCGTTTGGGAGAATCTCAAGACGAAAATCAGAGCGCTGGCGATTAAAACTAATTGTGTGCTAATAAGCTGACGGGGCTTTGTGAGATTGTTTGGTTGTTGGGTCTTTGGGGCTTCCCCATGTGCTTGCTGTACCGGTGGGCTTGTGTAATACGCTGGGATCGGATCGGATCGGTGTGGTCGACTCTGATTCCTCCAAAACGAGGTGCATCTGCTTCTGCTTCTCCTCAGATCGCTTTGTTTCATATATCAAAGCGGTTTTACTCAGCTGGTCGTTTGTTATGCTTCTCAAACCGATTGCATGGGGAAACCCTGCATACTAAGTATCGTGTTTCTTGTGATCCTCCATCTGGGTTACCCAGATTTTTAATTGTCAGACAAAACTTACCCCTTGCTTCTTCACATAGTTGATGGAGCTGATCTCCCCGTTGCGGCAGTCCTCCTCTGGTGCTACACAATCCGAGTCGCGTGGACAGGTCGCGAACGGCTGAGGTGTGGTAGTCGTTGTGGTGGTGGTGGTGGTGGTGGGTGGTGCGCGGTAGGTGCAGCAAACGTTCGAGTCCGGCTCGCAGTTCTGTAAGACAAAGTGTGGCTGCGATGAATAATGTACCAAAGCGCAAGCGGTAAAGACACTCGCAGATTGACTTAAAGATAAGACACCCACAATCAATCAGCAGGCAATGCGATTGAGCCACTTGGGGCGTACTTGACCAGTGCAGCAGCCATGAATCGCTTGCCCCCTGCAGCATTAATTGAGAGACTGCGACTGCTGTCGTCTTTGTCAAAAGGTCACCAAAGTGCAGCCAATTGCATTAATGATGTGCTAAGAAGTGTTCAGCCAGGTGCCTGGGGCTGTGGCTGGGGCTGGCGCTGACGCTCTGCAGTTGCATTTGCATTGAACTTTGCCGCCGCGTGCTTGGAGACGTTCTACCAAACCTTCGCTGATGTCTTGCTAATTTTTTGCTTGCGCTGCCTTCGCTCTTCGTCAACTGGCATTTAGCAACTGGACAATTGCAAATTAATAACTTTGTTGGCTGCGGCCAAAGTTCAATAGCCATACATACTCGTTCTTAGGTGTCCGTGTGCGGCCAACGGCAGCCCGAGTGTACGTCCGCTCCTAGAAATACGAGTAGTATATTTCCCCAGATGTCCCCAGTGAGCCGAATATTAAAGAGAACAGTCCGAAGAACCCGTTCACAGTTGCTCTGAAGCTGCCACTCAATATATCAATCAGCCCCTGTTACAAATTAAACTGTCCACGTCTAATTTATTCCTGCCTTTATAGCCCAAAACAAGAAAATCTATAATCGGAAACCCATTTAAAAAAGCCGTGCGTAGTTCTGAAGAATGACCTTGAGTAATGAAGAGATTCAGCATGAGGTTTTATTCGAGCTAAGCATGCTAAATGGGTAATAAAAGAATGGGGTATAAAGCAATAACTTAAGTTTAAGCTCGGGTTTTTGAAAGTGCCTGGATCTGGTTTGTGGATGAATTGGGCATGGGATTGATGTTAATGCTGAGACCAAGGGGGGCATATCATTGGAGACATTTACCGCAAGTCTTCGAATCGATCGCTTATGGTAAAAAAGCGGATGAGGTTTTACTTGAGGCGGCTTCGCTTTTCCGTTTTACGGGACCGGAGCTGTAGCTGGAGCTGGAGACATATCTGACATTTATCTATACTATAGATTGTTCATTATGTGTGTGACGCACAGGTTGATAAACCCATGAACAGACGGAACAACTGGAAAAGATCCCCACACAAAAAGCGAACTTTTTGACATCATCGTCTGAAAAATCTGCGAGATTTCATTTCTATTTGTGTTCCTTAATTGCTTGGGTGTGCTGTGGCCGTAACATGCAATCGTTTCGATAATTATTCCCATCTGCTCACTCGAGTTCAAATATTTGTTCACATTCCTGGCTATTGACAAAATAACTTTGCATGCTAAGCATTGCGCATAGCTCCAGCTCCCTATAAAATGAGCCATTTTTCCCATCATTTCACATCAACACGGATGAGGTGTGCAAAAACCAGCGAATTTCCCGCGAACTTCTCGCTCCCCTTCCCCCAATTCTTTCTGCTGCACATCAGCAGTGAGTCAATGTCAAGATCGCACACGGCTTGGGATTGTTCAAACAAGTTACCTAGTTTGGCTAGACACTGGCTGATCGCTCTCCTGCTAGCTGGTCTGATCTGGTCTGTGCTGTGCTTGATCTTGTCTTGCTCGGTGGAACTAAGCGAGAGACGCCCACGGGTCGGGGTGACAATAGTTGGCTCAAAGTCTTTTCGCCTGCTGTTTTGTCCACAATTTGTGTGAGCAAACTGTTGCAAAGTTTGATGGTGTGAGTGGACATTAGGCGATTGTAGTAGGAGTAAATAACGCCAATTGCCATTTAATTCGGTCGGGAGTGTATGGCGATGGTGCAATCCACTTCAGAGACCTAACAGAGCATGCATCTATGCAGCGTTCTGTGCAGCTGAGATGGTCGCCAATAAAAACGTATTTCTTGTCTAGATTGGACTTGCCAAACTTGTCGCTGCACTGCGCTCCGCTGTGCAGGTCGGTCATTGGGTCAAATGAGTACTCAGCGCCGCAAGAGTCGCCGTCGCAGCTCCTTAGCTTCAATAATTTTTAATTAAAACGAGGGGGAACGTTGTGAGTTGCTGCGGACACCGCAACTCTACAGTTATACCCGATACTTAGTCAGTATGGCTCTCCTCCGGCAGACGCCGCTAATATTAAACGACACGACAAAGAGTGCGTGCGAGAGAGACAGAAAATCAGTCTGAGCGTGACGTCGGGCGCTGCGTAGCCAGTGCAAATTGATTTGTTCCTTTGATCCGATCTGATCCAGTTTTTGGTTTTCTCGAATGTGCAATATTGTGGATGCAACAGATTTTCGTCCTTTGTGGGGCGGAAGGGGGTGGGGCGAAATTCTGTTGCATCCACAATATATACCAAATACATACCAAATTTGGTTACTCTAGCCTTAATAGTCTCTGAGATTTGTGGATGCCCCAGATTATCATCCTTAGCGGGGGCGGAAGGGGGTGTCGCGAAATTTGGACACGAAACGGTCAAGGTCCGATATCACAGGAGTGTGGATACCAAATTTGGTTGCTCTGGCTCTTATAGGTTCTGAGATCCTTGAACTCATATTTTGCAATTGGCAAAGCCGACCATGAAACCTGTGTGTTAGAGAGAGACAGAGCGAGAAAGAATGAAATTGTTTTCTTGATTCTGGCTATAATAATTATACGATCTGGTTGAGATTTTACACTCTAGAACATATAGTCATCTTCTACGATTCTGCGTTTTTGGCTTTATCGTATCTTTAAAAATGTGGATGCCACAGATTTTCGTCCTTTGTGGGGCGGAAGTGGGCGGGGCGAAGTTTTGAAATATTTTTGTAGCAGTGACATATCACAGAAGTCTGGATACAAAACATCGTTGCTCTAGCTCTTATAGTCTTTGAGCACTAGGCGCTGAAGGGGACGGACAGACGGACGGACGGACAGACGGACAGATGGACAGACAGACATGGCTCAATCGACTCGGCTATTGATGCTGATCAAGAATATATATACTTTATGGGGTCGGAAATGATTCCTTCTGGACGTTAAACACATCCACTTTTACCACAAATCTAATATACACCAATACTCATTTTGAGTATCGGGTATAAAAAACATAATTCAGAAGTTTTGCAATGTGCAGTATGCGGTTTATGAGAAATAAAATGCATATTTTATATCTAACTGCTACAAGATACTTCATTAGGTGTCCGTCGGCGTCGGCCATAATCATAAGAGTTGCCTATTGCGTCCCCAAGAATGTCAGTATGCCCAAAATGACTTGCACAATTTCACATCGTGGTACGAGCACTCGAGCACCCTTTTCCCGTCCTTCCCCTACTGTGCATCATCGGCGTCATCAGATTCATATGCACCTCCAAACAGCAGTGGGGAGGAAGCCCACAAGAAAAGAGAAATCCGCAGCTCAATTGCAGACTAGGCTCGCGCACAGGCACACGGGCACACAGTCACACAGTCAGGAGACACAGTGTGTATTCTAGTGAGTGCGGTCGTGTTTTTAAATCGTTCCGTATAATTCAGTGGAAAACGTCGAAAGTTAGCCTGGAAAATAGGCAAAGAGTAGTTAGCGCGAGCCATAGTAGTGCTGCTTTACTTACCTGCGCGGAACGCATGTCCGCAAGCAGAGAAGCGGCCACCTGGCCAATAGTACTGGCCGAAATCCCAGTGGGACGCCGTCGAGCCCTAGGCCGAAGGGGGGGAAAGGATCAGCAGGTAAGTGCCTGTTTTCCTATTCTTCTTCGCTGTGATTCTCGGCGCCACTTGTTGGTTGCTGCCTTCTTTTTGTTTTTGGGCAAAATTGGCCAAGCACACCGCAAGTGGTGTTGGATAACGACGGAAGAACAGCTGACTGGAGGCACGGAGCTAAGTGCTGGAAAACGACAGCGTCTGGCCAATAGAGGGCGCGGCCACAGCAACCTGAGTTGCCAGATCAACGGCCAGATCGGAGATGAGCGATCAGCGGGAACAAGCTGCGGCTTGCAGCACTCCGCTGACAAGCTCATTCGCCTGGGATGAGGAGAATCCCTTTCGCCGGAAAAATGCTCTGGCGCGATCGCCAAACCAGCCGGCGGAAGCAGTGGAGGAGCGCGCAAGATCCTCTCCTCCAACGCTGCAGCGCCACAAGAGTATCAAGCAGACCCGAAGGAGAGGGCCATGGCGCATTTGGCGAGCTTGGGCCAAAAGGCCAGAGAGTTGAGGAAGCTGATGGTGCTCCCAAAGAGGTCCATCACGAACCCAATGAGGGATCTGGTGGATGAGATCGAATATCTGCAGCGAGAGTTGGAATCGTGCTGGCAGGCGATCTCTGCGGAGCAGGCTGTAGCCAAGGTTACACAGCCGGAAGTGACGGAGAGGGCGGGAAAGAGGGCACGGCCAGAGCCCAGGAACACCACCCACCCGTCCCCGTCCCCGTCCCCAAGGCCGAAGAAGCCAAAACATGGACCCAAAAAGTAAAAAAAAACGGAGAAGAAGCCGCAGGAAGGCCAAATGAGGGACGCCGTAGCTCGCAAGGGACCGGAGGACGACCCAAAGGATCGAGAGGTGGGGTGGGTGAAGGTCTTAGCTAGGCAAAGGCCAAAGCCAAAGCAGCAGCAACGACCAAGACCGCCACGCAGCGATGCAATAGTCATCGCCGCCACCAGCACTGTCTTATATGCAGACATTCTAAGGAAGGTCAAGACAGAGCCAAGTCTTAAAAAGCTAGGGCAATCGGTGCAAGGGGTGCGACGCACAGCAAAAGGAGAGCTGTTGCTGATGCTGGAAAAATCGGCGGACCCGAGAACCCACGAGATGCAGGCAGCAGTCAAGGAAGCGCTAGGAAGCACGGTTGAAGTAAGGAGTCTTACCGAAACTGTCATCTTGGAGGTAATGGACATAGACGAAGTGTCCACACAAGAGGAAGTCCTAGCGGAACTCAAAGCGCAGGCAGGGGTGGAAATCTGCGAGGCCGCAGCCATCTCCATCAGACCAGCCTATAGGAGCACGCAGACCCTGACTCTGAAAGTTCCACCGGCTATAGCAAAGCCCCTCCTGGAGAAAGGAAGAATTCGCCTGGGGTGGGGGTATTGCAGAATACGACCCAAGTCAACTCCCCGAAGATGCTACAAGTGCATGGAGTTTGGCCACATCGCGCCTAATTGTAAGAGCAGCCAAGACTTCACGAAGTGCTGCTACAATTGCGCAGGAGCCGACCACCAGGCCAAAGATTGCAAAGACGAACCAAGTTGCATTCTTTGCAAGCGCCACCGGGTGAAGGACCCGAAGCACCAAACGACGAGTTTGAGGTGCCCGCAGTACCAAAAGGCGATGCAGCAAATGAAGGATAGATGAAAATCATCCAACTAAACCTCAATCACTGCGAGATGGCACAGCAGCTGCTGGACCAGACCATAAGGGAGCACCGTATTGATGTAGCAGTCATAAGCGAGCAATACCGGAATCGCAACTCGGGAGAGTGGATTGCTGACTCGAGCAAGAAGGCAGCGATATGGAGCTGTGCGAGTCCCACACAGCAACTACTGCAAACATACGTCGGAGACGGATTCGCCAGAGCCCGGATAAATGGAGTGCACATATATAGCTGCTACCTGCCCCCGAGCCTCAGCCTACAGCAGGCGACGCAGGCACTGGAAAGGATTGCTGAAGATGCGCGGGAGAAACACCCTACGCTCATAGCCGGCGATTTCAACGCTTGGGCGACGGAGTGGGGATGCCCGAGAACGAACGCAAAGGGACAGGCGCTCTTAGAATGCTTTGCGACGTTGGATGCCGTACTGCTGAACACAGGCACACAGCAGACGTTCGGCAGAGCTGGAACGGGGTCTATAATAGACCTTACGTTCGTGAGCAGCAGCCTCAGCCGCAGGACAACGTGGGAATTTAGTGGCTTATACACCGGGAGTGACCACCAAGTCCTCATATGTGAAATCCAGGAAGCGGGCGTTCATCGGCAAGCAGATCGGTTATAAGACCGAAACGCTAGAGCCGGATATGGTCCGGGCCATGTTTGAGGACTACGAGACCAACGGTACGGCTGAAGAGAGAGCAAGCCAACTGGCTATACATACGCTGGAAGCATGTGATGCCTCCATGCTAAGGAAAAGAAGAAGCCTGAACAACCGCAGGCCAACGTATTGGTGGAACAATGCAATAGGTAGCGCCAGGCAGGAGTGCCAGCGGAAAAGACGACTATACCAGCGTTCAAAAGGTTCCCCGGAATTCGATAGGCTCCAAGGAGAATATAAGGAAATCAGACGCTGCTTGAAGAGGCAGATCAAGGATGCCAAGCGCAAATGCTCCGAAAAGCTCTGCGATGACGCAGATGCGAACCCTTGGGGCTACGCATACAGGCTGGTAATGAAGAGACTGCTAGTGTTCAGTCCCCCGCCGCCAATGTGTGCAGATCTGCTGGTTAACATAGTAGAAACCCTATTTCCAGAGAAAGTGGCAGCCCAGAGGGTGATGGATAGAATACCGCCACCTGAAATAGAAACCAACACGGGAGCAGAAGTCCTCGAAGCTCTACAACGGATCAAGAACGGCAAAGCACCAGGACCTGATGGGGTCCCAAATGCCGTTCTCCGCACGGCTATTGAGACCAATCCACAAATGTACGTGGATTTATTGAATGCGTGCATGTCCGAAGGGACCTTCCCCAGACCATGGAAGCGACAGCGGCTAGTCCTCTTACCCCAGGGGAACAAGCCGACCGAGGAGCCATCATCCTATAGACCACTCTGCATGCTCGACACAGTGGGTAAGATCCTCGAGCGCATAATCCACACCAGGCTGGAGAAGGCAGTAACGCGTCAGCTCTCACCGAGACAGCACGGGTTTCGCAAAGGCAGGTCCACGGTGGACGCAATCGGCGAGGTATGTGAGATAGCAAAGCGAGCTATCGATGGCACCCGATGGATGTACGGGACCAAAGAGTATTGCATAGTGGCAACACTCGATGTCCAAAATGCATTCAACTCTGCCAATTGGGATCACATACTAGAAGAATTGAGAAACTTTCAAGTACCGCCGTATCTGTAGAATATCATCGCGGACTACCTAAGAGACTACTATTAGTAAACCTCCCATCCTTAGTTAACCGTAGAAAAATGCTTGGTGTGATATTTATGCACAACTTGATCAGGGGTGACATAGACAGCCCTGATCTGTTGAGCCGCATAAACTTCACGATTCCTATTAGACTGACTAGAAATTTTATACCGTTGTTCCTTCCACTTTGTAGATCGAATTATTCCTTGCATGAACCGTTTAGGGTCTTATGCTCGGATTATAATTCCCTCTACCATATTATATCCACCACTAATTCTCTTCCTCTTATTAAATTATTAATCCTTACACACCTTTCTATTAATTAGTAACTGTAGTGGTATTTGTACTTTGATTGCATGCTTAGTTTCTTAGTAAGTTTAGTACTAATTTTCCTCGAATGTTAGTCTAATAGCTATCTTTCTTGCATGTTCGCGTTTGGTTCGGCTACGCACCGCGCGTCATGCGGCAGCGCCCCTCGGTCGGTTGGGCGGGAGGAGGGCTGCGTTTTGCCTGGGATCCGCGCGTAACAGCCTTCTGCTGGTGTCACACGGGCCACTTGACGGTGCAGTAACTGCATCGCCTCTTGAAAGATGCAGTCATTGCATGTCAACGTCCACAAGACCGAGTGCTCATATATGAGACGGATAAGGGGACACGTGAGCACCAAATCACTGGAGGAGTTCCCCAAGGATCGGTCCTCGGCCCGCTGCTGTGGAACATCATGTATGATGGAATCCTCAAGATGGATATGCCAATGGGCGCCACGGTGATAGGCTTTGCCGACGACATAGCAATAGTCGTAGTGGCAAAACAGAAAGAAGCGGCGGAAGAAATCTGCAACGACGCGGTAGAGAGAGCCAGAACATGGCTATCAGGGAGGGATCTCTCATTAGCCACCCACAAAACGGAGGCGGTGCTCATAAGCAGCAGGAAAGTAGTGGAGACGGCCACGATCCGAGTAGGAGACTGCACTATTAGCTCCAGTCCAAGCCTGAAGTACCTGGGGGTCATTATTTTCCACAGACTCAGCTTCAAGCATCACATGGCGTATGCAAGCAGCAAAGCAGGAAAGACGGCAGTGGCCCTATCCCGCATCATGGCCAACACCGGAGGCCCGAAACAGCCAAGGCGAAAGCTACTAGCGAGCGTAGTTGGCTCAACGCTAATGTACTCTGCACCAATATGGGTTGATGCAATGAAGCATAAAACATATGCCCGAGAATGCAACGCAGTCCAGAGGCTGTGTGCCCTGAGGGTGTGTTGCGCATTCAGAACGGTATCCCAAGACGCCGCACTTGTGGTAGCAGGAATGATTCCCATCCATCTGCTGGCAAGAGAAGCCGCAAGAATCAGGGCACAGCGAACCCTGGGGACTACGGACCAGGACACCAGAGGTGCCTTAAGGCAGCGCACAATCCTACAATGGCAAGATTCGTGGGATAACAGCAGCAAAGGGCGATGGACCCATAGGCTAATCCCAGACCTGAAGAGTTGGCTGAACCGTAGCCATGGACAAGTGGAGTATCACCTGACACAACTGCTGACACGGTTGCTTTAAAGCCTACCTGCATAGGTTTAAGCACGAGGACGACCCCTTCTGCGTGGTCTGCGCAGGGGTCATCGAAGACGCAGAGCACTGCTTCTTCGAATTTTTAAAATTTCGGCAAGATCGAGAGGATCTAAGCAACAAGCTTGGAAGAATGCCAGCGGTGACAAACCTGGCAGAATGCCTGCTGGAGTCGGAAGGAAACTGGGCCGCGATTAGATTCATGGCCGTAACTATGGCAACCAAACTGCGTCGCGAAGAAAGAGCACGCAATGCAAGGAGATAAAGGATAAAGGAGATTATTAAGAGAAGAGCCCTACGGGCATCTCCCCCCGGCGAAGTAATATCTGGCGACAGTACCGCCGGGATCCGGGATAGGTGTGGTTGGTTTTAGAGCGGTTAGAGTCCCTCACTTCGGCTTCGGCTGAGTCGGCATGAAGCTTTCTTGTAGTCACACAACAACAAAAAAAAAAAAAAAAAAAAAAAAAAACGAGGGGGAAAGTTGAGAATTGCTGCAGACACCGCAACTCTTCGGTTATACCCGATACTAAGTCAGTATGGCTCTCCTCCGGCAGACGCCGCTAATATTAAACGACACGACAAAGAGTGCGTGCGAGAGAGACAGAAAATCAGTCTGAGCGTGATGTCGGGGGCTGCGTAGCCAGTGCAAATTGATTTGTTCCTTTTGGCTATAAAAATGATCTGATCTAATCCAGATTCAGCAATCTGATAGATATGCTCATTATCTATGATTCTGCGTTTTTAGTTTTCTCGAATGTGCAATATTGTGGATGCAACAGATTTTCGTTCTTCGTGTGGGCGGAAGGGGGTGGGGCGAAATTCTGAGATATACGTTTTATAGTGAGATCTAACAGAAGTGCGGATACCAAATTTGGTTACTCTAGCCTTAATAGTCTCTGAGATTTGTGGATGCCCCAGATTTTCGTCCTTTGCGGGGGCGGAAGGGGGTGTGGCGAAATTTTGACACGAAACGGTCAAGGTCCGATATCACAGGAGTGTGGTTACCAAATTTGGCTGCTCTGGCTCTTATAGGTTCTGAGATCCTTGAACTCATATTTTGCAATTGGCAAAACCGACCATGAAACCTGTGTGTTAGAGAGAGACAGAGCGAGAAAGAATGAAATTGTTTTCTTGATTCTGGCTATAATAATTATACGATCTGGTTCAGATTTTGCACTCTAGAAGATATAGTCATCCTCTACGTTTTTGGTTTTATCGTATCTTTTAAAATGGGGATGCCACAGATTTTCGTCCTTTGTGGGGGCGGAAGTGGGCGGGGCGAAGTTTTGAAATATTTTTGTAGCAGTGACATATCACAGAAGTCTGGATCCAAAACATCGTTGCTCTAGCTCTTATAGTCTTTGAGCACTAGGCGCTGAAGGGGACGGACGGACGGGCGGACGGACGGACGGACGGACGGACAGACGGACAGACAGACAGGGCTCAATCGACTCGGCTATTGATGCTGATCAAGAATATATATACTTTATGGGGTCGGAAACGATTCCTTCTGGACGTTACACACATCCACTTTTACCACAAATCTAATATACCCCAATACTCATTTTGAGTATCGGGTATAAAAACAGTCACACAGTCACACAGGCACACGGGCACAGGTGGACGAGACAACCGAGCATCAATGGAGAAGCATTGCCCTGCGAATGTCTTGTTTGTGTTATTTATGAGCGCGAAGGGCTACGACGCCACTGAAAAATATGCAAAGCAGCGGCAGCTTTTTTACATACGTTTATGTGGAAGCGAAGCCAACTTGGCGAGGGGCAATTAAACATGAACTTCGCTTTTTACTTTCTGGGATTACGACATTCCCATCCCGGACTGGGCAGCGGAGCACAGAGCAGCGCGTACAAATGCGCGCATACGAGTATGTGATTCGGATTTCGGTAATGAAAAACCGGAAAATAACGGTAACTGTGCCAAACAACCCAGCTCGTATAGGCCCCACCGATCAGCCGCAGATCAGGCTGGCTAATCAAGCAACAACTACGACTGCAATATTTTACGCGTTATCGCTGAGGACGGGATTTTAATTTTTTGATTGTAGGGCTGATGCGGATCGGTCGAGCACGCTGGATCTGTTAGGGTCGGATGTCGGGGAGCTGGGGCAGCTTGTCAAGCGCAAGCTCATACTAAATTTATTGTTGTTTTTGCGTGGTTGCCAAAACCCAAATCAATGTCCATTATGCAATAGATAACTGGATAAATTGAAAGCGAATGAATGAGTGCCCCAGGTTAGAGAGTGGTCCAGCGCACGACCGTTGCTTGGGTGGGATTGGGGCTTACCTGGATCTTGGGCAGTTGCTGCGTGTAGTATCCGTTTTGACATTGACCCTGACGCACACATTGCTGGCCTGAGGCGCACTTCAGGAACTCCTTTGGCGGCAGGTATGTGGGGCCCTGGAAGGGCGAGGATTGGCGGCTGATGATGGCGTGATTCAGGAAGACGTTCGATGCGGCGTTCACGGAGAAGTGGGACTCCTGGTGCTCCTTAACGCCGTTCTTGTACTGCCTGTTGAGAAACATGTTGCCCTGGTAGTCGGCACGGGCCAGAGCCAGCGCCAGCATCGCCATGGAAAGGACGACTGCGAACTGTTCTCGAAATCGGAACATGGCTTTTGCTTTCACTTTGCTCTGTGTTGCTACGAAAAACCTGCGGAGAAGACAATATTTCGATTAACAGCGGCCAATAAGCTGCATTTGTATGTACCTAAGTATAAAGGCTAAGAGTCGGACAAGAAGGTGCCAGTGACAATCAAGAATATACAGAGTGACTCGCGTAATCGATTGAGCAGTGTTTCGTCATCGTCAAGATGCAAACAGCGTCATGACAACATTTCGCGACGGGATCGTGAAAGCCCCATACAAGTCGAAAAGCTGGATATGCGAAGCCACCCGAGTATTTGTCAGCTATGGAGTGGACGTTGACATGCAATGACTGCATCTTTCAAGAGGCGATGCAGTTACTGCACCGTCAAGTGGCCCGTGTGACACCAGCAGAAGGCTGTTACGCGCGGATCCCAGGCAAAACGCAGCCCTCCTCCCGCCCAACCGACCGAGGGTCGCTGCCGCATGACGCGCGGTGCGTAGCCGAACCAAACGCGAACATGCAAGAAAGATAGATATTAGACTAACATTCGAGGAAAATTAGTACTAAACTTACTAAGAAACTAAGCATGCAATCAAAGTACAAATACCACTACAGTTACTAATTAATAGAAAGGTGTGTAAGGATTAATAATTTAATAAGAGGAAGAGAATTAGTGGTAATATGGTAGAGGGAATTATAATCCGAGCATAAGACCCTAAACGGTTCATGCAAGGAATAATTCGATCTACAAAGTGGAAGGAACAACGGTATAAAATTTCTAGTCAGTCTAATAGGAATCGTGAAGTTTATGCGGCTCAACAGATCAGGGCTGTCTATGTCACCCCTGATCAAGTTGTGCATAAATATCACACCAAGCATTTTTCTACGGTTAACTAAGGATGGGAGGTTTACTAATAGTAGTCTACTAGAGTAAGATGGGAGTCTTACACCCGCATCCCAGTTAAGGCCCCGCAGAGCAAAGAGTAAAAAGTTTTTCTGTACTGATTCTATACGGTCCTGGTGTACTTTGTACTGAGGGCACCATACACAGGAGCCGTATTCTAAGATCGGACGAACAAGCGAGGTATAGAGAGTCTTTGTTATATAGGGGTCGTCAAATTCCTTTGACCACCTCTTTATAAACCCAAGCACGACCATGGCCTTATTTACCATGGTAGAAATGTGTTCGGAAAACTTTAACTTGGGGTCTAACATAACACCCAGATCATCCACCAGGGTAATTCTCTCAAGAGATGGAGATGGATGATATTATGGAGGATATTCCATAGATGATGGGGCAGACAGTCGAGCCCGAGATCGCGATATCGATGGCAAATGGCACTTGCTGCTCCGCCAACACTGAAGACGAAGTAGCTTGTCCAAAGGAGGAGCTTAAGTTAACTCAAGACAACTCGTACTGGCGCGGTTGGGTGTGAGATTACCGGTCCCTCCTCCTTCCTCCCTCCACCCAGCTCCCAGCTATCCGCTACCCGCTCCCCACCGGTTCTCAGACATCTAAACACTTTTGCAAAATGTATGCATCATAGTACTACACATGCGTGTGTGTAGACACGAGTACGTGAGCTTCTTAGTCGGATAAACGACTTCTCTGGTGGCCCCGCTACTGCTGTCTGCTGTCTGCTCTGAAGATCTGAAGAAGCGTACGTTACGCAAAGGGGCGGCAGTCGTTTGGTGTTTAGAGCGTCAATTTCATAATTGACGATATTTTATTATATGTATAGCATGAGCCCCCTCCCATACGGAAAGACTGGCAGTACTGGCAGAGTTGTGATGACTGAATTTGAGTTGGTTAGCCGAGGAGCTTTGCTGGTGGTTTCCCACAATCAGATCCGGATAAGCATGATTTGCCAAAATCTATTCTGAGTCAGGCCGAGTTAAATCAATGTCTCAGGTATCTTGGCTCATAAATCGTCAGCCTGATTGTTTTAGCCAGCAAGAGCTGGTGAAATTTGCATGTGACCATAAACAAAATCTCAACAAGAACTAAGCCGAGCTTGTGTCCAATCGCTAAATCGATCTCTGAGCCAAATTGCGGGATGCGTTCGGCGTGCGTCAAACCTAAAAATAGTTGGATATGAACTAATTAAATTGCTGGTTTTTACCAAAAAAAATTTGCATAAAATATTTTCAGAGTTTCTTTGAGTCATTTGATTGACCAGACTATTAACTTTTGCCTTGGACTTAGAAATTCTGCGAATTTCTACTTTCTATTTCATGAGCTTAGAATTTATTGAGTTGCGTATAATATTTTTTCCTCATATACATATAAATATACATATATGTACATACATATGCGCAGTCAAAAATCTACCCGCGGCTACCACAAACGATTCATGGACACACTTTCAGCGGGAATTGATGGACGTCCAGACCGAGGGGAAAAACAAAAGACTCGAAAAGCGACAAACTTTCTTGAGGCTCCAATCGGGGCCTGTTAACTTATTGAATCTCAAATCGTCATTGGCAAATAGCTTAGACCTTCTAATCCCATGTTCGTAAAACTCTTCTTCCTTCTTCAAGAACTCGTTCGACGCATCTAGGTTTTATAGGTACTATACATACATATGTACATATATGCACATATGTACATACATACATATGTAGGCAAATTGTCTTTTGTTTTGTGCTGGTACGATTAGTAATTAAATGCCCATGCCATTGCTGTGTATAAGTTACAGCATCTGTGGTGTCTACTGCCGCTGTTCTGTGGCCGCTTTTCACATAAATTAAAACTGCAGATTTTTGCGCTGCTGTATTTTGCAACAGTGCAACAAAACACAAAACAATCAACTGCAAAGTTCAGATCGCATCTCCAACAAATAAATTTCCAGCACTCCAACCAACGGTCGAAATGGTTGCATGAGACAGACAAGAAACTGCGGAATGGGGAGAGGGTAGAGGGGTGGACAGACAAGGGTGGACATGCAGACAGGCAGAGGCAGGGCAGGGACGGGACTAGGCATCCGCAGAGAAGCGACAACTGCAACTGAATCAATGAAACTATCCATCAATCAATTAACTGCAGATGAATTTAATTTCTAGCCACAAAAGGCTGCTGCAGCACAATTTATACTCGTACTTATAGTAGCGGTATAAATTGCAGCATCTGTGGCTGATCCTATATCGAGGTCAGGGCACACTAGGGATTCGCTATTCTCGGACGTCCTTTGGATTTTCAATTCACCACCAATTGGCCAGTCACTTTTTCCGTTCGTTAAGAGTCTGCGGCTGTGGCTGAGCAGCTTTCATTGAACTTGGGTCTGAGCACTTTTTGCATATGGCACACCGATAACTTTACTAAATCTATTGACGCCGTCGCTTACACTGAAAAAATCCAGACACCTCTCGACTCGAGCGCGCGTACGATCAGCTTGAAAATAATTGTGAATATTTTACCAAGATCGTCTGTTTTATATGTACCAAGCAGGCGCTGCTTGTGTTGCCGCCGCTCCGCTGCCGCTGCCGCAGCCTCAGCCGTTCGCAGCCGCCTCAAGCAGCGCAGAAGAGGTACGAGTAAACGATACGCTTGCAGCTCAGCCAGCAGATGAGTCAACTCCAACGCCAACGCTGAAGCTGACGCCAACGCCAACAGCGAAGCTCACTCTCATGCTTACTTTCGTTTTGTTGTCTCTGAGAGTAAGCTCCAAAAGTTGGATCTCGGCGCGGTCGTGCTCTTGCTTTGCCCCTGGAAGCCGCAGCAGCGTGTTGAGAGTTGGCATCTCTTTGCTTACTGTATTTCACTATGCGCATTCCCAGCAGCTTTCCGCTTGGCCAGAGACTTAATTTGTTTTCGCCTGCTTTTGGCTTTGCCATTTCAGTGGGCTTTACATTTTTATTAGTAGTATTTTTGGCTCTCTCGATTTATGGTGTCCGCAGAACACTTTTTGTGGCATTAAAGTATTATTATATTTCGAGTCTCGTAGTAAATTAAAGGCACTATAATGAAATGGCGGAAAAACCAATCCGGGTAGTTCTAGGCACTGGCCATCGTCAACAAATTGCCTTGCTGGGATGCTGCTGAATCATATACTAAACGAGGGGGAACGTTGTGAGTTGCTGCGGACACCGCAACTCTACAGTTATACCCGATACTTAGTCAGAATGGCTCTCCTCCGGCAGACGCCGCTAATATTGAACGACACGACAAAGAGTGCGTGCGAGAGAGACAGAAAATCAGTCTGAGCGTGACGTCGGGCGCTGCGTAACCACTGCAAATTGATTTCTTGCTTTTGGCTACAAAAATGATCTGATCTGATCCAGATTCAGCAATCTGATAGATATGGTCGTTATCTATGATTCTGCGTTTTTAGTTTTCTCGAATCTGCAATATTGTGGATGAAACAGATTTTCGTCCTTTGTGGGGGCGGAAGGGAAGGGGCGAAATTCTGAGATATAAGTTTAATAGTGAGATCTAAGAAAAGTGCGGATACCAAATTTGGTTACTCTAGCCTTAATAGTCTCTGAGATTTGTGAATATCCCCAGATTTTCGTCCTTTGCGTGGGCGGAAGGGGGTGAGACGAAATTTGGACACGAAACGGTCAAGGTCCGATATCACAGGAGTGTGGATACCAAATTTGGTTGCTCTGGCTCTTATAGGTTCTGAGATCCTTGAACTCATATTTTGCAATTGGCAAAACCGACTATGAAACCTGTGTGTTAGAGAGAGACAGAGCGAGAAAGAATGAAATTGTTTTCTTGATTCTGGCTATAATCATTATACGATCTGGTTCAGATTTTGCACTCTAGAAGATATAGTCATCCTCTATGATTCTGCGTTTTTGGTTTTATCTTATCTTTAAATATGTGGATGCCAAAGATTTTCGTCCTTTGTGGGGCGGAAGTGGGCGGGGCGAAGTTTTGAAATATTTTTGTAGCAGTGACATATCACAGAAGTCTGGATCCAAAACATCGTTGCTCTAGCTCTTATAGTCTTTGAGCACTAGGCGCTGAAGGGGACGGACAGACGGACGGACGGACGGACGGACAGACGGCCAGACGGACAGACAGACAGGGCTCAATCGACTCGGCTATTGATGCTGATCAAGAATATATATACTTTATGGGGTCGGAAACGATTCCATCTGGACGTTACACACATCCACTTTTACCACAAATCTAATATACCCCAATACTCATTTTGAGTATCGGGTATAAAATGCGACATCTGTCAAGGGTAAACTCTCATACGAAATTAGGCCCGAACACAGAACACATATTTATATATCTATTTGTCTGGCTTGGGCTGGGCTGAAAAGTCTTGGACGCTATCAATAATACCTTGGTGTGGAGAAATTGGATCCGAATCAGAGCGCTAAGAAATCCGAATCCGTTCCACTAAAACAATGTTCATGGTCGCTTTTCCACAAATCTCAGAGACTATTAAGGCTAGAGCAACCACATTTGGTATCCTCACTCCTGTTAGATCTCACTATAAAACGTTTATCTCAAAATTTCGCCCCACCCCCTTCCGCCCCCACAAAGGACGAAAATCTGTTGCATCCACAATATTGCAGATTCGAGAAAACTAAAAACGCAGAATCATGGAGAATGACCATATCTATCAGGTTGCTGAATCTGGATCAGATCGGATCATTTGTATAGCCAAAAGCAAGAAATCAATTTGCAGTGGCTACGCAGCGCCCGACGTCACGCTCAGACTGATTTTCTGTATCTCTCGCACGCACTCTTTGTCGTGTCGTTTAATATTCGCGGCGTCTGCCGGAGGAGAGCCACACTGACTAAGTATCGGGTATAAATGTAGAGTTGCGGTGTCCGCAGCAACTCACAACGTTCCCCCTCGTTATACCCGATACTCAAAATGAGTATTGGGGTATATTAGATTTGTGGTAAAAGTGGATGTGTGTAACGTCCAGAAGGAATCGTTTCCGACCGCATAAAGTATATATATTCTTGATCAGCATCAATAGCCGAGTCGATTGAGCCATGTCTGTCTGTCCGTCTGTCCGTCCGTCCGTCTGTCCGTCCCTATTAGCGCCTAGTGCTCAAAGACTATAAGAGCTAGAGCAACGATGTTTTGGATCCAGACTTCTGTGATATGTCACTGCTACAAAAATATTTCAAAACTTCGCCCCGCCCACTTCCGCCCCCACAAAGGACGAAAATCTGTGGCATCCACATTTTTAAAGATACGAGAAAACCTAAAACGCAGAATCGTAGAGAATGACCATATCTTTTAGACTGCAGAATTTGAATAGGTTAGGTGTATGAACCGTCGCGGGAGTGTTTAGGTGGTTTTAAAGTCCCCGAGAATCGAGGTGGCCAGCAGTTCCTGTGGCGTCCTTTTGGAGGCATCTTCCAGTGGGGCGCCCAGGGATCTCCTCCTTGCCCTTGAGAGAGCCGGACAGTAGCAGATGAGATGTTCCAGGGTTTCGATAGCCCCAGGTTCATCACATTTCCTACAACTGTCTCTGTTGGTGATGCCTAGCTTAGCTGCATGTGCAGCAGCCAGACAGTGACCTGTAAGTATTCCCACTAGCAATCTACAGTATTTTCGTGGTAGGTGCAGTAGGTAGTGGCTAAGTTTCTTGTTGCGTTCCTTGCACATTATCTTCGAGGTTTTGCAGGTGGTGGTACTGTTCCACCTGTTATCAGTCTGTGTTCTAGCCTGCTTCTCTAGATCGCATTGCAGCGTTCTAAGGGAGACAGGCACGTTCTCGGTTCTCCTATTCTCCAGCCCGACGCCTTCCTTAGCTAGTACCCCCGCCGCTTCGTTTCCTTCGATGCCCTGGTGGCTGGAAACCCAATAGATCCGCACTGTCTTTGTCGTGCTTAGGATGGCTAATGCCTCCCTGCTCGCCAAGACACTTCTGGAACTGACCGCGGACGACTGCATGGATCTTATCGCCGCTTGGCTGTCGACGAATAGGTTGACCGCATCGTGTGCTCGTTCTGTGAGGAGAGCGACCTCCGCTGCCTTCCCGATGGCAAAAACTTCTGCCTGGAATATGCTGCAATGGTCCGGTAGCTTATACGACAGCCTTATCTCAGGGTCTGTACAGTATAGGCCCGCTCCTACTCCTCCGTCCATCTTGGAGCCGTCTGTGTATATATTGAGGTGCTCAGTTTGGTCCCTTCCAATTTTCCAGTCTTCAGGTCCCAAAGATGTGGTTGTTTTGACGTCAAGGCAAGTTTGGGGGGTCATGTAATCAGTTGATCTGGTCATTTCCCTGCCGATTGAACTATGCCCGTATCCTTGTGGCGATAGATTGCCTGATGCTATGAGGCGTTGTGCTGCCTTTCCCGCAATCAGGCGAGCGTGAATGTCCAGGGGGTCGATTCCGAGTACAGTTTCGAATGCTTTTGTTGGGGTTGACCTCAGCGCCCCTGTAATACAGAGCAGAGCCTGTCGCTGAGTCTTTTCCATAAGCTTATGGTATGTCTTCTTTTCAGTAGCCTGCCACCACACTAAGGCTCCATACAGCAGAGTTGGTCGCACCACCGAGATGGAGATCCAGTGCATTAGAGCAGGTGACAGGCCCCATGTGCTGCTGAGCATCTTCTTGGATGCATAAAGCGCAATGGTAGCCTTCTTCACCCTTTCCACTACATTGGGCCTCCATGCCGGCTTGCTGTCCAGTATTGTGCCTAGGTATTTCACCTGTGATTTTGGAGTCAGCCTAGTTTGGTCAATTTTCGGGGGGGTCCATATCGGTACCTTGTACCTCTTGGTAAAGAGGATGAGGTCCGTCTTGTCCGCGTTGATACTGAGTCCTACCTCTTCCGCCCACTCACGTATCTCCCTGAGTGTACGTTCCATTATGGAGCTGAGGGTCGATGGACATACACCCGTAATAAGTATGCTTATGTCATCTGCATAGGCTGTTATTTTTGGGGCCTTCCTTTCAAATCTCTTAATGAGGTCGTCGACCACCAAATTCCACAGTAGTGGCGATAGGACTCCACCTTGAGGTGTGCCTCTGTGTGCCCCCTTTACCATGGAAGCGGTGCCCCACTCCGATAGCACCCGTCTACAACTTAGGAGGTTTTTGATCCAGACGTTGATTGCAGGGTGTATGTTATTCGCTTCTAGGCGACTTGTTATTGCGGTTGTGGCCACGTTGTTGAATTCTCCTGAGATGTCCACAAATGCTCCCAAAGCAAACTTTTTGTTGTGAAGGGCGCTCTTGATGGTGGCTACTAGCGAGTGTAGTGCCATCTCCACTGATTTCCCCTTGGTGTAGGCGTGTTGGTTTATTGACATCAGTCCCCCTACCTCATTCCTGATGTGTAAATCCAACAGCTTTTCTAGTGTTTTTAGTAGAAAGGAGGTAAGGCTTATCGGTCTGTAATCCTTGGGACTCACGTGGCTGCACTTTCCTGTCTTAGGGAGGAAGACAACCCTCGAGGTTCTCCATTGGATGGGGATATAGCCTGTACTTAGGCATGCTGAGTATATTGCGAAGAGCCATGGGGTAATAACCTCTTTGGTCAACTGCATCATGGCTGGGAATATCCCGTCCAGTCCTGGTGCTTTTATGGCCGCGAAGGAGTCTATGGCCCAGTGGATTCTCTTAGTGGTTAACAGACCTATTGGGGGGTGCTGTTCCTCAGTTCCTAGGTCCTGATGCTCCTTGGCGTCAGTGACCTCGGTGCATCCAGGGAAGTGCGCCTCCATTAGTGCTGTTAGGGCTTCTTTACTGCCCTCTGTCCGCTGTCCGTTGTCTAGTTTTAGTTGGCTCTGTACTGTGGGCTGCTTTGAGAGCAGCTTCCGGAGCCTAGCGGTTTCGGCCACTTTCTCAATGTTGGAGCAGAAGTTTCTCCACGAGTTCCTTTGTGCCTCCTAAGTAGGATTTTATATTCCTCATTGCCAATCTCTTCGTTCGCTTGTTTGGCGATCTTGAAGAATTCCTTGAGGTTGTTCCTTTGGAGAGAGCGATCTCGGTTCCACCAGAGTGGCTTGGACCTCCTCCTCGTTCTCGAGGGTTTGCACGATGCATGGTAGGCGTTCAGTAACTCGTTGGATAGGGTCTTTAGGGACTTCTCTATATCCTCCGCGGATTTCACTGAGCCCGGATTCGCGAGCTTCGAAGTAACAGTCTTTTTAAACTTTACCCAGTTTGTGTTTCGGGGGTTTCTATAGACTGTTATCTTCGAAGAGTGTTTGAATTCGCACTTGAACTGAATGTACTTATGGTCTGAGAAGGATGGTCTTTCGAGGACTCTCCAGTCAGATACCAAGGTACTCTTTCCCGTGACAAGAGTTAGGTCTAGCACGTTTGACGAGGTGGGACCCACGAAGGTGTGTTCCTCCCCCACGTTTGCTACATCTAAGTTAGTGGATAAGATAAAGTCTAGGAGTGACTCACCTCTATCGTTGGTGTCAGGGCTTCCCCACACATTGTGATGGGCGTTGGCGTCTGCACCGATGAGGAGTTGGAGATTTTTGGAGCCGGCTTCTGTCACCAGACTCCTAAGTTCTTCCGGCGGGGCGGGACTGTCGTGTGCCATGTAGCAGGAAGCTGCCATTAGGCGCTTTTCCTCGCTCTCCAGCATCACCACCGTCAGGTCATCCGTGCTGTAATGAGACATAAGATGAGCATGGATTCCCTTCCGTACGAGTACGGCGGTTCTGTTCCTGCTTACCGATATTGAGTAGAGAAGGCTGTAATTTGAGGACTTTAGTCTGTAATGTCTCCTCTTCCAGGCTGAGGTAAGCTCAGTCCTGTCCAGGGGTCTTCCTACAAGAAATTTGTAGTTCGCAGGAACTCCGAAAGGGGGGTCGGCTCGTCTTACTGGGCGGACGTGAGGGTCGAGAAGAAAGGCGCGGAGCGAGGCACACCCGCGTGGGTCGAGAGAGAGGCGGACGCAGGGCGAGGCACACCTGCGTGGGTCGGGAAAGAGGAGTCACAGGGCGAGTCACACCTGTGGGGTCGAGAGAGGGGCGCAGGGCGTGTCACACCTGCGTGAGGGGGGGGGGTTTCGAGGATTGATCGGGGGTTAGTGGAGGTGAGTGTGGCTCGCTGGCGAGTAGTTGTTGGTAAGTGTGACCGGGGAGGGGTTTGGATCCCCAAAAATTACTTACACGGGGTTGGTTCTCGTTACAATAATGATTTATTTGCTTGCTAGTTACACAGGTAATTTGTTACATTGAATATTTTTTTTTTTTGTTTCGTCACGTTCCCGGAAGGATTCTTAACTAGTTGTCACGCGGGACAACGTCTATACTCGGCCCGGGTCTCCGCGTAAGTGAAGTCTGCTCGGCGCTTGCGCGCTCGGGAAAACTTCGCTGCCGCCGATCTCTAACTTATCAGTATCTACGTGTCTTCGTCTTCGTCGGCTTCGGATTGGCTGCCGCTTCGCGGAGCGTCCCGAAGCCGCGAAGGGAAGGGCGGGGGTTCTTATCGGCTAGTCTGTGCTTCGGGAGCTTAAGTTTAGAGGTGGGGGTAATGTGTTGGCCCGGTGGGGAGTTGTCACCGGCTAACGGCTCGTGTCTCGGGAGCTTATGGCTAAACGCGGGGTAATGTGTTGTTGTGGGGGGCGTTCTTACCGGCTAATTGTCAGTGCTTCGGGAGCTTTTTGTTAGAGGTGGGGGCAATGTGTTGGTACGAGAATGTGGGATTGGCTGTCGTGAAACGGTAGGCGAAACGATATGGGGAATGAGTTTCTTTATTGGTGGTACATTTATTGTATGCATTCTCTGTTCTTAAGGCTAAGTAACGATATATTTAAGGGAAACTGGAGATATAAAAAGGAAAAAAAATCGTAGTATTTCATCCAAGTCGCAGTCCACCAGCAACTCGTCTTGTCCTTCCCACTCCCCAGTTTGGGGGGTCAGTGCCGTCTCCTCCGCAACGGGTTGTTTTACCCTCCGTAGGGTCATGGTGGGGTACCCGCTGTCCGGCCCCGTATCCCACTGCTCCTCCGGTTCGGTCAGCTCCGCTTGTCGAACCGGAGTGGCGTTTCCCTCTTCTGTAGCCCCGGTGGGCCATTCAGTGGGAGGGCCTTGCGCTGCCTCCGCGTGGGGCGCTTCGGCGTGCGTTGGTGTGGTCGCCGCTGACTCTTCTGGAGGATTGGGGCATCGGGGAGGATCCGATGCGGGCGTTGGCGGTCGCGCTTCGGCGTGCGGGGGCGTGGCCGCCGCTGACTCTTCGGGAGGATTGGGGCATCGGGGAGGATCCGATGCGGGCGTTGGCGGTCGCGCTTCGACGTGCGGGGGGCTTGCCCTGGCTGGGGCGGCCGGTTCGGAGCGGTAGTCGATTGGTTCCGCGGCTTCTCGGAATGTCCTGAAGAACGCGTTGACATTCCGGCCGGGAGGGACAAAGACGTCTACGGACATCTTACGCGTGACGCGTAACTCCCATGGCGTGACCGTGTGGTGAAAGGTCTCTGTTTCGGCTATGAATTGCCGACCGTAGGGTTCCTCCTCTTCACTCTCCCCGTCGTCGTAGTACGCGTTGTATGGTTTCGGTATGTAACGCTCCAGCCCCCTCTCGGGGCGGTAAATGCCACGGCCGGTTCGGGGATCGCGGCGCTGGTGATAGCCGGCATCTTCAAACTCCTGTTCGAACATCGGCGCGTATGATGGCGTCTCTGGTTCCGGGAAGCTGTGCTGGCTAGAACCGGCATCTTCGAACTCCTCTTCGAATGACGGTGACCCTGGCTCCGGGGAGCAGGGCGCGGCTCGTCGTTTATACGGCGGCGGCGACCACAGGTTCTCTCGACGGAACCCGGATGGTCGGCGGGAGAACAGCGGGGGGCTGTCTCGGGGACCCTCGTGGTCGGCTGCCCCTGCTCGTCGGCGTCTATCTCCATATCTGCGTACATGTCCCCATCGGAGGTGTGGGGTTCTTCGGCTACTCCTGGCTTCGGGGCGGCTTTCTCGTCCGCCTTGGCAGCGGACTCCGGTTCCTCGGCGTCGGAGAAATCCGTGAGGTCTACGACTTCGGGTGACTCTGCTGATGCAGCGGCTCTCTGGTGCGCCTTAGCTGGGGTGTTCTCGGTAGCGTTCATGGCTGGTTCTTCGGTGCGTAGAGTTCGGGGAGGGGGAGAGTGTCTATTTTCTATTTAATCTACTTTAATCTTCTTAATTCTAGGGCCTCCCAGGGGGCGTGACGAAAACTTACATTGTTTTGGTTCTTGTATTAAAGGGTTTGATCAAATCACATAGCTCGCTCGGCGTTCGGAATCTGACTTATTTCTTGTATTTCTAACGTCATGCATTTCCCTCCGCTGACAGCGCGACTCACGGGAGCCGGCGTCAGCGGGCTTGCAATTCTGTAATCTAAGCTATGGTAAATGGATCCGTGGGACGATTATGGACGTTTGGGGCATGGGTTTATGAATGTGTGTAATGAGTGTTACGCATGAATCTGCCGAATTGACATTTATATATTTTTTCGTTCTTTCTTTATTTTATTTTTTTTTTGATATTTCATTTTTGTCGTCTTTTCCCTTCGTAACTTTCGTTTTACGGGCAGCGCAGCTATGCGTCGCACGCGGGCTCCGATCGGATTTCGGGCGCCGATGGGCCAGGTGTAGGGCCAGCTCTTATCGCTGGGCTCGGCCGGCCTCTGGGCATGTATCGCCGCGGGAAGGCTCTGCCGGGGGCAACAGTACCGTGCGCCGTCTCTGTTGTTCTGGCCGGTTCGTCATTGGCCGGGGGGTTACGGGGGCGGCCTCCACGTCTCGTGCTGTATGCTCGTTCCGAAGGCCTTGGGATTTGAGGCGGCGGTATAGCACCCAGATGATGGCGCAGAGAGGGATGGCGACGACGAGGGTGAACAAATAGGAGGCGGCGCTCCTTATCGTCACCGTCTCGTTCAGGTCGTCGATGTAGTTTGAATTTTGTAGGCTTAACTCCCGTAGGAACGGCAAGCTTAGCTTTTCCTTGTGTGCCGTTACGTTTATTCGAGTCATCGCCGGTACCACCGCCTTTCTTTTGGAGTCGCCGAGGTGATTCACGTACCAGGTCCCGTTAAACGAGACCCGGTGGGAATACGTAACTAGGTACGATCCCGAGATTGCTTGGGTGGTCCCCGCCTCATCTACAACGGTGAACCTTGCGTCGTTGACGATGATGGTGCCGTGGTCCACCACGACGATCGGATCCAAGTGCGCGACGGACCCGGTCACCATCTGCTGAGCGCAGGTGATCCCCTCGCGTTCTCTGCAAAACGTAGCGCCGATGGTGGCTTCGCAATCCCCGATGCTGAGGGTTTGGGGCCCGCATTCTGCCACGATGTCTCCCTCGCTGAAATCCAGTATCTTGTTCTGATGTTGGACCGGGAAAATAAGCATTTTCCTACAGACCAGCTTCGGTTGGGGAAACTTGATGAGAAAGTGGAGTAGGTCTGCGCTCTGGAAAACGCTACTGTTTGACACTTCTAGTAGCTCCACTAGGCTGATGTTAGCGAGGTGCTGCTCGCCCAATTCCTTAATGTCAGCGCCGTCCAGAAGGGCGGGGCTGATCACGTTGATCTTGGCAAGGGTTAAGGCCAGGATGAGGTCTTCCAGATCCGTTATAATGATCCTGTTCCGGGCTATTATGGCTTCGGCCCGGTCGGCGTTGTCCTCCTTGGCGATGTGGTTCACGAGGCGGGTCAGCTCGTTGATCCGGGTTTGAATCCTGGAGTTGATTTCGTTTTGGCCACGGCTGGACTCCGCCAGCTGCTTTTGTTGGAATTTGACCTGCTCCCAGTCGTCGAAGTCGGGCGTTCCGGCCACTACCTTCAATGCTGTTCCGAGCAGGTTTATACTCCTTGTTTCCCGATGGTGGACCCTTAGCGTGGCCACCAGGTTCTTGATGTGGTCCAGGTCGGCTGCTATCACTCGCGCCATCCGGTCTAGTCTAAACAGCTCCGCGGCTTGTTCCGTTTCGGCGACGTAATCTTCGTATGAAGTCACGTTCGTAGTGTGGTGCAGGTATCCGTGGTTGGCCCAAATGATGGCGTCCCCGTCCGCTATTGGGATATAGTCCGCGTTAGTGTAGTCATTTAACTTGACCAGCGCGCGCGTCGAGGTTAGCAGAGTGAGGAAAATCAGTAGGTCCTTCATATTGTGTGGTTTTGCGTTATCTTCGGATGCGTTTGGGTTGGGATCGATTCGACCGTTCGGCTGTGGTGGCGGAATGGCACTGATCGGTGATGGTGGGGTCTCGGACTGCCGGAGACGCTTGTGGCGGGCTACGCCGTCGGTCGACCTAGTGTCGGTACTTTTCGGGATCCGGGCAGTCGTCGCTTGCCTCGCTCGGGTTTTTCCCCGGCACGGGCGCCCCTTCCCCTCTTTTCCCTTCGTTTCAGCCGGTACCTGTGCCCCTGTCGTGGTCCGGCGCTTGTTCGGCGGTACCTGGGTCGTCCGCCTCCCCGGCACGTTCGTCGGGTTCGCGGTCGTGGAATTCTCTCAGGTCGTTGATGTTGGCGACCTTCCGTTTCCGGCTGCTCGGGTGCTGCAGCTGAACGATGTTTGGCGACGGGAAACCCTTCACGCAATAGGGGCCGTCAAATTTAGGGGCCAGTTTTGCCGCGAAGCCTTCGGCGGCGTTTGAGAGGTGATGCTGCCGTAGAAGTACTAGCGAACCGATCGTGGGACGCCACTGTCGTCGGCGAAGGTTGTAGTGCCTCCCTTGTTCTTGGCTGGCCCTTTGAATGTTGTTTCTGACGATGGCGAACACTTCTTTTAGCCTGGCGGCCTTGCCCCTAGGAGTTTCCTGGGCGCTTCCCGTCCCCGGCGTGACCTCGTCGTATAAGGCGCCGGGCAGTCGGCGCTCTCTTCCGTGTACGAGGAATGCCGGGCTGAAACCGGTAGTCTCCGAGACGCTCGAGTTGATCGCCAGCGTCATTTCTGGCAAGAGTTCGTCCCACGTGTTTTGGTGATCGTCCACGAATTGGGCGATCATCGTCTTCACGGTCCGGTTTGCCCTTTCCGTCGGGTTCTCTTGCGGACAATAGGGCGCGGTGTGTTGGAGTTCCACGCCGGCGGTGTGCAGGAAGGTCTTGAACGACCGACTGGTGAACTGGGTGCCGTTGTCACAGACAAACAGCTTCGGAACACCGAAGCTACTCAGTATGCGTTCCCTGAAAGCTCGTTCGAGGCTAGCCGTCGTTGCCTTCTTAAGGGGCACCAGTTCGACCCATTTGGAGAAGGTGTCAAAGAAAACTAGCAGGATGGCGTTCCCCCGTTTGGATCGGGGTAACGGTCCGACGAAGTCGGCGCACAGGGTGGCGAAGGGTTCCTCGGCCTTGCGAGTGAGCATCCTGCCCACTGGCTTGCGTTGGGTAGCCTTGAACTTCTGGCAGCTCACGCAACCGCGGATATATCGCCTCACGTCGCGATAAAATCCCGGCCAATAATACCTCTGGGGGAGGGTCAGGGTAGTTTTTCGTACGCCGAGGTGGCCTGCCGTCGGTTGGTCGTGGCACTCGCGGAGGACTCTCGCTCGGAAGTCCTTGGGCACACAGAGCTTCCACGGCACGTGGTCGTCATCGTCGGCTCCGTGCCCCAGGTTTCGGTAAAGCTGCCCGTTTTCGTACGTGTAGTCCGGGTATTTTTGGGGCTCGTCGTGAACTTGTTGGATCCTTCTTCTGAGCCAAGGGCAGGGCGTGCCCTCTTCTTCGACGCGTGAAAGGGATTCCAAAGGTTGCCTAGAGAGCGCGTCGGCGACCACGTTCTGGTTGCCGGCCCGATAATGTACGTCGTATTGGTACTGCTGCAGCTCCAGCGCCCATCTCGCCACTCTCCCGTAAGGGCTCTCAAGGGGTGTTTAGCCATTTCAGCGCGAGATGGTCGGTCACCACGTCGAACCGGTATCCTTCCAAGTAACAGCGCAATTTCCGGATTGCCCATATGACGGCCAGGCATTCCTTGTCGGTGGCCGAATAATTCTCCTCTGCCTTGTTAAGGCGCCGGCTGACGTAGGCGATGACGCGTTCCTTCCCTTCGATCTCTTGGGTGAGGACCGCGCCCACACCCACGTTGCTCGCGTCGGTCTGCAGGGAGATTTCGACGTTGAAGTCAGGACAGGCGAGCACCGGGGCGGTGGTGAGTCGCATTTTGAGTTCGTCGAAGGAGTCCTGTTGTTCCTGTCCCCATGCCCATGCTCTCCCCTTCTTTAGTAGCAATGACATCGGTTGCACTATGGTGGCGAAATTGGGGACGAATCGACGATACCAGCCCGCCATGCCTATGCATTGCCGCAATTCCTTCAGGTTAGTGGGCGGTCTCAGGTCTTTGACGGCCGCTATCTTGTCAGGGTCGGTATGAATGCCTTGCTCGCTGACCATGTGACCCAGGTATTTTATGCGGCGCTGGAAAAATACGCATTTGTCTGCGTTGATCCGCAGATTGGCCCGGCGCAGTCGCGAGAAGACTCTCTTGACGTTGCGCAAATGTTCCGCGAAATCCTTGCCGACGATGACGATGTCGTCCAGATACGCGAAAGCGAAGGGTTCCATGTCTGCGCCGATGACCGTGTCGAGGGTACGCTGGAACGTGGCTCCCGCGGAATGTAACCCGAAAGGCATTACCTTCCACTGATAGAAGCCTCTTCCGGGCACCGTGAACGCCGTGGCCTCCTTACTGTCATGGGCCATCGGTATCTGCCAGTATCCATTCTTCAGATCCAGCGTGGTAATGAACCGCGCGTTTCGGAGTCTTTCCAGTATATAGTTGATCCTCGGCAACGGGTATGCGTCCGGGATCGAATGTTCGTTTAGTTGTCGATAGTCCACACACATGCGCCACCTCCCGTCCTTTTCGCGGACGAGGACAATGGGGGCGCTGTGGGGACTTCGCGAGGGCTCGATCAGGCCTTCCGCTATCAGATGGTCGACCTGCTCGTCGATGATCCGACGCATAGCCGGGTTCTTTGGGTAGTACCGTTGCTTTATGGGACGCTGGTCCCTCATAACTATCGTGTGGTCCGTGGTTCTTCGGAGGCCTGCGAGCTTCGGCAGCTCTTCGTCCAGGAATTCCTGGATTTGCGGCGCCTCGTCGGGAGGCCAGGGGTCGGGGACTCCTTCTGGCTCCTCTTCGCTTAGCCGGCTGGTTCCGGGAGCGGGGGTCTGGTCTCGGCCCTCGGGGAGTATGGTCATGTCGAACGCGCTTGGCGGTTCGATCCCACGAGGGTACTCCCTCATATTAGCGACCACCGGGGTAGTTTCGGGTGTAGGCAGGGCATTTTCGGGACTCCAGCTGAATACATGGGTCGTGTCGTATTCGGCGTGATGCACGAACATGCGGGTCTCGATGATGCCGCTAGTACTAGACCAGTGGCTCGTTCGGGTGACGCAGATTTCCGCTCTGGTGCCTGCTATTGTGAAACCTTCGGCGACGCGGGGAGGGTGGCTCCGGCAGCGCCCCGTGGCGTTGGTGCTGATGAGTTGATCTCCGGCCACAGGCGTGTCGGGGCCCCGGTCGGTGTCTCGAGTGGCTGTTGCTCCTATTCCCGGTTCTCGGCTGGGAAAACTTCGGGCAGTAAGGACGATTTCGGATGTGGGAGTTTCCGTTATCGAAAGGGCTGCGTTACCACGCTCGCTCGCCGGGGCGGCTAACGTGGTCATTGTATTCGGCGCTGGGCCGCTGAACGATCGTCGCCGCCGTGGGGGTTCGATCGTTGCTCCGGGCTCTCCACCACTCGTCGAGGACGTTGGACCGGGGGTCCTGGTGGGTCTGTTCGCGTCCCTTGTTGCCTTACCCGAGATTTTTCCGTCGGGGCCCTGGGCTTCGTGTTCTTGATTCCTTGTTTGCGTGGCGTATCGTTCGTCGCCTTGGGTTTCGTAGGCGCGTGTTCCGGGGTGTGCACCTGGCTGGCGGTAACTACCGGTGTATTCGTCGCGAGGCGACTGTCGCGGAGTTGGAGGAGGGTGGTGCTACACTGTATCGTTGTTTCGATGGCGCAGAGGAAGTCCATCCCCACGATGACCTGCTCTAGCATGTTTGGTAACACTAGGAGCGGTATCTGTACCTCGCGCTTGTCCAGTTTAACGAACGCCAACAGAATTTGCGTTACTTCGCGTACCGACCCGTCTGCCAGGCGGATCTGGACGCACGCTTCCCTGAGGCCGGCGTCGTTGCCGAGCTGCCGGGCGAGGTTGGCGCTGACGAAACTCCGGGACGCCCCGGTATCCACAGTGGCCTCTGTGGCCCGTCCTCCTATCGTCACCCTCGCCACTATCCGGCCGTCCTGTATCTGTAGTGGGTGGCTTAGTTCTGGGTTTGGGGAGGCGTCGTTCCCGGCTGTTCCCGTGCCAGTCGGGGACGCTGTTCGTTTCCCGACGAGTCTTGGCGGCAGCAATCGATGGTCCTTACGCCTCGCTTACCGCATTCCCAACAGAACAGGATAGAGGGGTGCAATTGTGGGAGGCATGGCCGGCTTCGCCGCAGTGGCGACAGGCCATCCGTGGGTTGGCGATGGGGGTGGTGACCATGCGGTGAGCGACTTCCGGCGCTGGAGTGTCGGGTCGGTTTGACGATGGTCTCCTTGCCGGTCCTGCCGTGTCCCATTGGGGCTTCCGAAAGGAGGTCCGGTTTGCTTCGTCCTCGTTTTGCGTCTGGTGCGTCGTCGGTCTAGTGTATCTTGGGCCGGGCCGAGGGGCAGTGGGAGCAGTGGGGTTATTCCGCTCTTGGATGGATTCGAACTCCGTAGCCAACATCGTTAGTTGGGCCAAACTTCGCAGTTCGTGTCTTCGCACGTACAGTTGATATGCCGGCAGAGTATTATCATAAATCCTGTTGAGCTCTTGGGCATCATCGTACCCGGCGTGGTGCATGAGCAACCTGAGCTCGATTATGAAGTCCTTGAATGACTCGCCCGTCGCTTGCTTGCGGGCTCGGATCTGATCCTCTAACTGTTCGAAATACCGCGGCGGGAGGAAAAAGGCCAAAAATTCTTGCCGGAAGTTGGCCTACGAGGCGCCTTGCAGCCTGCTGGTGCGGAACCAGCGGTTGGCTCGGTCGATAAGGATTTCCGCCATGGCTCGAGGCAAGTGGTTGGTGTCTATCCCGTACGAAAGCGCCCGCTCTTCCAACAGCTCGATGCAAGACAACGGATCATCCTGTCCGTCGAATTGGATCCCCCACCTCCTAATCCGTTCCGCCATCTGGGCAGCTTGACTGTATCGATGGGCTTCCAACGCGTCGTTACCTTCCCGGGGTCTATCGCTTTCAGGGAGGAGCCTCCGAGAGGGGCGGACCTCTGGGGACGGGGGTCTTGGGGGGGCGGCTGCGGTCACCACGATGGGCGGGCCGGTTGGTCTGCCTTCGGGATCTGCAGACCACTTTTGGGGTCTGCCTTCCGTCTCTCCGCCTGCCCGGAAGTAGAGGGTTGTGGCGACTTTGCGCGTCCCGGTGGTTTGGCGTATTGCCGTTCGGGTTCCGCCAGTCGAATCCAGGCCTCTTGTTCGAGGGGTCCTTCGACCAGCGTGGCGAACCTTTTCCGTAGGTCCTCAACTGTCCCTTCGCGGTCGAACCCGAATTCTTCCGCGAAGGCTTCCAGTTCTTCCCGGCGGCGTTTGTGGATCCAGCCGGTGCTGACCCCCGGATTAACGGTCAATTCGTCCCCGTCGTATTCACCTGATTGTTCCCCCGTATAGGGCTCCATGCTTCTCTTGGTCGTTGCGTCGCTGTTCCTACGGACTGGTTGAGCGTCCGGGATCTTGAGGTACTGTGTTCCCTTTTCTTTTCACTGTCACTTAGTACACGTACGTAGACTCGTTCGCGATCCTCACCGTTAGAATTGTGGAGATTTGAGCACGGTTACGCGCCGCGGTAGTGGGGTGGGTTTTTTTTCTGCGGTCGAGCGATCGGCCGCGTATGCACGTAGGCGTACACGCGGGGGGGTTATCTTTACCCCCTTTTTTTTTTTGGTCTGTCTCTTGCACTCCCGACTGCCGCGGGTTTTTAATCAACGAACCCCTCGTTAGAGTTGCCTTCGGGTCCCTGCCCGGGCGCCACTTGTAATGTCTCCTCTTCCAGGCTGAGGTAAGCTCAGTCCTGTCCAGGGGTCTTCCTACAAGAAATTTGTAGTTCGCAGGAACTCCGAAAGGGGGGTCGGCTCGTCTTACTGGGCGGACGTGAGGGTCGAGAAGAAAGGCGCGGAGCGAGGCACACCCGCGTGGGTCGAGAGAGAGGCGGACGCAGGGCGAGGCACACCTGCGTGGGTCGGGAAAGAGGGGTCACAGGGCGAGTCACACCTGTGGGGTCGAGAGAGGGGCGCAGGGCGTGTCACACCTGCGTGAGGGGGGGGGGGGGTTTCGAGGATTGATCGGGGGTTAGTGGAGGTGAGTGTGGCTCGCTGGCGAGTAGTTGTTGGTGACCGGGGAGGGGTTTGGATCCCCAAAAATTACTTACACGGGGTTGGTTCTCGTTACAATAATGATTTATTTTCTTGCTAGTTACACAGGTAATTTGTTACATTGAATATTTTTTTTTTGTTGTTTCGTCACGTTCCCGGAAGGATTCTTAACTAGTTGTCACGCGGGACAACGTCTATACTCGGCCCGGGTCTCCGCGTAAGTGAAGTCTGCTCGGCGCTTGCGCGCTCGGGAAAACTTCGCTGCCGCCGATCTCTAACTTATCAGTATCTACGTGTCTTCGTCTTCGTCGGCTTCGGATTGGCTGCCGCTTCGCGGAGCGTCCCGAAGCCGCGAAGGGAAGGGGCGGGGGTTCTTATCGGCTAGTCTGTGCTTCGGGAGCTTAAGTTTAGAGGTGGGGGTAATGTGTTGGCCCGGTGGGGAGTTGTCACCGGCTAACGGTTCGTGGCTCGGGAGCTTATGGCTAAACGCGGGGTAATGTGTTGGTGTGGGGGGCGTTCTTACCTGCTAATTGTCAGTGCTTCGGGAGCTTTTCGTTAGAGGTGGGGGCAATGTGTTGGTACGAGAATGTGGGATTGGCTGTCGTGAAACGGTAGGCGAAACGACATGGGGAATGAGTTTCTTTATTGGTGGTACATTTATTGTATGCATTCTCTGTTCTTAAGGCTAAGTAACGATATATTCAAGGGAAACTGGAGATATAAAAAGGGGAAAAATGAGGCGGTGACGATCCCGCGATGTAGCGCGATGTAGTGACGAACCTTCCTAAGGTTCGTTACAAGTCCGGGCACAGAGTTGCCTGACGCAATCCACGGCTCCTGGACTAAAGCTATGTCGGCGGTCCCTTGCTCCATGGCAATGAGGAGCTCCGCCGACGCTACCTTGCTTTTATGGAGATTGAGTTGCAGCCCCCTTAGTGTCATGGGTGGCTAACTCAACCTCGCACGACGGGTTGACTATGATTGTCAGGTCACCGTCACCGTCTTCCTCCTCCTCCGAGTCGTCCAGCGCAAGACCCTGGGCGGCCTCCACTATGGTCTCCAGACCTAGGTCCTTCTCGACCTCGCCTGCCTGGAGGGTGTGCGCATCTTTATCCTCGGGGTGGTGCTTTTTCAGCCGTAGGTATACGCTACCTACGCCCCACGCCATCTTCCCGAACTTGGGATACAGGATGTCCTCCGCCACCTTGCTGATCTGGAGGAGCACGTGCTGGCCCCCCTCGTTGGGTAGTGGGCTACCGGCATGCAGAACCTTCCAATCAGCCGTTGGCACGTCCGGATTTTGCCTCTGCAGCAGCTTCAGTGCTCGTTCCCCCTGGACAGCAATGGGGAAGAGCACCTTCGCCTTTGGTAGGGGCACATTCTGCACCAGCCACTGCCGCGTTGGGTCGTCGTTGCACTTGAGTATTTTGACCCCGTTCAGCCATCCCGCTCCATCGAACGTGGGCATGGGAGCGCTAGGGTCCTCCTCCATTCGCGAGAACAGTGCCTCGACGAGCTGCGCGTGGACGAACTTCCACTGCGCCGCCGTCATCTTCCCGTTCTCATCGCTGCGATCGATCAAGGCCACAATGAGAATTTGAATAAGATCGTATTATTATTATAGCCAGCATCAAGAAAACAATTTAATTTTTTCTCGCCCTGTCTCTCTCTAACACACAAGTAGCATAGCCGGCTTTGCTTAGAGTAAAACATTAGCGCCTAGATCTCAGAGACTATAAAAGCTAGAGCAACCAAATTTGGTATCCACACTCCTAATATATCGGACCGAGACGAGTTTGTTTCAAAATTTCGCCACACCCCCTTCCGCCCCCGCAAAGGATGAAAATCTGGGGATATTCACAAATCTCAGAGACTATTAAGGCTAGAGTAACCAAATTTGGTATCCGCACTCCTGTTAGATCTCACTATAAAACGTATATCTCAAAATTTCGCCCCACCTCCTTCCGCTCCCACAAAGGACGAAAATCTGTTGCATCCACAATATTGAAGATACGAGAAAACTAAAAACGCAGAATCATAGATAATGATCATATCTATCAGATTGCTGAATCTGGATCAGATCAGATCATTTTTATACCCAAAAGGAACAAATCAATTTGCACTGGCTACGCAGCCCCCGACGTCACGCTCAGACTGATTTTCTGTCTCTCTCGCACGCACTCTTTGTCGTGTCGTTCAATATTAGCGGCGTCTGCCGGAGGAGAGCCATACTGACTTAGTATCGGGTATAACTGTAGAGTTGCGGTGTCCGCTGCAACTCACAACGTTCCACCTCGTTTTATATGTATTTAATATATTAGATAATAGTTTAGGGGCACGCTAATTACTATTTTTCAGTTTGCTCAACATGTTCATATACGAATATGCAAGTAGCGAGATACATCCGATAGATACTATTTTTGCATTGGTGGAGCCTAGGCCACTGCCAAGCCACCAATCTGTCATAAGTTTCATCATTATTTCGCATGCCGCCAGTTCGTACATGTATTTGTTATGCTTATCAAAAGTTAGTACAATTAATGGGCACTTACCAGCCAGATTTTGGATTTCGGGCGATGCTTGTAAATTGGAAAGCGGGTTAAGGTCACTGTCACTATTGATCTGCTGCCAGCAGTGACGCCCCCAAGTCCTCTTCTTTTGCAAATCATCTCCTCGCAGGCACACACCGATGACATCTCCTATAATTCAGTTGTTTGATATACTCGTAATCAAAGTATACGTACATATATATAAGTAGGTACATACATATGTAGGGTGTAAGGGCGTAAGATCACCCTTAGCGATCGTGATCGAAAGCAACCCAAAAGTTAGCTCTTGCTTGCATATGCGGGAAGTGTGCTTCTAATTGAACAAGTCATAGTTGATCATGGTGGTGACATGCCCCGATGAGATTGCATTAAAAATCATATTTGCCAAATACACTGGCTTATTGTATGCTTGTGGTTTTTTCATCAGGTCAGTCTGGAGTCCATTGATACTACAATTGGACCACAACTGTTCGCTTCGGATCATTGGAGCTATGATGAAAGCCATCATCTTGTGTAATTATGCCAGGTGAATACGAGCTTGCCTCGGAAATCAAATGCCCGTTAAAATTATTGCTTTTGGCTGCCTGAGATTTAAGTCAAGAGCGATTCAAATGTGATTTTAATTTGAAAAATTTCACAATTCGACACACAAGTGTCTCTTAAGCTACTCTCCATTAGTAAATATATTTCGAAATCCTCGCTTTTAAGATCCTGACGACTGTCTGCAGTTATATCCCAGGAGTCTGGACATAAAAATTAGTCTGCTCTAGCTCTGATAGTCTCTGAGAACTAGGCGTCAATCGGGACTTACCATGTTGACTCAACTTCGTTTCAAGGTCAAATTGGTTCTTGTCGCTGTTGAGGTGCTTGCTTCAACGAAATCTCGCGCATTTATCATCTCTCGGATGGACTGTGACTGGGCCAGAGGGCAGCCACATAATTAGAAGGTTCATTCCCATTCTAATGGCATTTTCATGCAAGCTTCGCATTGGCACATTGATGCTATTCATTCAAGCCGACCCTGCAGCGCCAAGCCGGAGCTCTGAGTCCATGCTGACCTATGGCAATGCGAACATTTACGGTTATTTGTTAATGCAGCAAATGACAGCAAACGCCTCGCAAAGTCAGTGTGGCCACCTCGGACCCATGCACAGCTGTCCATTTTTTAGCAGCTAACTTTTTTTGTTGTGTTTATCAAATATTTCTTGGGCATTTTTACAAGCCGCCAAGATGTTCTTTGCAGCCTTGTAAGTGCTGTTTATTTGCTCTTCGTGCTCGTCGGGCATCCATATTTTGTAATGGTATTTTATCATGCTTTTATAATTATTCATACGGATATTTGGGGCAATATCTATCGAGTCGTTGCATCCTCTAGTTTTGTATCGGAATAATCTGCTTAAAGTATCATAAGGAAAACAGAGGGCTTGTGCGATTTTCATATGAGATAAAAACTCGCAAGCTACTGTGCTTTTTCGCTGTTGCTATACGGTTTTATTCATTATTAGGATTTTGCATATTAAAGAGCTTTTTGCGTGAGTTCGCAAAATGTTCAGCATATACAACTGTATAGTTAAAACTACCCATCGTCTTAATTGTCTAGACAGATTTTAGATCTCGGGTACATAGTTTACCATTGTGTCCTGCACACAGTATCATTATTTCTTCTTTAAGGTCAATGTCTCAAACAGCTTTAAATTTGTATACCCGATACTCAAAATGAGTATTGGGGTATATTAGATTTGTGGTAAAGGTGGATGTGTGTAACGTCCAGAAGGAATCGTTTCCGACCCCATAAAGTATATATATTCTTGATCAGCATCAATAGCCGAGTCGATTGAGCCCTGTCTATCTGTCTGTCTGTCCGTCTGTCCATCTGTCCGTCCGTCCGTCCGTCCGTCCGTCTGTCTGTCCGTCACCTTCAGCGCCTAGTGCTCAAAGACTATAAGAGCTAGAGCAACGATGTTTTGGATCCAGACTTCTGTGATAAGTCACTGCTACAAAAATATTTCAAAACTTCGCCCCGCCCACTTCCGCCCCCACAAAAGACGAAAATCTGTGGCATCCACATTTTTAAAGATACGATAAGACCAAAAACGCAAAATCGTAGAGGATGACTATATGTTCTAGAGTGTAAAATCTCAACCAGATCGTATAATTATTATAGCCAGAATCAAGAAAACAATTTCATTCTTTCTCGCTCTGTCTCTCTCTAACACACAGGTTTCATGGTCGGTTTTGCCAATTGCAAAATATGAGTTCAAGGATCTCAGAACCTATAAGAGCCAGAGCAACCAAATTTGGTATCCACACTCCTGTGATATCGGACCTTGACCGTTTCGTGTCCAAATTTCGCCACACTCCCTTTCGCCCCCGCAAAGGACGAAAATCTGGGGCATCCACAAATCTCAGAGACTATTAAGGCTAGAGTAACCAAATTTGGTATCCGCACTTCTGTTAGATCTCACTATAAAACGTATATCTCAGAATTTCGCCCCACCCTTTTCCGCCTCCACAAAGGACGAAAATCTGTTGCATCCACAATATTGCACATTCGAGAAAACTAAAAACGCAGAATCATAGATAATGACCATATCTATCGGATTGCTGAATCTGGATCAGATCAGATCATTTTTATAGCCAAAAGGAACAAATCAATTTCCACTGGCTACGCAGCCCCCGACGTCACGCTCAGACTGATTTTCTGTCTCTCTCGCACGCACTCCTTGTCGTGTCGTTTAATATTAGCGGCGTCTGCCGGAGGAGAGCCATACTGACTTAGTATCGGGTATAACTGTAGAGTTGCGGTCTCCGCAGCAACTCACAACGTTCCCCCTCGTTTAATCTTATCTTGGTCGCTTAGGGGAAGACCTACGTGACTATTAAGCGTTCATCTCTAGTCCACGCCTGCCAACATCGCCCGAGCTCTTAGCTTCATTATCTGTAGACAATCAGGGAGCCTACCGTCGCATACAGCTCAACGAGATATCGAATACGATGTTAATTGCAGTAGTTAACATTAGATTCTAATTAATTCCAGTTTTACGAAAAATACAATTCCAGCTATAAACTCAGACCTAGCTGGATACTTGGTTCTACGAAAAGAGTCCGAAAAAGAATCGACCCTGCCATTCTACATTCCAGCAGATGATAAAAAACTTCTGCTCCTTTAACCAATTTAAAAGGCGGATCCCCATCGTCTTATGGCAAACCTGCAGTTAAGTGGTTTTGTGGTCAAGCTCCAAGTATGATTATTTGTGACGTGACTAGACTGCCAGCCCAGTGTCTTGGCTCTGGGTCTTAAGGTCGTCTGTTGACCGACCTTACTGGTTGAGTGAAACTGCTGCAAAGCAAAATATAAGGAATGGGTTCTCCGCTGTTTTGTTGCTTTAACCTGTGAGGCACGTTTTTCTAGGCTTAGTCATTTTATTATCCAGTGGATCATGTCTCCTCTGTTAAAAGTTAGTATTTTTACCGACCTAGTATTTTTATACCCATTACTCAAAATGAGTATTGGGGTATATTAGATTTGTGGTAAATATGGATGTGTGTAACGTCCAGAAGAAATCGTTTCCGACCCCATAAAGTATATATATTCTTGATCAGCATCAATAGCCGAGTCGATTGAGCCCTGTCTGTCTGTCCGTCTGTCCGTCCGTCCGTCTGTCCGTCTGTCCGTCCCTATTAGCGCCTAGTGCGGTGTCCGCAGCAACTCACAACGTTCCTCCTCGTTTAATTTAATATCAATCAAAAGCAGATCTGATATAGAAATAATTACTTAAGGGAAAAACGTGTGTCATTCTAGTACAGATTATACAAGTACAAAATTTCAATTTTGTATTATGCTTGCTCCCAAAAAATCGACTGTTTTCCTTGCTGGGTTGCAGACAATATGGCTAAACAAATCTTGTCCGATTCTTACGCATATTTGCACAATTGCTTTATGCGATTGTATTACAAAATTATTTGATCGATACTTTTTGAACGCCTACTGAGTTGGCTTAAAATTTTTCTTACCTATTTTCTGATTCGGTACGTTGAGCAGTAGTTGAATGAAGATTCTTTTAAGCTACTGACATGATCCCCGGCAGTTGTACAGGCATCTGGAGCACTCTTAAGCGATGGCAAAATTATTTTGGATATTTCTGTTGTTGTTCTATAAGCGTCTGCAGTCCTCTGATGCTATCATGCTCTACCGCCTTGGTAAACTTGCTTTCAAATTCTTTCTGTTATTTACGCATTTGATAAGATCGGAAGTATATTTTACAAATACTTTCAAATAATATGCGGCAACCTAAACAGGTTAATGTACCACTGGCCTTCTGGCGTGTGGTGCGTCGCTACCTTTACCAGAGCGACCTCGCTGTCTGGCAGAAAATCTAAAATCTACGGCATTAATAATTTATACTTTGAAATTAATATGTTTTAATATGTTTATGCCGCCATCGCCTTACTTCAAAGCCAAGCATTCAAATCTGGGAGATGCCAAGAGGTAATAGATACATACATATGTACATATACATACGTGTATGGATACAAGTGGACGCGGTGAAACCGGTTCCGGTTCATTATTTTCGATGAGGGCAGCTGCGGACTTGCAATCATTTCAATGGGTATCGGGGCAGATTATAGTTCTTGCACAGTATTCTATTTCAAATTTTAGATGAGTTTGTTTGAAAATGCCGGAATTATGCTAATTTCAGAATAAGAGTTGCCCATTATGTCAGCTCAGCAGCACGTCACTCATAAGCTGCGAGAGTTTACTGGCCGACAAAAGCGGAGCGCAACTTGTGGCTACCATATCTAATCATATGTATTTCCGTAGCGGAAATAGGGAGCAGAGCAGATACAGACTGCAGCCAAGCATACGAGTATACGGCGGTGCCCAGATTCTTAAGTGAAGTATCTTAGAGACATTTGTCAGCACTCTGATTAATGAAGCGAAGCTAAACTTGATCCGGCCAAGTGGGCCCGGGGTACAATCATATCATCGACGTCTTTGTATTGGTGGGGCGTTTAGCATGTTTTGAAAATCCATTTACAACTTGTATATTTTACGATGTTTTTAGCACTACATTTGCACAGTTTCCTCACAGCACTTTGCATAAATTCTGTGCCATGGCTTTGGATTAACATTTCAATGAAAACTATTAGAATTATATAACTAAATGAGTCATTTAATATCAATCTCAAAATCAAACAAAAAATTCCATTGCAGTGAAGTCCACTGCAATATAGGGGCATTGGTTCCGTTTGCCATTAACATTTATAAGCACTGCCAGTCTAAATTAATTTTATATTGTAGTTTTCCATCTGTATTCTGTAGCCATCTCCCACGCAGAAGTGTTACTATAATCATTTCGATGCTTAAGGTACATAAGTGTAAGTTTTTACATACTCGAACATATTTTGTAATATATATACTTATGAGTAAGCTTCGTCTGATTAATTCGTATGTATGTTTAGTCAGGACATAATTAAAGACTTAACCTTATTTAACACACGTGAGCATTGATTGGAAATTGATATTCCTACAGGGAAATATATATCAATTTGGAGGCCCCAGAAAAACATTAGTGGCCCTGATTTAAAGTCGCTGAGAGGGCTGTAGCATACCGTTCGACGATGCAAACGGACATTTTCAAATTTTCTAATTTAGGGCTGATTCATAAACTTTAAATCGACATTTCTTAACAGCAGAATCATGGATAATCTTTAACCTCTAGGTGGAGCCTGTGTGCAGGTTCTACATTCGGTACTGATCAGAAAACAGAAAAATACTGAAATAAATGCAAGAACCGAGGGCCAAGCCCCCCATTGGGTATGTAAGATGTAATGAAAGTTGTAGAAAATTACTAGTACTTAATATTCCCGACCTGTAAACCGGAGGATGTGTAGGTTCTTAACTTTTTCGTTTACTACGATGTCACATTGTTTCTTATTCAACTAAAGCGTTATTAATTGAAACAAAAGATTTTATTCAAAGATTTCAAGATTTGTATTCAAAACAAAACGTTGCTATTAATGTGAACTCATCAATCGGAACTTGCCAAGTATTTTTTGCAGCACAATAGTTTAAAGAATTTGGTAAAAAAAAAAACACAAATTAATCAGGTTTCAAAGACGTCTAAAATAAAGATATTACCAGCTTGAATACATTGAGAAGACAATAGAAAATCAGTGTATGTAGCCCGCATTCTAAGCAGAAAAGTAAAAGTCTTGTCAATATATTTTGTCTGTTTATGTTCATACCACCGAAAAAGGTATATTCATTTTTACAAACTATTTGGTACGCTGAGAAGGTTCCATCTGCATAATATATAAAGTAAAGTATTATGCATATTCTTTATCTAACAGTCGCCACCTGTTTAACATTTGACCTTTTTATGTGCGCAGTAAAATTCTTAACCGTCGAAACCGTAGCTTAATATCATACAGCGGCCATTGGAACGATCGAAACAGAAATCGGTCGAAACAGAAACTGTAGTGAGGGGAAGCTGCTATGGAAACGATCCATCTGAAAGAGTATCAAGAGCTCGGCATCAATTTGGTAATTGTTTTCAGTGCTCATTTTATAGCTAAATATGAATTTTATAGATGGGCTGCTGGTATGCTTTGTTGATCAAAAGAGATGAAATTAATTTGTAATTAATTAATATTAATTTCTACTCAGCAAGTCTCAGCATAAATTAACCATGTCGGCATGCACTATGCTATCCAAATTAGTATGGACCGTTCACTGTGAGCTCCAGTGCCTGCTGGAGATGGTCTGAAGCGATGGACCGTGTTAATCGATATACGTCTTCCTCAACCCGATGTGCTGTTATAATGGTGGCATTCGTTTGTACGAGTATCTTAGCTTTAGAACTAGAATCGACAAATTTCAGCATTGGATCGAAATGAATGGAATTTGCATAAAATTAAAAAAGCTGCCCAGCTTGATTATGTGTATATACACAAGCGAGTCCTAAAAGTTTATTAATTATAAATATAAAAAAATATATACATTTATGTATACAAAAGTACATAGTATATCGTACCGTGTGAGAGATTTCTATGCAAATATGCGGGCTTCGGCGTGGCACCCAAGCAAAAGGCAAATTGATTTCAGAGTTGGGGAACTTCAAAGAAACTGAAAGTTTGCATTGGAAGACAATTTCATGGTGCGAGAACAAGCTTAACTTTGAATTGAAAAAAAAATTAATTTAAATTCATAGCTGTATCACAAATGGAAATGGTCTCGACGTCTCTTTGTTTCTTTTTAGCGTTGAAAGGCGATTTGACTAATTGTTATGAAGGGAAGATCTTTCAAAATCAGCGTTACATGAATTTAATCGGTTATGATGTATTTTAGGGACATCAGGATTATCTAAAAAGCTATAAGAATTCCCGGAACCTCGCTTGAGAGTATATTTTAAATAACTTTAAGTAGCATTATTCCAGCACTTATTAGCCTCCAATAAATCGCAATCGCAGTCACCATGACAGTGTCATGGGCTTTGATTGATGGAAACGAACGCTGAATACACAAGCAATTGGAAACAAATCTGAGGAACAGAAAGTATAAAACGGAAAGTGAATTAAAGAGCATTAAAAATGAAACAATGGATTATGACATCACGTCGATCGGCAGCACTTACATGTGGGTGGAAGATCGGCTTCAAGTTGGACTGATGCCAAAGAGGCCAGTAAGGTTGACATTTGATATTGAAATTTATTATTGTTAGCATACGATAGAGAGACTTACTAGTCCTCAAAATAAAACCTTTGCGACAGTTAAGTTTTCTTAATATTGAAAGCAATCCGAGTATGTTCTTTGCATATTATTAGACATAAATTATATTTAGCTGATGCCCCACAGTGACACAAAACGCATTTGACTTCATTAGGCATTTTTTGACTTTATTCTTTCGCGCTCAGTTTTTACGGAGCATTTATTAGCATTTGATTATGAAAGACCTGAAATCAATAATGACGGCGAAACATCAATGGCCGCAATTCTGGTGTAATTGACGGCTGCTTGAAGTTTCCATGTAAGATTCTTTTACCTTTTACTTGTTCTGCTCAAAGAAATTCGCTTAGAAAACGGAACTGGAATTTGGAATTTATTAGATAAGTCACAGCTGCCAGGTCACAGCCAATATTATTTACAAGAAGAGGGCGTGAGATGCTGAAAATGCAAAAATGCTTCCCGCTGAGTCAAAGTGTGTGGCTTCACCTACGACTCAGAATGGCCACCAATGTGAACATCCAAGCCATCAACCTGTGGTTTATTGTGCGTAAATAATGAGTGGAATTAACAGCGGCACCTACCACCAGTCTCCATTGGAATCACCGATAGAATCATGATAAAATGCCTGAGCATTACTCATACGCCCCATTACTTGGATATGGTGGCCACATTATAAAAATGCTCATTTTACTAGATGAGAAAATAATACGTCGTCATCCGCAAGAATGTGGCGACAAAAAGAAACCACTAATTAATTGAGTATCGTCAAGGAGAGACGACTTGAAAATATTTTTGACACCGCGACGCTCCGCTAAGCGCAGTTTTCTTTTGGTAATGCTTAAAAGTGCAGATACTTAGTAACTTCGAAAGTGGATCGTAAGCTGCAAGCTTTCCGAAAAGCTTTTTTAAAAGAGAGTCGGCGCGCAGCGCACGCATCTAAGCGAAAGACGTCACGTTTACCTTGACCCAAGAGAGTAGCGTAGCGTAGGGAGAGCATAGATTAAAAGCTTGACCAAAATTTCGCTCATTTGGGCGAAAGATCATCCGATTATGCAGTTAAAGTTCCTAAGATCATCCGATTATGCAGTTAAAGTTTCCAAATATCATCCGATCTTCGAGCTTTTGGGTTCGGTAACGCTTAGCTGAACTTGCAGAAGTTGGGCTGGAGTTATTGACTGAGAATCGATTGATTAAAGCGGACGTGTTTACTCGGGAATAAATAAATATATATATATATATAGTGACATATCTATAGTCCATGCTCCGCATACCCTTGTCTATGTCTATTACCCTGCACCCACAATACTATAAACAATACTACACCCTCAGCTTCGAACCCTCATAAACAATCTCACGCTCGAAATGGACCACGCGCAGCCGATTGCAGGCAATGTAAACAAACACCCTAAACTGGAAGTTGAACATAAAACAATAGATGCCGCCCTAGAATCCAGCCGCACTAGAATCCAGCCGCACCAGAATCACGCCACTCTTCAGAGATCAATTACGAATCGATTCTCAAGAATCACACCATCCTAGCTGACCAATCAGAGGCCCTATTCTCAGCCACCCCCAAGTAATGCAACACCGATCATACGCAGCGGAAGCCTTTCATCAAAAGCCGCCTTTCCCACATATCGATCGAGTCACGTACTCCATCTCCGAAGCCGAAGTCGAAGCCAACGCCTCCGAATCCAAATCCGAATCCCAAACCGAGCATCATAATATAAATAGTCTGCATCTAAGAAGCCAACTCAGTTCTGTTCAAGACAAACGTCAATCGCGACACCGTCGGAGAATTCAACCAAAGTTAATTCCGTTCAAGACTTCAGACCTCAGTCATCGTCGGGGAAATAACTAATCAATGTACGCTAAAGTTTAAGTGAAGAATAAAACCTTTTTTAAAACGTAAACTGAAGTGTCGCATATTTAATTGGCGCAGTCGGTAGGATCTCAGTTAAAAGTGAATCCTTTTTTTTAAGACGATTAATTGGCGTAGTGAAAGTTACAGTGCGTAATAACCTACAGTGATCAGAGAAAAAGTAACGCTAATACTAAAGAGATCCGCCAAAGAATCTACACACAATTGAACTCAATTAATATTAGGAAAAAAAAGCAAATAAATAAAAAGAAATCAACATGCCGCTAACAGAAATACACCTGAACCAAGCCTTGAAGTCAATCAGGCAAATTCCACCATACGACGGATGCCAAGAACGCCTAAGCTCGTTCATAAGTAGGATCGAGTACATCTCCGAATTGTACTCAACAGAAGACATCCGGCAACAAAGCATCATGTACGGAGCCACTGAGGGTCAACTGTGCGGACGAGCACAACTTTTATCACAAAGCCTTCAACCCAACACCTGGACCGATCTAAAAGCAGCCCTAATCAGCAAATTCAACAACCACAATCCATACGAAACGCTGCTACAACAATTACACGACACCAAATTCAATGGGAATATTCGTAAGTTCGTAGAGGAACTAGAAATTAAGTCAAATGTTATAGTAAGTAAACTAAATCTGGAGACTAGCCCAGAAAATAAGATAATCTTTAAAAACGCTCTGGCAAATGCCACCAGACATACCATAGAAGATGCTCTACCCAACAAACTGTTCATCATTTTAGCAAAGAAAGACATTTCTACTATGGCTAATCTAGAAAAATCAGCTCAAGAGTTAGGAATCTACGAAAATTTCGTAACTGATAACAAGAATCACGAACATTCAAGAAACGGAAATAACAATCGTAGGAATGTTGGAACTTATTACCCTCGCTATAGTAGTAACGATTATAACAATCAAAACCCAAGTACTTCCAGAAATAATCATGGATCGAATCGAAATAATTCAGGAAATAATGCCGTAAATAATAAAGGATTATTTAACGAATTTAGAAATTCCTTAAACCAGGGCAGAGTACAGAATCCCACAAACTATCAAATCAATCAGACACAGGCAGGTAGCAGTGCACCAATTCAGCCAGTCAAACGATCTAGGGAAAGCCAAAGCGGACAAATGAAAATGGATGTAAATTTTCAGCAGAGTGCCTCGGAAGAAATCGAGGAAGACCATATATAGAAATAATCGTAAATAATATAAAATTAAGAGGTATCGCGGACTCGGGATCGTCAATAAATATAATAAAAGAAAACTATACAGATTCCAAAGTCGATAGCGACAACCTCACCGTCCATACCATCAATGGACCCGTCCGTCTGACTCAGAGCATTACACGTAATGCAACCAAAAACTGTCCGACAAAACAAAAATTTTATATTCATAATTTTTCTGAAAATTATGACATACTCTTAGGCAGAGAATATTTGATGGCCAGCAAAGCCGTCATCTATTACCGAAATGAAACGGTAACGTTAGGAGAAAGGTCATACCCAATCATCCAAAGTGGAGAAGCAATTGCCGTCGGCAAGATTGCACACAAAGGTGTTAAGCCATCTTCAAAGGAAGATATAACTACACCTAAGTGCCTTGACCCATCTCCTGAAGGAGAGCAATACTTCGCTTCCGCATTAGAGAATGAATTAAGGGAATGCAACCAGCTAAGGTTGGAACATTTAAATGACGAAGAAAAGGAGAAACTAAAGAAAGTTCTCTATGAATTTAAAGACGTGCAGTATAAAGAAGGTGACATTTTGACCTTCACTAGTACTATAAAGCACGAAATTAAAACCCATCACGAAGATCCTGTATATCGTCGACCATATAAATATGCTCAAATACACGATCAAGAAGTGACTCAACAAATCAAAGATATGATTAGACAGGGAATCATTCGTAAGTCGAACTCTCCCTATTGTGCACCCATCGCTATGACACCAAAGAAAATAGATGCTTCAGGAAAGCAGAAATATCGTATGGTAGTAGATTATAGAAGTCTAAACGAGGTGACAATAAAGGATAAATTTCCTACACCCAGAATGGACGAAATACTAGATAAACTAGGTAGGTGCCAATATTTCACAACAATCGATTTAGCTAAGGGATTCCATCAAATTCCTATGGAACCTAGCTCAATCCCAAAAACAGCTTTCTCCACGAAGCATGGTCATTACGAGTTCACTCGTATGCCATTTGGGCTAACCACTGCCCCCGCTACCTTCCAAAGATGTATGAACAATCTGCTAGAAGAGTTAATATTCAAAGATTGCCTCGTATACTTAGACGACATCATTATATTTTCCACTTCATTGGAAGAACACCTGTTGTCACTAAGGAGAGTATTTGGAAAGTTGAGAGACGCCAACTTAAAGCTACAAATGGATAAGTGTGAATTCCTGAAGAAAGAAACGGAATTCCTAGGCCATGTAGTAACAACTAACGGCATAGTTCCTAATCCAAAGAAAATATCTGCCATAATAAACTTCCCAATACCCAATACAACCACAAAAATAAAATCATTCATAGGTTTATGTGGATTCTATAGGAAATTCATTCCCAACTTCGCTAATATAGCAAAACCTATGACACTCAAATTAAAGAAACGAGCAGTCATAGACCCAACAGAGGAAAAATACGTCGAGGCCTTCGAAAAATTGAAAGTACTTATCACCTCAGACCCCATCCTCGCATTCCCAGATTTCAACAGAATGTTCACGGTAACAACCGATTCAAGTAACATTGCATTAGGAGCAGTGTTGTCGCAAGACCACAAACCAATCTGCTATGCAAGTAGAACCTTAAACGAACACGAAATCAATTATTCAGCAATAGAAAAGGAATTACTAGCTATAGTTTGGGCAACTAAGTATTTCAGATCATACCTGTTTGGTAGAACGTTTGAGATATTAAGTGATCACAAACCCTTGATTTGGTTGAATAACCTCAAGGAACCAAATATGAAGCTACAACGATGGAAGATCAAATTAAATGAATTTGACTTCAAAATAAAATATTTACCCGGAAAGGAGAACCATGTAGCCGATGCGCTATCAAGAGTAAAGATTAACGAAAACCTACTCGGGGAAACCATTAATAGTGATTGTGCAACGGACCATAGCGCGCAAGAAGATAATACAAATTATATTCCACTTACAGAGAGACCAATCAATTACTATAATAGGCAAATAGAACTGATTAAAGGTAATGAGGATAAGGTAGAAACATCCCACTATTTCCACAAGATACTGATAAAAATCACATATACCGAAATGACAGAATCATTAGCAAAAGATATAATAAAGGAATATGTGTGTACCAAAAAGAGTGCACTATATTTCCATAACGAAGTAGACTTCCCACTGTTCCAAAGGGCATTCCTGGAGATAATCAGTCCAAATCACTTCACTAAACTGATTAAATCCAGTACCAAACTCATAAATATTCCCAACTACTCCGAATTCAAAGAACAAATATTGAAGAATCATAAAGAGCTACTTCACCCAGGTATCGAAAAGACCACTAATTGGTTTAAAGGAAAATTCTACTACCCCGATTATCAAAAGTTAATCCAAAATATTATCAATGAGTTTCCTACGTGCAACGTTGCTAAAAATGAGTATCGTAACACCAATCTAACCTTCGAAATCACCCCTGAAATACAAAATATCAGAGAAAAGTATGTCATGGATTTCTATTTGGTAGGCAATCAACAATTCCTATCATGCATTGATGTATATTCTAAATTCGCTACCCTTGTAGAAGTTAAGAGTCGCGACTGGTTAGAAACCAAGAGAGCCATCATAAAAGTCTTTAACGAAATGGGCAAGCCACAGGGAATTAAAGCCGACAAAGATTCAGCCTTTATGTGCGCAGAATTGCAAGCATGGTTGAATGCGGAAAATGTGAAAATCGAAATCACCACCAGTAAAAACGGAGTTTCTGATGTAGAACGACTACATAAAACGATCAATGAAAAATTAAGAATCATTTCAAGTGAGGATAACATAGAAAACAAGCTCACAAAATTCGAGTTAATTCTATACACTTATAACCATAAAACGGTTCATAATACTACAAAAAGATCCCCAGCTGATATCTTCCTGTACGCCGGACTACCAGATTATAACACTCAACTGAATAAAGTTAGGAAGATCAATCATTTGAATAACGATAGAATCGACTTTGAAGTAGACACACGCTACAAGAATGCACCCCTAGTTAAAACAAAAACAACTAAACCGTTCAAAAGAACAGGGGAAATTAGGCAGGTAGACGGAAAGCACTTTGAAGAGAAAAATAGAGGGAGGAAAATCACCCACTATAAAACGAAATTCAAAAGAAAGAAAAAATCGAATAAAAGTAAATACGATAATTGCAGAGTACCCGAAGAGAGTACTGGGAATCCGGAGCTACAACATGATTAAGATTATAATCTTACTAATGTTCACCGTCCTACAGTCTTCCGGACAGAATATAGAGATAGATCCCATAAACTCAAGGAATGGATATCTCATATTCAAAACAAATACCATTAACATACCCATTAATTATGAATACCATTATCTAACAATTAATATAACAAGAACAGATAAAACATATCAGAGTTTACTAGAACAGGCAACCCAATTTAATAACGAAATCCAAGTTCAATATTTAGTCGAGAAATTGCAACGTGAATTCAACGGCATCAAAATAGCCAAAAGAAACAAAAGAGGCCTTATAAATGCAGTAGGCACAGTATATAAATATCTATTTGGAACATTAGATCAAGATGATAAAGTCGAATTAGAAGGGAAAATAAACAATCTGGCTAGCCACAGTGTTCAAGCTAACGAATTAAACTTAGTAATTCAAGCAGTAAATTCTGGCATAGAAGTTGTCAATAAATTAAGCAAGGATAATGATAGAAATAAGCAACTAGAGATATTAATATTTAACCTTCAACATTTTACAGAGTACATAGAGGAAATTGAATTAGGCATGCAGCTAACAAGATTAGGGATCTTTAATCCAAAATTATTGAGGCAGGATTACCTGAAACACATCGATTCAGAGAAATTATTAAATATCAAAACATCTACCTGGTTGAAAACAGACACTAACGATATACTAATAATTTCCAACATCCCACGAGAGATTAGAAATATTCCTATACTTAAAATTTCAAATAAGTTTCATAGAACCCAACATATTGTTAACTTGGAAATTACCAAAAACCATATTAAACCAAGATTGCCTAAACCAAGAAATAAAAGTAGAAGGTAACGCATTAATAAAAATACATAATTGCAGTGTACAGTTAAACGAATTCTTAATATCCAACTCCATACAAGAATTTGCACAAAGCATCTACATCAACAATAACGTAACAAAAATTAAACCATTGTCTTATTTGCAAACCAAAGAAATTGTAATAGAAAATACGCGATTAAATAATGTATTACATGTAAGCTTAATACTACTATTTGTCATAATCATAATAGGATTAAGCTACAAATTGTTTAATCTAAGTAAAGCAATAAGCCTAAAACCGACCCGCACATAGAAACACCTTCAGACGAAGACGAGGAATCCCCAGCAGGCACAGTTTTAGACGCACCCGAACTATATCCATGGATAATCGCCTGGGGACAGGCTTAAATCTAACAATGGGGGAGTGACATATCTATAGTCCATGCTCCGCATACCCTTGTCTATGTCTATTACCCTGCACCCACAATACTATAAACAATACGACACCCTCAGCTTCGAACCCTCATAAACAATCTCACGCTCGAAATGGACCACGCGCAGCCGATTGCAGGCAATGTAAACAAACACCCTAAACTGGAAGTTGAACATAAAACAATAGATGCCGCCCTAGAATCCAGCCGCACTAGAATCCAACCGCACCAGAATCACGCCACTCTTCAGAGATCAATTACGAATCGATTCTCAAGAATCACACCATCCTAGCTGACCAATCAGAGGCCCTATTCTCAGTCACCCCCAAGTAATGGAACACCGATCATACGCAGCGGAAGCCTTTCATCAAAAGCCGCATTTCCCACATATCGATCGAGTCACGTACTCCATCTCCGAAGCCGAAGTCGAAGCCAACGCCTCCGAATCCAAATCCGAATCCCAAACCGAGCATCATAATATAAATAGTCTGCATCTAAGAAGCCAACTCAGTTCTGTTCAAGACAAACGTCAATCGCGACACCGTCGGAGAATTCAACCAAAGTTAATTCCGTTCAAGACTTCAGACCTCAGTCATCGTCGGGGAAATAACTAATCAATGTACGCTAAAGTTTAAGTGAAGAATAAAACCTTTTTTAAAACGTAAACTGAAGTGTCGCATATTTAATTATATATATATATATATATTTAGCCAACGAACAGTTCTGGCATCTACGCCATACCTCTTGAGTTGAGTTTCAATTAAGACCGAGAATCCGGAGATTTACCCAGGAAAGCAGTGTAAAGAAAAACCTAGCTGGTATGTCCGTGATTAGTTTGGAAAGTGTTCGTGGTAATATATATATATAAGAATTTGTGTTATAGGACGGCGGCCCTTAGCCACGGTACTGCTCGTGCAGTAGCTCCGTTGCATAAGAGGGCATATACGGTGTGGTCTACGAGAGTGGTGGGGCGGATCGAAAAGACAAGTAGTGAACCCGCGGGAAAACACCGAGCAGCGAGACCTGCAGCTTGGCGTTGTCTGTCGAAAGCCTCAACAGCCGTGTGGATGCACGGCGAAAACCAAGAGGCGCCTCCGGAACTTTATTTTTGGCGTCATTGATGCCACCCGTTATCGAGCCTCCAATGAAAGTGTAGTCCGCAGACCGACGTCGAATCGGATCGGCAACCTGAAGTCAAGCTAAGGAGCTAATGTACCCCATCGTCAACTGATTTAGCTGCGCCAGCGACACCCAATAATGAACTCGAGTTGATTGCATTATTGTTAGATTCTTCCGGAGGCGTAGTCCTACTCAGCCTGGCTGACATGTCTCTCGACCACGTCAATAGAGGATCGTAGTTACTCGTTGATGTAACACACGCCCCTTTTTCCTCTAGATTTCATGTGCCAGGCTAAAACCATTCTCTTTCGTCACACGATGTATACAGTTTTATAGTTAGTTATGTAACACAGCCAACATAATGGTTTTTGGAAACTAATGGGTATGAGAGCAACATTAATTTTTCTTTAGATTACAAAGCAGTGCACTCTAGTACGCTCACGTGCATATATACTCGTATTAAATATCTTTTCTTTTCTTTAGAAGTATACACCAACGTCATCATTGAGCTCAACGAGCACGGATGGAATAAACGGTACTAGCCTACCAAAAGCGCTGTGAGTTTGTAAATAAGAACATAAGAAATAAGAAGTAACATGCGTGTTACATATATTTTTCTATTGATATCACCTTTATATATCCGTAACCATAATGTATTGGTACCTCTCACCCCTTTAGAATCTGTTACCCATATATGATGGTCATTTTTAAATCTTTATTTTTCCTAATATTTCTTCTGAATTCTTTACATATATATTAAGCTATCGAGACACAGCAAAAAAATGAATTTAATTATAAGTTAAGAAAACCCCCCTCCAAGAATTTAATTATATGATTAGGGATTTATTGAAATATATATATAATGAGTTTGATTTTGAAGTACAATCATAATATGTTCTAAATTCAGGAGTCCGTCCTCAGAAAGGCATGATCAAGGTGGTGGGATGATAACTGTTTAACGTTATTCAAGGGTATATACGGTCAGGTTACCTGTATAGCATAGGTTGGGAGCGTAGAGAAGATAGAGATTCTCACTAACACCGGAGTTTCTCATCATTTTAGTAGAGTAATTGATAAGTATGTCCACACTTTCCACAACCAACTTGTTAGTCCCATAACCAATTCCTTGCTCCGGTTAAACCTGGATTCTGTTGTTAGTTTTATGTTTGGTTCTTTTTTATACCCGATACTCAAAATGAGTATTGGGGTATATTAGATTTGTGGTAAAAGTGGATGTGTGTAACGTCCAGAAGGAATCGTTTCCGACCTCATAAAGTATATATATTCTTGATCAGCATCAATAGCCGAGTCGATTGGGCCCTGTCTGTCTGTCTGTCTGTCCGTCTGTCCGTCTGTCCGTCCGTCCGTCTGTCCGTCCCCTTCAGCGCCTAGTGCTCAAAGACTATAAGAGCTAGAGCAACGATGTTTTGGATCCAGACTTCTGTGATATGTCACTGCTACAAGAATATTTCAAAACTTTGCCCCGCCCACTTCCGCCCCCCCAAAGGGGCGAAAATCTGTGGCATCCACAATTTCGACGATACGAGAAAACTAAAAACGCAGAATCGTAGAAAATGACTATATCTTCTAGAGTGCAAAATCTGAACCAGATCGTATAATTATTATAGCCACAATCAAGAAAACAATTTCATTTTTTCTCGCACTGTCTCTCTCTAACACACACGTAGCATAGGCGGCTTTGCTTAGAGTAAAACATTAGCGCCTAGATCTCAGAGACTATAAAAGCTAGAGCAACCAAATTTGGTATCCACACTCCTAATATATCGGACCGAGACGAGTTTGTTTCAAAATTTCGCCACACCCCCTTCCGCCCCGCAAAGGACGAAAATCTGGGGATATTCAAAAATCTCAGAGACTATTAGGGCTAGAGTAATCAAATTTGGTATCCGCACTCCTGTTAGATCTTACTATAAAACGTGTATCTCAAAATTTCGCCCCACCCCCTTCCGCCCACACAAAGGACGAAAATCTGTTGCATCCACAATATTGAGGATATGAGAAAACTAAAAACGCAGAATCATAGATAATGATCATATCTATCAGATTGCTGAATCTGGATCACATCAGATCATTTTTATAGCCAATAGGAACAAATCAATTTGCAGTGGCTACGCAGCGCCCGACGTCACGCTCAGACTGATTTTCTGTCTCTCTCGCACGCACTCTTTGTCGTGTCGTTCAATATTAGCGGCGTCTGCCGGAGGAGAGCCATACTGACTAAGTATCGGGTATAACTGTAGAGTTGCGGTGTCCGCAGCAACTCACAACGTTCCCCATCGTTTAAATTTTTAAATGTGCACCTAAAACATTATGCGAGTGTGTGTCAATTGATTTGTTCCTTTTGGCTATAAAAATGATCTGATCTGATCCAGATTCAGCAATCTGATATACATGATCATTATCTATGATTCTGCGTTTTTAGTTTTCTCGTATCCTCAATATTGTGGATGCAACAGATTTTCGTCCTTTGTGGGGCGGAAGGGGTGGGGCGAAATTTTGAGATATACGTTTTATAGTGAGATCTAACAGGAGTGCGGGTACCAAATTTGGTTACTCTAGCCTTAATAGTCTCTGAGATTTTTGAATATCCCCAGATTTTCGTCCTTTGCGGGGGCGGAAGGGGTGTGGCGAAATTTTGAAACAAACTCGTCTCGGTCCGATATATTAGGAGTGTGGATACCAAATTTGGTTGCTCTAGCTTTTATAGTCTCTGAGATCTAGGCGCTAATGTTTTACTCTAAGCAAAGCCGGCTATGCTACGTGTGTGTTAGAGAGAGACAGGGCGAGAAAAAATGAAATTGTTTTCTTGATTGTGGCTATAATAATTATACGATCTGGTTCAGATTTTGCACTCTAGAAGATATAGTCATTTTCTACGATTCTGCGTTTTTAGTTTTCTCGTATCGTCGAAATTGTGGATGCCACAGATTTTCGCTCTTTGTGGGGGCGGAAGTGGGCGGGGCAAAGTTTTGAAATATTCTTGTAGCAGTGACATATCACAGAAGTCTGGATCCAAAACATCGTTACTCTCGCTCTTATAGTCTTATAGCACTAGGCGCTGAAGGGGACGGACAGACGGACGGACGGACAGACGGACAGACGGACAGACAGACATGGCTCAATCGACTCGGCTATTGATGCTGATCAAGAATATATATACCCTATGGGGTCGGAAACGATTCCTTTTGGACGTTACACACTTCCACTTTTACCACAAATCTAATATACCCCAATACTCATTTTGAGTATCGGGTATAAAAATCTAATGTCCAATAAACATTTCTGAGAAATTCATTTGGCGCCAGGTCAACCCCGAAATGTCCACTACGTACTACAGTTGGCCACATTCAAAAGACATAAATATATTTTTGCCGCGTTAACTAGAGTTACTGGAGAACTTTTCAACAGTGTCCCAGCCATCTTCGAAATATCGTATGTAAACCTACACACCAATGTACGTGTGTATTGTATGTATATGTGTCTATAATAATTAAGTTTGTACAATACATGGCACTGTCTCAACCTCTGAACTTTGCGTAATTGAATTGCCTATTAATGCAAAAAATGGTGCCGCGGGACGGACTACGCTAATAAGACTCTTTGAAACCAACTTGTTTGGTTAACAGGGGAATACCGAATTGGGTTTGCCGGGGTGTTGTTAAAAACCAGTTTAATTGCGTGTATTAATACATTTTTATCATTCACATTAGCATTTGATTCAGTGGGATTCAGAATTGCACCTATTGAAAACTTGGTAATTAGAGTAGCTTCAAAATGCACAAATAAGCGAATTCGCCCAGTTATCCATTCGTCTATTAGGAGGTTTTCCACGTTTTCACGTACATAAATGCATGGAAGATACAATTCTACTAGTATACTAAAAATATGTCAACAACAGCTATACCAATATCATCGCTAGTACAATTCTTTCAATTATCTTGTGGTCAGATACTGAAACCTGGATTTCAAATGCGACATGTCGATGAAGAGACTCTTTGGTTTTGGTTTGGTGTGTGTCAATCTCTTGCTAGTGATAACCACTGAACCACGCCGCATGAACGTAGGCGGGACGACAATGGTGCACGGTCTACGCCATCCAAACTCAATTGTCGCTCGCTGGTCAAGCAGCGTATCTGTGTTTGACGTTAAAGGTGGACTTTGTCTGTGTCTGTGCCTGTAGATGCTCAGGTTGAGTGGAAGCGTAGTTGGAGCTGAAGTCATGTCACGCTTGACCTTGACGCCTCCTTTGGGTTAATGCCGGTTAACTCAAGTAAATGAATGAAGTGTAGCACTTGTAGTGGCCAGTTGTGACTCTAAAACTCCAGAGAACAGTTTGGGAAGTACGGCCCTCGCGTTTAACATTAACTCTGCTCTTTACAAAAACAAGATAAGAGATCAATTACAAGAGAGCAGTAGTTAAAGCTTCCATTGAAGAGCTTAATGTCTAATTTAGAGAAGCAGCGTGGATCTGTGGGAGTTTTGTTTTAAAGCTTTACTAGAAATCATACGATTACTCCGTTAGTCGTGGAAGCTATGTGTAAGCTTTGCTTAGCATCGTACGATTACTCCGTTATCTAGGGAAGCAAGGTGTAAGCTTTGTCTAAAATCGTACGATTACCCCGTTGGTTGTGGAAGGTAAAGTTCCCATCGTAAGGGCTAATGCAAGTAATAGAACTTCTGGCTAGATCATTGCTATAGTGAAGCTGTGCGAATTCGGATGTGTCTTTTTATACAAATATATATATCCAAGTGAATTTGAGAACGTTGTGCAATCAAACACGTGCCAAGTAAATTGAAGTTCTGGTGGACTACATTATTCCTTTTGGATTAAGAAAAATAAAAGGTATTTGGGCCTTACAATAGTGACAAAGCTTTAACAGTCTCGTATCATAGGGCTGGAAATCTTACTACGTTCGATACTGGGAAAGAAAAACCAATTGACCCCCCCTCCAAGAACGAGGTCGTCAAAGTCCATCAATTTCTTAGTAGATCTGGGAAAGACTTCGGATTTCCCAGGAACCAGCATCTACATAAACCAACGATAACTACAACCAAATAAACCGGAAAGAGCCGTCCGAAGATATACTAGAGTGAAACCCGAAGTTATGTGGAGGCATACTTGAGCTGAAGTACATTTTGGAGTAAGACGAGAGGAATGGTTTTCTTGCGAATTCGGAGAAACTAATATGCCGCACTCGTCACCCTTCTCGCTTATGAATCAAGCGCGCGGCTAAGGCTTTCGCATGTAGTTCTTCGCAGTGTGTGGAGTGGCTCTCAAACTGTGAAAATAAAACATTATTCTGCGGCGATCCACACTGCCGTTTAATAGTCGTCGTGTGAAAATGTACCAAAGTATTAGTTTTGAGTCTCGTCATGAGATTTTCCATTTATTAAAGATTAGGCTACGCACTAACTATTTTTGTATTGTCTAGATTTAAAAAAAAAAAAAAAAAAACCAATAATGTATATAATTACCCATAATTAGAAATTAGCGCAAATGAAAACCACATTTTTTTAAGATCAGCCGTTAAGTGGCAAATCGTCGTCGTACGGGTATGGAAATGGAAAGAAAATCGGTGTTTCATCCGAATTAGAAGTGAAGACCTGTATATTCATAATTTTTCTCCCTTCCTCAGAATATGTTCCTACGTCGCCCCTTGAGCTCAACGGACACGCCGGATAATTCGTATAAAGTATGAGTGAGTTACGAAACTTCCTTAAACGGAATTCTCGAGTATTTTCGAAATATATATCTGTCTTATAAAACTTCTATTCCGGTATATAAAACAACCATATCCGTGCCATAATTTAAAGCTGATCGGCTACTAATTTTTCTTTCACGTTTGCCTTCTAGTTATATAATTATCATATTTTTCTCTTCTTTCCAATTCAATTTCTTTTACGCCATATTCTCTACACATAAGTCCTATATACATATATACATATAACTAGGTATAACTGGATACTATTTCCTCCTTCTTTATTTAATTACTTTATGCTAAGTTTATACTTATCTGGAAAACCATGAAGTCCAAACCCTTAAATTTTGAATTATTAAATAATAATTAGTAGATAATAATGGAACATTAAACCTTTCGTGTTTGTCCTGAGTAGAGCCTGAGGAAGTCCGATGATCAAATAGAGATGCGCTCGATTAGGGTTATGCTGTCGATTAAACGGCATACAAAGGTAGGGAGGGTAGAGAAGGGGTCAAAGTCATCTGAGTTCCCCAAGAGCGACGGAATATAGCCTGACTTTTTGTCGGTAGTCGATTAACCAGTTAGTTAAAATTCACATTCTTTTCTTTTTGATTTCTTTTGTAGAGTTCCTTTTGAACATTAAATCAAGTGTACCTAAAACATCTTTGCGAATGTGTTCGTATAGCAGATAGGAGAGTAGGAAAGATCCCACGACATTCCGGCGAGCTAGTTAGAGCATAGCTAAAGGTACACGTTCCGAAATCCTGCTATACTATTGGTGTCTGACCGTCAAAAAAAGTATGTACAACCTCCATCCGTACATACAATCTCACACCTCTACGAATATGAATTTCTGGCACATTACGTAGATTGGCGCCCAACGTGGGGCCAGAGTACGAGTTACTACTGGTTAAAACCCCCAAAAACTTTGCTCGTTGCGATTTTAAATTCCACATTAAAATTAATACTTCCCGTCCAACTACTGTAACGGAGGATATTGATGGAATTTTGGGTTTAAGATTCTGAGTTTCGGAATACCTAACCAAATAGAATCCGCCAGGTAGCAAGGGATGGAAACTGATATTTTTTTTTGTTACCAGAATTAATTTGCGAATATAAGACAGGTATTCACAAAGGCGGATAGGTCGGCCAAATTATAATAGGATAACCCCAAAAGAGTTTATGAGGGAAAAGTATCGATGGCTTTCGGAAGTCTAATTTTCTAGATATAGATTTGGAAATTAGCCATTGCCAAGGTTACTGACCACATAAACATACCATAGACCAAATTAGATTTCATTGAGGTTATATTCCGGCGACAAGAGAAAGCGTATATCGGACGGAGTCAAGCCCGAAAAGGACAAATATTGGGTATTTAGGAAAATTTTGTAGAATTTATTGAAGCTTTGGTCCTATAATTAGGGATTTCCACATTTAGTGATCAGAACTCGTATTACTGACTTACCTTAACATGTCACCAGTACAACGTACCCCAGGGGGCAAGGCGTCGGGTGACGTGGACGCCCAGATCTGTGGTATATGTCAAGAAGCCATAAGAAGAAGTCAACTAATATGTACTGCATCTTGTGGGCACAGGTATCATGATACTTGCATGAAAGAATTCGTGAAAAATAACAGAAATTGCCCCGTATGTAGGGCGGAGTTGAATCCGGAGGAACTTTCGTTTGATGAGAATACTCTAGCAGGCGAATTACCACCCGAAATGGGTTCGGGTATAGTGCCGTTAGAAGGGGGATCCAACCCGGAGTCAAACGCTTCAGAGAGAGGACATCAAAAGTCAAGAGGGGCTAGGCCTAAACAGGGACGGGGAACTACATCGCGCAGAGGGATGAATACTAGGTTGCAGTCTCAACAATTTCGTGATAATTCTTTGGGCAGTATCAGCCATAGGTCGGGCGAAGGAGATATGCCGGAAAGAACCCTTGAGGTTATACAAGCCCTGATAAAAGGTTCATTCGTTAAGAATTTGATCGAAGAAAATCTACGCGGACAATTAGGTAGGATGACTATAGCTTCAGATAGCACGCCTGTGCAAGCGACAAGGCAAAATCACGAGCCCAATATAACAGGAAACTCGTTGTCTTCAGAAAATGAAAGGGAAAGGGGATTACCACATCCAAATGTCCCTAACAGGGCAATAGCTCCTGGGAAGGCCGCTAATATCTTAGCCAGTTGGCGACTAAAGTTTGACGGATCCAAAGACGCTATGCACGTCGACGAATTCCTGTACAGGGTTCGTTCACTGACATCCTCCACTTTAAATAACGATTACGAATTACTCTGTGACAATATGCATCTGCTTTTCTCGTCTAAAGCCAGCGATTGGTTTTGGAACTTCCATAGAAAGAACCCACAGTTTTCTTGGCAAACTTTTTCTGCCTCATTTAGACAACGATTCGATGATGCTAAAGATGATTTCGACTTGTGGGAGTTGATTAGAAAACGCCGTCAGAGAGAGGGTGAATCGTTTGACGATTACCAGACGGCCGTCGAAGAATTAGTGTCCAGGCTCTCATCCGAGGTTAGCGAAAATAAGTTAGTAGACATTTTAAAACGTAACGCAAGAACGGCCCTCAGATATGAACTCTTGCATCTCAAAATCAGCGATCGAACTGGCCTGAGAGAAGAAGTTCGCAAGCATGAAAACTTCTGTAAAGACAACCATAACCCTTTTCCACGAGGTAAATTCAGCAAACCGAATGTAGCACAAATACTTACGGACCATGAAGATATGGAGGAAGAAGACGTTTCGCAGATTTATCGTAAGAAACTAGTATGCTGGAACTGCGACCAGGAAGGGCATCGTTTTGATGATTGTTTAGGAGAAAGGCGAATTTTCTGCTATGGGTGTGGTGCTAAGGATATTTATAAACCTCGATGCGTCAAATGTAACCCATCGAAAAACTTGAAACGGGATGTACCGACCGGAGCCCAGTCAGTACATCCGACCCAGAACAGCAACTAAACGAAAGTAAACCAACTACCTTAAGAGGGCTTTCCGAAGGGGTAGTTGACGTAAAACCGGATATGATACTACACCAAATTTGTACAGGTATAGATGTAGCGACTCAAACGATGGAGAGCAAAGAGTTAGATTCAGAAAAGGTGAATACGTGGTTTAAATTGATAGTTAAGCCCAAACGATCGACGGTCCGGAGACGAGCGTTCTGGAAAAAGGTCCAATCTGTTCGAAAACGTTTAGTCTCAGCAGTTATTCTGAGTTCAGATAACCGATTGTACACGGAGGTAATGATCGAAGGGCAAACTTATAAGAATTTGCTGGATTCAGGAGCAACCATTAGTTGTTTGGGTGGGAGAGCAGCAACCTTTTTAGCACATCACCCACAATCTCAGAAGTGTTTGGGAACCATACGCACTGCCAGCAACGAAGCTTGTACCGTAGTGTCTAAATTGGTGGTCCCGATTGAATTCCGTAAAATAGTTAAGGAAGTAGAGTTCTTTATCATACCAGATTTAAAGCAAGATGTTTATTTAGGAGTTGACTTTTGGAAAGACTTAGGTCTTCTATCCCAATTATTGACCCTAGAAGGAACTGTGAGCTGTTTGGAGAATAGAGACGACACGATTATGAAGGAAACGCCTAAAATGCATTCCCTAAATGAAGAACAAAGGAACCAATTAGAGGCGGTAATAAGAACCTTCCCGTCATATGAATGCGACGGACTAGGTCGTACACACCTAATACAACATTCTATGGTAATCAATGCCGAAGTACCCGTCAAACAACGACATTGGCCCATTTCCCCCGCGAAAGAGAAAGTGATGTTCGAAGAAGTAGAGAAGATGATTAAGCTGGGCGTGATAGAACCTTCAAATAGTCCATGGAGTAGCAATTGCGTCCTAGTAAAGAAAGGGAACAAGAATAGGTTATGCCTTGATTCTCGAGAGATCAACAAATATACCCGAAAAGATGCATCCCCCCTTCCCCATATAGATGGGATACTCAGTCGATTGCCACCTGCCAAATACATAACGGGACTCGATATGAAGCATGCTTATTGGCAAATTCCCCTAGGGGAGTCTTCACGCCAATACACCGCGTTTACCATACCTAACCGACCGCTGTATCAATACAAAGTTATGCCTTTTGGTCTAACCAATGCCTCACAAACCCTCTGTCGTTTAATGGATAAGGTAATACCTGCTAACTTGCGTACGAGAGTGTTTGTTTACCTCGATGACTTACTAATTTTATCAGACGATTTCGAATGTTACTGAGAGAAGTGGCAGTACACTTACGAAAGGCTAATCTTACCATAAACATTGCCAAGTCGCACTTTTGCATGCGTGAGATTAAGTATCTGGGGTTCATCATTGGATACGGACAGGTAAAGACGGATCCGAGTAAAATTGAGGCTATTAAAGAATTCCCCGTTCCCAAGACGGTAAAACAATTGCGACGATTCCTTGGTCTTGCTGGGTGGTACCGTCGTTTCGTCGACAATTATGCAACGGTAAGTTGCGCCCTCACAGAACTATTAAAGAAACCGAAAGCGTATGCGTGGAACCCTTTGGCCAATCAGGCATTTGAAAAACTTAAACAGTGCCTGACGTCAGCTCCCATTTTGTCTACTCCTGATTTCTCAAAACCCTTTTTGCTGTTATGTGATGCTAGTACTGTAGGAATTGGTTGTGTGTTAGCTCAGAAAAACGAAGAAGGAGAAGAATTACCCGTAGCATTCATGTCCGAGAAGCTATCTAAAGCTCAGAAAAACTACTCAGTCACGGAATTAGAATGTTTAGCGGTGATAAAGGGAATTAAAAAGTTTCGTGCTTATGTAGAAGGTCAGGCATTCGAGGTGATAATCGGTTACCATGCCTCATTACAATGGCTTATGCGTCAGAAGGAGTTGTCTGGTAGATTAGCTCGATGGGCCATAAAACTACAGGGATTCTCTTTTGAGATAACGCACCGGAAGGGCTCACTATACGTGGTAGCGGATGCCCTATCGCGTAAAGAGGAAATTACTGTTTCTGAAATGGAAGAGCAGGGTCCGATAGTTGATCTATCTGCCGCAGAATTTAAATCACCAGAATATATGACCTTAATTGATAATATTCGCGCTAAGCAAGACAAATTACCAGACTTGAAGATTCTCAATGATTTTGTCTACAAAAGAACCGAACCTGATCAGGGAAATAATGGTGTAGATAATCTATCTTGGAAATTGTGGATTCCTAGGGTCCATATCCCCGATCCAAGAAAGGGCATATTGGTTTACTTATTATCGTAGATCACTTCACAAAATTTCATTTCCTATGCCCCTTAGGGTGTTTACTGCCAAACGGGTGTGCGATTACCTCGAAAATTAGTTGTTCTGTACATTTGGAGTCCCCGAGGTGATATTAACAGATAACGGATCTCAATTCGTTTCTGGAGCCTTTCAGGCTTTTCTAACCCGCTTTGGGATACAACATATTCGTACGGCGATATATTCACCACAGGCGAATGCCAGTGAGAGACTCAATAGATCGGTGTTAGCAGCTATAAGAGCTTACATAAGCCGGGATCATTCCACTTGGGATACCAAATTACCGGAAATCAGTGCTGCTCTCAGATCCAACATTCACCAAAGCACCGGGTACTCGCCCTATTTCCTAACCTTTGGACAAAATATGATTCTGAATGGCAAAGACTATGAGTTGCTTCGCCGCTTAAGACTCTTATCGGAGGATAGCCGCATTAGTTATCCGGAAGCACTACAAATTATTCGCGAATCGGCAAAGAAAAAGGTGAAAGAGTCACATGAACAAAATTCTAGGCGATATAATCTACGCTGTCGAAAAGTAGAGTTTAAGGTTGGAGAGCCAGTACTTGCCCGCAATTTCTGCCAAAGCAATGCTATTAAAAAGTTCAATGCAAAGTTAGCGCCGGTTTTTATTTCAGCCGTGGTATCTAGACGAGTTGGCTCATCCTATTATCAACTGAAGAACGAACAGGGTAAAAACTTAGGAATATTTCACCTCAAAGACACACAAGTGAAACACTAGGCAACTGTCCTTTTTCCGTTAAGGCTTCGCCAGTTAAAACTAGCGCTTCCTCAACTGTGGTGTAGTGGCCAGTTGTGACTCTAAAACTCCAGAGAACAGCTTGGGAAGTACGGCCCTCGCGTTTAACATTAACTCAGCTCTTTACAAAAACAAGATAAGAGATCAATTACAAGAGAGCAGTAGTTAAAGCTTCCATTGAAGAGCTTAATGTCTAATTTAGAGAAGCAGAGTGGATCTGTGGGAGTTATGTTTTAAAGCTTTACTAGAAATCATACGATTACTCCGTTAGTCGTGGAAGCTATGTGTAAGCTTTGCTTAGCATCGTACGATTACTCCGTTATCTAGGGAAGCAAGGTGTAAGCTTTGTCTAAAATCGTACGATTACCCCGTTGGTTGTGGAAGGTAAAGTTCCCATCGTAAGGGCTAATGCAAGTAATAGAACTTCTGGCTAGATCATTGCTATAGTGAAGCTGTGCGAATTCGGATGTGTCTTTTTATACAAATATATATATCCAAGTGAATTTGAGAACGTTGTGCAATCAAACACGTGCCAAGTAAATTGAAGTTCTGGTGGACTACATTATTCCTTTTGGATTAAGAAAAATAAAAGGTATTTGGACCTTACAATAGTGACAAAGCTTTAACAGTCTCGTATCATAGGGCTGGAAATCTTACTACGTTCGACACTGGGAAAGAAAAACCAATTGACGCTCCCTCCAAGAACGAGGTCGTCAAAGTCCATCAATTTCTTAGTAGATCTGGGAAAGACTTCGGATTTTCCAGGAACCAGCATCTACATAAACCAACGATAACTACAACCAAATAAACCGGAAAGAGCCGTCCGAAGATATACTAGAGTGAAACCCGAAGTTATGTGGAGGCATACTTGAGCTGAAGTACATTTTGGAGTAAGACGAGAGGAATGGTTTTCTTGCGAATTCGGAGAAACTAATATGCCGCACTCGTCACCCTTCTCGCTTATGAATCAAGCGCGCGGCTAAGGATTTCGCATGTAGTTCTTCGCAGTGTGTGGAGTGGCTCTCAAACTGTGAAAATAAAACATTATTCTGCGGCGATCCACACTGCCGTTTAATAGTCGTCGTGTGAAAATGTACCAAAGTATTAGTTTTGAGTCTCGTCATGAGATTTTCCATTTATTAAAGATTAGGCTACGCACTAACTATTTTTGTATTGTCTAGATTTAAAAAAAAAAAAAAAACCAATAATGTATATAATTACCCATAATTAGAAATTAGCGCAAATGAAAACCACATTTTTTTAAGATCAGCCGTTAAGTGGCAAATCGTCGTCGTACGGGTATGGAAATGGAAAGAAAATCGGTGTTTCATCCGAATTAGAAGTGAAGACTTGTATATTCATAATTTTTCTCCCTTCCTCAGAATATGTTTCTACGTCGCCCCTTGAGCTCAACGGACACGCGGGATAATTCGTATAAAGTATGAGTGAGTTACGAAACTTCCTTAAACGGAATTCTCGAGTATTTTCGAAATATATATCTGTCTTATAAAACTTCTATTCCGGTATATAAAACAACCATATCCGTGCCATAATTTAAAGCTGATCGGCTACTAATTTTTCTTTCACGTTTGCCTTCTAGTTATATAATTATCATATTTTTCTCTTCTTTCCAATTCAATTTCTTTTACGCCATATTCTCTACACATAAGTCCTATATACATATATACATATAACTAGGTATAACTGGATACTATTTCCTCCTTCTTTATTTAATTACTTTATGCTAAGTTTATACTTATCTGGAAAACCATGAAGTCCAAACCCTTAAATTTTGAATTATTAAATAATAATTAGTAGATAATAATGGAACATTAAACCTTTCGTGTTTGTCCTGAGTAGAGCCTGAGGAAGTCCGATGATCAAATAGAGATGCGCTCGATTAGGGTTATGCTGTCGATTAAACGGCATACAAAGGTAGGGAGGGTAGAGAAGGGGTCAAAGTCATCTGAGTTCCCCAAGAGCGACGGAATATAGCCTGACTATTTGTCGGTAGTCGGTTAAACAGTTAGTTAAAATTCACATTCTTTTATTTTTGATTTCTTTTGTAGAGTTCCTTTTGAACATTAAATCAAGTGTACCTAAAACATCTTTGCGAATGTGTTCGTATAGCAGATAGGAGAGTAGGAAAGATCCCACGACATTCCGGCGAGCTAGTTAGAGCATAGCTAGAGGTACACGTTCCGAAATCCTGCTATACTATTGGTGTCTAACCGTCAAAAAAAGTATGTACAACCTCCATCCGTACATACAATCTCACACCTCTACGAATATGAATTTCTGGCACATTACACACTCAGATAATCGCAGTGGAAATCAAGTGACACGAGCAAAGCCGTGTACGTAATGTACATTTAATTTACATTACTTACTTTTCTGATTGAAAGTATTCTTCCGATACTAAAGCTGCGGACCTCGCATCTCGATGGAGCGATGCTTCTTCTATGGAGTTAAAATACCTCTTTTTTTTTTCCTGGATGTAAATATAGGACAATGAAGCTAGGTATACATATACTGGATTGGATGTTATCTGAAAACGGACGTTCGGGCTTTCCAGCTTTCCAGCTTTTCTGCATATTCTGGGTTTCGTATCTATATTTTACATTGAACAACATATTTATTTTTATATATCTGGTAAACCAAAGCTTCGAGAATTGCCAAAACCGTTTACAACTGATATAGCCGCTATAGCTGATTAGCTTGTTTTTGGAGATTCTAAAGATATGTAAGTACGTGTGTTTGTTTAGCTAGTAAGTATAATATTTCATTTACTAATACTAATGGTTGGGTCTGTCATTCCTTCCGAAAATTGTCAAGTGCCCATTTGCACCACATGGAGAATAGGTACAATATTTAAAAGATTAACGATGTAATAATATAATATAATATATTAATATGTAGTATGACGCTTCAGTAAAATGTTTCGGATTGATTTTTGTGAAATAATCATAAAAAATGAAATTTTAATGATTTTAAGTAGTTATGGGGCTTTGACCGAGCTGATGAGCTAATTGAAACAACCAAAGCTAATTTTGGTAATATCTCAGCCGTCCTTCAGCCGTCATCTGAATCAATTAGCAAGGCGCTTGGCGCTTATTTTTATACATTTGTCGTCCCACTGTCAGCTTGAACGCCGTTCTACCATAAGGCCGATGTTCGGGCCAGCCGCTGAAGAATAACCGTCTCTTTAACATTATTATTGTATGAGCAGAGAGAGCCGCCTATGTTGTAAAACGTTGACGTTCTGCAGAGCTGCTGCGCTCTCCCGCTAAAGGGGCTCTCTGCCGCCGCCACTTCTGCAACTACTTTGATCTGCTGCCGCCACTTCGGCAATCACTTTGATCTAACGCCGTCGTCTATAGTTTAGTTCTATGCTAACCCCTCTGCGCATTGGTTGCATATCGATCTCGCATAAGGTTTATCTGGCAATAGCAAGCAATCGGCTTCCGCTAAGCCACCAAGATTAAATACGAATTATAAAGTTTAAACCGAAATCTCTTTTCATTTTTGAAACACATAGGTGCCAAAAAAGCTTGGCATCTCAAACATTGGTGACCCCGACGTGATATAAAACCATTGCTTAATCGCGTTCCGTTAAAACACTTATTATTTATACAATATTTTGTTGTTGGGTAGTTTAACTACCCTACCAACAAATACATTTGGGTGCACGTTGAAAAACAGTTTAAAGTGCAAATTCAGTGAGAGTGCGGCTGGAATATTTATAGACAAATTCCGGTACTTTAAGCGTCGAATCTCTCATTCTCTGCGCAGCTGCAGCCGCGGTTCTTGACTTTTCGTGTCTTGCATTCTCGCTCTCGCGTCTATACATCGTCGCTTAAGCGGTATTTCATTTTCCGTTGTTGTGTCGAATTGCACAACGGTTAACATGGACAATGATCCGAATACAGGCGCGGGCGGAAATATTGTGGTGGATGATTCCAGACTGAGTCTGTATAAGCGTAAAAGTCAGTCATTATATGATCGATTGCACAGGCTTGGCGAATCCTTCGCGGGGAATAAAATCGATAAGCTGACCGCCGCGGAAGTCGAGGTGTTTTGGCCAAAAATGTACAAGCAAATACGTGAGTATGTAACTCATTGTGAAGTGTGTCGTCACACCAAACACCCGAACACCGTGTTGAAACCACCCATGGGAAAACCAATGGTGTCTGATCGTCCGTTTCAAAAGCTTTATATGGATTTGCTGGGTCCATATCCCCGATCCAAGAAAGGGCATATTGGTTTACTTATTATCGTAGATCACTTCACAAAATTTCATTTCCTATGCCCCCTTAGGGTGTTTACTTCCAATCGGGTGTGCGATTACCTCGAAAATTATTTGTTCTGTACATTTGGAGTCCCCGAGGTGATATTAACAGATAACGGATCTCAATTCGTTTCTGGAGCCTTTCAGGCTTTTCTAACCCGCTTTGGGATACAACATATTCGTACGGCGATATATTCACCACAGGCGAATGCCAGTGAGAGACTCAATAGATCGGTGTTAGCAGCTATAAGAGCTTACATAAGCCGGGATCATTCCACTTGGGATACCAAATTACCGGAAATCAGTGCTGCTCTCAGATCCAACATTCACCAAAGCACCGGGTACTCGCCCTATTTCCTAACCTTCGGACAAAATATGATTCTGAATGGCAAAGACTATGAGTTGCTTCGCCGCTTAAGACTCTTATCGGAGGATAGCCGCATTAGTTATCCGGAAGCACTACAAATTATTCGCGAATCGGCAAAGAAAAAGGTGAAAGAGTCACATGAACAAAATTCTAGGCGATATAATCTACGCTGTCGAAAAGTAGAGTTTAAGGTTGGAGAGCCAGTACTTGCCCGCAATTTCTGCCAAAGCAATGCTATTAAAAAGTTCAATGCAAAGTTAGCGCCGGTTTTTATTTCAGCCGTGGTATCTAGACGAGTTGGCTCATCCTATTATCAACTGAAGAACGAACAGGGTAAAAACTTAGGAATATTTCACCTCAAAGACATACAAGTGAAACACTAGGCAACTGTCCTTTTTCCGTTTAGGCTTCGCCAGTTAAAACTAGCGCTTCCTCAACTGTGGTGTAGTGGCCAGTTGTGACTCTAAAACTCCAGAGAACAGCTTGGGAAGTACGGCCCTCGCGTTTAACATTAACTCTGCTCTTTACAAAAACAAGATAAGAGATCAATTACAAGAGAGCAGTAGTTAAAGCTTTCATTGAAGAGCTTAATGTCTAATTTAGAGAAGCAGAGTGGATCTGTGGGAGTTATGTTTTAAAGCTTTACTAGAAATCATACGATTACTCCGTTAGTCGTGGAAGCTATGTGTAAGCTTTGCTTAGCATCGTACGATTACTCCGTTATCTAGGGAAGCAAGGTGTAAGCTTTGTCTAAAATCGTACGATTACCCCGTTGGTTGTGGAAGGTAAAGTTCCCATCGTAAGGGCTAATGCAAGTAATAGAACTTCTGGCTAGATCATTGCTATAGTGAAGCTGTGCGAATTCGGATGTGTCTTTTTATACAAATATATATATCCAAGTGAATTTGAGAACGTTGTGCAATCAAACACGTGCCAAGTAAATTGAAGTTCTGGTGGACTACATTATTCCTTTTGGATTAAGAAAAATAAAAGGTATTTGGACCTTACAATAGTGACAAAGCTTTAACAGTCTCGTATCATAGGGCTGGAAATCTTACTACGTTCGACACTGGGAAAGAAAAACAAATTGACGCTCCCTCCAAGAACGAGGTCGTCAAAGTCCATCAATTTCTTAGTAGATCTGGGAAAGACTTCGGATTTCCCAGGAACCAGCATCTACATAAACCAACGATAACTACAACCAAATAAACCGGAAAGAGCCGTCCGAAGATATACTAGAGTGAAACCCGAAGTTATGTGGAGGCATACTTGAGCTGAAGTACATTTTGGAGTAAGACGAGAGGAATGGTTTTCTTGCGAATTCGGAGAAACTAATATGCCGCACTCGTCACCCTTCTCGCTTATGAATCAAGCGCGCGGCTAAGGCTTTCGCATGTAGTTCTTCGCAGTGTGTGGAGTGGCTCTCAAACTGTGAAAATAAAACATTATTCTGCGGCGATCCACACTGCCGTTTAATAGTCGTCGTGTGAAAATGTACCAAAGTATTAGTTTTGAGTCTCGTCATGAGATTTTCCATTTATTAAAGATTAGGCTACGCACTAACTATTTTTGTATTGTCTAGATTTAAAAAAAAAAAAAAAAACCAATAATGTATATAATTACCCATAATTAGAAATTAGCGCAAATGAAAACCACATTTTTTTAAGATCAGCCGTTAAGTGGCAAATCGTCGTCGTACGGGTATGGAAATGGAAAGAAAATCGGTGTTTCATCCGAATTAGAAGTGAAGACCTGTATATTCATAATTTTTCTCCCTTCCACAGAATATGTTTCTACGTCGCCCCTTGAGCTCAACGGACACGCCGGATAATTCGTATAAAGTATGAGTGAGTTACGAAACTTCCTTAAACGGAATTCTCGAGTATTTTCGAAATATATATCTGTCTTATAAAACTTCTATTCCGGTATATAAAACAACCATATCCGTGCCATAATTTAAAGCTGATCGGCTACTAATTTTTCTTTCACGTTTGCCTTCTAGTTATATAATTATCATATTTTTCTCTTCTTTCCAATTCAATTTCTTTTACGCCATATTCTCTACACATAAGTCCTATATACATATATACATATAACTAGGTATAACTGGATACTATTTCCTCCTTCTTTATTTAATTACTTTATGCTAAGTTTATACTTATCTGGAAAACCATGAAGTCCAAACCCTTAAATTTTGAATTATTAAATAATAATTAGTAGATAATAATGGAACATTAAACCTTTCGTGTTTGTCCTGAGTAGAGCCTGAGGAAGTCCGATGATCAAATAGAGATGCGCTCGATGAGGGTTATGCTGTCGATTAAACGGCATACAAAGGTAGGGAGGGTAGAGAAGGGATCAAAGTCATCTGAGTTCCCCAAGAGCGACGGAATATAGCCTGACTATTTGTCGGTAGTCGGTTAAACAGTTAGTTAAAATTCACATTATTTTATTTTTGATTTCTTTTGTAGAGTTCCTTTTGAACATTAAATCAAGTGTACCTAAAACATCTTTGCGAATGTGTTCGTATAGCAGATAGGAGAGTAGGAAAGATCCCACGACATTCCGGCGAGCTAGTTAGAGCATAGCTAGAGGTACACGTTCCGAAATCCTGCTATACTATTGGTGTCTAACCGTCAAAAAAAGTATGTACAACCTCCATCCGTACATACAATCTCACACCTCTACGAATATGAATTTCTGGCACATTACACACTCAGATAATCGCAGTGGAAATCAAGTGACACGAGCAAAGCCGTGTACGTAATGTACATTTAATTTACATTACTTACTTTTCTGATTGAAAGTATTCTTCCGATACTAAAGCTGCGGACCTCGCATCTCGATGGAGCGATGCTTCTTCTATGGAGTTAAAATACCTCTTTTTTTTCCTGGATGTAAATATAGGACAATGAAGCTAGGTATACATATACTGGATTGGATGTTATCTGAAAACGGACGTTCGGGCTTTCCAGCTTTCCAGCTTTTCTGCATATTCTGGGTTTCGTATCTATATTTTACATTGAACAACATATTTATTTTTATATATCTGGTAAACCAAAGCTTCGAGAATTGCCAAAACCGTTTACAACTGATATAGCCGCTATAGCTGATTAGCTTGTTTTTGGAGATTCTAAAGATATGTAAGTACGTGTGTTTGTTTAGCTAGTAAGTATAATATTTCATTTACTAATACTAATGGTTGGGTCTGTCATTCCTTCCGAAAATTGTCAAGTGCCCATTTGCACCACATGGAGAATAGGTACAATATTTAAAAGATTAACGATGTAATAATATAATATAATATATTAATATGTAGTATGACGCTTCAGTAAAATGTTTCGGATTGATTTTTGTGAAATAATCATAAAAAATGAAATTTTAATGATTTTAAGTTGGTCATGTCTGGCTTGTCGGGAGATTGAGGCCTAAATGCGCACATTTATGAGACAGACTCGAACTGGGTTTCTGGATGTCCGGAAACAATTTGTGGCGCCCAACGAGAAATTTCTTGCCCTTGAATCACAGTTTCTTGGGCTCAAACTCTTGAGCGAATCGCCTAGACGGAAAATTCCGCATAATGATACCAATCTCTTGCAACCTAATCCGATTGGTACGCCTGCCTCCCACCTTCATCCATCGGAAGCATTTCCGTGTAGGCATGCCACGCCGTTGTCTGTAAATCCGCCAACGGTGGCTCCGGAGTTCTTTACACCGAGCAATGTGCTTCCTTCGAGCACCCAACTCCCCAACAGCATCAATCCCATCCCTGCAGTTTCTGTGGCCGTCACTTCTGACGTGGTGAGTGCTCCTAGTGCGGGTGTGCTGGTTGCTGACGACGTCTTGCCAATTCCTGCTCCAATTCCTGCTCCAATTCCTGCTGCAATTCCTACTCCAATTCCTGCTACAGCCATTGCTGCCAATTCCTCTGCCCTTGTACCGAGATCTCTTTTAGGTGTGGCTCCACCATCTCGATCTCGCTCGGGACTTCAACTTAAAGCAGTGGTCCCTCGGAAAGCAATATTTGTTTCTCGTCTTATTCCTGAGGCTACAACGGAGGATGTTAAACAACATCTTGCCACTAAACTTAACACTTCGCCTGTTGATATAGTTGTGACTAAATTTTCATTTAAACATAAGCGCAACATATCATCATTTAAAATTCTTCTCCCTGATTCTTTACTATCCTGTTCTCTAGAACCGTCAATATGGCCTGAGCATACAATTGTGCATGAGTTCCTTCTCAAAGATTCGAACTCGAATCCAAGAATTACCGAACATGCTCCAAAAAACTAATGTACTATTTTTCCATGCACTATCAGAACGTTCGCAGTTTGCTGGGAAAGTTGCGTCAAATTCATACTAATAGCGCGTCCTTTGATTTCGATGCCATCGCGTTTACCGAAACCTGGCTTAACTCCTCTGTCAATGATCACGAAATTTTCATTGATAGTTACACTATTTATAGAATGGACCGCCCATCTTTTGCAGGTGGGGTTCTGATTGCAGTTAAATCTGTTTTCTCATCTGAGTTATTCCCATTCAATAACATTCATGGAATTGAATTTGTTGCAGTCAAAGTTCGTGTTGGCTCCGCATTTTTCTATTTAACCTGCTCTTACATTCCTCCCAGGTCTGATGCTGAGCTTTACTTACACCACCTTTCAGCAATTAATAATGTTGTTTCTACATTAGGGTGCAATGATCGAATTATTGTCATGGGGGACTTTAACCTCCCATTTCTTTCTTGGCTGCCTTGTAATGACGCTAACCTGTTGTTTCCCAATTGCCATAATGACTTTATCAATGGGCTAACGGATATTTCCCTTGTCCAAATTAATGCCGTTAAAAACATTAGGGACAGACTTCTTGACCTCGTTTTTGTTAACGATGGTTCTCTTACTACTGTATCTAGAGCAAGCCCAATATCTCTCCCTGAAGATCCTTACCATCCAACTTTGTTGATATCACTGGAGTGTACACAATCTGGAGGTGCTGACAGTTCCATGGCTCCTTGTCACATAAAGTGTTTTCGCAAAACAAACTTTATTGATTTAGATCTACATCTCTCGCGTGTTGATTGGTCGTTTCTTTATTCATTACCGAACATAGATGCAACTGTTAACTCGTTTTATAGTTCTATTTACTCCGCCCTTAATACGTTTGTTCCAGATATCACTGTACCTGTATCGTCCAAGCCTCCCTGGTTCTCCAAGTATTTGTCATACTTAAAAAATAATAAATCCCGGCTCTATAAAAAGTACCAGAAGTCGGGCTCCACGTTGGCCTTAGCTCTATACTCCTCCGCTCGCTCTCTGTTCCTTGCCGTCAATAGTCAGTGTTATAATCATTACCTTTCACAATGTAGTAGTAATTTTCGTAGTGATCCTAAAAAATTCTATTCGTTCGTTAATTCTAAGCGCAAGTCAAACGTTTTTCCTCCGTCCCTTCATTACCAGAACAAAACAGATGCTTCTGCTGTTGGTATTGCAAATTTATTCGCTAACTTTTTCCAAACAACGTACTCGTCTCATATTTACAACGCATCCACTCCGTATCCGTACCAGCTACCTCAAGCTAACAGTATTTTTCTGCCCTTTTTCGAGGAAAGCGTTGTTCTTGAAGGTTTGTCATCTATGGACATATCGTTTTCTGCGGGTCCAGATAAGGTACCAAGTTGCATCTTAAAACACTGTGCCCAGTCCCTTTGCAAGCCCTTGACCTTTCTCTTCAACCTCTCCTTGGAACAGTCTTGTCTCCCAGTAATTTGGAATGAGTCCTACATCATTCCGCTTCACAAAAAAGGTTCAAGATCAAACATTGAAAACTATCGTGGTATCGCAAAGCTTTCCGCCATCCCGAAGCTTCTTGAGTTCCTGGTCACCCGGCAACTGCAACATCTTTGTTGCAGCTTGATATCTCCGTCGCAACACGGTTTTTTCAGACATCGTTCAACATCGACTAACCTTCTTGAGTTTTCTAACCTAATCCACCGTGGTTTTCAAATTGGTTTGCAGACGGATGTAGTTTTTACGGACTTCAGCAAGGCATTCGATTCTGTGAACCATGCTCTGCTTATTCAAAAGCTCTCCTTATTAGGGTTCCCAACGAATCTTCTAGATTGGATTTTGTCCTATCTCTCTAACCGTACTCAACGTGTTTTGTTTTCTAACGTGTTGTCAAATACTGTTAATGTTACTTCAGGTGTGCCACAGGGAAGTCATCTGGGCCCGCTTCTGTTTATTTTATTTGTGAACGACCTTCCTCAAGTTATAACATACTCTACTACACTAATGTATGCTGATGATGTCAAAATCTGTCTTTCTTACTCTGATTGGTATTTGCACACACGCCTTCAACTTGATCTAAGTGAACTACTATTGTGGTGTTCAACTAATCTTCTTTTTCTGAACCTTTCCAAATGCAAACTTATGACATTTTACCGTCGCGCTCCTCATTTTGTCTCATATGTTCTAGGAAATCATGTCCTTGAGCGAATTTCGAGTTCAAATGACCTCGGAGTCCTTTTTGATCATAAGATGTGTTTCAACACCCATATAGCTGCAACTGTAAATAAAGCTAAGGGTGTTTTAGCGTTCATCAAGCGTTGGTCCAAGGAGTTTGACGACCCGTACGTTACGAAACAACTGTACATCTCGTTAGTACGTCCTATATTGGAGTATTGTTCTTGTGTGTGGAGCCCGCAGTATAAAGAGCAGCAGGCTGTTATTGAATCCGTGCAAAAGCAATTTTTAATTTTTGCCCTTCGGAACTTTAACTGGGACTCGGGTAGAATCTTGCCACCCTACCGGTCTAGGCTAAATCTTATTGACCTGCCGTCGTTGCACCATCGCAGAATATGCAATGGCGTAATGTTCGTGCACAAGCTCCTTCTTGGGACTGTTGACTCCCAAACTCTCTTGGGTCAGATTGACTTGGCCGTTCCATCCAGACCTACCCGTACTTTTAGGCCTATCCGTCTACCCATATGTAGGTCTAATTATGCTGATCATGAACCTTTTAGGGTTTTATGCCATAATTATAACTCCCTCTGTCTAACCCTATCCCCTGAACTGTCTCTTAAACTAATTGCATGCAATATTTATAATCATTTAAATTTAGCTAACTTTTAACTTATCTTTTTCTGCCTTTAGTAACTAAGTACCATTATTAACAGATAATTTGTTAATTTAATAAATAAATAAAAAAAAAGTAGTTATGGGGCTTTGACCGAGCTGATGAGCTAATTGAAACAACCAAAGCTAATTTTGGTAATATCTCAGCCGTCCTTCAGCCGTCATCTGAATCAATTAGCAAGGCGCTTGGCGCTTATTTTTATACATTTGTCGTCCCACTGTCAGCTTGAACGCCGTTCTACCATAAGGCCGATGTTCGGGCCAGCCGCTGAAGAATAACCGTAACTTTAACATTATTATTGTATGAGCAGAGAGAGCCGCCTATGTTGTAAAACGTTGACGTTCTGCAGAGCTGCTGCGCTCTCCCGCTAAAGGGGCTCTCTGCCGCCGCCACTTCGGCAACTTCTTTGATCGGCTGCCGCCACTTCGGCAATCACTTTGATCTAACGCCGTCGTCTATAGTTTAGTTCTATGCTAACCCCTCTGCGCATTGGTTGCATATCGATCTCGCATAAGGTTTATCTGGCAATAGCAAGCAATCGGCTTCCGCTAAGCCACCAAGATTAAATACGAATTATAAAGTTTAAACCGAAATCTCTTTTCATTTTTGAAACACATAGGTGCCAAAAAAGCTTGGCATCTCAAACATTGGTGACCCCGACGTGATATAAAACCATTGCTTAATCGCGTTCCGTTAAAACACTTATTATTTATACAATATTTTGTTGTTGGGTAGTTTAACTACCCTACCAACAAATACATTTGGGTGCACGTTGAAAAACAGTTTAAAGTGCAAATTCAGTGAGAGTGCGGCTGGAATATTTATAGACAAATTCCGGTACTTTAAGCGTCGAATCTCTCATTCTCTGCGCAGCTGCAGCCGCGGTTCTTGACTTTTCGTGTCTTGCATTCTCGCTCTCGCGTCTATACATCGTCGCTTAAGCGGTATTTCATTTTCCGTTGTTGTGTCGAATTGCACAACGGTTAACATGGACAATGATCCGAATACAGGCGCGGGCGGAAATATTGTGGTGGATGATTCCAGACTGAGTCTGTATAAGCGTAAAAGTCAGTCATTATATGATCGATTGCACAGGCTTGGCGAATCCTTCGCGGGGAATAAAATCGATAAGCTGACCGCCGCGGAAGTCGAGGTGCGCCTTGATATGTTGGCAGAAATTCGAGAGGAATTTAATAAGGCCCATAATGAGTTGGAGGCTCTCGATCAAAACGAGATTGGGAGTGAGCTGCGCGAAATCTTCGATACTCTGCGTTGCGGACATTGGGAACTGCTGAGGAGATTTCAGGATTCATGGTCATCAACATGCTGCTGCAGAAGTTGGATTCGAAGACGCAAGCCAAATGGGAGGAGCACACATCGTCGGATGCTATACCTACCGCAGAGGAATTCTTCGAATTCTTGCAGCAACGCTGCCAGAAAATGGAGCGGTTGGAATATGCTACAGCGACACACGCTAGTAGCGATCAGGTGGGAAAAAACCATTCCTATACGCAGGTTAAGAAAACGTTTGTAGCTTCCAACTCTTCCACTCAGCGGGCCATGGAATATACTCGTGCAAGATATTCGGAAATCTCTCACCGTTGCTGCGCCACAAAGAAGTGAAGAAGCTTTCCCTATGCTTCAATTGCCTAAAGCCGGGGCACCGGACCCGCGCATGCAATAGTGGAAAATGTCGAGTATGCGGCGGTAGGCATCATAGTTTGTTGCACTTCGATAGTATACAGCCCACAACACAAGGCTGCCCAGGTATTACTCCTCCCGATCTGGCCGTTCAACCGGACACTCTTTCCGTTGCTCAAAATTCTGCTAGCATCTCGTCTCTACCTTCGTCTACCTCTCTTGCTGCCCAAGGTCTTCACTCTGATGTCGTGCTTCTGGCTAAAGCCGTGGTTCTCGTAAAGAATCGGTCTGGCGTTTTAGTTCCTTGTCGTGCCATCTTAGATTCAGGATCGCAGCTGCATCTCGTCACATCCAGGTTCGCCCAGCAGCTTCAGCTTAGGAGAACTCAATCGTCTGCACTTGTGTCTGGGCTGGGCGATACCAGCGTTTCTACTGAGGGATCCACCATAAGCATTTGTATGCATTCTCGCACCTCTGCTTACACAACTACACTTACTGCTCTCATCGCCCCCACGATTACCGATTCTCAACCAAGTATGACAGTAAATGTATCCGATTGGAGTATTCCATCTAACATTCAGCTCGCTGATCCTGCATTTTTCAATCCTCAACGGGTTGATCTTCTCATTGGTGCGAGCGTTTTTTATGATCTCCTCTGCGTAGGGCAAATCAAACTCACCGATGGACTCTTCTGCAGAAGACCCGGCTTGGGTGGATCGTATCTGGCGGTGGACAGAAGGTATCAAGCTCGGCGCTTTTGGCTACGCACAATTGTCCAGATTCGATAGCTGAGATGGAAGCAAGGTTGGATAAAACTCTTCGTATGTTTTGGGAAGTCGAGAATTGTGTGGAGGCTGGGTTGAATACCAAAGAAGAAGACGATTGTGAAGCACATTTCGTAAGCCACCTTTCACGGTTGCCATCCGGGGAGTATGCAGTTCGTCTGCCGCTAAATAACAATACTGATCGTTTAGGAGAATCTTATGCTCAGGCTTATCGACGGTTCATCAGTCTGGAGCGAAAACTGAAGCGTAATCCTACACTCAAGGAGCGGTATTCCGCCTTTATGAGGGAGTACATTGATTTGCATCATATGCACCAAGTCAACCCTGATTCCCGTAGTCTCTGCAAATATTTCTTGCCTCATCACTGTGTCCTAAAGGAGGACAGTACGACGACAAAACTCCGTGTCGTTTTCGACGGATCCGCAGCTACATCAACTGGATATTCTCTAAATGATGTGATGATGAAAGGCCCTGTTATTCAGCCTGCATTGTTTAACATATTGATTCGCTTTCGAACATATCCAGTCGCTCTCACTGGGGACATTTGTAAAATGTACCGCCGCGTACGAGTGTCTCCACCCGACAATTTGTATCAGTGCATCCTACGGCGAGATTCCATCGAGTCCGAGGTTCAAGTCTACACATTAGACACCGTCACATACGCATCATTGCGTATCTGACTGCATCATGGGCTGCATCATTGAGTCCTACCCTCTTGGCTCAGCTGCTCTGCGGCAGGAGTTTTACGTGGATGACCTTATTTCGGGCGGTAATTCGGTCGCACAGGTCATGGACAAGATGCACCAAACATCAGCTTTACTGTCCCGTGGTAATTTTAGACTTAGGAAATGGTGCTCCAGTCACCAGGAAGTACTTGAGGGAACCCCTGAAGATGACATAGAGAAGTTCCTAAAGTTTAATGATGGAAGCGACATTGCCAAACCTCTCGGCTTAGCGTGGGACCCTGCTTCGGATCAGCTGCTTTTTGCCTTGTCCGCACTGGACACAAACTCAAAGCCATCAAAGCGGTCGGTTTTATCTACGATTGCGCGGTTCTACGACCCTCTTGGATTGATAAATCCAGTCATTGTCAGGTGCAAAATCTTCCTTCAGCAGCTTTGGAGAGAAAATTTGGATTGGGATGAAAGCCTACCCTCAGCGTTGCATTCAACTTGGATGGACTTGAGAAATAGTTTGGCAAGCATTTCTCGGATCTCATTTCCTCGCTTGGTTCTTCGTTGTAGTGTGGCTACAGAAGTTCACGGATTCTGTGATGCCAGCTTAGAAGCATATGGCGCTTGCGTGTATGTCGTGTCCAGGGAAGCCCAGTCTTTGAGACACGTTTTGTGCTCAAAGTCGCGAGTGGCGCCGCTAAAGACTATATCGATTCCTAAGCTAGAATTAAGTGGAGCCCATTTGCTTGCGAAAATCATGCAGAATGTAAAGGACATGGGAATCTTTACAGGTCGGTTCTATTGCTGGTCGGATTCGTCAACAGCATTATCTTGGATTAGGGACGAGCCAGCTAAATTTCAAGTTTTCGTGGCAAATCGAGTGGCATCAATTCAGGAGTTGACGGCAGCCATGGAATGGCGCTATGTTCCCACATCTTTAAATCCTGCTGATATTCTCTCGAGAGGCTCGCTTCCCAACCATCTTATCCAGTCAGAGCTATGGTTTCACGGCCCATCCTTTTTGCTAGGCTCCAAGGATAAGTGGCCTGTATCTCCATCTAACAACATAGCAACTTTGGAGCTTCGCAGGAGAGGATTGCTAATCACGTCTCCACATGCCGATCTCACGTCCGGATGCAAATTTGCGAATTCATTCTTTCGCATGCAGCGCACATTCGCCTACATGCATAAATTTATACATCGTCTTAGGCATCCAGGACTCACCGTTTCTGATATTCGGCAAGGAACGCATCTTCTAATTCGACACATTCAGTTGGCAAATTTGTTGATGGACATAAAGGAGATTCGGCGCAATGGTCAAGTCATGAAATCCAGTTCTATTAGTTCGCTCAACCCGTTCATCGATCATTCTGGACTACTTAGAGTTGGAGGTCGTCTTGGCAACTCATCGCTAGGATTTGACGCTCAGCACCCGCTCATTCTGCCAAAGGGACATTCCATTACCTTTGCGCTGATAAGATATTATCATGAAAGAAACCTCCATGCCGGACCTCGCGCCTTGCTATGCAAAATTCGGCTGGAATATTGGCCCATTGGAGGTGTTAAGGCAGTGTCAAGGGTCGTCAGCAGATGTGTGAGATGCTTCAGGACTAGGCCGCGCATGGTCGAACACATCATGGGAGACCTACCTAAGGAACGTTTGGAAGGATCTCGAGCTTTTGAAGTCACTGGAGTAGATTACTGTGGACCTTTTTTCTACCGATCAAAAATCCGCACGAGGCCTCCGATCAAGTGCTACATTAGCGTATTCATCTGTTTCACTTCTAAGGCTATACACATGGAGCTCGTAAAGGATTTGACCACCGCATCGTTTCTAGGCGCACTAAAGCGTTTTACTTCCACTCGAGGAAGGCCAAGTCAAATTTGGTCGGACAATGCGACAAACTTCGTTGGGGCCAAGAACGAGCTTCTGGAGCTAAAGAAGCTTTGTCTGAGCGAACCGCATATGAAGGAGGTCCACGAATCCTGCTTGGCTGACTCGATCGACTGGCGTTTCATCCCACCTCGCTCTCCGCATTTTGGCGGGTTGTGGGAAGCGGCCGTGAAGACCGCAAAATATCACCTGTACCGCTCAGTTGGACCATCTGTGCTTAGCTTCGACGAGCTGCGCACTCTGATCTGTCCGATCACTGCAATTGTTAACTCTCGCCCTTTGCTCTTGCTTTCAGAAAATCCTGATGATTTAGACGTTTTGACTCCTGCTCATCTTCTTTTAGGCGGCCCCCATGAGCAAATCCTCGAGCCTGACCTAACGAAGCTGAACTACAATCGTCTGGATGGCTGGCAGCGGGTCACCCAACTACAGAAAATATTTTGGAGCCGTTGGCGCGAAGAGTATCTCACTCTTTTGCAAGAGCTCGCGAAGTGGCGTACCCCCGCGCAAAACATCTGCAAGAACGACCTCGGTCTGGTGAAGGAAATCTTCCTCCAATGCGTTGGCCACTGGCTAGAGTGGTCGATGTCGTTTTGGGCAAGGACGGAGTGTGTCGCGTCGCTGCCCAGAAGACATCCTCAGGAAACATCAGGAGGGCCGTCACTCGGCTATGTTTGCTGCCCCTTAAGGAATCTGTTGAGAGACTAGCTCCCAACGCTCCCACTTCGGCAACTACTTTGATCTGCTGCCGCCACTTCGGCAATCACTTTGATCTAACGTCGTCGTCTATAGTTTAGTTCTATGCTAACCCCTCTGCGCATCGGTTGCATATCGATCTCGCATAAGGTTTATCTGGCAATAGCAAGCAATCGGCTTCCGCTAAGCCACCAAGATTAAATACGAATTATAAAGTTTAACCCGAAATCTCTTTTCATTTTTGAAACACATAGGTGCCAAAAAAGCTTGGCATCTCAAACAGCCGATTTATTCAGTTATTTTCCGCAGCAACTCACAACGTTCCCCCTCGTTTTTATACCCGATACTCAAAATGAGTATTGGGGTATATTAGATTTGTGGTAAAAGTGGATGTGTGTAACGTCCAGAAGGAATCGTTTCCGACCCCATAAAGTATATATATTCTTGATCAGCATCAATAGCCGAGTCGATTGAGCCCTGTCTATCTGTCTGTCTGTCCGTCTGTCCATCTGTCCGTCCGTCCGTCCGTCCGTCCGTCTGTCTGTCCGTCCCCTTCAGCGCCTAGTGCTCAAAGACTATAAGAGCTAGAGCAACGATGTTTTGGATCCAGACTTCTGTGATATGTCACTGCTACAAAAATATTTCAAAATTTCGCCACACCCCCTTCCGCCCCCGCAAAGGACGAAAATCTGGGGATATTCAAAAATCTCAGAGACTATTAAGGCTAGAGTAACCAAATTTGGTATCCGCACGCCTGTTAGATCTTACTATAAAACGTGTATCTCAAAATTTCGCCCCACCTCCTTCCGCCCACACAAAAGACGAAAATCTGTTGCATCCACAATATTGCACATTCGAGAAAACTAAAAACGCAGAATCATAGATAATGACCATATCTATCAGATTGCTGAATCTGGATCAGATCGGATCATTTTTGTAGCCAAAAGCAAGAAATCAATTTTCAGTGGCTACGCAGCGCCCGACGTCACGCTCAGACTGATTTTCTGTCTCTCTCGCACGCACTCTTTGTCGTGTGGTTTAATATTAGCGGCGTCTGCCGGAGGAGAGCCATACTGACTTAGTATCGGGTATAACCGTAGAGTTGCGGTGTCCGCAGCAACTCACAACGTTCCCCCTCGTTTATTTATTATTATTAAGAAATTCATACAAATCATGGCGGTCCACCGTAGTAATGAAAATTTAGCTTCGGCATTGATCAACCAAGACTCGTTTTGCATTATTTGCCAGGGAAATTTGCGGCAAGACCAGTTGATAGCTACCACTCCTTGTCACCACCGATTTCATAATACGTGCGTATGCGAACATTTGAAAAGCGAAAAGTCTTGTCCAGTGTGCAAGGCGGAATGCGAACCTGGTAGGCTGCGTTACGAAAATAATACTCTAGCAGCAGAATTACACCTAAGTTCAGGCTCCATACCACCTAATGTTCAGGGAAACGAAGCCAATGGGACGGTACAACTAGATCCAACCTTATTACGTCAAAAAGGGAGAACAAACAGCAGAGGTCGAGGCCGAGGAGCAACCCCTAAAAGAGGAATGCAAACAAGGTTTCAAGCTAGTTTAGATCAATATTTATCCGAGAGTCGACAGTCGGTTAGTAGCAACGGAAATAGGTCAACTAGTAACGCTCAACCTGAAAACCTTACGAATTACATCCATTCGGTCATGCAAAACCAGGAGAAATCTATGATGGAAAACCTTAGTTCGTTCATAAAAGCTTCCATCGAACAAACTATACAGGCCCAGTTTTCCAATATGAATTTAGCCACAGCCGCTACTACGGGTAACGGAGGTCCCTCAGAGTCACACAGTAATGTTAGACGAGAGGTAGACAATGATAGTTACATGGTTAGAGGCGATTCCCAAGGAAGAACTCCTAGGAGTGGTCAAACAGCCGGAAATGTAGCACCGGCAAAGGCGGCAAATATCCTACTAAGCTGGCGTCTTAAATTTGATGGTTCTCGAGACGTGCCCTTACGGGACAGACTCTGGGGAATGACGATCAGTTACTTTGCGACAATCTGCATCTGCTTTTCACAGGCAAGGCCAGTGATTGGTTCTGGGATTTTCATCGAAGAAACCACCAATACTCCTGGCCGTCGTTCTGTACAGCGTTTAGACAAAGATTCGACGATCAGAAAGATGATTTTGACCTTTGGGAAATGATACGGAAACGTCAACAGAAGGACAACGAATCCTTCGAAGATTTTCAGTCAGCCATTGAAAAGTTAGTGGCACGACTTTCACATGAGATAAGCGAACTCAAGCTGATCGATATTCTTAAGCGGAATGCGAAAAGTGCTCTGCGATATGAGCTGTTGCATTTAAAAATACAGAATAGAAGTGAGTTGAGGGAGGAAGTTAAAAAGCATGAACACTTCTGTAAAGATGCTGGCAACTTTCTACAGAGAAACCGGGTAACTAGACCCCACGTATCAGAAATTCAGAGTGGGGAAGAAGAACTCGAAGAAGAGAGTATCTCCGAACTATGCCGCAAGCGGTTTGTTTGCTGGAATTGCGACAAAACAGGCCATCGGTTTGAAGATTGCGTAGCAGAACGCCGAGCCTTCTGTTATGGCTGCGGGGCGAAAAATACTTTTAAGCCAAAGTGCGAAAAATGTAACCCATCGGAAAACCGAAAGCGGGATGCGCAAACCAACACCATTCTGACGCATCCGACAATGATGACAGAATGAAAGAGCAAACTTTCCAAGAAAACACCTCCAACCCGGATTGTCCAAAAATTCGATCTAATAGGTCCCTGGTAGAGGCACAAACCCAAACGGAGGGGATAGATATAGATGGTGAAAGTTCCCAATCAGATAAGCTAGGATTAAAGTATCAACCAAAACGTTCGACCATACGATTAAGGCAATTCTGGACCAAGGTAAAGAGGGTGCGAAAGAGACTTGTCTCGTCGGTCCTTTTGAGCTCCGATAACAGATTATTTATAGAACTAAGCATAGAAGAACAAAACTTCATGGCCTTGCTAGATTCGGGGGCGACGATAAGCTATCTTGGAAGTGAAGCCGCTAAATCGTTCGCGCAACACGCCAAGGCAAAGAAATGGTCCGGAAATATTCGAACGGCCAATAATGAATCTTGTAAAGTCGTAGCGAAAATTACAGTTCCCATAATTTTTCGCGATCATACTAAGGAGATAGAACTCTTCATAATACCAGCCTTGAAACAAAATGTGTATTTAGGAATTGATTTCTGGACAGAATTCGGTCTGGTAGCAAGGCTTTTAACGGATAGATCTGTGGTACAAGAATTAGACGTAGGAAATGAAACCAAGGCTTTGGAATCACCGCCAGTACATGATCTAAGCAAAGACCAAAAGGTTAGACTAGAATCCGTGATTCATTCGTTTCCTTCGTTTGAAAGGGAAGGATTAGGACGTACGAAAGCTATCCAACACACGATCGAAATGGTACCCGATAGACCAGTTAAACAACGCCATTGGCCGATTTCACCCGCGAAGGAAAAGTTAATGTTTGACGAAGTGGAGAAAATGCTGGCCTTAGACGTGATCGAGGAATCGAATAGTTCCTGGAGTAGCAATTGCGTTTTAGTTAAGAAAGGTACGAAAAACCGATTATGTTTAGATTCCCGAGAAATTAATAAGAACACTCGCAAAGATGCCTACCCTTTACCACACATTGATGGCATTCTTAGTAGATTTCCACCAGCCAAATACATAACGGGACTTGACATGAAACACGCATACTGGCAGATTCCTTTGGAAGAAAAATCTCGGCACTATACAGCTTTTACCATTCCCAATAGGCCGCTTTACCAGTATAAGGTAATGCCGTTTGGCCTAACTAATGCCGCTCAGACGTTGTGCCGACTTATGGATCAGGTGATACCTGCACACCTCAGGAATCGGGTTTTTGTCTATTTGGACGATTTAATGGTGCTCTCAGATGACTTCGATTCACACTTGGTGTTGTTACAAGAGGTAGCGATGCATTTGCGTAAGGCAAATCTCACGATTAATACAGCCAAGTCAAACTTTTGTATGCGGGAGATTAAATATCTGGGGTTCATAATAGGTTATGGTCAGTTAAAGACAGATCCGGGGAAAATAAAATCCATAATGGAGTTCCCGATCCCAAAAACCGTGAAACAGATAAGGAGATTTCTAGGACTTTCTGGATGGTACATACGCTTTGTCGATAACTATGCCACCGTCAGCTACCCCTTAACGGAACTACTAACAAGCATCAACCACTTAAGTGGAACGCATCAGCCGAAGAAGCTTTCAAAAAACTCAAATCCTGCTTAACATCTGCTCCAATCCTAGCCACCCCCGATTTTAAGAAACCCTTTTTGTTAATATGTGACGCAAGCACTTTTGGTTTGGGCTGCGTACTAGCTCAATTAAACGAGGAAGGGATAGAGTTACCTATAGCTTTTATGTCCGAGAAACTTTCCAAGGCGCAACGAAACTATTCGGTCACCGAACTCGAGTGCTTGGCAGTGATTAAAGGAATAAAGAAGTTTAGAGCTTACGTAGAAGGACAGGATTTCCAAGTTATAGCGGACCATGCGTCCCTACAATGGCTTATGAGGCAAAAAGATTTGTCAGGTCGCTTGGCCCGATGGGCTATAAAATTACAGGGATTTAATTTTCAAATATCACATCGTAAAGGGTCCGAAAACGTAGTGGCCGACGCGTTGTCACGCCAAGATGAGCCCGAGGTACGAGAGTTGAACGGCAACGGACCCATAGTCGACCTTACTTCTACAGAATTTAAATCGAAAGAATACATGGATCTAATAGAACACATAAGGCTTAATCAACTTAAGTTACCCGATTTGAAGGTTGACGATAATTTGGTGTATAAAAGAACCGAACCATCCTCAGGGGACGCGATAGCAGATAAACAAACTTGGAAGCTTTGGATTCCATCAGGTCTTACCAGCGATATAATTTCCAGGGCTCATGACCCCCCAGACGCTTCCCACAGTGGTATTGGGAAAACCGTTGAAAAAGTGAAAAGGTACCTGTTTTGGCCAAAAATGGTTACACAAATACGAGCCTATGTATCACAATGCGACGTTTGTCGCCAGACCAAAAGTGCTAATGTCGTCGTAAGACCACCAATGGGTAAGCCAATGAATTCAGAAAGACCTTTTCAAAAGCTTTATCTGGATTTGTTGGGCCCGTATCCGCGTTCCAAGCAAGGGAATATTGGTATCTTAATAATTGTAGATCACAACACCAAATTTCATTTCTTATGTCCGCTCAAGAAGTTTACCCCAAGTAAGGTGTGTGACTTCCTAGAAAATATGTTATTTAGTACTTTCGGGGTCCCTGAGACTATACTCACCGATAATGGTTCGCAGTTTGTCTCTGGGAATTTCAAGTCATTTCTTACCAGATTCGGGGTAACTCACCGTTGCACTGCAATATACTCACCGCAAGCCAATGCCAGTGAACGGTTAAACCGATCCGTGTTAGCGGCTATAAGAGCGTACGTCGGCAAAGATCATACTAATTGGGACAACAAGTTACCTGAAATTAGTGCGGCGTTACGAGCCAATATCCATAGAAGCACAGGGTATTCGCCGTATTTTCTTGCATTTGGGCAGAATATGATTCTTAACGGAAAGGATTATGCACTACTCAGACGACTAAATCTCCTATCGGATGACACCAGAGTCGAATATCCAGATGTAGTACAAGTATGTCGACAAGCCGCTCAGCAAAAGGTAGCTGAATCACACGAGCAGAATGCGAGGACATACAACTTACGTAGCCGGGTCCGTCAACTTAAAGTTGGAGACGTCGTGTATGCCCGGAATTTTTGTCAGAGCAACGCTTTAAAAAAGTTCAGCGCTAAACTGGCGCCTGTGTTTATATCAGCCAAGGTTATTCGCCGAGTGGGGACAATGTATTACCAATTAGCTAGCGAAGATAAGAAAAACTTAGGAGTCTATCACTTAAAAGATATTCAGCTTAAACCTTAGTAAATGGCCTTCTTCAGTTTAAGTCTCATTGTAAGAACAATTACGTCTTCAACTGTGGTGTAGGGGCCGAATTTAGGGAAAGAGTATGGAACATCACGGTTAAGCACAGTTTTCTTTTGGTAATGCTTAAAAGTGCAGATACTTAGTAACTTCGAAAGTGGATCGTAAGCTGCAAGCTTTCCGAAAAGCTTTCTAAACAGAGTCGGCGCGCAGCGCACGCATCTAAGCGAAAGACGTCACGTTTACCTTGACCCAAGAGAGTAGCGTAGCGTAGGGAGAGCATAGATTAAAAGCTTGACCAACATTTCGCTCAATTGGGCGAAAGATCATCCGATTATGCAGTTAAAGTTCCTAAGATCATCCGATTATGCAGTTAAAGTTTCCAAATATCATCCGATCTTCGAGCTTTTGGGTTCGGTAACGCTTAGCTGAACTTGCAGAAGTTGGGCTGGAGTTATTGACTGAGAATCGATTGATTAAAGCGGACGTGCTTACTCGGGAATAAATAAATATATATAATTAAATATGCGACACTTCAGTTTACGTTTTAAAAAAGGTTTTATTCTTTCACTTAAACTTAGCGTACATTGGTTAGTTATTTCCCCGACGATGACTGAGGTCTGAAGTCTTGAACGGAATTAACTTTGGTTGAATTCTCCGACGGTGTCGCGATTGACGTTTGTCTTGAACAGAACTGAGTTGGCTTCTTAGATGCAGACTATTTATATTATGATGCTCGGTTTGGGATTCGGATTTGGATTCGGAGGCGTTGGCTTCGACTTCGGCTTCGGAGATGGAGTACGTGACTCGATCGATATGTGGGAAAGGCGGCTTTTGATGAAAGGCTTCCGCTGCGTATGATCGGTGTTCCATTACTTGGGGGTGGCTGAGAATAGGGCCTCTGATTGGTCAGCTAGGATGGTGTGATTCTTGAGAATCGATTCGTAATTGATCTCTGAAGAGTGGCGTGATTCTGGTGCGGCTGGATTCTAGTGCGGCTGGATTCTAGGGCGGCATCTATTGTTTTATGTTCAACTTCCAGTTTAGGGTGTTTGTTTACATTGCCTGCAATCGGCTGCGCGTGGTCCATTTCGAGCGTGAGATTGTTTATGAGGGTTCGAAGCTGAGGGTGTCGTATTGTTTATAGTATTGTGGGTGCAGGGTAATAGACATAGACAAGGGTATGCGGAGCATGGACTATAGATATGTCACTCCCCCATTGTTAGATTTAAGCCTGTCCTCAGGCGATTATCCTTGGATATAGTTCGGGTGCGTCTAAAACTGTGCCTGCTGGGGATTCCTCGTCTTCGTCTGAAGGTGTTTCTATGTGCGGGTCGGTTTTAGGCTTATTGCTTTACTTAGATTAAACAATTTGTAGCTTAATCCTATTATGATTATGACAAATAGTAGTATTAAGCTTACATGTAATACATTATTTAATCGCGTATTTTCTATTACGATTTCTTTGGTTTGCAAATAAGACAATGGTTTAATTTTTGTTACGTTATTGTTGATGTAGATGCTTTGTGCAAATTCTGGTATGGAGTTGGATATTAAGAATTCGTTTAACTGTAAACTGCAATTATGTATTTTTATTAATGCGTTACCTTCTACTTTTATTTCTTGGTTTAGGCAATCTTGGTTTAATATGGTTTTTGGTAATTTCCAAGTTAACAATATGTTGGGTTCTATGAAACTTATTTGAAAGTTTTGGTGTGCTTTGGTGTATGGACATTTTGTTTCTACTTTTTTGACTATTCCTGAAATACATTCGTCATTTATTTTTCGTTTTGATTCTTTTTCATATACCTCGTTTTCTAGAACGTAATAATTGTTTTGCGTTAGGTCAGTGAGGATGTTATTATCTTCATCTGGATATGGGACAATTTTAAGTATAGGAATATTTCTGATCTCTCGTGGGATGTTGGAAATTATTAGTATTTCGTTAGTGTCTGTTTTCATCCAGGTAGATGTTTTGATATTTAATAATTTCTCTGAATCGATGTGTTTCAGGTAATCCTGCCTCAATAATTTTGAATTAAAGATCCCTAATCTTGTTAGCTGCATGCCTAATTCAATATCCTCTATGTACTCTGTAAAATGTTGAAGGTTAAATATTAATATCTCTAGTTGCTTATTTCTATCATTATCCTTGTTTAATTTATTGACTACTTCTATGCCAGAATTTACTGCTTGAATTACTAAGTTTAATTCGTTAGCTTGAACACTGTGGCTAGCCAGATTGTTTATTTTCCCTACTAATTCGACTTTATCATCTTGATCTAATGTTCCAAATAGATATTTATATACTGTGCCTACTGCATTTATAAGGCCTCTTTTGTTTCTTTTGGCTATTTTGATGCCGTTGAATTCACGTTGCAATTTCTCGACTAAATATTGAACTTGGATTTCGTTATTAAATTGGGTTGCCTGTTCTAGTAAACTCTGATATGTTTCATCTGTTCTTGTTATATTAATTGTTAGATAATGGTATTCATAATTAATGGGTATGTTAATGGTATTTGTTTTGAATATGAGATATCCATTCCTTGAGTTTATGGGATCTATCTCTATATTCTGTCCGGAAGACTGTAGGACGGTGAACATTAGTAAGATTATAATCTTAATCATGTTGTAGCTCCGGATTCCCAGTACTCTCTTCGGGTACTCTGCAATTATCGTATTTACTTTTATTCGATTTTTTCTTTCTTTTGAATTTCGTTTTATAGTGGGTGATTTTCCTCCCTCTATTTTTCTCTTCAAAGTGCTTTTCGTCTACCTGCCTAATTTCCCCTGTTCTTTTGAACGGGTTGGTTGTTTTTGTTTTAACTAGGGGTGCATTCTTGTAGCGTGTGTCTACTTCAAAGTCGATTCCATCGTTATTCAAATGATTGATCTTCCTAACTTTATTCAGTTGAGTGTTATAATCTGGTAGTCCGGCGTACAGGAAGATATCAGCTGGGGATCTTTTTGTAGTATTATGAACCGTTTTATGGTTATAAGTGTATAGAATTAACTCGAATTTTGTGAGCTTGTTTTCTATGTTATCCTCACTTGAAATGATTCTTAATTTTTCATTGATCGTTTTATGTAGTGGAAACTCCGTTTTTACTGGTGGTGATTTCGATTTTCACATTTTCCGCATTCAACCATGCTTGCAATGCTGCGCACATAAAGGCTGAATCTTTGTCGGCTTTAATTCCCGTGGCTTGCCCATTTCGTTAAAGACTTTTATGATGGCTCTCTTGGTTTCTAACCAGTCACGACTCTTAACTTCTACAAGGGTAGCGAATTTAGAATATACATCAATGCATGATAGGAATTGTTGATTGCCTACCAAATAGAAATCCATGACATACTTTTCTCTGATATTTTGTATTTCAGGGGTGATTTCGAAGGTTAGATTGGTGTTACGATGCTCAGTTTTAGCAACGTTGCACGTAGGACATTCATTGATAATATTTTGGATTAACTTTTGATAATCGGGGAAGTAGCATTTTCCTTTAAACCAATTAGTGGTCTTTTCGATACCTGGGTGAAGTAGCTCTTTATGATTCTTCAATATTTGTTCTTTGAATTCGGAGTAGTTCGGAATATTTATGAGTTTGGTACTGGATTTAATCAGTTTAGTGAAGTGATTTGGACTGATTATCTCCAGGAATGCCCTTTGGAACAGTGGGAAGTCTACTTCGTTATGGAAATATAGTGCACTCTTTTTGGTACACACATATTCCTTTATTATATCTTTTGCTAATGATTCTGTCATTTCGGTATATGTGATTTTTATCAGTATCTTGTGGAAATAGTGGGATGTTTCTACCTTATCCTCATTACCTTTAATAAGTTCTATTTGCCTATTATAGTAATTGATTGGTCTCTCTGTAAGTGGAATATAATTTGTATTATCTTCTTGCGCGCTATGGACCGTTGCACAATCACTATTAATGGTTTCCCCGAGTAGGTTTTCGTTAATCTTTACTCTGGATAGCGCATCGGCTACATGGTTCTCCTTTCCGGGTAAATATTTTATTTTGAAGTCAAATTCATTTAATTTGATCTTCCATCGTTGTAGCTTCATATTTGGTTCCTTGAGGTTATTCAACCAAATCAAGGGTTTGTGATCACTTAATATCTCAAACGTTCTACCAAACAGGTATGATCTGAAATACTTAGTTGCCCAAACTATAGCTAGTAATTCCTTTTCTATTGCTGAATAATTGATTTCGTGTTCGTTTAAGGTTCTACTTGCATAGCAGATTGGTTTGTGGTCTTGCGACAACACTGCTCCTAATGCAATGTTACTTGCATCGGTTGTTACCGTGAACATTTTGTTGAAATCTGGGAATGCGAGGATGGGGTCTGAGGTGATAAGTACTTTCAATTTTTCGAAGGCCTCGACGTATTTTTCCTCTGTTGGGTCTATGACTGCTCGTTTCTTTAATTTGAGTGTCATAGGTTTTGCTATATTAGCGAAGTTGGGAATGAATTTCCTATAGAATCCACATAAACCTATGAATGATTTTATTTTTGTGGTTGTATTGGGTATTGGGAAGTTTATTATGGCAGATATTTTCTTTGGATTAGGAACTATGCCGTTAGTTGTTACTACATGGCCTAGGAATTCCGTTTCTTTCTTCAGGAATTCACACTTATCCATTTGTAGCTTTAAGTTGGCGTCTCTCAACTTTCAAAATACTCTCCTTAGTGACAACAGGAGTTCTTCCAATGAAGTGGAAAATATAATGATGTCGTCTAAGTATACGAGGCAATCTTTGAAGATTAACTCTTCTAGCAGATTGTTCATACATCTTTGGAAGGTAGCGGGGGCAGTGGTTAGCCCAAATGGCATACGAGTAAACTCGTAATGACCATGCTTCGTGGAGAAAGCTGTTTTTGGGATTGAGCTAGGTTCCATAGGAATTTGATGGAATCCCTTAGCTAAATCGATTGTTGTGAAATATTGGCACCTACCTAGTTTATCTAGTATTTCGTCCATTCTGGGTGTAGGAAATTTATCCTTTATTGTCACCTCGTTTAGACTTCTATAATCTACTACCATACGATATTTCTGCTTTCCTGAAGCATCTATTTTCTTTGGTATCATAGCGATGGGTGCACAATAGGGAGAGTTCGACTTACGAATGATTCCCTGTCTAATCATATCTTTGATTTGTTGAGTCACTTCTTGATCGTGTATTTGAGCATATTTATATGGTCGACGATATACAGGATCTTCGTGATGGGTTTTAATTTCGTGCTTTATAGTACTAGTGAAGGTCAAAATGTCACCTTCTTTATACTGCACGTCTTTAAATTCATAGAGAACTTTCTTTAGTTTCTCCTTTTCTTCGTCATTTAAATGTTCCAACCTTAGCTGGTTGCATTCCCTTAATTCATTCTCTAATGCGGAAGCGAAGTATTGCTCTCCTTCAGGAGATGGGTCAAGGCACTTAGGTGTAGTTATATCTTCCTTTGAAGATGGCTTAACACCTTTGTGTGCGGTCTTGCCGACGGCAATTGCTTCTCCACTTTGGATGATTGGGTATGACCTTTCTCCTAACGTTACCGTTTCATTTCGGTAATCGATGACGGCTTTGCTGGCCATCAAATATTCTCTGCCTAAGAGTATGTCATAATTTTCAGAAAAATTATGAATATAAAATTTTTGTTTTGTCGGACAGTTTTTGGTTGCATTACGTGTAATGCTCTGAGTCAGACGGACGGGTCCATTGATGGTATGGACGGTGAGGTTGTCGCTATCGACTTTGGAATCTGTATAGTTTTCTTTTATTATATTTATTGACGATCCCGAGTCCGCGATACCTCTTAATTTTTTATTATTTCCGATTATTTCTATATATGGTCTTCCTCGATTTCTTCCGAGGCACTCTGCTGAAAATTTACATCCATTTTCATTAGTCCGCTTTGGCTTTCCCTAGATCGTTTGACTGGCTGAATTGGTGCACTGCTACCTGCCTGTGTCTGATTGATTTGATAGTTTGTGGGATTCTGTACTCTGCCCTGGTTTAAGGAATTTCTAAATTCGTTAAATAATCCTTTATTATTTACGGCATTATTTCCTGAATTATTTCGATTCGATCCATGATTATTTCTGGAAGTACTTGGGTTTTGATTGTTATAATCGTTACTACTATAGCGAGGGTAATAAGTTCCAACATTCCTACGATTGTTATTTCCGTTTCTTGAATGTTCGTGATTCTTGTTATCAGTTTCGAAATTTTCGTAGATTCCTAACTCTTGAGCTGATTTTTCTAGATTAGCCATAGTAGAAATGTCTTTCTTTGCTAAAATGATGAACAGTTTATTGGGTAGAGCATCTTCTATGGTATGTCTGGTGGCATTTGCCAGAGCGTTTTTAAAGATTATCTTATTTTCTGGGCTAGTCTCCAGATTTAGTTTACTTACTATAACATTTGACTTAATTTCTAGTTCCTCTACGAACTTACGAATATTCCCATTGAATTTGGTGTCGTGTAATTGTTGTAGCAGCGTTTCGTATGGAGTGTGGTTGTTGAATTTGCTGATTAGGGCTGCTTTTAGATCGGTCCAGGTGTTGGGTTGTGATAAAAGTTGTGCTCGTCCGCACAGTTGACCCTCAGTGGCTCCGTACATGATGCTTTGTTGCCGGATGTCTTCTGTTGAGTACAATTCGGAGATGTACTCGATCCTACTTATGAACGAGCTTAGGCGTTCTTGGCATCCGTCGTATGGTGGAATTTGCCTGATTGACTTCAAGGCTTGGTTCAGGTGTATTTCTGTTAGCGGCATGTTGATTTATTTTTATTTATTTATTTTTTTCTATTATTAATTGAGTTTCAATCGTGTGTAGATTCTTTGGCGGATCTCTTTAGTATTAGCGTTACTTTTTCTCTGATCACTGTAGGTTATTACGCACTGTAACTGTCACTACGCCAATTGATCGTCTTAAAAAAAGGGATTCACTTTTAACTGAGATCCTACCGGCTGCGCCAATTAAATATGCGACACTTCAGTTTACGTTTTAAAAAAGGTTTTATTCTTTCACTTAAGCTTAGCGTACATTGGTTAGTTATTTCCCCGACGATGACTGAGGTCTGAAGTCTTGAACGGAATTAACTTTGGTTGAATTCTCCGACGGTGTCACGATTGACGTTTGTCTTGAACAGAACTGAGTTGGCTTCTTAGATGCAGACTATTTATATTATGATGCTCGGTTTGGGATTCGGATTTGGATTCGGAGGCGTTGGATTCGACTTCGGCTTCGGAGATGGAGTACGTGACTCGATCGATATGTGGGAAAGGCGGCTTTTGATGAAAGGCTTCCGCTGCGTATGATCGGTGTTGCATTACTTGGGGGTGGCTGAGAATAGGGCCTCTGATTGGTCAGCTAGGATGGTGTGATTCTTGAGAATCGATTCGTAATTGATCTCTGAAGAGTGGCGTGATTCTGGTGTGGCTGGATTCTAGTGCGGCTGTATTCTAGGGCGGCATCTATTGTTTTATGTTCAACTTCCAGTTTAGGGTGTTTGTTTACATTGCCTGCAATCGGCTGCGCGTGGTCCATTTCGAGCGTGAGATTGTTTATGAGGGTTCGAAGCTGAGGGTGTCGTATTGTTTATAGTATTGTGGGTGCAGGGTAATAGACATAGACAAGGGTATGCGGAGCATGGACTATAGATATGTCACTCCCCCATTGTTAGATTTAAGCCTGTCCTCAGGCGATTATCCTTGGATATAGTTCGGGTGCGTCTAAAACTGTGCCTGTAATGTAAGCTTACATGTAATACATTATTTAATCGCGTATTTTCTATTACAATTTCTTTGGTTTGCAAATAAGACAATGGTTTAATTTTTGTTACGTTATTGTTGATGTAGATGCTTTGTGCAAATTCTGGTATGGAGTTGGATATTAAGAATTCGTTTAACTCTACACTGCAATTATGTATTTTTATTAATGCGTTACCTTCTACTTTTATTTCTTGGTTTAGGCAATCTTGGTTTAATATGGTTTTTGGTAATTTCCAAGTTAACAATATGTTGGGTTCTATGAAACTTATTTGAAAATTTTGGTGTGCTTTGGTGTATGGACATTTTGTTTCTACTTGTTTGACTATTCCTGAAATACATTCGTCATTTATTTTTCGTTTTGATTCTTTTTCATATACCTCGTTTTCTAGAACGTAATAATTGTTTTGCGTTAGGTCAGTGAGGATGTTATTATCTTCATCTGGATATGGGACAATTTTAAGTATAGGAATATTTCTGATCTCTCGTGGGATGTTGGAAATTATTAGTATTTCGTTAGTGTCTGTTTTCAACCAGGTAGATGTTTTGATAATTTCTCTGAATCGATGTGTTTCAGGTAATCCTGCCTCAATAATTTTGGATTAAAGATCCCTAATCTTGTTAGCTGCATGCCTAATTCAATATCCTCTATGTACTCTGTAAAATGTTGAAGGTTAAATATTAATATCTCTAGTTGCTTATTTCTATCATTATCCTTGTTTAATTTATTGACAACTTCTATGCCAGAATTTACTGCTTGAATTACTAAGTTTAATTCGTTAGCTTGAACACTGTGGCTAGCCAGATTGTTTATTTTCCCTTCTAATTCGACTTTATCATCTTGATCTAATGTTCCAAGTAGATATTTATATACTGTGCCTACTGCATTTATAAGGCCTCTTTTGTTTCTTTTGGATATATTGATGCCGTTGAATTCACGTTGCAATTTCTCGACTAAATATTGAATTTGGATTTCGTTATTAAATTGGGTTGCCTGTTCTAGTAAACTCTGATATGTTTCATCTGTTCTTGTTATATTAATTGTTAGATAAAACAAAGTGCTTCAAAGTGCTTTTCGTCTACCTGCCTAATTTCCCCTGTTCTTTTGAACGGGTTGGTTGTTTTTGTTTTAACTAGGGGTGCATTCTTGAAGCGTGTGTCTACTTCAAAGTCGATTCTATCGTTATTCAAATGATTGATCTTCCTAACTTTATTCAGTTGAGTGTTATAATCTGGTAGTCCGGCGTACAGGAAGATATCAGCTGGGGATCTTTTTGTAGTATTATGAACCGTCTTATGGTTATAAGTGTATAGAATTAACTCGAATTTTGTGAGCTTGTTTTCTATGTTATCCTCACTTGAAATGATTCTTAATTTTTCATTGATCGTTTTATGTAGTCGTTCTACATCAGAAACTCCGTTTTTACTGGTGGTGATTTCGATTTTCACATTTTCCGCATTCAACCATGCTTGCAATGCTGCGCACATAAAGGCTGAATCTTTGTCGGCTTTAATTCCCTGTGGCTTGCCCATTTCGTTAAAGACTTTTATGATGGCTCTCTTGGTTTCTAACCAGTCGCGACTCTTAACTTCTATAAGGGTAGCGAATTTAGAATATACATCAATGCATGATAGGAATTGTTGATTGCCTACCAAATAGAAATCCATGACATACTTTTCTCTGATATTTTGTATTTCAGGGGTGATTTCGAAGGTTAGATTGGTGTTACGATGCTCAGTTATAGCAACGTTGCACGTAGGACACTCATTGATAATATTTTGGATTAACTTTTGATAATCGGGGTAGTAGAATTTTCCTTTAAACCAATTAGTGGTCTTATCGATGCCTGGGTGAAGTAGCTCTTTATGATTCTTCAATAATTGTTCTTTGAATTCGGAGTAGTTGGGAATATTTATGAGTTTGGTACTGGATTTAATCAGTTTAGTGAAGTGATTTGGACTGATTATCTCCAGGAATGCCCTTTGGAACAGTGGGAAGTCTACTTCGTTATGGAAATATAGTGCACTCTTTTTGGTACTGTAGTGGCCAGTTGTGACTCTAAAACTCCAGAGAACAGCTTGGGAAGTACGGCCCTCGCGTTTAACATTAACTCTGCTCTTTACAAAAACAAGATAAGAGATCAATTACAAGAGAGCAGTAGTTAAAGCTTCCATTGAAGAGCTTAATGTCTAATTTAGAGAAGCAGCGTGGATCTGTGGGAGTTATGTTTTAAAGCTTTACTAGAAATCATACGATTACTCCGTTAGTCGTGGAAGCTATGTGTAAGCTTTGCTTAGCATCGTACGATTACTCCGTTATCTAGGGAAGCAAGGTGTAAGCTTTGTCTAGAATCGTACGATTACCCCGTTGGTTGTGGAAGGTAAAGTTCCGATCGTAAGGGCTAATGCAAGTAATAGAACTTCTGGCTAGATCATTGCTATAGTGAAGCTGTGCGAATTCGGATGTGTCTTGTTATACAAATATATAGATCCAAGTGAATTTGAAAACGTTGTGCAATCAAACGCGTGCCAAGTAAATTGAAGTTCTGGTGGACTACATTATTCCTTTTGGATTAAGAAAAAATAAAAGGTATTTGGACCTTACAATAGTGACACAGCTTTAACAGTCTCGTATCATAGGGCTGGAAATCTTACTACGTTCGACACTGGGAAAGAAAAACCAATTGACCCCCCCTCCAAGAACGAGGTCGTCAAAGTCCATCGATTTCTTAGTAGATCTGGGAAAGACCTCGGATTTCCCAGGAACCAGCATCTACATAAACCAACGATAACTACAACCAAATAAACCAGAAAGAGCCGTCCGAAGATATACTAGAGTGAAACCCGAAGTTATGTGGAGGCATACTTGAGCTGAAGTACATTTTGGAGTAAGACGAGAAGAATAGTTTTCTTGCGAATTCGGAGAAACTAATATGCCGCACTCGTCACCCTTCTCGCTTATGAATTAAGCGCGCGGCTAAGGCTTTCGCATGTAGTTCTTCGCAATGTGTGGAGTGGCTCTCAAACTGTGAAAATAAAACATTATTCTGCGGCGATCCACACTGCCGTTTAATAGTCGTCGTGTGAAAATGTACCAAAGTATTAGTTTTGAGTCTCGTCGTGAGATTTTCCATTTATTAAAGATTAGGCTACGCACTAACTATTTTTGTATTGTATAGATTTAAAAAGAAAAAAGAAACCAATAATGTATATAATTACCCATAATTAGTAATTAGCGCAAATGAAAACCACATTTTTTTTTAAGATCAGCCGTTGAGTGGCAAATCGTCGTCGTACGGGTATGGAAATGGAAAGAAAATCGGTGTTTCATCCGAATTAGAAGTGAAGACCTGTATATTCATAATTTTTCTGCCTTCCTCAGAATATGTTCCTACGTCGCCCCTTGAGCTCAACGGACACGCCGGATAATTCGTATAAAGTATGAGTGAGTTACGAAACTTCCTTAAACGGAATTCTCGAGTATTTTCGAAATATATATCTGTCTTATAAAACTTCTATTCCCGTATATAAAACAACCATATCCGTGCCATAATTTAAAGCGGATCGGCTACTAATTTTTCTTTCACGTTTGCCTTCTAGTTATATAATTATCATATTTTTCTCTTCTTTCCAATTTAATTTCTTTTACGCCATATTCTCTACACATAAGTCCTATATACATATATACATATAACTAGGTATAACTGGATACTATTTCCTCCTTCTTTATTTAATTACTTTATGCTAAGTTTATACTTATCTGGAAAACCATGAAGTCCAAACCCTTAAATTTTGAATTATTAAATAATAATTAGTAGATAATAATGGAACATTAAACCTTTCGTGTTTGTCCTGAGTAGAGCCTGAGGAAGTCCGATGATCAAATAGAGATGCGCTCGATGAGGGTTATGCTGTCGATTAAACGGCATACAAAGGTAGGGAGGGTAGAGAAGGGATCAAAGTCATCTGTGTTCCCCAAGAGCGACGGAATATAGCCTGACTATTTGTCGGTAGTCGGTTAAACAGTTAGTTAAAATTCACATTCTTTTCTTTTTGATTTCTTTTGTAGAGTTCCTTTTGAACATTAAATCAAGTGTACCTAAAACATCTTTGCGAATGTGTTCGTATAGCAGATAGGAGAGTAGGAAAGATCCCACGACATTCCGGCGAGCTAGTTAGAGCATAGCTAGAGGTACACGTTCCGAAATCCTGCTATACTATTGGTGTCTGACCGTCAAAAAAAGTATGTACAACCTCCATCCGTACATACAATCTCACACCTCTACGAATATGAATTTCTGGCACATTACATAGATTGGCGCCCAACGTGGGGCCAGAGTACGAGTTACTACTGGTTAAAACCCCCAAAAACTTTGCTCGTTGCAATTTTAAATTCCACATTAAAATTAATACTTCCCGTCCAACTACTGTAACGGAGGATATTGATGGAATTTTGGGTTTAAGATTCTGAGTTTCGGAATACCCAACCAAATAGAATCCGCCAGGTAGCAAGGGATGGAAACTGATTTTTTTTTGTTACCAGAATTAATTTGCGAATATACGACAGCTATTCACAAAGGCGGATAGGTCGGCCAAATTATAATAGGATAACCCCAAAAGAGTTTATGAGGGAAGAGTATCGATGGCTTTCGGAAGTCTAATTTTCTAGATATAGATTTGGAAATTAGCCATTGCCAAGGTTACTGACCACATAAACATACCATAGACCAAATTAGATTTCATTGAGGTTATATTCCGGCGACAAGAGAAAGCGTATATCGGACGGAGTCAAGCCCGAAAAGGACAAATATTGGGAATTTAGGAAAATTTTGTAGAATTTATTGAAGCTTTGGTCCTATAATTAGGGATTTCCACATTTAGTGATCAGAACTCGTATTACTGGGTTACCTTAACATGTCACCAGTACAACGTACCCCAGGGGGCAAGGCGTCGGGTGACGTGGACGCCCAGATCTGTGATATATGTCAAGAAGCCATAAGAAGAAGTCAACTAATATGTACTGCATCTTGTGGGCACAGGTATCATGATACTTGCATGAAAGAATTCGTGAAAAATAACAGAAATTGCCCCGTATGTAGGGCGGAGTTGAATCCGGAGGAACTTTCGTTTGATGAGAATACTCTAGCAGCCGAATTACCACCCGACATGGGTTCGGGTATAGTGCCGTTAGAAGGGGGATCCAACCCGGAGTCAAACGCTTCAGAGAGAGGACTTCAAAAGTCAAGAGGGGCTAGGCCTAAACAGGGACGGGGAACTACATCGCGCAGAGGGATGCATACTAGGTTGCAGTCTCAACAATTTCGGGATAATTCTTTGGGCAGTATCAGCCATAGGTCGGGCGAAGGAGATATGTCGGAAAGAACCCTTGAGGTTATACAAGCCCTGATAAAAGGTGAGCAGAAAGATATTATGGTGGAGCTAAGTTCATTCGTTAAGAATTTGATCAAAGAAAATCTACGCGGACAATTAAGTAGGATGACTATAGCTTCAGATAGCACGCCTGTGCAAGCGACAAGGCAAAATCACGAGCCTAATATAACAGGAAACTCGTTGTCTTCAGAAAATGAAAGGGAAAGGGGATTACCACATCCAAATGTCTCTAACAGGGCAATAGCTCCTGGGAAGGCCGCTAATATCTTAGCCAGTTGGCGACTAAAGTTTGACGGATCCAAAGACGCTATGCACGTCGACGAATTCCTGTACAGGGTTCGTTCACTTACATCCTCCACTTTAAATAACGATTACGAATTACTCTGTGACAATATGCATCTGCTTTTCTCGTCTAAAGCCAGCGATTGGTTTTGGAACTTCCATAGAAAGAACCCACAGTTTTCTTGGCAAACTTTTTCTGACTCGTTTAGACAACGATTCGATGATGCTAAAGATGATTTCGACTTGTGGGAGTTGATTAGAAAACGCCGTCAGAGAGAGGGTGAATCGTTTGACGATTACCAGACGGCCGTCGAAGAATTAGTGTCCTGGCTCTCACACGAGGTTAGCGAAAACAAGTTAGTAGACATTTTAAAACGTAACGCAAAAACGGCCCTCAGAAATGAACTCTTGCATCTCAAAATCAGCGATCGAACTGGCCTGAGAGAAGAAGTTCGCAAGCATGAAAACTTCTGTAAAGACAACCATAACCCTTTTCCACGAGGTAAATTCAGCAAACCGAATGTAGCAGAAATACTTACGGACAATTATGCAACGGTAAGTTGCGCCCTCACAGAACTATTAAAGAAACCGAAAGCGTATGCGTGGAACCCTTTGGCCAATCAGGCATTTGAAAAACTTAAACAGTGCTTGACGTCAGCTCCCATTTTGTCTACTCCTGATTTCTCAAAACCCTTTTTGCTGTTATGTGATGCTAGTACTGTAGGAATTGGTTGTGTGTTAGCTCAGAAAAACGAAGAAGGAGAAGAATTACCCGTAGCATTCATGTCCGAGAAGCTATCTAAAGCTCAGAAAAACTACTCAGTCACGGAATTAGAATGTTTAGCGGTGATAAAGGGAATTTAAAAGTTTCGTGCTTATGTAGAAGGTCAGGCATTCGAGGTGATAACCGATCATGCCTCAATACAATGGCTTATGCGTCAGAAGGAGTTGTCTGGTAGATTAGCTCGATGGGCCATAAAACTACAGGGATTCTCTTTTGAGATAACGCACCGGAAGGGCTCACTAAACGTGGTAGCGGATGCCCTATCGCGTAAAGAGGAAATTACTGTTTCTGAAATGGAAGAGCAGGGTCCGATAGTTGATCTGTCTGCCGCAGAATTTAAATCACCAGAATATATGACCTTAATTGATAACATTCGCGCTAAGCAAGACAAATTACCAGACTTGAAGATTCTCAATGATTTTGTCTACAAAAGAACCGAACCTGATCAGGGAAACAATGGTGTAGATAATCTATCTTGGAAATTGTGGATTCCTAGGGAACTCACCCAAGGTGTAATCTCGCGGGCTCATGATCCGCCCAATGCCGCTCACAGTGGAGTAGGGAAAACCATCGAAAAGATTAAAAGATATTTGTTTTGGCCAAAAATGAACAAGCAAATACGTGAGTATGTAACTCATTGTGAAGTGTGTCGTCACACCAAACACCCGAACACCGTGTTGAAACCACCCATGGGAAAACCAATGGTGTCTGATCGTCCGTTTCAAAAGCTTTATATGGATTTGCTGGGTCCATATCCCCGATCCAAGAAAGGGCATATTGGTTTACTTATTATCGTAGATCACTTCACAAAATTTCATTTCCTATGCCCCCTTAGGGTGTTTACTTCCAATCGGGTGTGCGATTACCTCGAAAATTATTTGTTCTGTACATTTGGAGTCCCCGAGGTGATATTAACAGATAACGGATCTCAATTCGTTTCTGGAGCCTTTCAGGCTTTTCTAACCCGCTTTGGGATACAACATATTCGTACGGCGATATATTCACCACAGGCGAATGCCAGTGAGAGACTCAATAGATCGGTGTTAGCAGCTATAAGAGCTTACATAAGCCGGGATCATTCCACTTGGGATACCAAATTACCGGAAATCAGTGCTGCTCTCAGATCCAACATTCACCAAAGCACCGGGTACTCGCCCTATTTCCTAACCTTTGGACAAAATATGATTCTGAATGGCAAAGGCTATGAGTTGCTTCGCCGCTTAAGACTCTTATCGGAGGATAGCCGCATTAGTTATCCGGAAGCACTACAAATTATTCGCGAATCGGCAAAGAAAAAGGTGAAAGAGTCACATGAACAAAATTCTAGGCGATATAATCTACGCTGTCGAAAAGTAGAGTTTAAGGTTGGAGAGCCAGTACTTGCCCGCAATTTCTGCCAAAGCAATGCTATTAAAAAGTTCAATGCAAAGTTAGCGCCGGTTTTTATTTCAGCCGTGGTATCTAGACGAGTTGGCTCATCCTATTATCAACTGAAGAACGAACAGGGTAAAAACTTAGGAATATTTCACCTCAAAGACATACAAGTGAAACACTAGGCAACTGTCCTTTTTCCGTTTAGGCTTCGCCAGTTAAAACTAGCGCTTCCTCAACTGTGGTGTAGTGGCCAGTTGTGACTCTAAAACTCCAGAGAACAGCTTGGGAAGTACGGCCCTCGCGTTTAACATTAACTCTGCTCTTTACAAAAACAAGATAAGAGATCAATTACAAGAGAGCAGTAGTTAAAGCTTCCATTGAAGAGCTTAATGTCTAATTTAGAGAAGCAGCGTGGATCTGTGGGAGTTATGTTTTAAAGCTTTACTAGAAATCATACGATTACTCCGTTAGTCGTGGAAGCTATGTGTAAGCTTTGCTTAGCATCGTACGATTACTCCGTTATCTAGGGAAGCAAGGTCTAAGCTTTGTCTAGAATCGTACGATTACCCCGTTGGATGTGGAAGGTAAAGTTCCGATCGTAAGGGCTAATGCAAGTAATAGAACTTCTGGCTAGATCATTGCTATAGTGAAGCTGTGCGAATTCGGATGTGTCTTGTTATACAAATATATAGATCCAAGTGAATTTGAAAACGTTGTGCAATCAAACACGTGCCAAGTAAATTGAAGTTCTGGTGGACTACATTATTCCTTTTGGATTAAGAAAAAATAAAAGGTATTTGGACCTTACAATAGTGACACAGCTTTAACAGTCTCGTATCATAGGGCTGGAAATCTTACTACGTTCGACACTGGGAAAGAAAAACCAATTGACCCCCCTCCAAGAACGAGGTCGTCAAAGTCCATCGATTTCTTAGTAGATCTGGGAAAGACCTCGGATTTCCCAGGAACCAGCATCTACATAAACCAACGATAACTACAACCAAATAAACCAGAAAGAGCCGTCCGAAGATATACTAGAGTGAAACCCGAAGTTATGTGGAGGCATACTTGAGCTGAAGTACATTTTGGAGTAAGACGAGAAGAATAGTTTTCTTGCGAATTCGGAGAAACTAATATGCCGCACTCGTCACCCTTCTCGCTTATGAATTAAGCGCGCGGCTAAGGCTTTCGCATGTAGTTCTTCGCAATGTGTGGAGTGGCTCTCAAACTGTGAAAATAAAACATTATTCTGCGGCGATCCACACTGCCGTTTAATAGTCGTCGTGTGAAAATGTACCAAAGTATTAGTTTTGAGTCTCGTCGTGAGATTTTCCATTTATTAAAGATTAGGCTACGCACTAACTATTTTTGTATTGTATAGATTTAAAAAGAAAAAAGAAACCAATAATGTATATAATTACCCATAATTAGTAATTAGCGCAAATGAAAACCACATTTTTTTTAAGATCAGCCGTTGAGTGGCAAATCGTCGTCGTACGGGTATGGAAATGGAAAGAAAATCGGTGTTTCATCCGAATTAGAAGTGAAGACCTGTATATTCATAATTTTTCTCCCTTCCTCAGAATATGTTCCTACGTCGCCCCTTGAGCTCAACGGACACGCCGGATAATTCGTATAAAGTATGAGTGAGTTACGAAACTTCCTTAAACGGAATTCTCGAGTATTTTCGAAATATATATCTGTCTTATAAAACTTCTATTCCCGTATATAAAACAACCATATCCGTGCAATAATTTAAAGCGGATCGGCTACTAATTTTTCTTTCACGTTTGCCTTCTAGTTATATAATTATCATATTTTTCTCTTCATTCCAATTTAATTTCTTTTACGCCATATTCTCTACACATAAGTCCTATATACATATATACATATAACTAGGTATAACTGGATACTATTTCCTCCTTCTTTATTTAATTACTTTATGCTAAGTTTATACTTATCTGGAAAACCATGAAGTCCAAACCCTTAAATTTTGAATTATTAAATAATAATTAGTAGATAATAATGGAACATTAAACCTTTCGTGTTTGTCCTGAGTAGAGCCTGAGGAAGTCCGATGATCAAATAGAGATGCGCTCGATGAGGGTTATGCTGTCGATTAAACGGCATACAAAGGTAGGGAGGGTAGAGAAGGGATCAAAGTCATCTGTGTTCCCCAAGAGCGACGGAATATAGCCTGACTATTTGGCGGTAGTCGGTTAAACAGGTAGTTAAAATTCACATTCTTTTCTTTTTGATTTCTTTTGTAGAGTTCCTTTTGAACATTAAATCAAGTGTACCTAAAACATCTTTGCGAATGTGTTCGTATAGCAGATAGGAGAGTAGGAAAGATCCCACGACATTCCGGCGAGCTAGTTAGAGCATAGCTAGAGGTACACGTTCCGAAATCCTGCTATACTATTGGTGTCTGACCGTCAAAAAAAGTATGTACAACCTCCATCCGTACAGACAATCTCACACCTCTACGAATATGAATTTCTGGCACATCACAGTACACACATATTCCTTTATTATATCTTTTGCTAATGATTCTGTCATTTCGGTATATGTGATTTTTATCAGTATCTTGTGGAAATAGTGGGATGTTTCTACCTTATCCTCATTACCTTTAATAAGTTCTATTTGCCTATTATAGTAATTGATTGGTCTCTCTGTAAGTGGAATATAATTTGTATTATCTTCTTGCGCGCTATGGACCGTTGCACAATCACTATTAATGGTTTCCCCGAGTAGGTTTTCGTTAATCTTTACTCTGGATAGCGCATCGGCTACATGGTTCTCCTTTCCGGGTAAATATTTTATTTTGAAGTCAAGTTCATTTAATTTGATCTTCCATCGTTGTAGCTTCATATTTGGTTCCTTGAGGTTATTCAACCAAATCAAGGGTATGTGATCACTTAATATCTCAAACGTTCTACCAAACAGGTATGATCTGAAATACTTAGTTGCCCAAACTATAGCTAGTAATTCCTTTTCTATTGCTGAATAATTGATTTCGTGTTCGTTTAAGGTTCTACTTGCATAGCAGATTGGTTTGTGGTCTTGCGACAACACTGCTCCTAATGCAATGTTACTTGCATCGGTTGTTACCGTGAACATTTTGTTGAAATCTGGGAATGCGAGGATGGGGTCTGAGGTGATAAGTACTTTCAATTTTTCGAAGGCCTCGACGTATTTTTCCTCTGTTGGGTCTATGACTGCTCGTTTCTTTAATTTGAGTGTCATAGGTTTTGCTATATTAGCGAAGTTGGGAATGAATTTCCTATAGAATCCACATAAACCTATGAATGATTTTATTTTTGTGGTTGTATTGGGTATTGTGAAGTTTATTATGGCAGATATTTTCTTTGGATTAGGAACTATGCCGTTAGTTGTTACTACATGGCCTAGGAATTCCGTTTCTTTCTTCAGGAATTCACACTTATCCATTTGTAGCTTTAAGTTGGCGTCTCTCAACTTTCCAAATACTCTCCTTAGTGACAACAGGTGTTCTTCCAATGAAGTGGAAAATATAATGATGTCGTCTAAGTATACGAGGCAATCTTTGAAGATTAACTCTTCTAGCAGATTGTTCATACATCTTTGGAAGGTAGCGGGGGCAGTGGTTAGCCCAAATGGCATACGAGTGAACTCGTAATGACCATGCTTCGTGGAGAAAGCTGTTCCATAGGAATTTGATGGAATCCCTTAGCTAAATCGATTGTTGTGAAATATTGGCACCTACCTAGTTTATCTAGTATTTCGTCCATTCTGGGTGTAGGAAATTTATCCTTTATTGTCACCTCGTTTAGACTTCTATAATCTACTACCATACGATATTTCTGCTTTCCTGAAGCATCTATTTTCTTTGGTATCATAGCGATGGGTGCACAATAGGGAGAGTTCGACTTACGAATGATTCCCTGTCTAATCATATCTTTGATTTGTTGAGTCACTTCTTGATCGTGTATTTGAGCATATTTATATGGTCGACGATATACAGGATCTTCGTGATGGGTTTTAATTTCGTGCTTTATAGTACTAGTGAGGGTCAAAATGTCACCTTCTTTATACTGCACGTCTTTAAATTCATAGAGAACTTTCTTTAGTTTCTCCTTTTCTTCGTCATTTAAATGTTCCAACCTTAGCTGGTTGCATTCCCTTAATTCATTCTCTAATGCGGAAGCGAAGTATTGCTCTCCTTCAGGAGATGGGTCAAGGCACTTAGGTGTAGATATATCTTCCTTTGAAGATGGCTTAACACCTTTGTGTGCGGTCTTGCCGACGGCAATTGCTTCTCCACTTTGGATGATTGGGTATGACCTTTCTCCTAACGTTACCGTTTCATTTCGGTAATCGATGACGTCTTTGCTGGCCATCAAATATTCTCTGCCTAAGAGTATGTCATAATTTTCAGAAAAATTATGAATATACAATTTTTGTTTTGTCGGACAGTTTTTGGTTGCATTACGTGTAATGCTCTGAGTCAGACGGACGGGTCCATTGATGGTATGGACGGTGAGGTTGTCGCTATCGATTTTGGAATCTGTATAGTTTTCTTTTATTATATTTATTGACGATCCCGAGTCCGCGATACCTCGTAATTTTTTATTATTTATGATTATTTCTATATATGGTCTTCCTCGATTTCTTCCGAGGCACTCTGCTGAAAATTTACATCCATTTTCATTTGTCCGCTTTGGCTTTCCCTAGATCGTTTGACTGGCTGATTTGGTGCACTGCTACCTGCCTGTGTCTGATTGATTTGATAGTTTGTGGGATTCTGGACTCTGCCCTGGTTTAAGGAATTTCTAAATTCGTTAAATAACCCTTTATTATTTACGGCATTATTTCCTTAATTATTTCGATTCGATCCAAGATTATTTCTGGAAGTACTTGGGTTTCGATTGTTATAATCGTTACTACTATAGCGAGGGTAATAAGTTCCAACATTCCTACGATTGTTATTTCCGTTTCTTGAATGTTCGTGATTCTTGTTATCAGTTACGAAATTTTCGTAGATTCCTAACTCTTGAGCTGATTTTTCTAGATTAGCCATAGTAGAAATGTCTTTCTTTGCTAAAATGATGAACAGTTTATTGGTTAGAGCATCTTCTGTGGTATGTCTGGTGGCATTTGCCAGAGCGTTTTTAAAGATTATCTTATTTTCTGGGCTAGTCTCCAGATTTAGTTTACTTACTATAACATTTGACTTAATTTCTAGTTCCTCTACGAACTTACGAATATTCCCATTGAATTTGGTGTCGTGTAATTGTTGTAGCAGCGTTTCGTATGGAGTGTGGTTGTTGAATTTGCTGATTAGGGCTGCTTTTAGATCGGTCCAGGTGTTGGGTTGTGATAAAAGTTGTGCTCGTCCGCACAGTTGACCCTCAGTGGCTCCGTACATGATGCTTTGTTGCCGGATGTCTTCTGTTGAGTACAATTCGGAGATGTACTCGATCCTACTTATGAACGAGCTTAGGCGTTCTTGGCATCCGTCGTATGGTGGAATTTGCCTGATTGACTTCAAGGCTTGGTTCAGGTGTATTTCTGTTAGCGGCATGTTGATTTCTTTTTATTTATTTATTTTTTCTAATATTAATTGAGTTTCGTGTGTAGATTCTTTGGCGGATCTCTTTAGTATTAGCGTTACTTTTTCTCTGATCACTGTATGTTATTACGCACTGTAACTGTCACTACGCCAATTGATCGTCTTAAAAAAAGGGATTCACTTTTAACTGAGATCCTACCGGCTGCGCCAATTAAATATGCGACACTTCAGTTTACGTTTTAAAAAAGGTTTTATTCTTCACTTAAACTTTAGCGTACATTGATTAGTTATTTTCCCGACGATGACTGAGGTCTGAAGTCTTGAACGGAATTAACTTTGGTTGAATTCTCCGACGGTGTCGCGATTGACGTTTGTCTTGAACAGAACTGAGTTGGCTTCTTAGATGCAGACTATTTATATTATGATGCTCGGTTTGGGATTCGGATTTGGATTTGGAGGCGTTGGCTTCGACTTCGGCTTCGGAGATGGAGTACGTGACTCGATCGATATGTGGGAAAGGCGGCTTTTGATGAAAGGCTTCCGCTGCGTATGAGCGGTGTTGCATTACTTGGGGGTGGCTGAGAATAGGGCCTCTGATTGGTCAGCTAGGATGGTGTGATTCTTGAGAATCGATTCGTAATTGATCTCTGAAGAGTGGCGTGATTCTGGTGCGGCTGGATTCTAGTGCGGCTGGATTCTAGGGCGGCATCTATTGTTTTATGTTCAACTTCCAGTTTAGGGTGTTTGTTTACATTGCCTGCAATCGGCTGCGCGTGGTCCATTTCGAGCGTGAGATTGTTTATGAGGGTTCGAAGCTGAGGGTGTCGTATTGTTTATAGTATTGTGGGTGCAGGGTAATAGACATAGACAAGGGTATGCGGAGCATGGACTATAGATATGTCACTCCCCCATTGTTAGATTTAAGCCTGTCCTCAGGCGATTATCCTTGGATATAGTTCGGGTGCGTCTAAAACTGTGCCTGCTGGGGATTCCTCGTCTTCGTCTGAAGGTGTTTCTATGTGCGGGTCGGTTTTAGACTTATTGCTTTTACTTAGATTAAACAATTTGTAGCTTAATCCTATTATGATTATGACAAATAGTAGTATTAAGCTTACATGTAATACATTATTTAATCGCGTATTTTCTATTACGATTTCTTTGGTTTGCAAATAAGACAATGGTTTAATTTTTGTTACGTTATTGTTGATGTAGATGCTTTGTGCAAATTCTGGTATGTAGTTGGATATTAAGAATTCGTTTAACTGTACACTGCAATTATGTATTTTTATTAATGCGTTACCTTCTACTTTTATTTCTTGGTTTAGGCAATCTTGGTTTAATATGGTTTTTGGTAATTTCCAAGTTAACAATATGTTGGGTTCTATGAAACTTATTTGAAAGTTTTGGTGTGCTTTGGTGTATGGACATTTTGTTTCTACTTTTTTGACTATTCCTGAAATACATTCGTCATTTATTTTTCGTTTTGATTCTTTTTCATATACCTCGTTTTCTAGAACGTAATAATTGTTTTGCGTTAGGTCAGTGAGGATGTTATTATCTTCATCTGGATATGGGACAATTTTAAGTATAGGAATATTTCTGATCTCTCGTGGGATGTTGGAAATTATTAGTATTTCGTTAGTGTCTGTTTTCAACCAGGTAGATGTTTTGATAATTTCTCTGAATCGATGTGTTTCAGGTAATCCTGCCTCAATAATTTTGGATTAAAGATCCCTAATCTTGTTAGCTGCATGCCTAATTCAATATCCTCTATGTACTCTGTAAAATGTTGAAGGTTAAATATTAATATCTCTAGTTGCTTATTTCTATCATTATCCTTGTTTAATTTATTGACAACTTCTATGCCAGAATTTACTGCTTGAATTACTAAGTTTAATTCGTTATCTTGAACACTGTGGCTAGCCAGATTGTTTATTTTCCCTTCTAATTTGACTTTATCATCTTGATCTAATGTTCCAAATAGATATTTATATACTGTGCCTACTGCATTTATAAGGCCTCTTTTGTTTCTTTTGGCTATTTTGATGCCGTTGAATTCACGTTGCAATTTCTCGACTAAATATTGAATTTGGATTTCGTTATTAAATTGGGTTGCCTGTTCTAGTAAACTCTGATATGTTTCATCTGTTCTTGTTATATTAATTGTTAGATAATGGTATTCATAATTAATGGGTATGTTAATGGTATTTCTTTTGAATATGAGATATCCATTCCTTGAGTTGATGGGATCTATCTCTATATTCTGTCCGGAAGACTGTAGGACGGTGAACATTAGTAAGATTATAATCTTAATCATGTTGTAGCTCCGGATTCCCAGTACTCTCTTCGGGTACTCTGCAATTATCGTATTTACTTTTATTAGATTTTTCCTTTCTTTTGAATTTCGTTTTATAGTGGGTGATTTTCCTCCCTCTATTTTTCTCTTCAAAGTGCTTTTCGTCTACCTGCCTAATTTCCCCTGTTCTTTTGAACGGGTTGATTGTTTTTGTTTTAACTAGGGGTGCATTCTTGAAGCGTGTGTCTACTTCAAAGTCGATTCTATCGTTATTCAAATGATTGATCTTCCTAACTTTATTTAGTTGAGTGCTATAATCTGGTAGTCCGGCGTACAGGAAGATATCAGCTGGGGATCTTTTTGTAGTATTATGAACCGTTTTATGGTTATAAGTGTATAGAATTAACTCGAATTTTGTGAGCTTGTTTTCTATGTTATCCTCACTTGAAATGATTCTTAATTTTTCATTGATCGTTTTATGTAGTCGTTCTACATCAGAAACTCCGTTTTTACTGGTGGTGATTTCGATTTTCACATTTTCCGCATTCAACCATGCTTGCAATGCTGCGCACATAAAGGCTGAATCTTTGTCGGCTTTAATTCCCTGTGGCTTGCCCCTTTCGTTTAAAACTTTTTTTATTGATCTCTTGGTTTCTAACCAGTCGCGACTCTTAACTTCTACAAGGGTAGCGAATTTAGAATATACATCAATGCATGATAGGAATTGTTGATTGCCTACCAAATAGAAATCCATGACATACTTTTCTCTGATATTTTGTATTTCAGGGGAGATTTCGAAGGTTAGATTGGTGTTACGATGCTCAGTTTTAGCAACGTTGCACGTAGGACACTCATTGATAATATTTTGGATTAACTTTTGATAATCGGGGTAGTAGAATTTTCCTTTAAACCAATTAGTGGTCTTTTCGATACCTGGGTGAAGTAGCTCTTTATGATTCTTCAATAATTGTTCTTTGAATTCGGAGTAGTTGGGAATATTTATGAGTTTGGTACTGGATTTAATCAGTTTAGTGAAGTGATTTGGACTGATTATCTCCAGGAATGCCCTTTGGAACAGTGGGAAGTCTACTTCGTTATGGAAATATAGTGCACTCTTTTTGGTACACACATATTCCTTTATTATATCTTTTGCTAATGATTCTGTCATTTCGGTATATGTGATTTTTATCAGTATCTTGTGGAAATAGTGGGATGTTTCTACCTTATCCTCATTACCTTTAATAAGTTCTATTTGCCTATTATAGTAATTGATTGGTCTCTCTGTAAGTGGAATATAATTTGTATTATCTTCTTGCGCGCTATGGACCGTTGCACAATCACTATTAATGGTTTCCCCGAGTAGGTTTTCGTTAATCTTTACTCTGGATAGCGCATCGGCTACATGGTTCTCCTTTCCGGCTAAATATTTTATTTTGAAGTCAAGTTCATTTAATTTGATCTTCCATCGTTGTAGCTTCATATTTGGTTCCTTGAGGTTATTCAACCAAATCAAGGGTTTGTGATCACTTAATATCTCAAACGTTCTACCAAACAGGTATGATCTGAAATACTTAGTTGCCCAAACTATAGCTAGTAATTCCTTTTCTATTGCTGAATAATTGATTTCGTGTTCGTTTAAGGTTCTACTTGCATAGCAGATTGGTTTGTGGTCTTGCGACAACACTGCTCCTAATGCAATGTTACTTGCATCGGTTGTTACCGTGAACATTTTGTTGAAATCTGGGAATGCGAGGATGGGGTCTGAGGTGATAAGTACTTTCAATTTTTCGAAGGCCTCGACGTATTTTTCCTCTGTTGGGTCTATGACTGCTCGTTTCTTTAATTTGAGTGTCATAGGTTTTGCTATATTAGCGAAGTTGGGAATGAATTTCCTATAGAATCCACATAAACCTATGAATGATTTTATTTTTGTGGTTGTATTGGGTATTGTGAAGTTTATTATGGCAGATATTTTCTTTGGATTAGGAACTATGCCGTTAGTTGTTACTACATGGCCTAGGAATTCCGTTTCTTTCTTCAGGAATTCACACTTATCCATTTGTAGCTTTAAGTTGGCGTCTCTCAACTTTCCAAATACTCTCCTTAGTGACAACAGGTGTTCTTCCAATGAAGTGGAAAATATAATGATGTCGTCTAAGTATACGAGGCAATCTTTGAAGATTAACTCTTCTAGCAGATTGTTCATACATCTTTGGAAGGTAGCGGGGGCAGTGGTTAGCCCAAATGGCATACGAGTGAACTCGTAATGACCATGCTTCGTGGAGAAAGCTGTTTTTGGGATTGAGCTAGGTTCCATAGGAATTTGATGGAATCCCTTAGCTAAATCGATTGTTGTGAAATATTGGCACCTACCTAGTTTATCTAGTATTTCGTCCATTCTGGGTGTAGGAAATTTATCCTTTATTGTCACCTCGTTTAGACTTCTATAATCTACTACCATACGATATTTCTGCTTTCCAGAAGCATCTATTTTCTTTGGTATTGTAGTGTATTGACACTCAGACTTAAGCACGCGTTGTCTTCAAGATTCTCTTTTATTCTATCTCCCTTGGATGGTGTGACCGTATATAGATATTAATATAATACCTAACACGCCTCTCCTTAGATGTTTAATATACATGTCATTTACAAATCTATTTTCTTATAACAATTTGATTTGTGTACTTAATCTAATTAGCGTATATAAAATTTATGTGATTTCGTATTTTTCTTTCTTCTTAATCTGTTTAGTATTTGTTTCAGTGTTTAATTTGTACATAATTTGATTTCATAATTCCTTTCTTTATATTATTTTATTGTTAAATACGCTTTACTACCTTCCCTGCCTCACGTGGTCTCAACTCTCTCCTGGTGGGTGTTGGTTGAGAAACTATTTGTTCATTGGTTTTGGAATTGTCATCTACTGAACAATTGCTTTCGACATCAGGTGTTTTCGCATTAGGCGATGTATGATTGTTAGTGCTTTGGTTTCTAATTTGATCCAGGTGACGTTTTATTTCTCTGTTATTGTTCGCCAAAATACAACAATACGAACGCGGGCCCAGTTGTTGTTTTACAGTTGCCTGAGTCCAGCTTGCTTTGTTAGGATTTTTGTAGTCCCTAACCATAACTTTTTGACCCTTTAAAAATTCTGTGCTTCGTCTACCTTTGTGATTTACAACACACTCAGTCTGTTTTTTATTTATTATGCTTTCGACCGTAGGTGGTTTTAACAACGAAAATCTTGTTTTTAGTGTACGACCAAAAAATAATTTAGCAGGAGATTCGCCCGTAGTACAATGAATCGTATTTCGGTAATCGATCAAAAATCTATTTAAAATTGTATTAAAATCTTGTCTTTCATTAGCCTTTATGTTTGCATATAGTGATTTCTTAACAGTCTTTACAAAATTTTCTGCTTGACCATTAGTCGCTGGATGTCCTGGAGCAGTAAAAATGTGATTAACACCATTGTTTTTCATAAACGTTTTAAAATCATCAGAAGTAAACTGTCGTCCATTGTCACTAACTAACACGTCTGGTAAACCATATCGACAAAATACTTCTCTAAGCTTGTTGATAGTAAACAATGAAGTTATTTCCTTCGTTTTGAATACTTCTGCCCATTTTGTATAAGAATCTATAATAACCAATAAATGAAAACCTCTAATTGGTCCTGCAAAGTCTATGTGTACTCGACTCCAAGCCTTTCCTGTGGATTTCCACGGTATTAACAGACTCTTTTCTGGACTTGATTGTAGTTCCTGACAAGGAATACAATCTCGAATTAATTTCTCAATTTCAGAATCCATGCAAGGCCACCACACATAAGAACGTGCTAACATTTTGGTTTTTACTATTCCCAAATGCGATGCATGAAATTCTGCTAAAATAGCTTGTCTCAGTTTGGTTGGAATTACTACTCTGTGTCCCCATAAGATACAATCATATTCCACTGAAAGTTCATTTGTTTTAGAGATGTAGGCAGAAAACTCGCTGCCTTTTAATCTTGTCTTCGAACCAGTGTTAATTGCCTCACAAACTTTTGATAATATTGGGTCACGTCGTGTTTCACGAGCTATTTCTTTGAAGCTAATTTTGAACACCTTTTCGGACTGTATAAAATGTATGTAATTATAGTCTTCGTTTGGTACAGCCGTTTCCCATTGAGGCATTCTTGAGAGTCCATCTGCTATATTTAAGGTCCCCTTTATGTGTTCAACTGTATATTGAAAACCTGACAAAGTCAGTGCCCATCTTTGCATTCGTGCAGAGGTCATCAATGGAAGTCCTTTCAGGTCTCCAAATATGCTTAGTAATGGTTTGTGATCTGTTCGAAGGATGAACTTGTTTCCTAAAAGATACTGTCTTAATTTACTCACACAGAACACTATAGCCAGGGCCTCTTTCTCGATTGTACTGTAATTATGCTCGCTTTTGGATAATGCTCTTGATACAAATGCTATTGGTTTGATATCTTCATTGCATTTATGTGATAAAACACTTGAAACTGCATGACTGCTAGCATCAGTCGTTAATACTAACGGTTGATCTGGGTTGTAGTGAACTAAAACTTGTTCAGAAGTTACTTCTTTCTTTACCTCTTCATATGCACTCTGACATTCGCGTGTCCAATTAAATTTTGTATTTTTCTTTAATAATGCATATAAAGGACTCATTATCTGAGCGAAATTATTGATAAACTTTGAATAATAATTTACCATGCCTATGAAAGCTCTAAGCTGTGATACGTTTTCCGGAGCCGGTGCAAACAATACACTCGCAACTCTATCATTGTTTTTGCTCAGTCCTATCCTGTCAATTGAAAATCCTAGGTAACAAATTTTGGATTTAAAGAACTCACATTTCTTGTCATTTAATTTAAGTCCAACTGATTTCAGTTTTCTAAGTACAGCTTTTAGGTTTGAAATATGTTCTTGAAGATCTCGTCCTGTAACTGTTATGTCATCTTGATAAACCACAACTCCTCGCATACCCTGAAACAACCCTTCCATTGTTTTTTTGAAAAATAGCTGCTGCAGTTTTTATACCAAATGGTAAGCGTTTAACTTTCAATAGTCCAATATGTGTGCTCCAAGTACACAAATTTTGAGATTGCTCATCTAAATTTAGCTGATTGTAAGCATTTGACAGGTCAAGTTTTGAATACAGTGTACCCCCTTCAAGCGCTGCAAAAATGTCGTCTATTCGAGGTAGTGGATACTTTACGTCGACTAAAGACCGGTTTAATGTAACCTTATAGTCACCACAAATTCGTATGTCACCGTTTGGTTTTAAAATCGGTACCAAAGGTGTTGCCCATTCAGAACTAACAACTTGCTCTAAAATTCCATCATCTATGAATTTTCGTAACTGCACTTCAATCTTTTCTTTCCATGCTAATGGTACTGACCTAGGCTTGAAAAATATTGGTTTTGCATCTTCTTTTAATAGTAACGATATCGTATTCGTAGTATATGAACCTAAACGAGGCTCAAAAACTTCAGCAAACTCCGATTTAATCTGTTCTGTAATTACAGAATTTGGTTCATTTACGTACACATTGTTCACCTGCATTAACTCAAAATTAAAAGCTCTCAAAAATGTTCTACCTAGCAAAGGTGGACTCACTGCATTGGTTACAACAACAACAATTTGTTTTTTTAGACCTCGATATTCGATCGTTGCATCGTACTCACCAATAACTTTGATTGAATCTCCATTGTAATCTACATATGGAACTAGACATTTTCTAAGTGGTCTGCTGGTATTTAAGCTTTCGTAAAATGTTTTTGGAACCAATGTGCACGGTGCACCAGTGTCGCAAGCAATTTTCGTTATGTTTCCATCAATTTTTACAGGTAAATAATATACTCCATTAGTTGAGGTTGTATCAACGCTATAGATAGAAAAGTTATAATTATCATTATCAAAATTATTATCAGAATAGGTGTCATGTTTTGTTTGAGATACATAATTTACGGATTTTTTTGATTTATTTTTACAAATGCTCGCCAAGTGACCTGTTTTTCCACAGCTGTGACATTTGCATGCCTTATACTTGCAATTGTTTGAGTTATGATTTCGCCAGCCACAGTGTGTGCATGGCTGCTGCTTCTTTTCTCTGCCAGCGTCGCAGTCGTTTTCGCCGTCGCCGTCACCGTCGCTTCTGCCGCCTCTGTAACTCACGTTTCGGTTGCCCTTGAAATGACTTCTGCCGTTGCTCTTTGCTTGATCTCTGTTCTCGCCTCTTTGCCTCTGCCATTGACTAGTCCCGTTCTTTTGATGCATGTAGTTGACGTTGTGTTCTGTCTTCCTTGTGCTGATCTTCGTCTCCATGATCATCGCCTTCTTGAGTGCATCTGCCAGAGTTAGATTTTCGTCTTCTTCACATATTCTTTCATATATAGGGTTGGGAAGGCTCATCACAAATTGGTTTAATACAAACGCTTCCAGATTTGAGCCAAATTTGCATTCCAATGCCAATTGTTTAACTCGAGCATACCACTCCGCTACAGTCTCATCTTCACTTTTTGTGGACATGTGAAATTTTTTTCTTTCTCTGAATATGAGTGTAGGTGGTGTGTAGTGTGTTTTTAAAATTTCACATAATTCTTTGTATGCTTTTGATACGGGTGATACCGGATTGCACAAACTATGTAGTACAGTGTAAGCCGCTGTACCGATCGACTTCAACAAAACTGCCTTTTTTGTGTTTTCCTCTTTCACATTCAATTCGCACAAATGTATGTCGAATTTTTCCTTCCAAATGCAGAACGTTTCTTGGTGTGGCGAAAACTCAGCAATTGTTGCCATTTGATAGAATGTTGGTGCTTCATTTTTCGTCATGTTGCTATTCATATATTATATGCACTTTTAACATGTGTATGTATATTAATACGTTTTATTTTATGCTCGTCGCCAATTATGTAGTGTATTGACACTCAGACTTAAGCACGCGTTGTCTTCAAGATTCTCTTTTATTCTATCTCCCTTGGATGGTGTGACCGTATATAGATATTAATATAATACCTAACAGGTATCATAGCGATGGGTGCACAATAGGGAGAGTTCGACTTACGAATGATTCCCTGTCTAATCATATCTTTGATTTGTTGAGTCACTTCTTGATCGTGTATTTGAGCATATTTATATGGTCGACGATATACAGGATCTTCGTGATGGGTTTTAATTTCGTGCTTTATAGTACTAGTGAGGGTCAAAATGTCACCTTCTTTATACTGCACGTCTTTAAATTCATAGAGAACTTTCTTTAGTTTCTCCTTTTCTTCGTCATTTAAATGTTCCAACCTTAGCTGGTTGCATTCCCTTAATTCATTCTCTAATGCGGAAGCGAAGTATTGCTCTCCTTCAGGAGATGGGTCAAGGCACTTAGGTGTAGTTATATCTTCCTTTGAAGATGGCTTAACACCTTTGTGTGCGGTCTTGCCGACGGCAATTGCTTCTCCACTTTGGATGATTGGGTATGACCTTTCTCCTAACGTTACCGTTTCATTTCGGTAATCGGTAATCAAATATTCTCTGCCTAAGAGTATGTCATAATTTTCAGAAAAATTATGAATATAAAATTTTTGTTTTGTCGGACAGTTTTTGGTTGCATTACGTGTAATGCTCTGAGTCAGACGGACGGGTCCATTGATGGTATGGACGGTGAGGTTGTCGCTATCGACTTTGGAATCTGTATAGTTTTCTTTTATTATATTTATTGACGATCCCGAGTCCGCGATACCTCTTAATTTTTTATTATTTATGATTATTTCTATATATGGTCTTCCTCGATTTCTTCCGAGGCACTCTGCTGAAAATTTAATTCCATTTTCATTTGTCCGCTTTGGCTTTCCCTAGATCGTTTGACTGGCTGATTTGGTGCACTGCTACCTGCCTGTGTCTGATTGATTTGATAGTTTGTGGGATTCTGGACTCTGCCCTGGTTTAAGGAATTTCTAAATTCGTTAAATAATCCTTTATTATTTACGGCATTATTTCCTGAATTATTTCGATTCGATCCAAGATTATTTCTGGAAGTACTTGGGTTTTGATTGTTATAATCGTTACTACTATAGCGAGGGTAATAAGTTCCAACATTCCTACGATTGTTATTTCCGTTTCTTGAATGTTCGTGATTCTTGTTATCAGTTACGAAATTTTCGTAGATTCCTAACTCTTGAGCTGATTTTTCTAGATTAGCCATAGTAGAAATGTCTTTCTTTGCTAAAATGATGAACAGTTTATTGGTTAGAGCATCTTCTATGGTATGTCTGGTGGCATTTGCCAGAGCGTTTTTAAAGATTATCTTATTTTCTGGGCTAGTCTCCAGATTTAGTTTACTTACTATAACATTTGACTTAATTTCTAGTTCCTCTACGAACTTACGAATATTCCCATTGAATTTGGTGTCGTGTAATTGTTGTAGCAGCGTTTCGTATGGAGTGTGGTTGTTGAATTTGCTGATTAGGGCTGCTTTTAGATCGGTCCAGGTGTTGGGTTGTGATAAAAGTTGTGCTCGTCCGCACAGTTGACCCTCAGTGGCTCCGTACATGATGCTTTGTTGCCGGATGTCTTCTGTTGAGTACAATTCGGAGATGTACTCGATCCTACTTATGAACGAGCTTAGGCGTTCTTGGCATCCGTCGTATGGTGGAATTTGCCTGATTGACTTCAAGGCTTGGTTCAGGTGTATTTCTGTTAGCGGCATGTTGATTTCTTTTTATTTATTTATTTTTTTCTATTATTAATTGAGTTTCAATCGTGTGTAGATTCTTTGGCGGATCTCTTTAGTATTAGCGTTACTTTTTCTCTGATCACTGTAGGTTATTACGCACTGTAACTGTCACTACGCCAATTGATCGTCTTAAAAAAAGGGATTCACTTTTAACTGAGATCCTACCGGCTGCGCCAATTAAATATGCGACACTTCAGTTTACGTTTTAAAAAAGGTTTTATTCTTTCACTTAAACTTAGCGTACATTGGTTAGTTATTTCCCCGACGATGACTGAGGTCTGAAGTCTTGAACGGAATTAACTTTGGTTGAATTCTCCGACGGTGTCGCGATTGACGTTTGTCTTGAACAGAACTGAGTTGGCTTCTTAGATGCAGACTATTTATATTATGATGCTCGGTTTGGGATTCGGATTTGGATTCGGAGGCGTTGGATTCGACTTCGGCTTCGGAGATGGAGTACGTGACTCGATCGATATGTGGGAAAGGCGGCTTTTGATGAAAGGCTTCCGCTGCGTATGATCGGTGTTGCATTACTTGGGGGTGGCTGAGAATAGGGCCTCTGATTGGTCAGCTAGGATGGTGTGATTCTTGAGAATCGATTCGTAATTGATCTCTGAAGAGTGGCGTGATTCTGGTGCGGCTGGATTATAGTGCGGCTGGATTCTAGGGCGGCATCTATTGTTTTATGTTCAACTTCCAGTTTAGGGTGTTTGTTTACATTGCCTGCAATCGGCTGCGCGTGGTCCATTTCGAGCGTGAGATTGTTTATGAGGGTTCGAAGCTGAGGGTGTCGTATTGTATATAGTATTGTGGGTGCAGGGTAATAGACATAGACAAGGGTATGCGGATCATGGACTATAGATATGTCACTCCCCCATTGTTAGATTTAAGCCTGTCCTCAGGCGATTATCCTTGGATATAGTTCGGGTGCGTCTAAAACTGTGCCTGCTGGGGATTCCTCGTCTTCGTCTGAAGGTGTTTCTATGTGCGGGTCGGTTTTAGGCTTATTGCTTTTACTTAGATTAAACAATTTGTAGCTTAATCCTATTATGATTATGACAAATAGTAGTATTAAGCTTACATGTAATACATTATTTAATCGCGTATTTTCTATTACAATTTCTTTGGTTTGCAAATAAGACAATGGTTTAATTTTTGTTACGTTATTGTTGATGTAGATGCTTTGTGCAAATTCTGGTATGGAGTTGGATATTAAGAATTCGTTTAACTCTACACTGCAATTATGTATTTTTATTAATGCGTTACCTTCTACTTTTATTTCTTGGTTTAGGCAATCTTGGTTTAATATGGTTTTTGGTAATTTCCAAGTTAACAATATGTTGGGTTCTATGAAACTTATTTGAAAGTTTTGGTGTGCTTTGGTGTATGGACATTTTGTTTCTACTTGTTTGACTATTCCTGAAATACATTCGTCATTTATTTTTCGTTTTGATTCTTTTTCATATACCTCGTTTTCTAGAACGTAATAATTGTTTTGCGTTAGGTCAGTGAGGATGTTATTATCTTCATCTGGATATGGGACAATTTTAAGTATAGGAATATTTCTGATCTCTCGTGGGATGTTGGAAATTATTAGTATTTCGTTAGTGTCTGTTTTCAACCAGGTAGATGTTTTGATAATTTCTCTGAATCGATGTGTTTCAGGTAATCCTGCCTCAATAATTTTGGATTAAAGATCCCTAATCTTGTTAGCTGCATGCCTAATTCAATATCCTCTATGTACTCTGTAAAATGTTGAAGGTTAAATATTAATATCTCTAGTTGCTTATTTCTATCATTATCCTTGTTTAATTTATTGACAAGTTCTATGCCAGAATTTACTGCTTGAATTACTAAGTTTAATTCGTTAGCTTGAACACTGTGGCTAGCCAGGTTGTTTATTTTCCCTTCTAATTTGACTTTATCATCTTGATCTAATGTTCCAAATAGATATTTATATACTGTGCCTACTGCATTTATAAGGCCTCTTTTGTTTCTTTTGGATATATTGATGCCGTTGAATTCACGTTGCAATTTCTCGACTAAATATTGAATTTGGATTTCGTTATTAAATTGGGTTGCCTGTTCTAGTAAACTCTGATATGTTTCATCTGTTCTTGTTATATTAATTGTTAGATAATGGTATTCATAATTAATGGGTATGTTAATGGTATTTGTTTTGAATATGAGATATCCATTCCTTGAGTTGATGGGATCTATCTCTATATTCTGTCCGGAAGACTGTAGGACGGTGAACATTAGTAAGATTATAATCTTAATCATGTTGTAGCTCCGGATTCCCAGTACTCTCTTCGGGTACTCTGCAATTAACGTATTTACTTTTATTAGATTTTTTCTTTCTTTTGAATTTCGTTTTATAGTGGGTGATTTTCCTCCCTCTATTTTTCTCTTCAAAGTGCTTTTCGTCTACCTGCCTAATTTCCCCTGTTCTTTTGAACGGGTTGGTTGTTTTTGTTTTAACTAGGGGTGCATTCTTGAAGCGTGTGTCTACTTCAAAGTCGATTCTATCGTTATTCAAATGATTGATCTTCCTATCTTTATTCAGTTGAGTGTTGTAATCTGGTAGTCCGGCGTACAGGAAGATATCAGCTGGGGATCTTTTTGTAGTATTATGAACCGTTTTATGGTTATAAGTGTATATAATTAACTCGAATTTTGTGAGCTTGTTTTCTATGTTATCCTCACTTGAAATGATTCTTAATTTTTCATTGATCGTATTATGTAGTCGTTCTACATCAGAAACTCCGTTTTTACTGGTGGTGATTTCGATTTTCACATTTTCCGCATTCAACCATGCTTGCAATGCTGCGCACATAAAGGCTGAATCTTTGTCGGCTTTAATTCCCTGTGGCTTGCCCATTTCGTTAAAGACTTTTATGATGGCTCTCTTGGTTTCTAACCAGTCACGACTCTTAACTTCTACAAGGGTAGCGAATTTAGAATATACATCAATGCATGATAGGAATTGTTGATTGCCTACCAAATAGAAATCCATGACATACTTTTCTCTGATATTTTGTATTTCAGGGGTGATTTCGAAGGTTAGATTGGTGTTACGATGCTCAGTTTTAGCAACGTTGCACGTAGGACACTCATTGATAATATTTTGGATTAACTTTTGATAATCGGGGTAGTAGAATTTTCCTTTAAACCAATTAGTGGTCTTTTCGATACCTGGGTGAAGTAGCTCTTTATGATTCTTCAATATTAGTTCTTTGAATTCGGAGTAGTTGGGAATATTTATGAGTTTGGTACTGGATTTAATCAGTTTAGTGAAGTGATTTGGACTGATTATCTCCAGGAATGCCCTTTGGAACAGTGGGAAGTCTACTTCGTTATGGAAATATATTGCACACTTTTTGGTACACACATATTCTTTTGCTAATGATTCTGTCATTTCGGTATATGTGATTTTTATCAGTATCTTGTGGAAATAGTGGGATGTTTCTACCTTATCCTCATTACCTTTAATAAGTTCTATTTGCCTATTATAGTAATTGATTGGTCTCTCTGTAAGTGGAATATAATTTGTATTATCTTCTTGCGCGCTATGGACCGTTGCACAATCACTATTAATGGTTTCCCCGAGTAGGTTTTCGTTAATCTTTACTCTGGATAGCGCATCGGCTACATGGTTCTCCTTTCCGGGTAAATATTTTATTTTGAAGTCAAATTCATTTAATTTGATCTTCCATCGTTGTAGCTTCATATTTGGTTCCTTGAGGTTATTCAACCAAATCAAGGGTTTGTGATCACTTAATATCTCAAACGTTCTACCAAACAGGTATGATCTGAAATACTTAGTTGCCCAAACTATAGCTAGTAATTCCTTTTCTATTGCTGAATAATTGATTTCGTGTTCGTTTAAGGTTCTACTTGCATAGCAGATTGGTTTGTGGTCTTGCGACAACACTGCTCCTAATGCAATGTTACTTGCATCGGTTGTTACCGTGAACATTTTGTTGAAATCTGGGAATGCGAGGATGGGGTCTGAGGTGATAAGTACTTTCAATTTTTCGAAGGCCTCGACGTATTTTTCCTCTGTTGGGTCTATGACTGCTCGTTTCTTTAATTTGAGTGTCATAGGTTTTGCTATATTAGCGAAGTTGGGAATGAATTTCCTATAGAATCCACATAAACCTATGAATGATTTTATTTTTGTGGTTGTATTGGGTATTGGGAAGTTTATTATGGCAGATATTTTCTTTGGATTAGGAACTATGCCGTTAGTTGTTACTACATGGCCTAGGAATTCCGTTTCTTTCTTCAGGAATTCACACTTATCCATTTGTAGCTTTAAGTTGGCGTCTCTCAACTTTCCAAATACTCTCCTTAGTGACAACAGGTGTTCTTCCAATGAAGTGGAAAATATAATGATGTCGTCTAAGTATACGAGGCAATCTTTGAAGATTAACTCTTCTAGCAGATTGTTCATACATCTTTGGAAGGTAGCGGTGGCAGTGGTTAGCCCAAATGGCATACGAGTGAACTCGTAAGGACCATGCTTCGTGGAGAAAGCTGTTTTTGGGATTGAGCTAGGTTCCATAGGAATTTGATGGAATCCCTTAGCTAAATCGATTGTTGTGAAATATTGGCACCTACCTAGTTTATCTAGTATTTCGTCCATTCTGGGTGTAGGAAATTTATCCTTTATTGTCACCTCGTTTAGACTTCTATAATCTACTACCATACGATATTTCTGCTTTCCTGAAGCATCTATTTTCTTTGGTATCATAGCGATGGGTGCACAATAGGGAGAGTTCGACTTACGAATGATTCCCTGTCTAATCATATCTTTGATTTGTTGAGTCACTTCTTGATCGTGTATTTGAGCATATTTATATGGTCGACGATATACAGGATCTTCGTGATGGGTTTTAATTTCGTGCTTTATAGTACTAGTGAAGGTCAAAATGTCACCTTCTTTATACTGCACGTCTTTAAATTCATAGAGAACTTTCTTTAGTTTCTCCTTTTCTTCGTCATTTAAATGTTCCAACCTTAGCTGGTTGCATTCCCTTAATTCATTCTCTAATGCGGAAGCGAAGTATTGCTCTCCTTCAGGAGATGGGTCAAGGCACTTAGGTGTAGTTATATCTTCCTTTGAAGATGGCTTAACACCTTTGTGTGCGGTCTTGCCGACGGCAATTGCTTCTCCACTTTGGATGATTGGGTATGACCTTTCTCCTAACGTTACCGTTTCATTTCGGTAATCGATGACGGCTTTGCTGGCCATCAAATATTCTCTGCCTAAGAGTATGTCATAATTTTCAGAAAAATTATGAATATAAAATTTTTGTTTTGTCGGACAGTTTTTGGTTGCATTACGTGTAATGCTCTGAGTCAGACGGACGGGTCCATTGATGGTATGGACGGTGAGGTTGTCGCTATCGACTTTGGAATCTGTATAGTTTTCTTTTATTATATTTATTGACGATCCCGAGTCCGCGATACCTCTTAATTTTTTATTATTTACGATTATTTCTATATATGGTCTTCCTCGATTTCTTCCGAGGCACTCTGCTGAAAATTTACATCCATTTTCATTTGTCCGCTTTGGCTTTCCCTAGATCGTTTGACTGGCTGATTTGGTGCACTGCTACCTGCCTGTGTCTGATTGATTTGATAGTTTGTGGGATTCTGTACTCTGCCCTGGTTTAAGGAATTTCTAAATTCGTTAAATAATCCTTTATTATTTACGGCATTATTTCCTGAATTATTTCGATTCGATCCATGATTATTTCTGGAAGTACTTGGGTTTTGATTGTTATAATCGTTACTACTATAGCGAGGGTAATAAGTTCCAACATTCCTACGATTGTTATTTCCGTTTCTTGAATGTTCGTGATTCTTGTTATCAGTTACGAAATTTTCGTAGATTCCTAACTCTTGAGCTGATTTTTCTAGATTAGCCATAGTAGAAATGTCTTTCTTTGCTAAAATGATGAACAGTTTATTGGGTAGAGCATCTTCTATGGTATGTCTGGTGGCATTTGCCAGAGCGTTTTTAAAGATTATCTTATTTTCTGGGCTAGTCTCCAGATTTAGTTTACTTACTATAACATTTGACTTAATTTCTAGTTCCTCTACGAACTTACGAATATTCCCATTGAATTTGGTGTCGTGTAATTGTTGTAGCAGCGTTTCGTATGGAGTGTGGTTGTTGAATTTGCTGATTAGGGCTGCTTTTAGATCGGTCCAGGTGTTGGGTTGTGATAAAAGTTGTGCTCGTCCGCACAGTTGACCCTCAGTGGCTCCGTACATGATGCTTTGTTGCCGGATGTCTTCTGTTGAGTACAATTCGGAGATGTACTCGATCCTACTTATGAACGAGCTTAGGCGTTCTTGGCATCCGTCGTATGGTGGAATTTGCCTGATTGACTTCAAGGCTTGGTTCAGGTGTATTTCTGTTAGCGGCATGTTGATTTCTTTTTATTTATTTATTTTTTTCTATTATTAATTGAGTTTCAATCGTGTGTAGATTCTTTGGCGGATCTCTTTAGTATTAGCGTTACTTTTTCTCTGATCACTGTAGGTTATTACGCACTGTAACTGTCACTACGCCAATTGATCGTCTTAAAAAAAGGGATTCACTTTTAACTGAGATCCTACCGGCTGCGCCAGTTAAATATGCGACACTTCAGTTTACGTTTTAAAAAAGGTTTTATTCTTTCACTTAAACTTAGCGTACATTGGTTAGTTATTTCCCCGACGATGACTAAGGTCTGAAGTCTTGAACGGAATTAACTTTGGTTGAATTCTCCGACGGTGTCGCGATTGACGTTTGTCTTGAACAGAACTGAGTTGGCTTCTTAGATGCAGACTATTTATATTATGATGCTCGGTTTGGGATTCGGATTTGGATTCGGAGGCGTTGGCTTCGACTTCGGCTTCGGAGATGGAGTACGTGACTCGATCGATATGTGGGAAAGGCGGCTTTTGATGAAAGGCTTCCGCTGCGTATGATCGGTGTTGCATTACTTGGGGGTGGCTGAGAATAGGGCCTCTGATTGGTCAGCTAGGATGGTGTGATTCTTGAGAATCGATTCGTAATTGATCTCTGAAGAGTGGCGTGATTCTGGTGCGGCTGGATTCTAGTGCGGCTGGATTCTACGTCGGCATCTCTTGTTTTATGTTCAACTCCCAGTTTAGGGTGTTTGTTTACATTGCCTGCAATCGGCTGCGCGTGGTCCATTTCGCCCTCAGCTTCGAACCCTCATAAACAATCTCACGCTCGAAATGGACCACGCGCAGCCGATTGCAGGCAATGTAAACAAACAAAACCTTTTTTAAAACGTAAACTGAAGTGTCGCATATTTAATTATATATATATATATATATTTAGCCAACGAACAGTTCTGGCATCTACGCCATACCTCTTGAGTTGAGTTTCAATTAAGACCGAGAATCCGGAGATTTACCCAGGAAAGCAGTGTAAAGAAAAACCTAGCTGGTATGTCCGTGATTAGTTTGGAAAGTGTTCGTGGTAATATATATATATATAAGAATTTGTGTTATAGGACGGCGGCCCTTAGCCACGGTACTGCTCGTGCAGTAGCTCCGTTGCTTAAGAGGGCATATACGGTGTGGTCTACGAGAGTGGTGGGGCGGATCGAAAAGACAAGTAGTGAACCCGCGGGAAAACACCGAGCAGCGAGACCTGGCAGCTTGGCGTTGTCTGTCGAAAGCCTCAACAACCGGGTGGATGCACGGCGAAAACCAAGAGGCGCCTCCGGAACTTTATTTTTGGCGTCATTGCTGCCACTCGTTATCGAGCCTCCAATGAAAGTGTAGTCCACAGACCGACGTCGAATCGGATCGGCAACCTGAAGTCAAGCTAAGGAGCTAATGTACCCCATCGTCAACTGATTTAGCTGCGCCAGCGACACCCAATAATGAACTCGAGTTGATTGCATTATTGTTGGATTCTTCCGGAGGCGCAGTCCTACTCAGCCTGGCTGACATGTCTCTCGACCACGTCAATAGAGGATCGTAGTTACTCGTTGATGTAACACACGCCCCTTTTTCCTCTAGATTTCATGTGCCAGGCTAAAACCATTCTCTTTCGTCACACGATGTATACAGTTTTATAGTTAGTTATGTAACACAGCCAACATAGTGGTTTTTGGAAACTAATGGGTATGAGAGCAACATTAATTTTTCTTGAGATTACAAAGCAGTGCACTCTAGTACGCTCACGTGCATATATACTCGTATTAAATATCTTTTCTTTTCTTTAGAAGTATACACCAACGTCATCATTGAGCTCAACGAGCACGGATGGAATAAACGGTACTAGCCTACCAAAAGCGCTGTGAGCTTGTAAATAAGAACATGCGTGGGAAGTAACATGCGTGTTACATATATTTTTCTATTGATATCACCTTTATATATCCGTAACCATAATGTATTGGTACCTCTCACCCCTTTAGAATCTGTTACCCATATATGATGGTCATTTTTAAATCTTTATTTTTCCTAATATTTCTTCTCAATTCTTTACATATATATTAAGCTATCGAGACACAGCAAATAAATGAATTTAATTATAAGTTAAGAAAACCCCCTCCAAGAATTTAATTATATGATTAGGGATTTATTGAAATATATATATAATGATATTGATTTTGAAGTACAATCATAATATGTTCTAAATTCAGGAGTCCGTCCTCAGAAAGGCATGATCAAGGTGGTGGGATGATAACTGTTTAACGTTATTCAAGGGTCTATACGGTCAGGTTAGCTTTATTGCATAGGTTGGGAGGGGAGAGAAGATAGAGATTCTCACTAACACCGGAGTTTCTCATCATTTGAGTAGAGTAATTGATAAGTATGTCCACACTTTCCACAACCAACTTCTTAGTCCCATAACCAATTCCTTGCTCCGGTTAAACCTGGATTCTGTTGTTATACCCGATACTCAAAATGAGTATTGCGGTATATTAGATTTGTGGTAAAAGTGGATGTGTGTAACGTCCAAAAGGAATCGTTTCCGACCCCATAAAGTATATATATTCTTGATCAGCATCAATAGCCGAGTCGATTGAGCCATGTCTGTCTGTCCGTCTGTCCGTCTGTCCGTCCGTCCGTCCGTCCGTCTGTCCGTCTGTCCGTCTGTCCGTCCCCTTCATCGCCTAGTGCTCAAAGACTATAAGAGCGAGAGCAACGATGTTTTGGATCCAGACTTCTGTGATATGTCACTGCTACAAGAATATTTCAAAACTTTGCCCCGCCCACTTCCGCCCCCACAAAGGGCGAAAATCTGTGGCATCCACAATTTCGACGATACGAGAAAACTAAAAACGCAGAATCGTAGAAGATGACTATATCTTCTAGAGTGCAAAATCTGAACCAGATCGTATAATTATTATAGCCAGAATCAAGAAAACAATTTCATTTTTTCTGCCCTGTCTCTCTCTAACACACACGTAGCATAGCCGGCTTTGCTTAGAGTAAAACATTAGCGCCTAGATCTCAGAGACTATAAAAGCTAGAGCAACCTCCTAATATATCGGACCGAGACGAGTTTGTTTCAAAATTTCGCCACACCCACTTCCGCCCCCGCAAAGGGTGAAAATCTGGGGATATTCACAAATCTCAGAGACTACTAAGGGTAGAGTAACCAAATTTGGTATCCGCACTCCTGTTAGATCTCACTATAAAACGTATATCTCAAAATTTCACCCCACCCCCTTCCGCCCCCACAAAGGACGAAAATCTGTTGCATCCACAGTATTGAGGATACGAGAAAACTAAAAACGCAGAATCATATATAATTACCATATCTATCAGATTGCTGAATCTGGATCAGATCAGATCATTTTTATAGCCAAAAGGAACAAATCAATTTGCACTGGCTACGCAGCGCCCGACGTCACGCTCAGACTGATTTTCTGTCTCTCTCGCACGCACTCCTTGTCGTGTCGTTTAATATTAGCGGCGTCTGCCGGATGAGAGCCATACTGACTTAGTATCGGGTATAACTGTAGAGTTGCGGTCTCCGCAGCAACTCACAACGTTCCCCCTCGTTTTTTATACCCGATACTCAAAATGAGCATTGGGGTATATTAGATTTGTGGTAAAAGTGGATGTGTGTAACGTCCAAAAGGAATCGTTTCCGACCCCATAAAGTATATATATTCTTGATCAGCATCAATAGCCGAGTCGATTGAGCCATGTCTGTCTGTCCGTCTGTCCGTCCAGAGACGGGGAAGAAGAACTCGAAGAAGAGAGTATCTCCGAACTACGCCGCAAGCGGTTTGTTTGCTGGAATTGCGACAAAACAGGCCATCGGTTTGAAGATTGCGTAGCAGAACGCCGAGCCTTCTGTTATGGCTGCGGGGCGAAAAATACTTTTAAGCCAAAGTGCGAAAAATGTAACCCATCGGAAAACCGAAAGCGGGATGCGCAAACCAACACCATTCTGACGCATCCGACAATGATGACAGAATGAAAGAGCAAACTTTCCAAGAAAACACCTCCAACCCGGATTGTCCAAAAATTCGATCTAATAGGTCCCTGGTAGAGGCACAAACCCAAACGGAGGGGATAGATATAGATGGTGAAAGTTCCCAATCAGATAAGCTAGGATTAAAGTATCAACCAAAACGCTCGACCATACGATTAAGGCAATTCTGGACCAAGGTAAAGAGGGTGCGAAAGAGACTTGTCTCGTCGGTCCTTTTGAGCTCCGATAACAGATTATTTATAGAACTAAGCATAGAAGAACAAAACTTCATGGCCTTGCTAGATTCGGGGGCGACGATAAGCTATCTTGGAAGTGAAGCCGCTAAATCGTTCGCGCAACACGCCAAGGCAAAGAAATGGTCCGGAAATATTCGAACGGCCAATAATGAATCTTGTAAAGTCGTAGCGAAAATTACAGTTCCCATAATTTTTCGCGATCATACTAAGGAGATAGAACTCTTCATAATACCAGCCTTGAAACAAAATGTGTATTTAGGAATTGATTTCTGGACAGAATTCGGTCTGGTAGCAAGGCTTTTAACGGATAGATCTGTGGTACAAGAATTAGACGTAGGAAATGAAACCAAGGCTTTGGAATCACCGCCAGTACATGATCTAAGCAAAGACCAAAAGGTTAGACTAGAATCCGTGATTCATTCGTTTCCTTCGTTTGAAAGGGAAGGATTAGGACGTACGAAAGCTATCCAACACACGATCGAAATGGTATCCGATAGACCAGTTAAACAACGCCATTGGCCGATTTCACCCGCGAAGGAAAAGTTAATGTTTGACGAAGTGGAGAAAATGCTGGCCTTAGACGTGATCGAGGAATCGAATAGTTCCTGGAGTAGCAATTGCGTTTTAGTTAAGAAAGGTACGAAAAACCGATTATGTTTAGATTCCCGAGAAATTAATAAGAACACTCGCAAAGATGCCTACCCTTTACCACACATTGATGGCATTCTTAGTAGATTACCACCAGCCAAATACATAACGGGACTTGACATGAAACACGCATACTGGCAGATTCCTTTGGAAGAAAAATCTCGGCACTATACAGCTTTTACCATTCCCAATAGGCCGCTTTACCAGTATAAGGTAATGCCGTTTGGCCTAACTAATGCCGCTCAGACGTTGTGCCGACTTATGGATCAGGTGATACCTGCACACCTCAGGAATCGGGTTTTTGTCTATTTGGACGATTTACTGGTGCTCTCAGATGACTTCGATTCACACTTGGTGTTGTTACAAGAGGTAGCGATGCATTTGCGTAAGGCAAATCTCACGATTAATATAGCCAAGTCAAACTTTTGTATACGGGAGATTAAATATCTGGGGTTCATAAAAGGTTATGGTCAGTTAAAGACAGATCCGGGGAAAATAAAATCCATAATGGAGTTCCCGATCTCAAAAACCGTGAAACAGATAAGGAGATTTCTAGGACTTTCTGGATGGTACAGACGCTTTGTCGATAACTATGCCTTCGTCAGCTACCCCTTAACGGAACTACTTAAAAAGCATCAACCACTTAAGTGGAACGCATCAGCCGAAGAAGCTTTCAATAAACTCAAATCCTGCTTAACATCTGCTCCAATCCTAGCCACCCCCGATTTTAAGAAACCCTTTTTGTTAATATGTGACGCAAGCACTTTTGGTTTGGGCTGCGTACTAGCTCAATTAAACGAGGAAGGGATAGAGTTACCTATAGCTTTTATGTCCGAGAAACTTTCCAAGGCGCAACGAAACTATTCGGTCACCGAACTCGAGTGCTTGGCAGTGATTAAAGGAATAAAGAAGTTTAGAGCTTACGTAGAAGGACAGGATTTCCAAGTTATAGCGGACCATGCGTCCCTACAATGGCTTATGAGGCAAAAAGATTTGTCAGGTCGCTTGGCCCGCTGGGCTATAAAATTACAGGGATTTAATTTTCAAATATCACATCGTAAAGGGTCCGAAAACGTAGTGGCCGACGCGTTGTCACGCCAAGATGAGCCCGAGGTACGAGAGTTGAACGGCAACGGACCCATAGTCGACCTTACTTCTACAGAGTTTAAATCGAAAGAATACATGGATCTAATAGAACACATAAGGCTCAATCAACTTAAGTTACCCGATTTGAAGGTTGACGATAATTTGGTGTATAAAAGAACCGAACCATCCTCAGGGGACGCGATAGCAGATAAACACACTTGGAAGCTTTGGATTCCATCAGGTCTTACCAGCGATATAATTTCCAGGGCTCATGACCCCCCAGACGCTTCCCACAGTGGTATTGGGAAAACCGTTGAAAAAGTGAAAAGGTACCTGTTTTGTCCAAAAATGGTTACACAAATACGAGCCTATGTATCACAATGCGACGTTTGTCGCCAGACCAAAAGTGCTAATGTCGTCGTAAGACCACCAATGGGTAAGCCAATGAATTCAGAAAGACCTTTTCAAAAGCTTTATCTGGATTTGTTGGGCCCGTATCCGCGTTCCAAGCAAGGGAATATTGGTATCTTAATAATCGTAGATCACAACACCAAATTTCATTTCTTATGTCCGCTCAAGAAGTTTACCTCAAGTAAGGTGTGTGACTTCCTAGAAAATATGTTATTTAGTACTTTCGGGGTCCCTGAGACTATACTCACCGATAATGGTTCGCAGTTTGTCTCTGGGAATTTCAAGTCATTTCTTACCAGATTCGGGGTAACTCACCGTTGCACTGCAATATACTCACCGCAAGCCAATGCCAGTGAACGGTTAAACCGATCCGTGTTAGCGGCTATAAGAGCGTACGTCGGCAAAGATCATACTAATTGGGACAACAAGTTACTTGAAATTAGTGCGGCGTTACGAGCCAATATCCATAGAAGCACAGGGTATTCGCCGTATTTTCTTGCATTTGGGCAGAATATGATTCTTAACGGAAAGGATTATGCACTACTCAGACGACTAAATCTCCTATCGGATGACACCAGAGTCGAATATCCAGATGTAGTACAAGTATGTCGACAAGCCGCTCAGCAAAAGGTAGCTGAATCACACGAGCAAAATGCGAGGACATACAACTTACGTAGCCGGGTCCGTCAACTTAAAGTTGGAGACGTCGTGTATGCCCGGAATTTTTGTCAGAGCAACGCTTTAAAAAAGTTCAGCGCTAAACTGGCGCCTGTGTTTATATCAGCCAAGGTTATTCGCCGAGTGGGGACAATGTATTACCAATTAGCTAGCGAAGATAAGAAAAACTTAGGAGTCTATCACTTAAAAGATATTCAGCTTAAACCTTAGTAAATGGCCTTCTTCAGTTTAAGTCTCATTGAAAGAACAATTACGTCTTCAACTGTGGTGTAGGGGCCGAATTTAGGGAAAGAGTATGGAACATCACGGGTAAGCACAGTTTTCTTTTGGTAATGCTTAAAAGTGCAGATACTTAGTAACTTCAAAAGTGGATCGTAAGCTGCAAGTTTTCCGAAAAGCTTTCTAAAGAGAGTCGGCGCGCAGCGCACGCATCTAAGCGAAAGACGTCACGTTTACCTTGACCCAAGAGAGTAGCGTAGCGTAGGGAGAGCATAGATTAAAAGCTTGACCAAAATTTCTCTCAATTGGGCGAAAGATCATCCGATTATGCAGTTAAAGTTCCTAAGATCATCCGATTATGCAGTTAAAGTTTCCAAATATCATCCGATCTTCGAGCTTTTGGGTTCGGTAACGCTTAGCTGAACTTGCAGAAGTTGGGCTGGAGTTATTGACTGAGAATCGATTACTCCCGAGTAAACACGTCCGCTTTAATCAATCGATTCTCAGTCAATAACTCCAGCCCAACTTCTGCAAGTTCATATATATATATATATTTAGCCAACGAACAGTTCTGGCATCTACGCCATACCTCTTGAGTTGAGTTTCAATTAAGACCGAGAATCCGGAGATTTACCCAGGAAAGCAGTGTAAAGAAAAACCTAGCTGGTATGTCCGTGATTAGTTTGGAAAGTGTTCGTGGACGGCGGCCCTTAGCCACGGTACTGCTCGTGCAGTAGCTCCGTTGCATAAGAGGGCATATACGGTGTGGTCTACGAGAGTGGCGGGGCGGATCGAAAAGACAAGTAGTGAACCCGCGGGAAAACACCGAGCAGCGAGACCTGCAGCTTGGCGTTGTCTGTCGAAAGCCTCAACAGCCGTGTGGATGCACGGCGAAAACCAAGAGGAGCCTCCGGGAGTTTATTTTTGGCGTCATTGATGCCACCCGTTATCGAGCCTCCAATGAAAGTGTAGTCCGCAGACCGACGTCGAATCGGATCGGCAACCTGAAGTCAAGCTAAGGAGCTAATGTACCCCATCGTCAACTGATTTAGCTGCGCCAGCGACACCCAATAATGAACTCGAGTTGATTGCATTATTGTTGGATTCTTCCGGAGGCGCAGTCCTACTCAGCCTGGCTGACATGTCTCTCGACCACGTCAATAGAGGATCGTAGTTACTCGTTGATGTAACACACGCCCCTTTTTCCTCTAGATTTCATGTGCCAGGCTAAAACCATTCTCTTTCGTCACACGATGTATACAGTTTTATAGTTAGTTATGTAACACAGCCAACATAGTGGTTTTTGGAAACTAATGGGTATGAGAGCAACATTAATTTTTCTTGAGATTACAAAGCAGTGCACTCTAGTACGCTCACGTGCATATATACTCGTATTAAATATCTTTTCTTTTCTTTAGAAGTATACACCAACGTCATCATTTCCGTGTAGGCATGCCACGCCGTTGTCTGTAAATCCGCCAACGGTGGCTCCGGAGTTCTTTACACCGAGCAATGTGCTTCCTTCGAGCACCCAACTCCCCAACAGCATCAATCCCATCCCTGCAGTTTCTGTGGCCGTCACTTCTGACGCGGTGAGTGCTCCTAGTGCGGGTGTGCTGGTTGCTGACGACGTCTTGCCAATTCCTGCTCCAATTCCTGCTCCAATTCCTGCTGCAATTCCTACTCCAATTCCTGCTACAGCCATTGCTGCCAATTCCTCTGCCCTTGTACCGAGATCTCTTTTAGGTGTGGCTCCACCATCTCGATCTCGCTCGGGACTTCAACTTAAAGCAGTGGTCCCTCGGAAAGCAATATTTGTTTCTCGTCTTATTCCTGAGGCTACAACGGAGGATGTTAAACAACATCTTGCCACTAAACTTAACACTTCGCCTGTTGATATAGTTGTGACTAAATTTTCATTTAAACATAAGCGCAACATATCATCATTTAAAATTCTTCTCCCTGATTCTTTACTATCCTGTTCTCTAGAACCGTCAATATGGCCTGAGCATACAATTGTGCATGAGTTCCTTCTCAAAGATTCGAACTCGAATCCAAGAATTACCGAACATGCTGCAAAAAACTAATGTGCTATTTTTCCATGCACTATCAGAACGTTCGCAGTTTGCTGGGAAAGTTGCGTCAAATTCATACTAATAGCGCGTCCTTTGATTTCGATGCCATCGCGTTTACCGAAACCTGGCTTACTCCTCTGTCAATGATCACGAAATTTTCATTGATAGTTACACTATTTATAGAATGGACCGCCCATCTTTTGCAGGTGGGGTTCTGATTGCAGTTAAATCTGTTTTCTCATCTGAGTTATTCCCATTCAATAACATTCATGGAATTGAATTTGTTGCAGTCAAAGTTCGTGTTGGCTCCGCATTTTTCTATTTAACCTGCTCTTACATTCCTCCCAGGTCTGATGCTGAGCTTTACTTACACCACCTTTCAGCAATTAATAATGTTGTTTCTACATTAGGGTGCAATGATCGAATTATTGTCATGGGGACTTTAACCTCCCATTTCTTTCTTGGCTGCCTTGTAATGACGCTAACCTGTTGTTTCCCAATTGCCATAATGACTTTATCAATGGGCTAACGGATATTTCCCTTGTCCAAATTAATGCCGTTAAAAACATTAGGGACAGACTTCTTGACCTCGTTTTTGTTAACGATGGTTCTCTTGCTACTGTATCTAGAGCAAGCCCAATATCTCTCCCTGAAGATCCTTACCATCCAACTTTGTTGATATCACTGGAGTGTACACAATCTGGAGGTGCTGACAGTTCCATGGCTCCTTGTCACATAAAGTGTTTTCGCAAAACAAACTTTATTGATTTAGATCTACATCTCTCGCGTGTTGATTGGTCGTTTCTTTATTCATTACCGAACATAGATGCAACTGTTAACTCGTTTTATAGTTCTATTTACTCCGCCCTTAATACGTTTGTTCCAGATATCACTGTACCTGTATCGTCCAAGCCTCCCTGGTTCTCCAAGTATTTGTCATACTTAAAAAATAATAAATCCCGGCTCTATAAAAAGTACCAGAAGTCGGGCTCCACGTTGGCCTTAGCTCTATACTCCTCCGCTCGCTCTCTGTTCCTTGCCGTCAATAGTCAGTGTTATAATCATTACCTTTCACAATGTAGTAGTAATTTTCGTAGTGATCCTAAAAAATTCTATTCGTTCGTTAATTCTAAGCGCAAGTCAAACGTTTTTCCTCCGTCCCTTCATTACCAGAACAAAACAGAAGCTTCTGCTGTTGGTATTGCAAATTTATTCGCTAACTTTTTCCAAACAACGTACTCGTCTCATATTTACAACGCATCCACTCCGTATCCGTACCAGCTACCTCAAGCTAACAGTATTTTTCTGCCCTTTTTCGAGGAAAGCGTTGTTCTTGAAGGTTTGTCATCTATGGACATATCGTTTTCTGCGGGTCCAGATAAGGTACCAAGTTGCATCTTAAAACACTGTGCCCAGTCCCTTTGCAAGCCCTTGACCTTTCTCTTCAACCTCTCCTTGGAACAGTCTTGTCTCCCAGTAATTTGGAATGAGTCCTACATCATTCCGCTTCACAAAAAAGGTTCAAGATCAAACATTGAAAACTATCGTGGTATCGCAAAGCTTTCCGCCATCCCGAAGCTTCTTGAGTTCCTGGTCACCCGGCAACTGCAACATCTTTGTTGCAGCTTGATATCTCCGTCGCAACACGGTTTTTTCAGACATCGTTCAACATCGACTAACCTTCTTGAGTTTTCTAACCTAATCCACCGTGGTTTTCAAATTGGTTTGCAGACGGATGTAGTTTTTACGGACTTCAGCAAGGCATTCGATTCTGTGAACCATGCTCTGCTTATTCAAAAGCTCTCCTTATTAGGGTTCCCAACGAATCTTCTAGATTGGATTTTGTCCTATCTCTCTAACCGTACTCAACGTGTTTTGTTTTCTAACGTGTTGTCAAATACTGTTAATGTTACTTCAGGTGTGCCACAGGGAAGTCATCTGGGCCCGCTTCTGTTTATTTTATTTGTGAACGACCTTCCTCAAGTTATAACATACTCTACTACACTAATGTATGCTGATGATGTCAAAATCTGTCTTTCTTACTCTGATTGGTATTTGCACACACGCCTTCAACTTGATCTAAGTGAACTACTATTGTGGTGTTCAACTAATCTTCTTTTTCTGAACCTTTCCAAATGCAAACTTATGACATTTTACCGTCGCGCTCCTCATTTTGTCTCATATGTTCTAGGAAATCATGTCCTTGAGCGAATTTCGAGTTCAAATGACCTCGGAGTCCTTTTTGATCATAAGATGTGTTTCAACACCCATATAGCTGCAACTGTAAATAAAGCTAAGGGTGTTTTAGCGTTCATCAAGCGTTGGTCCAAGGAGTTTGACGACCCGTACGTTACGAAAAAACTGTACATCTCGTTAGTACGTCCTATATTGGAGTATTGTTCTTGTGTGTGGAGCCCGCAGTATAAAGAGCAGCAGGCTGTTATTGAATCCGTGCAAAAGCAATTTTTAATTTTTGCCCTTCGGAACTTTAACTGGGACTCGGGAAGAATCTTGCCACCCTACCGGTCTAGGCTAAATCTTATTGACCTGCCGTCGTTGCACCATCGCAGAATATGCAATGGCGTAATGTTCGTGCACAAGCTCCTTCTTGGGACTGTTGACTCCCAAACTCTCTTGGGTCAGATTGACTTGGCCGTTCCATCCAGACCTACCCGTACTTTTAGGCCTATCCGTCTACCCATATGTAGGTCTAATTATGCTGATCATGAACCTTTTAGGGTTTTATGCCATAATTATAACTCCCTCTGTCTAACCCTATCCCCTGAACTGTCTCTTAAACTAATTGCATGCAATATTTATAATCATTTAAATTTAGCTAACTTTTAACTTATCTTTTTCTGCCTTTAGTAACTAAGTACCATTATTAACAGATAATTTGTTAATTTAATAAATAAATAAATAAATAAATTGAGCTCAACGAGCACGGATGGAATAAACGGTACTAGCCTACCAAAAGCGCTGTGAGCTTGTAAATAAGAACATGCGTGGGAAGTAACATGCGTGTTACATATATTTTTCTATTGATATCACCTTTATATATCCGTAACCATAATGTATTGGTACCTCTCACCCCTTTAGAATCTGTTACCCATATATGATGGTCATTTTTAAATCTTTATTTTTCCTAATATTTCTTCTCAATTCTTTACATATATATTAAGCTATCGAGACACAGCAAATAAATGAATTTAATTATAAGTTAAGAAAACCCCCCTCCAAGAATTTAATTATATGATTAGGGATTTATTGAAATATATATATAATGATATTGATTTTGAAGTACAATCATAATATGTTCTAAATTCAGGAGTCCGTCCTCAGAAAGGCATGATCAAGGTGGTGGGATGATAACTGTTTAACGTTATTCAAGGGTCTATACGGTCAGGTTACCTGTATAGCATAGGTTGGGAGGGTAGAGAAGATAGAGATTCTCACTAACACCGGAGTTTCTCATCATTTGAGTAGAGTAATTGATAAGTATGTCCACACTTTCCACAACCAACTTCTTAGTCCCATAACCAATTCCTTGCTCCGGTTAAACCTGGATTCTGTTGTTATACCCGATACTCAAAATGAGTATTGCGGTATATTAGATTTGTGGTAAAAGTGGATGTGTGTAACGTCCAAAAGGAATCGTTTCCGACCCCATAAAGTATATATATTCTTGATCAGCATCAATAGCCGAGTCGATTGAGCCATGTCTGTCTGTCCGTCTGTCCGTCCGTCCGTCCGTCCGTCTGTCCGTCTGTCCGTCTGTCCGTCCCCTTCATCGCCTAGTGCTCAAAGACTATAAGAGCGAGAGCAACGATGTTTTGGATCCAGACTTCTGTGATATGTCACTGCTACAAAAATATTTCAAAACTTTGCCCCGACCACTTCCGCCCCCACAAAGGGCGAAAATCTGTGGCATCCACAATTTCGACGATACGAGAAAACTAAAAACGCAGAATCGTAGAAGATGACTATATCTTCTAGAGTGCAAAATCTGAACCAGATCGTATAATTATTATAGCCAGAATCAAGAAAACAATCTCATTTTTTCTCGCACTGTCTCTCTCTAACACACACGTAGCATAGGCGGCTCTGCTTAGAGTAAAACATTAGCGCCTAGATCTCAGAGACTATAAAAGCTAGAGCAACCAAATTTGGTATCCCCACTCCTTATATATCGGCCCGAGACGAGTTTGTTTCAAAATTTCGCCACACCTCCTTCCGCCCCGCAAAGGACGAAAATCTGGGGATATTCACAAATCTCAGAGACTATTAAGGCTAGAGTAACCAAATTTGGTATCCGCACTCCTGTTAGATCTCACTATAAAACGTATATCTCAAAATTTCGCCCCACATCCTTCCGCTCCCACAAAGGACGAAAATCTGTTGCATCCACAATATTGCAGATACGAGAAAACTAAAAACGCAGAATCATATATAATTACCATATCTATCAGATTGCTGAATCTGGATCAGATCAGATCATTTTTATAGCCAAAAGGAACAAATCAATTTGCACTGGCTACGCAGCGCCCGACGTCACGCTCAGACTGATTTTCTGTCTCTCTCGCACGCACTCCTTGTCGTGTCGTTTAATATTAGCGGCGTCTGCCGGATGAGAGCCATACTGACTTAGTATCGGGTATAACTGTAGAGTTGCGGTCTCCGCAGCAACTCACAACGTTCCCCCTCGTTTTTTATACCCGATACTCAAAATGAGCATTGGGGTATATTAGATTTGTGGTAAAAGTGGATGTGTGTAACGTCCAAAAGGAATCGTTTCCGACCCCATAAAGTAATTATATTCTTGATCAGCATCAATAGCCGAGTCGATTGAGCCATGTCTGTCTGTCCGTCTGTCCGTCCAGAGACGGGGAAGAAGAACTCGAAGAAGAGAGTATCTCCGAACTACGCCGCAAGCGGTTTGTTTGCTGGAATTGCGACAAAACAGGCCATCGGTTTGAAGATTGTGTAGCAGAACGCCGAGCCTTCTGTTATGGCTGCGGGGCGAAAAATACTTTTAAGCCAAAGTGCGAAAAATGTAACCCATCGGAAAACCGAAAGCGGGATGCGCAAACCAACACCATTCTGACGCATCCGACAATGATGACAGAATGAAAGAGCAAACTTTCCAAGAAAACACCTCCAACCCGGATTGTCCAAAAATTCGATCTAATAGGTCCCTGGTAGAGGCACAAACCCAAACGGAGGGGATAGATATAGATGGTGAAAGTTCCCAATCAGATAAGCTAGGATTAAAGTATCAACCAAAACGTTCGACCATACGATTAAGGCAATTCTGGACCAAGGTAAAGAGGGTGCGAAAGAGACTTGTCTCGTCGGTCCTTTTGAGCTCCGATAACAGATTATTTATAGAACTAAGCATAGAAGAACAAAACTTCATGGCCTTGCTAGATTCGGGGGCGACGATAAGCTATCTTGGAAGTGAAGCCGCTAAATCGTTCGCGCAACACGCCAAGGCAAAGAAATGCTCCGGAAATATTCGAACGGCCAATAATGAATCTTGTAAAGTCGTAGCGAAAATTACAGTTCCCATAATTTTTCGCGATCATACTAAGGAGATAGAACTCTTCATAATACCAGCCTTGAAACAAAATGTGTATTTAGGAATTGATTTCTGGACAGAATTCGGTCTGGTAGCAAGGCTTTTAACGGATAGATCTGTGGTACAAGAATTAGACGTAGGAAATGAAACCAAGGCTTTGGAATCACCGCCAGTACATGATCTAAGCAAAGACCAAACGGTTAGACTAGAATCCGTGATTCATTCGTTTCCTTCGTTTGAAAGGGAAGGATTAGGACGTACGAAAGCTATCCAACACACGATCGAAATGGTATCCGATAGACCAGTTAAACAACGCCATTGGCCGATTTCACCCGCGAAGGAAAAGTTAATGTTTGACGAAGTGGAGAAAATGCTGGCCTTAGACGTGATCGAGGAATCGAATAGTTCCTGGAGTAGCAATTGCGTTTTAGTTAAGAAAGGTACGAAAAACCGATTATGTTTAGATTCCCGAGAAATTAATAAGAACACTCGCAAAGATGCCTACCCTTTACCACACATTGATGGCATTCTTAGTAGATTACCACCAGCCAAATACATAACGGGACTTGACATGAAACACGCATACTGGCAGATTCCTTTGGAAGAAAAATCTCGGCACTATACAGCTTTTACCATTCCCAATAGGCCGCTTTACCAGTATAAGGTAATGCCGTTTGGCCTAACTAATGCCGCTCAGACGTTGTGCCGATTTATGGATCAGGTGATACCTGCACACCTCAGGAATCGGGTTTTTGTCTATTTGGACGATTTACTGGTGCTCTCAGATGACTTCGATTCACACTTGGTGTTGTTACAAGAGGTAGCGATGCATTTGCGTAAGGCAAATCTCACGATTAATATAGCCAAGTCAAACTTTTGTATACGGGAGATTAAATATCTGGGGTTCATAATAGGTTATGGTCAGTTAAAGACAGATCCGGGGAAAATAAAATCCATAATGGAGTTCCCGATCTCAAAAACCGTGAAACAGATAAGGAGATTTCTAGGACTTTCTGGATGGTACAGACGCTTTGTCGATAACTATGCCGCCGTCAGCTACCCCTTAACGGAACTACTTAAAAAGCATCAACCACTTAAGTGGAACGCATCAGCAGAAGAAGCTTTCAATAAACTCAAATCCTGCTTAACATCTGCTCCAATCCTAGCCACCCCCGATTTTAAGAAACCCTTTTTGTTAATATGTGACGCAAGCACTTTTGGTTTGGGCTGCGTACTAGCTCAATTAAACGAGGAAGGGATAGAGTTACCTATAGCTTTTATGTCCGAGAAACTTTCCAAGGCGCAACGAAACTATTCGGTCACCGAACTCGAGTGCTTGGCAGTGATTAAAGGAATAAAGAAGTTTAGAGCTTACGTAGAAGGACAGGATTTCCAAGTTATAGCGGACCATGCGTCCCTACAATGGCTTATGAGGCAAAAAGATTTGTCAGGTCGCTTGGCCCGCTGGGCTATAAAATTACAGGGATTTAATTTTCAAATATCACATCGTAAAGGGTCCGAAAACGTAGTGGCCGACGCGTTGTCACGCCAAGATGAGCCCGAGGTACGAGAGTTGAACGGCAACGGACCCATAGTCGACCTTACTTCTACAGAGTTTAAATCGAAAGAATACATGGATCTAATAGAACACATAAGGCTTAATCAACTTAAGTTACCCGATTTGAAGGTTGACGATAATTGGGTGTATAAAAGAACCGAACCATCCTCAGGGGACGCGATAGCAGATAAACAAACTTGGAAGCTTTGGATTCCATCAGGTCTTACCAGCGATATAATTTCCAGGGCTCATGACCCCCCAGACGCTTCCCACAGTGGTATTGGGAAAACCGTTGAAAAAGTGAAAAGGTACCTGTTTTGGCCAAAAATGGTTACACAAATACGAGCCTATGTATCACAATGCGACGTTTGTCGCCAGACCAAAAGTGCTAATGTCGTCGTAAGACCACCAATGGGTAAGCCAATGAATTCAGAAAGACCTTTTCAAAAGCTTTATCTGGATTTGTTGGGCCCGTATCCGCGTTCCAAGCAAGGGAATATTGGTATCTTAATAATCGTAGATCACAACACCAAATTTCATTTCTTATGTCCGCTCAAGAAGTTTACCTCAAGTAAGGTGTTTGACTTCCTAGAAAATATGTTATTTAGTACTTTCGGGGTCCCTGAGACTATACTCACCGATAATGGTTCGCAGTTTGTCTCTGGGAATTTCAAGTCATTTCTTACCAGATTCGGGGTAACTCACCGTTGCACTGCAATATACTCACCGCAAGCCAATGCCAGTGAACGGTTAAACCGATCCGTGTTAGCGGCTATAAGAGCGTACGTCGGCAAAGATCATACTAATTGGGACAACAAGTTACTTGAAATTAGTGCGGCGTTACGAGCCAATATCCATAGAAGCACAGGGTATTCGCCGTATTTTCTTGCATTTGGGCAGAATATGATTCTTAACGGAAAGGATTATGCACTACTCAGACGACTAAATCTCCTATCGGATGACACCAGAGTCGAATATCCAGATGTAGTACAAGTATGTCGACAAGCCGCTCAGCAAAAGGTAGCTGAATCACACGAGCAAAATGCGAGGACATACAACTTACGTAGCCGGGTCCGTCAACTTAAAGTTGGAGACGTCGTGTATGCCCGGAATTTTTGTCAGAGCAACGCTTTAAAAAAGTTCAGCGCTAAACTGGCGCCTGTGTTTATATCAGCCAAGGTTATTCGCCGAGTGGGGACAATGTATTACCAATTAGCTAGCGAAGATAAGAAAAACTTAGGAGTCTATCACTTAAAAGATATTCAGCTTAAACCTTAGTAAATGGCCTTCTTCAGTTTAAGTCTCATTGAAAGAACAATTACGTCTTCAACTGTGGTGTAGGGGCCGAATTTAGGGAAAGAGTATGGAACATCACGGGTAAGCGCAGTTTTCTTTTGGTAATGCTTCAAAGTGCAGATGCTTAGTAACTTCGAAAGTGGATCGTAAGCTGCAAGCTTTCCGAAAAGCTTTCTAAAGAGAGTCGGCGCGCAGCGCACGCATCTAAGCGAAAGACGTCACGTTTACCTTGACCCAAGAGAGTAGCGTAGCGTAGGGAGAGCATAGATTAAAAGCTTGACCAAAATTTCTCTCAATTGGGCGAAAGATCATCCGATTATGCAGTTAAAGTTCCTAAGATCATCCGATTATGCAGTTAAAGTTTCCAAATATCATCCGATCTTCGAGCTTTTGGGTTCGGTAACGCTTAGCTGAACTTGCAGAAGTTGGGCTGGAGTTATTGACTGAGAATCGATTACTCCCGAGTAAACACGTCCGCTTTAATCAATCGATTCTCAGTCAATAACTCCAGCCCAACTTCTGCAAGTTCATATATATATATATTTTTAGCCAACGAACAGTTCTGGCATCTACGCCATACCTCTTGAGTTGAGTTTCAATTAAGACCGAGAATCCGGAGATTTACCCAGGAAAGCAGTGTAAAGAAAAACCTAGCTGGTATGTCCGTGATTAGTTTGGAAAGTGTTCGTGGTAATATATATATATAAGAATTTGTGTTATAGGACGGCGGCCCTTAGCCACGGTACTGCTCGTGCAGTAGCTCCGTTGCATAAGAGGGCATATACGGTGTGGTCTACGAGAGTGGTGGGGCGGATCGAAAAGACAAGTAGTGAACCCGCGGGAAAACACCGAGCAGCGAGACCTGCAGCTTGGCGTTGTCTGTCGAAAGCCTCAACAGCCGTGTGGATGCACGGCGAAAACCAAGAGGCGCCTCCGGAACTTTATTTTTGGCGTCATTGATGCCACCCGTTATCGAGCCTCCAATGAAAGTGTAGTCCGCAGACCGACGTCGAATCGGATCGGCAACCTGAAGTCAAGCTAAGGAGCTAATGTACCCCATCGTCAACTGATTTAGCTGCGCCAGCGACACCCAATAATGAACTCGAGTTGATTGCATTATTGTTAGATTCTTCCGGAGGCGCAGTCCTACTCAGCCTGGCTGACATGTCTCTCGACCACGTCAATAGAGGATCGTAGTTACTCGTTGATGTAACACACGCCCCTTTTTCCTCTAGATTTCATGTGCCAGGCTAAAACCATTCTCTTTCGTCACACGATGTATACAGTTTTATAGTTAGTTATGTAACACAGCCAACATAGTGGTTTTTGGAAACTAATGGGTATGAGAGCAACATTAATTTTTCTTGAGATTACAAAGCAGTGCACTCTAGTACGCTCACGTGCATATATACTCGTATTAAATATCTTTTCTTTTCTTTAGAAGTATACACCAACGTCATCATTGAGCTCAACGAGCACGGATGGAATAAACGGTACTAGCCTACCAAAAGCGCTGTGAGCTTGTAAATAAGAACATGCGTGGGAAGTAACATGCGTGTTACATATATTTTTCTATTGATATCACCTTTATATATCCGTAACCATAATGTATTGGTACCTCTCACCCCTTTAGAATCTGTTACCCATATATGATGGTCATTTTTAAATCTTTATTTTTCCTAATATTTCTTCTCAATTCTTTACATATATATTAAGCTATCGAGACACAGCAAATAAATGAATTTAATTATAAGTTAAGAAAACCCCCCTCCAAGAATTTAATTATATGATTAGGGATTTATTGAAATATATATATAATGATATTGATTTTGAAGTACAATCATAATATGTTCTAAATTCAGGAGTCCGTCCTCAGAAAGGCATGATCAAGGTGGTGGGATGATAACTGTTTAACGTTATTCAAGGGTCTATACGGTCAGGTTACCTGTATAGCATAGGTTGGGAGGGTAGAGAAGATAGAGATTCTCACTAACACCGGAGTTTCTCATCATTTGAGTAGAGTAATTGATAAGTATGTCCACACTTTCCACAACCAACTTCTTAGTCCCATAACCAATTCCTTGCTCCGGTTAAACCTGGATTCTGTTGTTATACCCGATACTCAAAATGAGTATTGCGGTATATTAGATTTGTGGTAAAAGTGGATGTGTGTAACGTCCAGAAGGAATCGTTTCCGACCCCATAAAGCATATATATTCTTGATCAGCATCAATAGCCGAGTCGATTGAGCCCTGTCTGTCTGTCCGTCCGTCCGTCTGTCCGTCTGTCCGTCCCCTTCAGCGCCTAGTGCTCAAAGACTATAAGAGCTAGAGCAACGATACCCGATACTCAAAATGAGTATTGGGGTATATTAGATTTGTGGTAAAAGTGGATGTGTGTAACGTCCAAAAGGAATCGTTTCCGACCCCATAAAGTATATATATTCTTGATCAGCATCAATAGCCGAGTCGATTGAGCAATGTCTGTCTGTCCGTCTGTCCGTCTGTCCGTCCGTCCGTCTGTCCGTCCCCTTCAGCGCCTAGTGCTCAAAGACTATAAGAGCGAGAGCAACGATGTTTTGGATCCAGACTTCTGTGATATGTCACTGCTACAAAAATATTTCAAAACTTTGCCCCGCCCACTTCCGCCCCCACAAAGGGCGAAAATCTGTGGCATCCACAATTTCGACGATACGAGAAAACTAAAAACGCAGAGTCGTAGAAGATGACTATATCTTCTAGAGTGCAAAATCTGAACCAGATCGTATAATTATTATAGCCAGAATCAAGAAAACAATTTCATTTTTTCTCGCCCTGTCTCTCTCTAACACACACGTAGCATAGCCGGCTTTGCTTAGAGTAAAACATTAGCGCCTAGATCTCAGAGACTATAAAAGCTAGAGCAACCCAATTTGGTATCCACACTCCTAATATATCGGACCGAGACGAGTTCGTTTCAAAATTTCGCCACATCCCCTGGGGACTTTCACAAATCTCAGAGATTATTAAGGCTAGAGTAACCAAATTTGGTATCCGCACTCCTGCTAGATCTCACTATAAAACGTATATCTCAAAATTTCGCCCCACCCCCTTCCGCCCCCACAAAGGACGAAAATCTGTTGCATCCACAATATTGAGGATACGAGAAAACTAAAAACGCAGAATCATAGATAATGACCATATCTATCAGATTGCTGAATCTGGATCAGATCAGATCATTTTTATAGCCAAAAGCAAGAAATCAATTTGCAGTGGCTACGCAGCGCCCGACGTCACGCTCAGACTGATTTTCTGTCTCTCTCGCACGCACTCCTTGTCGTGTCGTTTAATATTAGCGGCGTCTGCCGGAAAAGAGCCATACTGACTTAGTATCGGGTATAACTGTAGAGTTGCGGTCTCCGCAGCAACTCACAACGTTCCCCCTCGTTATGTCTACGAACAAGCGCCTGCGTGCATAAAACAAGTTGTGCGCGCCAAAGTCTTGTCTTCGTGGCTGAGGTTTTCGGTGTGCGTGCTCAAACCAGTCCAACTATCATAAAGTGTGATTGATATGAAACTGATCTATTAGTTTTCAAGTCGCATCTATGCGAATTAGTCGAGACACGACAAAACCTTGTAGCGTGCAGGTGTGGGATAGCTGTCGTTTACCCATACTAGTATGAAGAGATTTCGTGTGCACCTCTAGCTATGCTCTGACTAAGCTCGCTGGATTGTCGGGGTTCGTTCTACTCTCTCCTATCACATACTGACACACACTCGCATAATGTTTTAGGTGCACATTTAAAAATTTAAACGAGGGGGAACGTTGTGAGTTGCTGCCGACACCGCAACTCTACGGTTATACCCGATACTAAGTCAGTATGGCTCTCCTCCGGCAGACGCCGCTAATATTAAACGACACGACAAGGAGTGCGTGCGAGAGAGACAGAAAATCAGTCTGAGCGTGACGTCGGGCGCTGCGTAGCCACTGCAAATTGATTTGTTCCTATTGGCTATAAAAATAATCTGATCTGATCCAGATTCAGCAATCTGATAGATATGGTCATTATCTATGATTCTGCGTTTTTAGTTTTCTCGTATCCTCAATATTGTGGATGCAACAGATTTTCGTCCTTTGTGGGGGCGGAAGGGGGTGGGGCGAAATTTTGAGATATAAGTTTAATAGTGAGATCTAACAGGAGTGCGGGTACCAAATTTGGTTACTCTAGCCTTAATAGTCTCTGAGATTTGTGAAAGTCCCCAGGGGATGTGGCGAAATTTTGAAACGAACTCGTCTCGGTCCGATATATTAGGAGTGTGGATACCAAATTTGGTTGCTCTAGCTTTTATAGTCTCTGAGATCTAGGCGCTAATGTTTTACTCTAAGCAAAGCCGCTTATGCTACGTGTGTGTTAGAGAGAGACAGGGCGAGAAAAAATGAAATTGTTTTCTTGATTCTGGCTATAATAATTATACGATCTGGTTGAAATTTTACATTCTAGAACATATAGTCATCCTCTACGATTCTGCGTTTTTGGTTTTATCGTATCTTTAAAAATGTGGATGCCACAGATTTTCGTCCTTTGTGGGGGCGGAAGTGGGCGGGGCAAAGTTTTGAAATATTCTTGTAGCAGTGACATATCACAGAAGTCTGGATCCAAAACATCGTTGCTCTCGCTCTTATAGTCTTTGAGCACTAGGCGCTAAAGGGGACGGACAGACGGACGGACGGACAGACGGACAGACGGACAGACAGACATGGCTCAATCGACTCGACTATTGATGCTGATCAAGAATATATATACTTTATGGGGTCGGAAACGATTAATTTTGGACGTTACACACTTCCACTTTTACCACAAATCTAATAAATCCCAATACTCATTTTGAGTATCGGGTGTAAAAATCTAATGTCCAATAAACATTTCTGAGAAATTCATTTGGCGCCAGGTCAACGCCGAAATGTCCACTACGTACTACAGTTGGCCACATTAAAAAGACATAAATATATTTTTGCCGCGTTAACTAGAGTTACTGGAGAACTTTTCAACAGTGTCCCAGCCATCTTCGAAATATCGTATGTACCTACACACCAATGTACGTGTGTATTGTATGTATATGTGTCTATAATTAAGTTTGTACAATACATGGCACTGTCTCAACCTCTGAACTTTGCGTAATTGAATTGCCTATTAATGCAAAAAATGGTGCCGCGGGACGGACTACGCTAATAAGACTCTTTGAAACCAACTTGTTTGGTTAACAGGGGGAATACCGAATTGGGTTTGCCGGGGTGTTGTTAAAAACCAGTTCAATTGCGTGTATTAATACATTTTTATCATTCACATTAGCATTTGATACTTCAGTGGGATTCAGAATTGCACCTATTGAAAACTTGGTAATTAGAGTAGCTTTAAAATGCACAAATAAGCGAATTCGCCCAGTTATCCATTCGTCTATTAGGAGGTTTTCCACGTTTTCACGTACATAAATGCATGGAAGATACAATTCTACTAGTATACTAAAAATATGTCAACATAGCTATACCAATATCATCGCTAGTAGAGTTCTATCTTGTGGTCAGATACTGAAACCTGGATTTCAAATGCAACATGTCGATGAAGATACTCTTTGGTTTTGGTTTGGTGTGTGTCAATCTCTTGCTAGTGATAACCACTGAACCACGCCGCATGAACGTAGGCGGGACGACAATGGTGCACGGTCCACGCCATCCAAACTCAATTGTCGCTCGCTGGTCAAGCAGCGTATCTGTGTTTTACGTTAAAGGTGGACTTTGTCTGTGTCTGTGCCTGTAGATGCTCAGGTTGAGTGGAAGCGTAGTTGGAGCTGAAGTCATGTCACGCTTGACCTTGACGCCTCCTTTGGGTTAATGCCGGTTAACTCAAGTAAATGAATGAAGCGTAGCACTCAGATAATCGCAGTGGAAATCAAGTGACACGAGCAAAGCCGTGTACGTAATGTACATTTAATTTACATTACTTACTTTTCTGATTGAAAGTATTCCTCCGATACCAAAGCTGCGGACCTCGCATCTCGATGGAGCGATGCTTCTTCTATGGAGTTAAAATACCTCTTTTTTTCCTGGATGTAAATATAGGACAATGAAGCTATGTATACATATACTGGATTGGATGTTATCTGAAAACGGACGTTCGGGCTTTCCAGCTTTCCAGCTTTTCTGCATATTCTGGGTTTCGTATCTATATTTTACATTGAACAACATATTTATTTTTATATATCTGGTAAACCAAAGCTTCGAGAATTGCCAAAACCGTTTACAACTGATATAGCCGCTATAGCTGATTAGCTTGTTTTTGGAGATTCTAAAGATATGTAAGTACGTGTGTTTAGCTAGTAAGTATAATATTTCATTTACTAATACTAATGGTTGGGTCTGTCATTCCTTCCGAAAATTCTCAAGTGCACATTTGCACCACATGGAGAATAGGTACAATATTTAAAAGATTAACGATGTAATAATATAATATAATATATTAATATGTAGTTTGAAGCTTCAGTAAAATGTTTCGGATTGATTTTTGTGAAATAATCATAAAAAATGAAATTTTAATGATTTTAAGTAGTTATGGGGCTTTGACCGAGCTGATGAGCTAATTGAAACAACCAAAGCTAATTTTGCTAATATCTCAGCCGTCCTTCAGCCGTCATCTGAATCAATTAGCAAGGCGCTTGGCGCTTATTTTTATACATTTGTCGTCCCACTGTCAGCTTGAACGCCGTTCTACCATAAGGCCGATTTATTCAGTTATTTTGTAACAGTTGCCAAACCGACAAGTATCTTTCATAAACCAGGCGAATGAACCTAGCCGAAGACTCAAAAACAGACAAACAGACACGGAAAAATTTTCCAAGTTTCGTCGCGTTAAACAAAGCGCTTCCGTTCAGAATGACTAAAACCTTAGCTGGGCCAGGCTGGGGCATCTACAATGGAACTGGGGCAACATATAAACCATGGACCAACAGCCGAAACTGAATTCGCGTTGCTGCTGCTGCTGGTTTTGATGATAGTGATGTGATGTGCTTGTTTCAAGTTCATTTCAACGGCTGGTTGGGCAGCAATAGCTGTGAAACCTTCTCGAAAAAGAGAAAAAATTAACACTATTGAAAATGTAGAAATAAACAACAACAACAACACTGTGCTGGCTGGTATGCTCGTCACACAAACTCTAATTTATTTGTTCATCTTGATCTATGAAAGCATAAAATTTAATGGAGCATTATGAAAGAGTTCGTAGAACAAAACCCAAACAAAAGCAGCTACCAGCCTCAGAAATTGAAAGGTGGGAAGAGATTGGTCCAACCCGTCTAGGTACAATGTGATAGCGACTGACAGCACTGACAGGGCGACAGGGCGACAGGGCGACAGGTCGACAAGTCGGATAGTTGCACGTCAACGCGTCACTTTCTGTTGAGCATCACCAGCTTCGGGCAGCTCAGATGGAATTCTTCGCCTATACGCTTTGGCAATTGCAGATGCTTAATGGCAAATGGTCAGTGGCTGACCCGTCCGGCGACGTGCAGATAGCAGACAGCACACAATTAAATTATCATTACAGACTTTGAGGCTATGCTATCGGCTTGATTGGGGCTATCGCAGTAAAATGATGCTCTACATTAGGCACACATGGCATTGATTAGAAAAAACATCGAGTGAAACGACTATTAGTCAGCGTAATTAAGTTCCGGCAGCTATACTCGTAAATGCAGCCAATTCATATTGCAAACTAATAGATGATGAACATGAAATGTGTAAAGTGCCCTGTAGCTTTGGGGAAATTCACTCGGAAAATAGGATAGCTTCTCGGCAGACCAAAATTCAGGTACATCTGTGCGTCCTAACAGCACTGGGGGGGGAAGAAAAAGAAAAATAAACGCGCCACCTATAGGTCAAGGATCGTATCTGAGGAAAGAGTAATGGAAGTTGACAGTTGAAGGGTCGAGCAGAGAAAGTAGGGTGCGAGTGTCGAGGCAGAATAGCATTCGCTCTTTTTCGTCTTGGACACTGAGCCAACTGGTAGCTTCTAGTGAAGCTCAGGAAGTAGGTACGTTGATCAACCTAGCGGTTTAAAGTGAAGTGTGAAGAGTAAAGGAACATTTTTGCTTAGATTCGGAAAAGTGCGCGAGCTTGCTAGAAAGAGAAAGAAAAGCAGTCAGCAAAGAAATTCCACTGCTAAATTGTGGCAGATCCGCGGGTAAGTGGAGGAGAGCTTTGCAGCGCCGCAGCAGTACATGTATTCAAGCATTCGGAACTTTTGCTACCCCTTAGGTTTGGCACCCCAGCCGCAGTTAAATCTCAAGGGAAAGAGCACCGCTTCAACATAAATCCACCTGGCAAGGGGAAGGCACAGCAGAGGGGAACCATAAACAAGGGGAACCTAGAGCGCAGCAGAGGCGATAATAATTCGGCTAAGGCTGGCCTACCCGAATCTCAGTTTAATATCAAGGCAAAAAGAGCACCGCTTCAACATAAATGCACCTGGCAAGGGGAATGCAAAGCAGAGGGGAACCATAAACAAGGGGAAGGCAGAGCGAAGCAGAGACGAGAATAATTCGACCAAGGCTGCCCTAACTAGCTGAAGAAAGAGACAGTTGCCGTTGGGAAGCAGCACGTCGTGTATCGCGAGCAGATCAAAAGAAAACGAAAACCAATTTTCGATCAAACTTCTTTTGTAAACGGAAGAACCCTTCGTCTCAGTGCCGCAGTGTCATAGAACTCCAGTGGTTGAACCGAAACCGAAAAGCCAGAGCGAGTTAACGGAAAGGTAGCGGGATCGGCTCAAATTTTCGGTCGAACGCAGAAGGAGAGAGAGTGCGCGGGGACGGGAAAGGAGAAAAGAATAGGAAGAGGAAGTAGAGCAAATGAGTAAAATAATAAATTTATAATAAGCTAAAGATAAAACGAGGGGGAACGTTGTGAGTTGCTGCGGACACCGCAACTCTACAGTTATACCCGATACTAAGTCAGTATGGCTCTCCTGCGGCAGACGCCGCTAATATTGAACCACACGACAAAGAGTGCGTGCGAGAGAGACAGAAAATCAGTCTGAGCGTGACGTAGGGCGCTGCGTGGCCACTGCAAATTGATTTCTTGCTTTTGGCTACAAAAATGATCCGATCTGATCCAGATTCAGCAATCTGATAGATATAGTCATTATCTATGATCTTGCGTTTTTAGTTTTCTCGAATGTGCAATATTGTGGATGCAACAGATTTTCGTCCTTTGTGGGGGCGGAAGGGGGTGGGGCGAAATTCTGAGATATACGTTTTATAGTGAGATCTAACAGAAGTGCGGATACCAAATTTGGTTACTCTAGCCTTAATAGTCTCTGAGATTTGTGGATGCCCCAGGTTTTCGTCCTTTGCGGTGGCGGAAGGGGGTGTGGCAAAATTTGGACACGAAACGGTCAAGGTCCGATATCACAGGAGTGTGGATACCAAATTTGGTTGCTCTGGCTCTTATAGGTTCTGAGATCCTTGAACTCATATTTTGCAATTGGCAAAGCCGACCCTGAAACCTGTGTGTTAGAGAGAGACAGAGCGAGAAAGAATGAAATTGTTTTCTTGATTCTGGCTATAATAATTGTACGATCTGGTTGAGATTTTACACTCTAGAACATATAGTCATCCTCTACGATTCTGCGTTTTTGGCTTTATCGTATCTTTAAAAATGTGGATGCCACAGATTTTCGTCCTTTGTGGGGGCGGAAGTGGGCGGGGCGAAGTTTTGAAATATTTTTGTAGCAGTGACATATCACTTTATATACTTTTCGTCTTTTGTGGGGGCGGAAGGGGGTGGGGCGAAATTTTGAGATATACGTTTTATAGTGAGATCTAACAGGAGTGCGGATACCAAATTTGGTTACTCTAGCCTTAATAGTCTCTGAGATTTGTGAATATCCCCAGATTTACGTCCTTTGCGGGGGCGGAACGGGGTGTGGCGAAATTTTGAAACAAACTCGTCTCGGTCCGATATATTACGAGTGTGGATACCAAATTTGGTTGCTCTAGCTTTTATAGTCTCTGAGAGCTAGGCGCTAACGTTTTACTCTAAGCAAAGCCGCCTATGCTACGTGTGTGGTTAGAGAGAGACAGGGCAAGAAAAAATGAAATTGTTTTCTTGATGCTGGCTATAATAATTATACGATCTGAATCAGATTTTGCACTCTAGAAGATATAGTCATCTTCTACGATTCTGCGTTTTTAGTTTTCTCGTATCGTCGAAATTGTGGATGCCACAGATTTTCGCCCTTTGTGGGGGCGGAAGTGGGCGGGGCAAAGTTTTGAAATATTCTTGTAGCAGTTACAGATTACAGAAGTCTGGATCCAAAACATCGTTGCTCTCGCTCTTATAGTCTTATAGCACTAGGCGCTGAAGGGGACGGACAGACGGACAGACGGACGGACGGACAGACGGACAGACAGACATGGCTCAATCGACTCGGCTATTGATGCTGATCAAGAATATATATACTTTATGGGGTCGGAAACGATTCCTTTTGGACGTTACACACTTCCACTTTTACCACAAATCTAATATACCCCAATACTCATTTTGAGTATCGGGTATAAAAATATAATGTCTAATAAACATTTCTGAGAAATTCATTTGGCGCCAGGTCAACCCCGAAATGTCCACTACGTACTACAGTTGGCCACATTCAAAAGACAAATATATTTTTGCCGCGTTAACTAGAGTTACTGGAGAACTTTTCAACAGTGTCCCAGCCATCTTCGAAATATCGTATGTAAACCTACACACCAATGTACGTGTGTATTGTATGTATATGTGTCTATAATTAAGTTTGTACAATACATGGCACTGTCTCAAACTCTGAACTTTGCGTAATTGAATAGCCTATTAATGCAAAAAATGGTGCCGCGGGACGGACTACGCTAATAAGACTCTTTGAAACCAACTTGTTTGGTTAACAGGGGAATACCGAATTGGGTTTGCCGGGGTGTTGTTAAAAACCAGTTCAATTGCGTGTATTAATACATTTTTATCATTCACATTAGCATTTGATACTTCAGTGGGATTCAGAATTGCACCTATTGAAAACTTGGTAGTTAGAGTAGCTTCAAAATGCACAAATAAGCGAATTCGCCCAGTTATCCATTCGTCTATTAGGAGGTTTTCAACGTTTTCACGTACATAAATGCATGGAAGATACAATTCTACTAGTATACTAAAAATATGTCAACATAGCTATACCAGTATCATCGCTAGTACAATTCTTTCAATTATCTTGTGGTCAGATACTGAAACCTGGATTTCAAATGCGGCATGTCGATGAAGAGACTCTTTGGTTTTGGTTTGGTGTGTGTCAATCTCTTGCTAGTGATAACCACTGAACCACGCCGCATGAACGTAGGCGGGACGACAATGGTGCACGGTCCACGCCATCCAAACTCAATTGTCGCTCGCTGGTCAAGCAGCGTATCTGTGTTTGACGTTAAAGGTGGACTGTGTCTGTGTCTGTGCCTGTAGATGCTCAGGTTGAGTGGAAGCGTAGTTGGAGCTGAAGTCATGTCACGCTTGACCTTGACGCCTCCTTTGTGTTAATGCCGGTTAACTCAAGTAAATGAATGAAGCGTAGCACTCAGATAATCGCAGTGGAAATCAAGTGACACGAGCAAAGACGTGTACGTAATGTACATTTAATTTACATTACTTACTTTTCTGATTGAAAGTATTCCTCCGATACCAAAGCTGCGGACCTCGCATCTCGATGGAGCGATGCTTCTTCTATGGAGTTAAAATACCTCTTTTTTTTCCTGGATGTAAATATAGGACAATGAAGCTATGTATACATATACTGGATTGGATGTTATCTGAAAACGGACGTTCGGGCTTTCCAGCTTTCCAGCTTTTCTGCATATTCTGGGCTTCGTATCTATATTTTACATTGAACAACATATTTATTTTTATATATCTGGTAAACCAAAGCTTCGAGAATGGCCAAAACCGTTTACAACTGATATAGCCGCTATAGCTGATTAGCTTGTTTTTGGAGATTCTAAAGATATGTAAGTACGTGTGTTTAGCTAGTAAGTATAATATTTCATTTACTAATACTAATGGTTGGGTCTGTCATTCCTTCCGAAAATTCTCAAGTGCACATTTGCACCACATGGAGAATAGGTACAATATTTAAAAGATTAACGATGTAACAATATATTATAATATATTAATATGTAGTATGACGCTTCAGTAAAATGTTTCGGATTGATTTTTGTGAAATAATCATAAAAAATGAAATTTTAATGATTTTAAGTAGTTATGGGGCTTTGACCGAGCTGATGAGCTAATTGAAACAACCAAAGCTAATTTTGCTAATATCTCAGCCGTCCTTCAGCCGTCATCTGAATCAATTAGCAAGGCGCTTGGCGCTTATTTTTATACATATGTCGTCCCACTGTCAGTTTGAACGCCGTTCTACCATAAGGCCGATTTATTCAGTTATTTTGTAACAGTTGCCCAACCGACAAGTATCTTTCATAAACCAGGCGAATGAACCTAGCCGAAGACTCAAAAACAGACAAACAGACACGGAAAAATTTGCCAAGTTTCGTCGCGTTAAACAAAGCGCTTCCGTTCAGAATGACTAAAACCTTAGCTGGGCCAGGCTGGGGCATCTACAATGGAACTGGGGCAACATATAAACCATGGACCAACAGCCGAAACTGAATTCGCGTTGCTGCTGCTGCTGGTTTTGATGATAGTGATGTGATGTGCTTGCTTCAAGTTCATTTCAACGTCTGGTTGGGCAGCAATAGCTGTGAAACCTTCTCGAAAAAGAGAAAAAATTAATACTGTTGAAAATGTAGAAATAAACAACAACAAAAACACTGTGCTGGCTGGTATGCTCGTCACACAAACTCTAATTTATTTGTTCATCTTGATCTATGAAAGCATAAAATTTAATGGAGCATTATGAAAGAGTTCGTAGAACAAAACCCAAACAAAAGCAGCTACCAGCCTCAGAAATTGAAAGGTGGGAAGAGACTGGTCCAACCCGTCTAGGTACAATGTGATAGCGACTGACAGCACTGACAGGGCGACAGGTCGACAAGTCGGATAGTTGCACGTCAACGCGTCACTTTCTGTTGAGCATCACCAGCTTCGGGCAGCTCAGATGGAATTCTTCGCCTATACGCTTTGGCAATTGCAGATGCTTAATGGCAAATGGTCAGTGGCTGACCCGTACGGCGACGTGCAGATAGCAGACAGCACACAATTAAATTATCATTACAGACTTTGAGGCTATGCTATCGGCTTGATTGGCGCTATCGCAGTAAAATGATGCTCTACATTAGGCACACATGGCATTGATTAGAAAAAACATCGAGTGAAACGACTATTAGTCAGCGTAATTAAGTTCCGGCAGCTATACTCGTAAATGCAGCCAATTCATATTGCAAACTAATAGATGATGAACATGAAATGTGTAAAGTGCCCTGTAGCTTTGGGGAAATTCACTCGGGGAATAGGATAGCTTCTCGGCAGACCAAAATTCAGGTACATCTGTGCGTCCTAACAGCACTGGGGGTGGAAGAAAAAGAAAAATAAACGCGCCACCTATAGGTCAAGGATCGTATCTGAGGAAAGAGTAATGGAAGTTGACAGTTGAAGGGTCGAGCAGAGAGAGTAGGGTCCGAGTGTCGAGGCAGAATAGCATTCGCTCTTTTTATACCCAATACCCAAATTAGTATTGGGGTATATTAGATTTGTGGTAAAAGTGGGTGTGTGTAACGTCCAAAAGGAATCGTTTCCGACCCCATAAAGTATATATATTCTTGATCAGCATCAATAGCCGAGTCGATTGAGCCATGTCTGTCTGTCCGTCTGTCCGTCCGTCCGTCCCCTTCAGCGCCTAGTGCTCAAAGACTATAAGAGATAGAGCAACGATGTTTTGGATCCAGACTTCTGTGATATGTCACTGCTACAAAAATATTTCAAAACTTCGCCCCGCCCACTTCCGCCCCAAAAAGGACGAAAATCTGTGGCATCCACAATTTTAAAGATATGAGAAAACCAAAAACGTAGAATTGTAGAGAATGACCATATCTTTAAGACTGCGGAATCTGAATTGGATCGTATTATTATTATAGCCAGCATCAAGAAAACAATTTCATTTTTTCTCGCCCTGTCTCTCTCTAACACACACGTAGCATAAGCGGCTTTGCTTAGAGTAAAACATTAGCGCCTAGATCTCAGAGACTACAAAAGCTAGAGCAACCAAATTTGGTATCCACACTCCTTATATATCGGACCGAGACGAGTTTGTTTCAAAATTTCGCCACACCCCGTTCCGCCCCCGCAAAGGACGAAAATCTGGGGATATTCAAAAATCTCAGAGACTATTAAGGCTAGAGTAACCAAATTTGGTATCCACACTCCTGTTAGATCTTACTATTAAACGTGTATCTTAAAATTTCGCCCCACCCCCTTCCGCCCACACAAAGGACGAAAATCTGTTGCATCCACAATATTGCACATTCGAAAACTAAAAACGCAGAATCATAGATAATGACCATATCTATCAGATTGCTGAATCTGGATCAGATCAGATCATTTTTATAGCCAATAGGAACAAATCAATTTGCAGTGGCTACGCAGCGCCCGACGTCACGCTCAGACTGGTTTTCTGTCTCTCTCGCACGCACTCTTTGTCGTGGCGTTTTATATTAGCGGCGTCTGCCGGAGGAGAGCCATACTGACTTAGTATCGGGTATAACCGTAGAGTTGCGTTGTCCGCAGCAACTCACAACGTTCCCCCTCGTTCGTCTTGGACACTGAGCCAACTGGTAGCTTCTAGTGAAGCTCAGGAAGTAGGTACGTTGATCAACCTAGCGGTTTGAAGGGAAGTGTGAAGAGTAAAGGAACATTTTTGCTTAGATTCGGAAAAGTGCGCGAGCTTGCTAGAAAGAGAAAGAAAAGCAGTCAGCAAAGAAATTCCACTGCTAAATTGTGGCAGATCCGCGGGTAAGTGGAGGAGAGCTTTGCAGCGCCGCAGCAGTACATGTATTCAAGCATTCGGAACTTTTGCTACCCCTTAGGTTTGGCACCCCAGCCGCAGCTAAATCTCAAGGCAAAGAGCACCGCTTCAACATAAATCCACCTGGCAAGGGGAAGGCACAGCAGAGGGGAACCATAAACAAGGGGAACCTAGAGCGCAGCAGAGGCGATAATAATTCGGCTAAGGCTGGCCTACCCGAATCTCAGTTTAATATCAAGGCAAAAAGAGCACCGCTTCAACATAAATGCACCTGGCAAGGGGAATGCAAAGCAGAGGGGAACCATAAACAAGGGGAAGGCAGAGCGAAGCAGAGACGAGAATAATTCGACCAAGGCTGCCCTAACTAGCTGAAGAAAGAGACAGTTGCCGTTGGGAAGCAGCACGTCGTGTATCGCGAGCAGATCAAAAGAAAACGAAAACCAATTTTCGATCAAACTTCTTTTGTAAACGGAAGAACCCTTGGTCTCAGTGCCGCAGTGTCATAGAACTCCAGTGGTTGAACCGAAACCGAAAAGCCAGAGCGAGTTAACGGAAAGGTAGCGGGATCGGCTCAAATTTTCGGTCGAACGCAGAAGGAGAGAGAGTGCGAGTGGACGGGAAAGGAGAAAAGAATAGGAAGAGGAAGTAGAGCAAATGAGTAAAATAATAAATTTATAATAAGCTAAAGATAAAAAAAACGAGGGGGAACGTTGTGAGTTGCTGCGTACACCGCAACTCTACAGTTATACCCGATACTAAGTCAGTATGGCTCTCCTGCGGCAGACGCCGCTAATATTGAACCACACGACAAAGAGTGCGTGCGAGAGAGACAGAAAATCAGTCTGAGCGTGACGTCGGGCGCTGCGTGGCCACTGCAAATTGATTTCTTGCTTTTGGCTACAAAAATGATCCGATCTGATCCAGATTCCGCAATCTGATAGATATGGTCATTATCTATGATTCTGCGTTTTTAGTTTTCTCGAATGTGCAATATTGTGGATGCAACAGATTTTCGTTCTTTGTGGGGGCGGAAGGGGGTGGGGCGAAATTCTGAGATATACGTTTTACAGCGAGATCTAACAGGAGTGCGGATACCAAATTTGGTTACTCTAGCCTTAATAGTCTCTGAGATTTGTGGATGCCCCAGATTTTCGTCCTTTGCGGGGGCGGAAGGGGGTGTGGCGAAATTTGGACACGAAACGGTCAAGGTCAGATATCACAGGAGTGTGGATACCAAATTTGGTTGCTCTGGCTTTTATAGGTTCTGAGATCCTTGAACTCATATTTTGCAATTGGCAAAGCCGACCATGAAACCTGTGTGTTAGAGAGAGACAGAGCGAGAAAGAATGAAATTGTTTTCTTGATTCTGGCTATAATATTTATACGATCTGGTTGAGATTTTACACTCTAGAACATATAGTCATCTTCTACGATTCTGCATTTTTGGTTTTATCGTATCTTTAAAAATGTGGATGCCACAGATTTTCGTCTTTTGTGGGGGCGGAAGTGGGCGGGGCAAAGTTTTGAAATATTTTTGTAGCAGTGACATATCACAGATGTCTGGATTCAAAACATCGTTGCTCTAGCTCTTATAGTCTTTAAGCAATAGGCGCTGAAGGGGACGGACGGACGGACGGACGGACGGACGGACGGACAGACGGACAGACAGACAGGGCTCAATCGACTCGGCTATTGATGCTGATCAAGAATATATATACTTTATGGGGTCGGAAACGATTCCTTCTGGACGTTACACACATCCACTTTTACCACAAATCTAATATACCCCAATACTCATTTTGAGTATCGGGTATAACGAGGGGGAACGCTGTGAGTTGCTGCGGACACCGCAACTCTACGGTTATACCCGATACTAAGTCAGTATGGCTCTCCTCCGGCAGACGCCGCTAATATTAAACGACACGACAAAGAGTGCGAGCGAGAGAGACAGAAAATCAGTCTGAGCGTGACGTCGGGCGCTGCGTAGCCACTGCAAATTGATTTGTTCCTTTTGGGTATAAAATTTATCTGATCTGATCCAGATTCAGCAATCTGATAGATATGGTCATTATCTATGATTCTGCGTTTCTAGTTTTCTCGTATCCTCAATATTGTGGATGCAACAGATTTTCGTCCTTTGTGGGGGCGGAAGGGGGTGGGGCGAAATTTTGAAATATACGTTTTATAGTGAGATCTAACAGGAGGGCGGATACTAAATTTGGTTACTCTAGCCTTAATAGTCTCTGAGATTTGTGAATATCCCCAGATTTGCATCCTTTGTCTCGGTCCGATATATTAGGAGTGTGGATACTAAATTTGGTTGTGCGTTAGAGAGAGACAGGGCGAGAAAAAATGAAATTGTTTTCTTGATTCTGGCTATAATAATTATACGATCTGGTTCAGATTTTGCACTCTAGAAGATATAGTCATCTTCTACGATTCTGCGTTTTTAGTTTTCTCGTATCGTCGAAATTGTGGATGCCACAGATTTTCGCTCTTTGTGGGGGCGGAAGTGGGCGGGGCAAAGTTTTGAAATATTCTTGTAGCAGTGACATATCACAGAAGTCTGGATCCAAAACATCGTTGCTCTCGCTCTTATAGTCTTTGAGCACTAGGCGCTAAAGGGGACGGACAGACGGACAGACGGACGGACGGACAGACGGACAGACAGACAGGGCTCAATCGACTCGGCTATTGATGCTGATCAAGAATATATATACTTTATGGGGTCGGAAACGATTCCTTCTGGACGTTACACACATCCACTTTTACCACAAATCTAATATACCCCAATACTCATTTTGAGTATCGGGTATAAAAATAAAACCAAGTTTAAGCGCAGGGGAGTTAAGTTAAGGGAAATTGAAAATATTTGGAGAGGGTAAACTAAGTGCTAGTAATGTATTTAAATTTTAGCTATTAATAAATAAACTTATAATGTCTCCTTAAACGTTGATCTTGATTTCCGATACCCAGCCCCTGTAGTAGCGAGCCCTAAAGAAAAGGGGTCATAAAGAATAGAGGAAGATGGCAGATTATGACCAAGGAAGGGTGGGCGTGGTCCTTCATTCCAGCTGAGGACGACTTTTGATCCGTTCGTGTCGCGTGCGTGTGCATATGTGTAAGTGAAGTCTAATGGCCAAAAGTTTTGTTTCTCTCCGGTTCTGGAATTGTACTTGTACATGTCGTTAAGTTTCTTGCACGCTCTTTTAATATAAAAACGAGGGGGAACGTTGTGAGTTGCTGCGGAGACCGCAACTCTACAGTTATACCCGATACTAAACGACACGACAAGGAGTGCGTGCGAGAGAGACAGAAAATCAGTCTGAGCGTGACGTCGGGCGCTGCGTAGCCAGTGCAAATTGATTTGTTCCTTTTGGCTATAAAAATGATCTGATCTGATCCAGATTCAGCAGTCTGATATATATGATCATTATCTATGATTCTGCTTTTTTAGTTTTCTCGTATCCTCAATATTGTGAATGCAACAGATTTTCGTCCTTCGTGGGGGCGGAAGGGGGTGGGGCGAAATTTTGAGATATACGTTTTATAGTGAGATCTAACAGGAGTGCGGATACCAAATTTGGTTACTCTAGCCTTAATAGTCTCTGAGATTTGTGAATATCCCCAGATTTACATCCTTTGCGGGGGCGGAAGGGGGTGTGGCGAAATTTTGAAACAAACTCGTCTCGGTCCGATATATTAGGAGTGTGGATACCAAATTTGGTTGCTCTAGCTTTTGTAGTCTCTGAGATCTAGGCGCTAATGTTTTACTCTAAGAAAAGCCGGCTATGCTACGTGTGTGTTAGAGAGAGACAGGGCGAGAAAAAATGAAATTGTTTTCTTGATTCTGGCTATAATAATTATACGATCTGAATCAGATTTTGCACTCTAGAAGATATAGTCATCTTCTACGATTCTGCGTTTTTAGTTTTCTCGTATCGTCGAAATTGTGGAGGCCACAGATTTTCGCCCTTTGTGGGGGCGGAAGTGGTCGGGGCAAAGTTTTAAAATATTCTTGTAGCAGTGACATATCACAGAAGTCTGGATCCAAAACATCGTTGCTCTCGCTTTTATAGTCTTATAACACTAGGCGCTGAAGGGGACGGACAGACGGACAGACAGACATGGCTCAATCGACTCGGCTATTGATGCTGATCAAGAATATATATACTTTATGGGGTCGGAAACGATTCCTTTTGGACGTTACACACATCCACTTTTACCACAAATCTAATATACCCCAATACTCATTTTGAGTATCGGGTGTAACGAGGGGGAACGTTGTGAGTTGCTGCGGAGACCGCAACTCTACAGTTATACCCGATACTAAGTCAGTTTGGCTCTCCTCCGGCAGACGCCGCTAATATTAAACGACACGACAAGGAGTGCGTGCGAGAGAGACAGAAAATCAGTCTGAGCGTGACGTCGGGTGCTGCGTAGCCAGTGCAAATTGATTTGTTCCTTTTGGCTATAAAAATGATATGATCTGATCCAGATTCAGCAATCTGATATATATGATCATTATCTATGATTCTGCGTTTTTAGTTTTCTCGTATCCTTACACGTTTTATAGTAAGATCTAACAGGTGTGCGGATACCAAATTTGGTTACTCTAGCCTTAATAGTCTCTGAGATTTGTGGATGCCCCAGATTTTCGTCCTTTGCGGGGCGGAAGGGGGTGTGGCGAAATGTTGAAACAAACTCGTCTCGGTCCGATATATTAGGAGTGTGGATACCAAATTTGGTTGCTCTAGCTTTTGTAGTCTCTGAGATCTAGGCGCTAATGTTTTACTCTAAGCAAAGCCGCCTATGCTACGTGTGTGTTAGACAGAGACAGGGCGAGAAAAAATGAAATTGTTTTCTTGATGCTGGCTATAATAATAATACGATCCAATTCAGACTCCGCAGTCTTAAAGATATGGTCATTCTCTACAACTCCACGTTTTTGGTTTTCTCATATCTTTAAAATTGTGGATGCCACAGATTTTCGTCCTTTGTGGGGGCGGAAGTGGGCGGGGCGAAGTTTTGAAATATTTTTGTAGCAGTGACATATCACAGAAGTCTGGATCCAAAACATCGTTGCTCTAGCTCTTATAGTCTTTGAGCACTAGGCGCTGAAGGGGACGGACAGACGGACGGACGGACAGACGGACATCTATGATACTCAAAATGAGTATTGGGGTATATTAGATTTGTGGTAAAAGTGGATGTGTGTAACGTCCAGAAGGAATCGTTTCCGACCCCATTAAGTATTTATATTCTTGATCAGCATCAATAGCCGAGTCGATTGAGCCCTGTCTGTCTGTCCGTCCGTCCGTCTGTCCGTCTGTCCGTATGTCCGTCCCCTTCAGCGCCTAGTGCTCAAAGACTATAAGAGCTAGAGCAACGATGTTTTGGATCCAGACTTCTGTGATATGTCACTGCTACAAAAATATTTCAAAACTTCGCCCCGCCCACTTCCGCCCCCACAAAGGACGAAAATCTGTGGCATCCACAATTTTGAAGATATGAGAAAACCAAAAACGTGGAGTTGTAGAGAATGACCATATCTTTAAGACTGCGGAGTCTGAATTGGATCGTATTATTATTATAGCCAGCGTCAAGAAAACAATTTCATTTTTTCTCGCCCTGTCTCTGTCTAACACACACGTAGCATAGGCGGCTTTGCTTAGAGTAAAACATTTGCGCCTAGATCTCAGAGACTACAAAAGCTAGAGCAACCAAATTCGGTATCCACACTCCTAATATATCGGACCGAGACGAGTTTGTTTCAAAATTTCGCCACACCCCCTTCCGCCCCCGCAAAGGATGAAAATCTGGGGATATTCACAAATCTCAGAGACTATTAAGGCTAGAGTAACCAAATTTGGTATCCGCTTTCCTGTTAGATCTAACTATAAAACGTGTATCTCAAAATTTCGCCCCACCCCCTTCCGCCCACACAAAGGACGAAAATCTGTTGCACCCACAATATTGCACATTCGAGAAAACTAAAAACGCAGAATCATAGATAATGACCATATCTATCAGATTGCTGAATCTGGATTAGATCAGATCATTTTTATAGCCAATAGGAACAAATCAATTTGCAGTGGCTACGCAGCGCCCGACGTCACGCTCAGACTGATTTTCTGTCTCTCTCGCACGCACTCTTTGTCGTGTCGTTTAATATTAGCGGCGTCTGCCGGAGGAGAGCCATACTGACTTAGTATCTCAATACTCAAAATGAGTATTGGGGTATATTAGATTTGTGGTAAAAGTGGATGTGTGTAACGTCCAAAAGGAATCGTTTCCGACCCCATAAAGTATATATATTCTTGATCAGCATCAATAGCCGAGTCGATTGAGCCATAACTGTCTGTCCGTCTGTCCGTCCGTCCGTCTGTCCGTCTGTCCGTCCCCTTCAGCGCCTAGTGCTCAAAGACTATAAGAGCGAGAGCAACGATGTTTTGGATCCAGACTTCTGTGATACGTCACTGCTACAAGAATATTTTAAAACTTTGCCCCGCCCACTTCCGCCCCCACAAAGGGCGAAAATCTGTGGCATCCACAATTTCGACGATACGAGAAAACTAGAAGCGCAGAATCGTAGAAGATGACTATATCTTTTAGAGTGCAAAATCTGAACCAGATCGTATAATTATTATAGCCAGAATCAAGAAAACAATTTCATTTTTTCTCGCCCTGTCTCTCTCTAACACACACGTAGCATAGCCGGCTTTGCTTAGAGTAAAACGTTAGCGCCTAGATCTCAGAGACTATAAAAGCTAGAGCAACCAAATTTGGTATCCACACTCCTAATATATCGGACCGAGACGAGTTTGTTTCAAAATTTCGCCACACCCCCTTCCGCCCCCGCAAAGGATGAAAATCTGGGGATATTCACAAATCTCAGAGACTATTAAGGCTAGAGTAACCAAATTTGGTATCCGCTTTCCTGTTAGATCTAACTATAAAACGTGTATCTCAAAATTTCGCCCCACCCCCTTCCGCCCCCACGAAGGACGAAAATCTGTTGCATCCACAATATTGAGGATACGAGAAAACTAAAAACGCAGAATCATAGATAATGATCATATATATCAGATTGCTGAATCTGGATCAGATCAGATCATTTTTATAGCCAAAAGGAACAAATCAATTTGCACTGGCTACGCAGCGCCCGACGTCACGCTCAGACTGATTTTCTGTCTCTCTCGCACGCACTCCTTGTCGTGTCGTTTAATATTAGCGGCGTCTGCCGGAGGAGAGCCATACTGACTTAGTATCGGGTATAACTGTAGAGTTGCGGTCTCCGCAGCAACTCACAACGTTCCCCCTCGTTTTCTCTTTGCTTGCACGTGCATGAGGGTGACAGAATGGATCAAAAATTAGCCCGCCGCAGGGAGCTAAAATATCGGAAATCAGTAAATTTTATGAGCTATCTTATCGAAAAAAAAAATATATTTGAGTTTCACAAGTCCTGTATAAAGACCCATTTGCCCACTTGCCCAACTTGTCAAACTCAGTGCATCGCCACAAAGTCTTTTCAACCCGTTCAGTTACCTTCAAGAACGCGTTCGGGGCAGGGAACCTCAGAAGATGGGAATGCAAGGGCACAACTCAAAGATCAACCTTCAACAAGCTCGAGCAGCATGACCGCACAGATGAACGCAGCGGTTATGAAAATGCAAAACGAACTATTGTCACAGTTGACAGAGAATGGCAAACCTAATAACCACAAGCCTCGAATCTCACTTGGGTGCACCACAGCAACCACCGGACCCCCATCTGACTGACAACGCATCTCTGGATCACCTCTTAGGGCTCTCCGGAGCAAATGAGGATATGGGATCCCCGCAACCACGGCGATCAATAGCAAGGTTCATTGGCACAGACTTGGCTCAAAGGCCAGATAAAGTTGGTCACATTATGAATAATTGGAAACTTCGGTTCAATGGAGCTTCTGATGGTCTAAATGTGGACAGCTTTATTTATCGAGTGGAGGCCCTGACCCATCAAACCCTTGACGGGAATTTCGCCCTGTTATGCGTAAACGCAAACAACTTGTTTGAAGGCAAAGCTTCCGACTTTTACTGGCGGTACCACAAGACCGTTGGTGTGGTGCGATGGAAGGACCTTTGCATGGCTTTGAGAAAGCATTTCAGGGACCCTCGGACAGACGTTGATATTAGACAAATGATAAGAGACAGGAAACAAAAAGAAAAGGAGTCGTTTGAGGTATTTCTTGAATCTATCCAGAAGCTTACCGACCGACTAGATCAGCCGCTATCGGACAAGACCTTAATAGAAATTGTTCGACGAAATCTACGGCCGGAGATCCAGCACGAAATTTTGAATATTCCGATAAATTCGATCGAAACGTTGAGGGACATCTGCAGAAAAAGAGAATGTTTCTTGGAAGAGGTGCAACGTGCGCACGGATATCAAAAGCTAGGACCTTTCAAAAAGCAAGTCGCGGAGCTCGTAGAGGAAGCGATCAGTGACGAGGCAACTGAATTTTCAGAGGGGGAAGCTAATGAGGAAATAGGGGCAATGGCGTTAGTATGCTGAACTGTAGGAAAAAGGGACATAGATACCAGGACTGTGCAGCGAAGCGGAAGATATTTTGCTACGGTTGTGGTATCCCAAATACGTATAAACCGTCCTGCCAAAGGTGTCAAAAAAACGGGAAGGGGAACACATCAGACACTCGTCAGCTGACAGGTGTTCCACACCGAAAACCGACGAAGCAGGATTAGAAGCAGAGAATCGTACTGATGGACAGGGAAAGATGCCCGAATTGGCTCAGGTAGCGGAACCTTTGTACTGGCATAGAAGAATAGATAGTCTTAGAAACTTAGTTTTACCTATTAGGTCGCAGAAAATAAGAAGTGTCTCGAGAAGCACGAAGCGTCTCAAGGCATTTTGGGAAGCTTCAAAAGTCATAAACTCCATTAGGAAGAAAAATGGGGACCAACGTCCGTACGCAAAAGTTAGAGTGTTTGAGGAATCTAGAGTGGGTTTGTTAGACACGGGTGCGGGGATGAGTTGTGTGGGAGGGCAACTAGCCAAGGATTTGATATGTAGCGGAAGACCTTTCAAGAAGATAATGTCAAGCGCAAGTACAGCAGATGGAAAAAGGCAACAGATAGGCAAATTAAGGACTAACATGGAATTTAAGGGAGAATCCAAGGAGATAGAACTATTTATCATTCCTTCTCTAAGTCAAGACTTATACTTGGGGATAGATTTTTGGAAAATCTTCAACCTATTACCATTGCTGTTACAGATAGCAGGAATAGAGGCATCTCAGAATAAACACATCTTGTCACCTGCCCAAGAATTCGCTTTAAAAACAATAGTGGATCAGTTTCCTTCCTTGGGGTAATTGAGGAGTCCGAAAGCGCATGGGCCTCGCCTGTTCTCTTAGTCCAAAAACCAGGGAAAGTGAGACTTTGCTTGGACAGTAGAAAGGTGAATGCAGTAACTGAGAAAGATGCCTATCCGCTTCCCCACATTGATGGCATTCTAAGCAGACTGCCAAGATCAAATTTTATATCAAGCCTGGACTTAAAAGACGCTTTCTGGCAAATTCCGCTAGATGTAGGCTCAAGACCCAAGACGGCGTTCACTATACCAGGTATCAAAATAAGGTTATGCCATTCGGGCTGTGTAATGCGTCTCAAACGATGTCGAGACTGATGGATAAAGTCATTCCGTTTGCACTTCGCAACGAAGTATTCGTGTACTTGGATGATTTGCTCATAATCTCTGATAGCTTTGCCTCACACATGAAAGTGCTGGAGACGGTTTCTTCGAAAATTCGAAAGGCTGGACTGACAATAAACATCGAATAAAGTCATTTTTGCATGCAATCGGTTAAGTATCTCGGGCATGTAATAGGTGAAGGGGGCATAAGGACCGATCCCGATAAGATTTCGGCCATTACCAACTTCCCTTTTCCAAAAACATTAAGAGCACTGAGAAGCTTTTTAGGCATGGCTGGCTGGTATAGGAAGTTTATTCTCAGTTTTGCTTCAGTTTCAGCTCCATTGACTGATCTGCTGAAACCAAAGCAGAAATTTGTCATGTCCAGTGAGGGAGAAAAAGCATTTGAGCGGCTGAAAGAATTGCTCTGCAGTGCTCCTGTTTTGCGTAGCCCAGACTTCACTAAGCCATTTTACATCCATTGCGATGCAAGCAAATCAGGAGTTGGAGGGGTGCTAGTTCAGAAGACGGACGAGGGAGAGGAATTACCCATCGCTTTTGTGTCAAAAAAATTAAATAGGGCACAGAGAAATTATACCGTTACGGAGCAGGAGTGCTTAGCTGCACTGGTCAGCATAAAGCGATTTAGGGCGTATGTCGAGGGCCACGAGTTTACGGTTATCACGGACCACGCCTCATTAAAGTGGCTAATGTCACAAAGCGACCTGCACTCAAGATTAGCTAGATGGGCACTCAAACTCCAAGGCTTTCGATTTAAGATTGAGCACAGAAAAGGGAAGTTAAATGTAGTATTTGACGTTTTATCGAGAGTCCATGAAGATGACATAGCGGCTATGGATATGAACCAGGGGCTATTGGTAGATACAGATTCCCCACACTTTAAATCGGCAGATTATTTAGATCTAGTAGAGCGTGTAGAAGCCAATAGTTCGAAACTGCCAGATGTAAAAGCTGTTGATGGTTTAATCTATCGGCGAGCAGAACACTCAACAGGGGATCTAGTCCATGATTCTTTTGCATGGAAGCTCTGGGTACCGAAAGAGATGATAAAGGAAGTGTTCGAAAGAGCATATGACCATCCCTTGGCCTCCCATGGAGGGATACATAAGACTTTGGAGCGTATCAGGCGCTATTATTATTGGCCGGGTCTGGTGAATGACGTGAAGACACACATAAATGCCTGCAGTCAATGCAAAACAACAAAACCACCCAACACCACATTAAGACCTCCTATTGGAATACCGGCGGAATCACAGAGGTTTTTCCAAAGGATCTACATCGACTTTCTGGTGCCATATCCAAGATCGCGAAGCGGACATGTTGGGATATTTATTGTACTAGATCACTATTCGAAGTTTGTTTTTCTAAAGCCCGTCAAGAAATTAACAGCAGAGGTGGTAATAAGGTATCTCAAGGAGGAACTGGTCCACACGTTTGACGTACCGGAAACCATTTTCTCAGACAATGGCTCCCAGTTTAGAGCAGACGTGTTCCAACAACTATTGAGAACTCACAGAGTAAAGCATACGTTGTCGGCCGTGCATGCGCCGCAAGCAAATGCATCGGAGCGAGTAAATCGCTCGGTTATCGCTGCCATTAGAGCATATGTTCGACCGGATCAGAAGGATTGGGATGAGCATCTGAGCAGCATTTGCTGCGCCTTAAGATCGGCAATCCATTCGGGGATAGGGGCTACTCCTTAATATATGGTGTTTGGGCAGCAGATGATCACATCCGGGGAAACTTATTCGCTTCTGAGGTCGTTAAAATTGCTGGAAGACAGGGCAGCAAGTTTTACGAAAGAAGATTCGCTGGAGGTAATCCGGAAAAAGGCCAGCGAGGTCATGCAAAAGCAAAATGAGCGAAATCAGCGGCAGTATGACAAAAGATCTCGGGAAGTGTCGTATAAAGTTGGACAAGAGGTATTTAGGAGAAACTTCAAGCAAAGCAGTTTCCCAGCTGGTTACAATGCAAAACTTGGCAAGGTATTTGTGAAGGCGAGAGTTCGGAAAAAGATAGGGAATTCTATCTATGAACTAGAAGATTTACAGGGTAAAAGTATTGGCAGGTATCATGCGAAGGACATGCGGCAGTAGTGGCACCTAAGCTTTGGGTTGGATCAGCCTTGAGCTTTCGGCCGTGTGACAGCTCTGTCTCGCTACCCCAAGTCTGATTTTGGCAGGGGGAATTTGTAAAGTGCCCTGTAGCTTTGGGGAAATTCACTCGGGGAATAGGATAGCTTCTCGGTAGACCAAAATTCAGGTACATCTGTGCGTCCTAACAGCACTGGGGGTGGAAGAAAATGAAAAATAAACGCGCCACCTATAGGTCAAGGATCGTATCTGAGGAAAGAGTAATGGAAGTTGACAGTTGAAGGGTCGAGCAGAGAAAGTAGGGTCCGAGTGTCGAGGCAGAATAGCATTCGCTCTTTTTCGTCTTGGACACTGAGCCAACTGGTAGCTTCTAGTGAAGCTCAGGAAGTAGGTACGTTGATCAACCTAGCGGTTTAAAGTGAAGTGTGAAGAGTAAAGGAACATTTTTGCTTAGATTCGGAAAAGTGCGCGAGCTTGCTAGAAAGAGAAAGAAAAGCAGTCAGCAAAGAAATTCCACTGCTAAATTGGGGCTGATCCGCGGGTAAGTGGAGGAGAGCTTTGCAGCGCCGCAGCAGTACATGTATTCAAGCAGTCGGAACTTTTGCTACCCCTTAGGTTTGGCACCCCAGCCGCAGTTAAATCTCAAGGCAAAGAGCACCGCTTCAACATAAATCCACCTGGCAAGGGGAAGGAACAGCAGAGGGGAACCATAAACAAGTGGAACCTAGAGCGCAGCAGAGGCGATAATAATTCGGCTAAGGCTGGCCTACCCGAATCTCAGTTTAATCTCAAGGCAAAAAGAGCACCGCTTCAACATAAATGCACCTGGCAAGGGGAATGCAAAGCAGAGGGGAACCATAAACAAGGGGAAGCTAGAGCGAAGCAGAGACGAAAATAATTCGACCAAGGCTGGCCTAACTAGCTGAAGAGAGAGACAGTTGCCATTGGGAAGCAGCACGTCGTGTATCGCGAGCAGATCAAAAGAAAACGAAAACCAATTTTCGATCAAACATCTTTTGTAAACGGAAGAACCCTTCGTCTCAGTGCCGCAGTGTCATAGAACTCCAGTGGTTGAACCGAAACCGAAAAGCCAGAGCGAGTTAACGGAAAGGTAGCGGGATCGGCTGAAATTTTCGGTCGACCGCAGAAGGAGAGAGAGTGTGAGTGGACGGGAAAGGAGAAAAGAATAGGAAGAGGAAGTAGAGCAAATGAGTAAAAAAATGAATTTATAATAAGCTAAAGATAAAAAAAAAAAAACATACCTATTAATTCCACTGCAAAGGGGTAAGGGGGATTTCGTTGTGCTCTCCTAGGGCGAGTGTGAGTGCAAGTGCCAGTTTACACATACAGGTACAACCAAAAAAAAAAAAATAAATAAAAAACTCTTGATCCCTCACGAAGATTTATCAGCTGGCATGGAGAAAGCGCTTTCGCCGATGGACCGCAACACTACAAAAGAAACAGTGAGTAAATAAAACCATAAAGCGAAGTCATTTTAATAATCGGTTCTGCCGATGATGACAATTGGCTAAATTACAGTTGTTCTATTGGGGAGAAACGAAAAAGAAATGCGGTTACTTTGTTAGTCTGTCGAGCCGTCAATCGAGCGATTAAGTTTGAGAGAGGGGATCAGCTGCTGACGCAGCAAGGCCAATCTTTGAGTTTCGAAGAATAAAAATAAAACCAAGTTTAAGCGCAGGGGAGTTAAGTTAAGGGAAATTGAAAATATTTGGAGAGGGTAAACTAAGTGCTAGTAATGTATTTAAATTTTAGCTATTAATGAATAAACTTATAATGTCTCCTTAAACGTTGATCTTGGTTTCCGATACCCAGCCCCTGTAGTAGCGAGCCCTAAAGAAAAGGGGTCATAAAGAATAGAGGAAGACGGCAGATTATGACCAAGGAAGGGTGGGCGTGGTCCTTCATTCCAGCTGAGGACGACTTTTGATCCGTTCGTGTCGCGTGCGTGTGCATATGTGTAAGTGAAGTCTAATGGCCAAAAGTTTTGTTTCTCTCCGGTTCTGGAATTGTACTTGTAAATGTCGTTAAGTTTCTTGCACGCTCTTTTAATATAAAAACAAATATCGTAGGTCTCAGAATAGACAAATAAAAAGAACACCACCCTTTTGCCGACGAGACAGTAGCCGGAATGATAGCGTGCTGGTCGACCTCTGAGGAAAACATCAGTCCTACTAACCGTTGTCCACTACAAATGAAGCTGAAACGAATCCCGGTCTGGCGACGACGACTTTTCGTAGACGGATGTGAATTTCGGGGTTTTACCAGCGAACATATTCGGCTGTAACTTGTTGCTGCTTCTGCCTTTGTTTCTGTCGCTGGATCTACAGCTTGATTCTAGAACTTGTTGCTAGATAGTAGCGCGTTCGTTTCGCCTAAGTGTAAATATCCCATGACTGTGACGGTCTCGAAAATTTTTTAGCTTCCAGCATTGGCCTTATTTCATGATTGCTTAATCAAATCAACCGCAAAACTTTTGACTTGGAACAATCACTACATAACAATATGGAAAACCTACACAAAAGTAAAAAAAAACTAAAGTGGTTGATTGAAGGCATCAGTTCTTAGATTGTGTTATGTTGAGACTGTATTGTATTTTATTGGATCCGATGTACTTGGTAATAACCCGTACATACTCGTTCATTTCATGATCCTTTGATGGTTGTCACAGGGGTATCACAGCAGAAATGTAACGGACTATGTGAACACAAAAAAATTTAAAAATAATAATAATAATAATAAATTCTCTGTTTGAATAAAAGATCATTAATCCATGTTAACTGTCAGTAGACAGTTGAGAGGTGAAGCCACATATTGTAAAGATGATTTCTGAGTGCAGACAGCATTTGTGGGAAAGATCAGCTGTGATCCGTTGGCCATAAATTATATTTTACTCGTACTATCCTTGAAGGCCGTTTGTAACAGATTGGAAATAGCACCGCATTTTTCAGAAATTGGGTGGTTTTGCATTACGAGCAGACAGTGATGCAATGTAAAATATTCATTAGTAGCATAGATAGTTAAAAAAGACAACTTTTATTTTTGGACAGACTCAAATCGTTACGGATATTTTCGTTGTTTTTCAAGTTGTATAGGTTTCCCATTATCCGAGTGATGCCGAAACTAAATAAAATTCGCCCACACATATTAACGAGCATTTAATTTATTGTCATTCGACACTTTTACTACATGCCTCTCTTTTATATCTTATTATAATCTCATAAATCTCCTGCCATTTTAATTTGCTCGGTACCTTGCGCCCCTTTTGCATAGCTTTTTGCAACAATACAATGAGTTAATTTGCTCCTTTATAGTGGCATACCGCTCGTGCTACATCTAAAATTTAACGTTCAATTAAATTTTATTGTTTCGAACATAATAAAGAAGTAAAATGTGCCTCCAGCTACCACGACCGTTCCTTCTCCAACTCTCGTTGCAGTTGTAGTGGAGTGCTGTGGAGTGGAATGCTGGGGAAGGGGCGAGGCTGACCTTTAACTCAGTTTCAGCCGCTTTGTATGCACTGCCCTGCACTTGTTTGTCCAATATTTCGGTTCTGATATCGTTTTCCTTTCTATATTGGAGCTATCATTTGTTAATTATGCGAACTATTTCGTAAGTCGTGTAATTCAAACTCGCTCCCTACCATCGCAACCAAGTTTGCATTATATTTGTATATACAGTATATTCACAGAGGTTTTGGTTTCGGCTCACTAAACTTCAGCATCAAATGGCAAGGACATTTGCGGCACGTACCATTACTCAACTTCTTCGGCGTTATGAAGCATTTATCAAATCATATTAAAATCGCAATCCCAACTGCTAAGGTTGTTAATAATCCATTGGCAGCGTTGAGTCTCTCGAGTCTACAAATACATATCCATGAATGAATGAAAAATGAATGGTGCTTAATAAATTTTTCTTTAAAATCAGTATCAATTATCAAAAGAATTTTCTTTTATATTAATTTGTAATTTATCGTTGAGCTGAACTCTGAGTTAGTTAAGCATTTGTCTTGGAAGCCGCGAAGGCTACAGGTCATATCCAATTAGAAACTTGTATGTGTTAGGAATACAATTATACACGATGTGTAACACCGCTTTTCAGTATATACATACGTCGCATAACGTATATATGTATGTACATACATATATTCTTGATCAGCATCAGTAGGTCGATATCAGTCTGTCCGTCCTTCCGTCTTCTTTTAGCTAGAGCAAACAATTTTTTTCATGCTCCTGGGATCTCTTTCGAATCTGTCACGCCCCCTACCGCCCCCATTAAAGGCATCCAAAAATTTGATGATAGAGCTTACGAAACAGTGTACATGGATACTGGAACATGCCATTGGATATATTTTATATTGATTCAAATCCAGAGCTTGTGACCTGCCGAAAATTAATTAGAAAATCTGAACCACTTCCAGATGGTTTATTTATGGCTACTACGCCAACGGCAAATTAGTCAAAGGTAAAAAAACCTGGTCAAAAAACAGGTTTGGTAATTTATATGTTTACATATTCACTTTGGAATTGGTAATAACAACGTTGAAGACGCTCAACTGCTTCTAGAGCAATTGAGCATGCCAAAAATAGTTTCTCCCTTGTCTGATATATTGTATGTATACTACTCATATTTCTATAGCTGTACATACATAGTTCATACTTCCGGATGCGTGAAGAACGAAATCTAAGCAAAATTTCTTAACTGGCTGAAACTCATTCTCGTCTGAGTCTGAGGGTCTGTCTATGCAAAGAAGCAGGAAGCAAACACAGTCCCCACATCGCATGACACGAGAATAATGATAATTTCGGCTTCATCTGCCGCAATGGAGCACTTGCTTTGCCTTTTGTAATGGGCCGCCGTCGCTGACGCCGCCAACGGGAATGGCTGTTGTAGCGCACGATTTGACCTCAGTGTTCAAATGTTAATTGATGTTTCTCCACAACTGCAGCCCGGCTAACAGCTGTTGATATTCGCCTTGGTGCGTACCAGCTTCGGGTGCTGACGGCTATGCCTCTTAGCTTCCTCTTGATGTACCCTTTAAAAATTCCCTAAAGCTTCCAAACCAGCACATAATTTTTGATGAAGTATGTACATGCTGATATCAACAACGCAACGTTAAGATAAAATGATACTCAGTCTGTATAAATATAATCTTATGATTGGTGTAACCTATACAATATATATTTACGTTTTCGGTAATAGTACGTAACGCTGGAATTTTTGGATCCGATGACTGCCGCACGCTCTCTCTCTGTGTTTTGGTATCGCTGTTCTCAGAAGGGACAGATTTATTAGTTGGTTAATGCGGAGAGGTCCGATTTCGTGACGGGCAAAATTTGGAAACACACTTGTAGCAGTGAGCTCTCTACAGTGAGCAAAAGGAAATACACTTGTAACAGTGAGTTCTGCAGTGAAAAATTACAAATAGTTTTGTAACAGTGAGAGCTCTACAGTCAGTTCGAATAGTCTCTGAGATTTGTGGATGCCCCAGATTTTCGTCCTTTGCGGGGGCGGAAGGAGGTGTGGCGAAATTTTGACACAAAACGGTCAAGGTCCGATATCACAGGACTGTGGATACCAAATTTGGTTGCTCTGCCTCTTATAGGTTCTGAGATCCTTGAACTCATATTTTGCAATTGGCAAAACCGACCATGAAACCTGTGTGTTAGAGAGAGACAGAGCGAGAAAGAATGAAATTGTTTTCTTAATTCTGGCTAAAATAATTATACGATCTGGTTCAGTCATCTTCTACGATTCTGCCTTTTCGGTTTTTTCGTATCTTTGAATTTGAGAATGCCACAGATTTTCGCCCTTTGTGGGGCGGAAGTGGGCGTGGCAAAGTTTTGAAATATACTTGTAGCAGTGACATATCACAGAAGCCCGGATATAAAACGTCGTTGTTCTAGCTCTTATAGTCTTTGAGCACTAGGCGCTGATAGGGACGGACAGACGGACGGACGGACAGACGGACAGACAGACAGGGCTCAATCGACTCGGCTATTGATGCTGATCAAGAATATATGTATATACTTTATGGGGTCGGAAACGATTCCTTCTGTACGTTACACACATCCACTTTTACCACAAATCTAATATATATAATAATACAAATTTTGAGTGTCGGGTATAAAAAGGAAACAAGGAAGGCTAAAAGAGCCTCCTGGCAAAAATTTTGCTCCGAAATCGAGGAAACGTCGGAGGCCGCAATACTCCGGAAAGTTCTTTCAAAAACTATCCCTTCGGTAGGTTACCTCAAAAAGAATGATGGTACGTGGACCAACTCCAGTGAGGAGTCCCTACACATTCTGCTCGACACGCATTTCCCCGGATGTACAACCACCGAGCCGACATACCTCCCAGGCGAGGGATCGGTAGAATCGATGGACCATATCCTTACAAAACGGAACATAAGCTGGGCAGTAAACAGCTTCAACCCGTTTAAATCGCCAAGCCCGGACCAGGTAATACCGGCTCAACTTCAGAAGGCCGGGGCTTCAACTGGCTAAACAGTATATTCAGGAGGATACTGGCGGTATGTACAATACCGCAAGCATGGCTTAAGGCTAGGATAGTTTTCATCCCTAAAACAGGTAAAGCCTCACACTCAACCCTGAAAGACTTTAGACCAATCAGTTTATCGTCTTTCCTACTCAAAACCTTTGAGAGACTTATCGGGTTACAATTACGGACAACCATAAGTCCCCAGCTGTACTCAAGTGCGCAGCATGCCTACCGGAAAGGAAAATCAACGGAAACGGCACTTCATGAAGTGATCTCGAGTGTAGAAAAATCGCTGCATCTCAAAGAATACTCATTAATAGCTTTTCTCGATATGGAGGGAGCGTTCAACAACGTCACACCGGGCGCCATTACAGAAGCCCTGACTGACCTGGGGGTGGACCGTCACTTGGTGATGCTCATTGATCAATTGCTCATACGCAGGACGGTGACATCATCGATGGGATCGTCCACCCAGTCACGGTATGTCAACAGAGGAACCCCGCAAGGTGGAGTTCTGCCTCCTCTTCTGTGGAACATGGCAGTCAATAAGATTCTATGCGACCTGGAAGAGGGTGGCTGTAAAGTAGTGGCATACGCGGACGACGTTGCAATTATCTTTGCGGGGAAATACCCCCAAACACTATGCGACCTAATGACCGCACAGCTTGGTCGATTGTCCGGATGGACGGAATCGCGCGGATTGGGATTAAATCCCTCGAAAACAGAAAAAAGCTATTGGCCTAAAATGGGGCATGAATATATCTGGCAATAGTCAGACCTATATTACTCTACGGAGTTACTGTGTGGTGACCTGCCCTAACAGGAAGGACAATCACCAATCAGCTGGGCAAAGTTCAGCGAACCACACCAAATGAAGCGCTAAACGCCATGTTATGCCTCCAGAGCTATCAAGCTCCAAGGGAATACACGGATACTCCATTCAGTACCGTTCATCCCTCATCATCAGGCTCAGATGGGGCCATAAGCATCTTCACGGATAGCTCGAAGCTGGACGGCAGGGTCGGAGGAGGAATCTACTCTGAACAGCTAAACATAAGGCAATCTTTCAGGCTTCCGGATCACTACATCGTCTTCCAAGCGAAAGTTACAGCAATCAGGGAGGCTCTGTACTGCCTTCACACGGTTACCGCCACGGCTACCCATCTAAACATCTACAGCGATAGCCAAGCTGCGATCAGATCACTTAACGCGATCTCCTCGAACTCGGCTACTGTGGCGAACTGTCGCAGATCTCTTCACGAGATGGCTCAGCAATTTGCTATCAGCCTTGTATGGGTCCCGGGCCACCGAGACATCGAGAGCAACTGCATAGCGGACGAGCTTGCCAGATCTGGTACTACGATCCCGCTTCTCCTAGATGAGGAGGATATTTCCTTGCCTATAGTCACCTGCAAGCTAATTATAAAAGAGCAGTACAAGCGACTGGCAGACGAAAAGTGGCAATTAGGGAAGCGTTCTCGCACTGCTCGGCAAACATGGCCGACTAAAGATAAGAAGCGCACCTCAGAGCTCTGCAAACTAGGCAGGGAAAGGTGCAGCGCAGTCATACGTTCCCTCACAGGGCATTGGCTAGTAGGCATCCACGCACACAGGCTGGGTGCCCCACATAATGATTTTTGTCACAACTGCAGAGACGAGGACGAGGAGGAGACAGTGGAACACTTGTTCTGCTCCTGTCCAGCTATCAGCAGAAAAAGGCTACAACACTTAGGGTCTGCCTTTCTAAACGACATCTCGGAGATGTCTACGTTATGTCCCAGAAAGATCGCAAACTTTATAAGAGCATCTGGCTGGGATAATTGCTGACATGAAGTCTCACTTGCAGGAAGGGAATGATCCCAAGCGGTATTACAATGGGCCGAAACCGGCCTAAGTGTGCCGGGCTCCGAGCGAGCCTGGCAACCGCCTCTACCTAACCTAACAGAGACTAAAAGAGCTAGAGCAACGACATTTTGTAACCAGACTTCTTTAAGATGTCACTGTTACAAGTGTATTTCATAACTTCGCCCCGCCCCCTTCTGCCCCCACAAAGGACGAAAATCTGTGGCATATTGAAGGATACAAGTTAGCCAAAAACGCAGAACCGAAAAGAATGATTACTTTAGACTGCAAAATCTGAACCAGATCGTATCATTATTATAGCCATATAATAACATATACGTTTCATGGTCGGAGATTTCAGAGACTATAAGAGCTAGAGAAACCAAATTTGGTATCCAAACTCCTGTGATATCGAACCTGCACAGGAGTATTTCAAAATTTCAGCTCGCGCATCCACAAATCGCAGACTATTAGAGCTAGAGCAACCAATTTTTTTATCCATAGTCCTTTTAGATCTCACTGTTACAAGTGTATTTAAAAATTTCGCCCCAAATCTGTGGCATCCACACTATTTAAGATACGAGAAAACTAAAAACGCACAATCATAGAAAATTACCATATCTACCATATTGCCGAATCTGAATCAGATAGGATAATTTGTATAGCCAAAAGGAACAAATCAATTTACAGTGGCTTCGCATCGCCCGACGTCACTCCAAACTGACTGAGTATCGGGTATAAATGTAGAGTTGCGGTCGCCGCAGCAACTCACAACGTTCCCCCTCCTTTGTATTGTCAACGCTCATTAGTGTGACCGCGGATTTATCGTTAAAATATACCGTCCGACCCTCAGAGATATACCAAAATATACCGTCTCATTTAAAAAATATACCGTAAATATACTGATTAATTCAAGTTATATTTTACATATTCTTCGTTTTTGATATTCCGTCGAGTATTACTAGCCAGACAGATCTCTCAGCCGTGGACACATCATTTAATCCAATTACGAATCAATTTTCTACTTGATTAGCGTATTTTATATATTTGCATTTATTGAATTTCTATATAACGTTGAAAATGAAATGTAATAGATTAATGAAATTGACAAATGTCAATTATCGAATCGATATCTGACAAAAGCTCGCCGCCACATGTAAATTATCGGTTTGTCACTCGACAAAAACTGACATGTATGAAAAAAAAATTGAGGTTAGCTGGCCAATAGTTTTTTGAAGCTATATTGAATACAATTTTGATTAGGAAAATAAGGAACGTGGTGTGTAGGTGTGGTATAGGTGGTATACCATCCAGGGCCAATTTTCGGGCCAACATTCTGGAGCTGCTCCAGCTAATATGAACATCGCGTACATTTTCCGCCAGCGCCTTTCATAAGCTGTGTTGATCATCTCTGCCAATTTTGGGAGAAGTGAGACTCGTCCATAATCAAAAAATAATGATACATGTTGATGATATATGTAGCTATTCTCCACGATTATGCGTTTTTGTTTTGTTTCGAGCTGTCGGGTCAAGCAACTTAAATATTGAAAATTATTGTCCAAAATACAGTAGAGTCCGGTTATAACGACTCTGCTTATAGCGTCCGTCCGGTCATTGCGACGAAAATTCGATGACTTGGTTGGTCCCCATACAAACTTATATGAAAGGGCCTTCACTTAGTACGTCTCCGCTTTTAGCGACAAACCGCTTATACCGACGATATTTTTCACAATTCAACCGGCTATTGCGACGTGCCGAAGAAAAATACAGCGAAATAATGCCACAAAAATTAAGCATTAAGCGAAGCTGTTAGAAATGTATGTATTTATCAATTATCGGCACCGATTTAAATGAAGAACTGGATGAATATGTTCTTATTGACAATGATTTGGCGATTTAAGGCAGCAGAAATTTTGAATAGATTCCATTCAAATTTTAATGACAGCATATCAAGTTTAAATAATGCTGTGCGCGATTGTTTTTATATGTCAAAAACTACTGCTAAACAATCAAAAATTACTGATTATTTAAAATAAGAATAAAAAGAAAAACCACACATAGAAATTCATTTTGTTATATTATGAATTATGTATATGTATACGAGTTTTTATGAAAAAAACATGTTATTGAATTAAATTTGTTACATGTTTTTGTTTTGATTACAAAATTAATTTGTTCTATTTAAAAACCTATTACGAACATGGCAACCATAAAAAAAAAAAAAGTTTTTAATACCCGATACTTAAAATGAGTATTGGGGTATATTAGATTTGTGGTAAAAGTGGATGTGTGTAGGTTAGGTTAGGTTAACCCGGACGGCCCTCAGCGGGGCCACGCATAGGCCAATATGGCGCTTAGTTATCCGGATGGGGGGTGTATGAACCGTCGCGGGAGTGTTAATGTGGTTTTAAAAATCCCCAAGAATCTAGGTGTTTTTAGCATAGGCCAGCAGTTCCTGTGGCATCCTTTTGGAGGCATCTTCCAGTGATGCCAACACTGGGGCGCCCAGGTATCTCCTCCTTGCCCTTGAGAGAGCCGGACAGTTGCAGATGAGATGTTCCAGGGTTTCGATAGCCCCAGGTTCCTCACATTTCCTACAACTGTCTCTGTTGGTGATGCCTAGCTTTGCTGCATGTGCAGCAGCCAGACAGTGACTTGTTAGTATTCCCACTAGCAATCTACAGTCCTTTCGTGGTAGGTGCAGTAGGTAGTGGCTAAGTTTCTCGTTGCGCTCCTTGCACATTATCTTCGAGGTTCTGCAGGTGGTGGTACTCCTCCACCTGCTATCAGTCTGTGCTCTAGCCTGCTTCTCTAGATCGCATTGCAGCCTTCTGAGGGAGACAGGCACGTTCTCGGTTCTCCTATTCTCCAGCCCGACGCCTTCCTTAGCTAGTACGTCCGCCGCTTCGTTTCCTTCGATGCCCTGGTGGCTGGGAACCCAATAGATTCGCACTGTCTTTGTCGTGCTTAGGATGTCTAATGCCTCCCTGCTCGCCAAGACACTTCTGGAACTGACCGCGGACGACTGCATGGATCTTATCGCCGCTTGGCTGTCGACGAATAGGTTGACCGCATCGTGTGCTCGTTCTGTGAGGAGAGCGACCTCCGCTGCCTTCCCGATGGCAAAAACTTCTGCCTGGAATATGCTGCAATGGTCCGGTAGCTTATACGACAGCCTTATCTCAGGGTCTGTACAGTATAGGCCCGCTCCTACTCCTCCGTCCATCTTGGAGCCGTCTGTGTATATATTGAGGTGCTCAGTTTGGTCCCTTCCAATTTTCCAGTCTTCAGGTCCCAAAGATGTGGTTGTTTTGACGTCAAGGCAAGTTTGGGGGGTCATGTAATCAGTTGATCTGGTCATTTCCCTGCCGATTGAACTATGCCCGTATCCTTGTGGCGATAGATTTCCTGATGCTATGAGGCGTTGTGCTGCCTTTCCCGCAATCAGGCGAGCGTGAATGTCCAGGGGGTCGATTCCGAGTACAGTTTCGAATGCTTTTGTTGGGGTTGACCTCAGCGCCCCTGTAATACAGAGCAGAGCCTGTCGCTGAGTCTTTTCCATAAGCTTATGGTATGTCTTCTTTTCAGTAGCCTGCCACCACACTAAGGCTCCATACAGCAGAGTTGGTCGCACCACCGAGATGTAGATCCAGTGCATTAGAGCAGGTGACAGGCCCCATGTGCTGCTGAGCATCTTCTTGGATGCATAAAGCGCAATGGTAGCCTTCTTCACCCTTTCCACTACATTGGGCCTCCATGCCGGCTTGCTGTCCAGTATTGTGCCTAGGTATTTCACCTGTGATTTTGGAGTCAGCCTAGTTTGGTCAATTTTCGGGGGGGTCCATATCGGTACCTTGTACCTCTTGGTAAAGAGGATGAGGTCCGTCTTGGCCGCGTTGATACTGAGTCCTACCTCTTCCGCCCACTCACGTATTTCCATGAGTGTACGTTCCATTAAGGAGCTGAGGGTCGATGGACATACACCCGTAATAAGTATGCTTATGTCATCTGCATAAGCTGTTATCTTTGGGGCCTTCCTTTCAAATCTCTTGATGAGGTCGTCGACCACCAGATTCCACAGTAGTGGCGACAGGACTCCACCCTGAGGTGTGCCTCTGTGTGGCCCCTTTACCATGGAAGCAGTGCCCCACTCCGATTGCACCTGTCTACAACTTAGGAGGTTTTTGATCCAGACGTTGATTGCAGGGTGTATGTTATTCGCTTCTAGGCGACTTGTTATTGCGGTTGTGGCCACGTTGTTGAATGCTCCTGAGATGTCCACAAATGCTCCCAAAGCAAACTTTTTGTTGTGAAGGACGCTCTTGATGGTGGCTACTAGCGAGTGTAGTGCCATCTCCACTGATTTCCCTTTAGTGTAGGCGTGTTGGTTTGTTGACATCAGTCCCTCTACCTCATTCTTGATGTGCAAATCCAACAGCTTTTCTAGTGTTTTTAGTATAAAGGAGGTAAGGCTTATCGGTCTGTAATCCTTGGGACTGTCGTGGCTGCACTTTCCTGCCTTAGGGAGGAAGACAACTCTCGAGGTTCTCCATTGGATGGGGATATAGCCCGTACTTAGGCATGCTGAGTATATTGCGAGGAGCCATGGGGTAATAACCTCTTTGGTCAACTGCATCATGGCTGGGAATATCCCGTCCAGTCCTGGTGCTTTAATGCCCGCGAAGGAGTCTATGGCCCAGTGGATTCTCTTAGTGGTTAAAAGACCTATTGGAGGGTGCTGTTCCTCGGTTGCTAGGTCCTGATGCTCCTTGGCGTCAGTGACCTCGGTGCATCCAGGGAAGTGCGCCTCCATTAGTGCTGTTAGGGCTTCTTTACTGCCCTCTGTCCACTGTCCGTTGTCTAGTTTTAGTTGGCTCTGTACTGTGGGCTGCTTTGAAAGCAGCTTCCGAAGCCTAGCGGTTTCGGGCACTTTCTCGATGTTGGAGCAGAAGTTTCTCCACGAGTTCCTTTGTGCCTTACGTATTTCCTTCTTGTAGCTCCTAAGTAGGATTTTATATTCCTCATTGACAATCTCTTCGTTCGCTTGTTTGGCGATCTTGAAGAATTCCTTGAGGTTGTTCCTTTGGAGAGAGAGATCTCGGTTCCACCAGAGTGGCTTGGACCTCCTCTTCGTTCTCGAGGGTTTGCACTATGCATGGTAGGCGTTCAGTAACTCGTTGGATAGGTTCTTTAGGGACTTCTCTATATCCTCCGCGGATTTCACTGAGCCCGGATTCGCGAGCTTCGAAGTAACTGTCTTTTTAAACTTTGCCCAGTTTGTGTTCCGGAGGTTTCTATAGACTGTTGTCTTCGAAGGGTGTTTGAATTCGCACTTGAACTGTACTTGAATGTACTTATGGTCTGAGAAGGATGGTCTTTCGAGGACCCTCCAGCTAGATACCGTAGTACTGTTTCCCGTTGCAAGTGTTAGGTCTAGCACGTTGGATGAGGTCGGCCCTACGAAGGTGTGCTCCTCCCCAACGTTTGCTATATATAGATTAGTTGCTAGTATAAAGTCTAAGAGTGACTCACCTCTGTCATTGATGTCGGTGCTTCCCCACACATTGTGGTGGGCATTGGCGTCTGTTCCGATGACGAGTTGATAGTTTTTGGTGCCGGCTTCTGTCACCAGGCTCCTGAGTTCGTCGGGTGGTGCGGGTCTGTCGTGAGCCATGTAGCAGGAAGCCACCAGAAGGCGCTTTTCCTCACTTTCCAGCATCACAACCGTCAGGTCATCCGTGCTGTAATGAGACATAAGGTAAGCATTAATTCCCTTTCGTACGAGTACGCCGGTTCTGTTCCTGCTTACCGATGTTGAGGAGAACAGGTTATGATTTGAGGACTTTAGTCCGGCCACTGAGTTGCCTGTCGCAATCCAGGGCTCCTGGACTAGAGCTATGTCGGCGAGCCCTTGCTCCATGGCGATGAGGAGCTCCGCCGACTCTACCTTGCTTTTATGCAAGTTGAGCTGCAGCACACTCAGCATGGGTGGCTGGCTCACTTGCACCTGACGGGTTGACTACCAGCGTCAGGACACTGTCTTCCTCTTCTTCGTCTTCAAGCGCAAGACCCTGGGCGGCCTCCACGATGGACTCGAGACCTAAGTCCTTCTCCACCTCGCCTGCCTGCAGGGTATGTGCGTCCTTGTCCTCAGGGTGGCGCTTTTTGAGGCGCAGGTAGACGCTACCCATGCCCCACGCCATCTTCCCGAACTTGGGGTATAGCAGATCCTCTGCTTCCTTGTTTATTTGGAGGATCACACTTTGGCCCCCCTCGTTGGGTAGTGGGCTACCAATGTGTAGGATCCTCCAATCGGCCGTTGGCACGTCCGCGTTTTGCCGCTGAAGGAGCTTCAGCGCTCGGTCCCCCTGGATTGTGATGGGGAAGAGTACCTTCGCCTTAGGCTTGGACGGGATAAGCTCCCGGTCCACAACCTCCAGCTTGGCCCCCTCCCACATCGCCTCCAGTTGGCAGACCGTACGCGTCAGCCACCTTAGGGTTGGATCATCATTGCACTTCAGGATCTTAACCCCATTAAGCCACCCAGCACCATCGAACGTGGGCATTGGGCCGCGGGGTCTTCCTCCATCTGTGCAAAAAGTGCGTTGACGAGACGCGCGTGCACCAGCTTCCGTTGTGCCGCTGTCATCTTGCCGTTTTCCTCGCTGCGGTCGATGAGTGCCACGATCAGATGTCGTTTGGTCACATCGCTGACCTTCGCTTTCGGCTTCGTTGGCTTCTTGGCCGCTTTCGGTGGAGGGGCTGAACTCTTGGGCCCGCGTTGCCGCTTGCTCGCTGGAGTGTCCTTAATGGCACTCTCAGTCGAGCGTTGCCTCTTGGTGGCCATCATCTCCTCCACCTTATTGGCATATTCGCCATTCGACGCCCTCATCTGTGGCATCTGAGCATAATGTAGCCGACCCTCCTCTACTCTCTGCTCGGCCCAGGCTAGCTTGACCTTCTCCTCCTAAGAGATGTCTGCTTTACCTTGCAGCCGGCTTTTGATGTTGAGGGCCGCTTTGTATTGCGCTTTGGCCTTCATCCCCTCCTTGGAACGCTTCGGCCCTTCCCTACGCAGGGAGCTTCATCCGTCCTGCTTAGAGAGAGCACGCTCTCCAGACCCGTGTCTGTATCGACTACGGCATCTGTGCGGCTCAACTTGCAGGCTACGGAGTGAGTTGTTTTTATACCCGATACTCAAAATGAGTATTGGTGTATATTAGATTTGTGGTAAAAGTGGATGTCTGTAACGTCCAGAAGGAATCGTTTCCGACCCCATAAAGTATATATATTCTTGATCAGCATCAATAGCCGAGTCGATTGGGCCCTGTCTGTCTGTCTGTCTGTCCGTCTGTCCGTCTGTCCGTCCGTCCGTCTGTCCGTCCCCTTCAGTGCCTAGTGCTCAAAGACTATAAGAGCTAGAGCAACGATGTTTTGGATCCAGACTTCTGTGATATGTCACTGCTACAAAAATATTTCAAAACTTCGCCCCGCCCACTTCCGCCCCCACAAAGGACGAAAATCTTTAAGACTGCGGAATCTGAATTGGATCGTATTATTATTATAGCCAGCATCAAGAAAACAATTTCATTTTTTCTCGCCCTGTCTCTCTCTACCACACACGTAGCATAGGCGGCTTTGCTTAGAGTAAAACATTAGCGCCTAGATCTCAGAGACTACAAAAGCTAGAGCAACCAAATTTGGTATCCACACTCCTAATATATCGGACCGAGACGAGTTTGTTTCAAAATTTCGCCACACCCCCTTCCGCCCCCGCAAAGGATGAAAATCTGGAAATATTCAAAAATCTCAGAGACTATTAAGGCTAGAGTAACCAAATTTGGTATCCGAACTCCTGTTAGATCTTACTATAAAACGTGTATCTCAAAATTTCGCCCCACCCCCTTCCGCCTACACAAAGAACGAAAATCTGTTGCATCCATAATATTGCACATTCGAGAAAACTAGAAACGCAGAATCATAGATAATGACCATATCTATCAGATTGCTGAATCTGGATCAGATCGGATCATTTTTGTAGCCAAAAGCAAGAAATCAATTTGCAGTGGATACGCAGCGCCCGACGTCACGCTCAGACTGATTTTCTGTCTCTCTCGCACGCACTCTTTGTCGTGTCGTTTAATATTAGCGGCGTCTGCCGGAGGAGAGCCATACTGACTTAGTATCGGGTATAACTGTAGAGTTGCGGTGTCCGCTGCAACTCACAACGTTCCCCCTCGTTATACCCGATACTCAAAATGAGTATTGGGGTATATTAGATTTGTGGTAAAAGTGGATGTGTGTAACGTCCAGAAGGAATCGTTTCCGACCCCATAAAGTATATATATTCTTGATCAGCATCAATAGCCGAGTCGATTGAGCCATGTCTGTCTGTCCGTCCGTCCGTCTGTTCGTCTGTCCGTCTGTCCGTCCGTCCGTCTGTCCGTCTGTCCGTCCCCTTCAGCGCATAGTGCTCAAAGACTATAAGAGCTAGAGCAACGATGTTTTGGATCCAGACTTCTGTGATATGTCACTGCTACAAGAAAATTTCAAATCTTCGCCCCGCCCACTTCCGCCCCCACAAAGGACGAAAATCTGTGGCATCCACATTTTTAAAGATACGATAAAACCAAAAACGCAGAATCGTAGAGGATGACTATATGTTATAGAGTGTAAAATCTCACACAGATCGTATAATTATTATAGCCAGAATCAAGAAAACAATTTCATTCTTTCTCGCTCTGTCTCTCTCTAACACACAGGTTTCATGGTCGGTTTTGCCAATTGCAAAATATGAGTTCAAGAATCTCAGAACCTATAAGAGCCAGATCAACCAAATTTGGTATCCACACTCCTGTGATATCGGACCTTGACCATTTTGTGTCAAAATTTCGCCACACCCCCTTCCGCCCACGCAAAGGACGAAAATCTGAGGCATCCACAAATTTCAGAGACTATTAAGGCTAGAGTAACCAAATTTGCTACACACACTCCTTTAAGATGTCACTATAAAACGTATATCTCAGAATTTCGCCCCACCCCTTTCCGCCCTCACAAATGACGAAAATCTGTTTCATCCACAATATTGCAGATTCGAGAAAACTAAAAAAGCAGAATCACAGATAACGACCATATCTATCAGATTGCTGAATCTGGATCAGATCGGATCATTTTTGTAGCCAAAAGCAAGAAATCAATTTGCAGTGGCTACGCAGCGCCCGACGTCACGCTCAGACTGATTTTCTGTCTCTCTCGCCCGCACTCTTTGTCGTGTCGTTTAATATTAGCGGCGTCTGCCGGAGGAGAGCCATACTGACTTAGTATCGGGTATAACTGTAGAGTTGCGGTGTTCGCTGCAACTCACAACGAACAATTTCATTCTTTCTCGCTCTGTCTCTCTCTAAAACACAGGTTTCATGGTCGGTTTTGCCAATTGCAAAATATGTGTTCAAGGATCTCAGAACCTATAAGAGCCAGAGCAACCAAATTTGGTATCCACACTCCTGTGATATCGGACCTTGACCGTTTCGTGTCCAAATTTCGCCACACCCCCTTCCGCCCCCGCAAAGGACGAAAATCTGGGGCATCCACAAATCTCAGAGACTATTAAAACTAGAGTAACCAAATTTGATATCCGCACTTCTGTTAGATCTCACTATAAAACGTATATCTCAGAATTTCGCCCCACCCCCTTCCGCCCCCACAAAAGACGAAAATCTGTTGCATCCACAATATTGCACATTCGAGAAAACTAAAAACGCAGAATCATAGATAATGACCATATCTATCAGATTGCTGAATCTGGATAAGATCAGAACATTTTTGTAGCCAAAAGCAAGAAATCAATTTTCAGTGGCTACGCAGCGCCTGACGTCACGCTCAGACTGATTTTCTGTCTCTCTCGCACTCTGTGAGTTGCTGCGGACACCGCAACTCTACGGTTATACCCGATACTAAGTCAGTATGGCTCTCCTCCGGCAGACGCCGCTAATATTGAACGACACGACAAAGAGTGCGTGCGAGAGAGACAGAAAATCAGTCTGAGCGTGACGTCGGGCGCTGCGTAGCCACTGCAAATTTCTTGCTTTTGGCTACAAAAATGATCCGATCTGATCTAGATTCAGCAATCTGATAGATATGGTCGTTATCTATGATTCTGCGTTTTTAGTTTTCTCTAATGTGCAATATTGTGGATGCAATAGATTTTCGTTCTTTGTGTGGGCGGAAGGGGGTGGGGCGAAATTTTGAGATACACGTTGTATAGTAAGATCTAACAGGAGTGCGGATATCAAATTTGGTTACTCTAGCCTTAATAGTCTCTGAGATTTTTGAATATCCCCAGATTTTCGTCCTTTGCGGGGGCGGAAGGGGGTGTGGCGAAATTTGCACACGAAACGGTCAAGGTCCGATATCACAGGAGTGTGGTTACCAAATTTGGTTGCTCTGGCTCTTATAGGTTCTGAGATCCTTGAACACATATTTTGCAATTGGCAAAACCGACCATGAAACCTGTGTGTTAGAGAGAGACAGAGCGAGAAAGAATGAAATTGTTTTCTTGATTCTGGCTATAATAATTATACGATCTGGTTGAAATTTTACATTCTAGAACATATAGTCATCCTCTACGATTCTGCGTTTTTGGTTTTATCGTATCTTTAAAAATGTGGATGCCACAGATTTTCGTCCTTTGTGGGACGGACAGACGGACAGACGGACGGACGGACAGACAGACAGGGCTCAATCGACTCGGCTATTGATGCTGATCAAGAATATATATACTTTATGGGGTCGGAAACGATTCACACATCCACTTTTACCACAAATCTAATATACCCCAATACTCATTTTGAGTATCGGGTATAAAAAGGCATACGCTAAAAAACTGAGGAAACAGTTGGTCGGCCTGACGGGCAAATTACACAGATCGACTGGGTTTGTTCCTTCAGTACGCTGTAATCAGTAGTAGGGAAAAATTACAGCTTCATGGGAAATCTCGATGTTATAATATTTTCACAGTATTACCGAACAAGCTGTCAGTTATTGTCTCTATTGTCTATACGCCAAAGCTTCGACTGAACCGCTTAACGATCGTCATCAAAATCGGAAACTCGTTTGCCTTTTCTATACTATGCTTCGCAGTACATACGCACAAATATCCACAACACCAAATCTTACCAAAACAATTCAAGATCCGTGTCTCAAGGATTCAAAGACCCAGACACAATTTGATCCCACCACACACGCAGAAAGCGGCATGAGCTCGGTTCAATCCGCTGCCTGACAGCATCATTTTGCTTCCTATGTAAAGGCATAGCAGCCTGGCTGCTAAGTCAGGCGTATACAATTCCAATATGCTTCATTTTGTGGCACACATTTGTTCGCTTTTACCTATTGTTTCGTTTATGTACTATTCGTCTCGTCATCCTCATCCATTTACCGCCTCTATGCGTCGCGTCGTTTGTCCGCTGCACTGCCGCTGAATTTTGGGAAAGAATTTTTAGAATGGTTTGAAGCAGATGTTTCTTTTTCGTAAATCGGCTTTTATCTTTCCTATTTTGGGATCTCTAAGACTGGCACTGATGCGATCTGTGGTCTTTTGTGCATCGGCTGGAACATTTCACCCATTTGGTTGTTCATAAAATTATCTTTTATACATACATATGTACATACACACTCGTACAGCTCTAGCTCTTGTTAGGGCTATAGATATGTCAAGAGATCCTTTGTGCGGAAGCTCTGATACTTTTACCAGAACACCGATACAGAACGGTTGGCGGTCCAATTTTCGAAAAACAAAAGAATGGGCGTTCTTTCTGACAGATTAAGAAGATATACTCTACCAATTCATAACTTTATTCAAAGATTTATCTACAATCCTCTGTCAAATGGAAGTCCATATAACTAATGGAACGGAGAAAAAGAAACATTGGCGAGTAAAAAGATAATGAACGAGGGGAAACGTTGTGAGTTGCTGCGGAGACCGCAACTCTACATTTATACCCGATACTTAGTCAGTATGGCTCTCCTCCGGCAGACGCCGCTAATATTGAAAGACACGACAAAGAGTGCGTGCGAGAGAGACAGAAAATCAGTCTGAGCGGGACGTCGGGCGCTGCGTAGCCACTGCAAATTGATTTCTTGCTTTTGGCTACAAAAATAATCCGATCTGATCCAGATTCAGCAATCTGATAGATATGGTCATTATCTATGATTATGCGTTTTTAGTTTTCTTGAATGTGCAATATTGTGGATGCAACAGATTTTCGTCTTTTGTGGGGGCGGAAGGGTGTGGGGCGAAATTCTGAGATATACGTTTTATAGTGAGATCTAACAGAAGTGTGGATACAAAATTTGGTCACTCTAGCCATAATAGTCTCTGAGATTTGTGGATGACCCAGATTTTCGTCCTTTGCGGGGGCGGAAGGGGGTGTGGCGAAATTTGGACACGAAACGGTCAAGGTCCGATATCACAGGAGTGTGGATACCAAATTTGGTTGCTCTGGCTCTTATAGGTTCTGAGATCCTTGAACTCATATTTTGCAATTGGCAAAACCGACCATGAAACCTGTGTGTTAGAGAGAGACAGAGCGAGAAAGAATGAAATTGTTTTCTTGATTCTGGCTATAATAATTATACGATCTGGTTGAGATTTTACACTCTATAACATATAGTCATCCTCTACGATTCTGCGTTTTTGGTTTTATCGTATCTTTAAAAATGTGGATGCCACAGATTTTCGTTCTTTGTGGGGGCGGAAGTAGGCGGGGCGAAGATTTGAAATATTTTTTTAGCAGTGACATATCACAGAAGTCTGGATCCAAAACATCGTTGCTCTAGCTCTTATAGTCTTTGAGCACTATGCGCTGAAGGGGACGGACAGACGGACGGACGGACAGACGGACAGACGGACGGACGGACAGACAGACATGGCTCAATCGACTCGGCTATTGATGCTGATCAAGAATATATATACTTTATGGGGTCGGAAACGATTCCTTCTGGACGTTACACACATCCACTTTTACCACAAATCTAATATACCCCAATACTCATTTTGAGTATCGGGTATAACGAGGGGGAACGTTGTGAGTTGCAGCGAACACCGCAACTCTACAGTTATACCCGATACTAAGTCAGTATGGCTCTCCTCCGGCAGACGCCGCTAATATTAAACGACACGACACAGAGTGCGGGCGAGAGAGACAGAAAATCAGTCTGAGCGTGACGTCGGGCGCTGCGTAGCCACTGCAAATTGATTTCTTGCTTTTGGCTACAAAAATGATCCGATCTGATCCAGATTCAGCAATCTGATAGATATGGTCGTTATCTGTGATTCTGCTTTTTTAGTTTTCTCGAATCTGCAATATTGTGGATGAAACAGATTTTCGTCATTTGTAGGGGCGGAAAGGGGTGGGGCGAAATTCTGAGATATACGTTTTATAGTGACATCTTAAAGGAGTGTGTGTACCAAATTTGGTTACTCTAGCCTTAATAGTCTCTGAGATTTGTGGATGCCTCAGATTTTCGTCCTTTGCGTGGGCGGAAGGGGGTGTGGCGAAATTTTGACACAAAATGGCCAAGGTCCGATATCACAGGAGTGTGGATACCAAATTTGGTTGATCTGGCTCTTATAGGTTCTGAGATTCTTGAACTCATATTTTGCAATTGGCAAAACCGACCATGAAACCTGTGTGTTAGAGAGAGACAGAGCGAGAAAGAATGAAATTGTTTTCTTGATTCTGGCTATAATAATTATACGATCTGTGTGAGATTTTACACTCTATAACATATAGTCATCCTCTACGATTCTGCGTTTTTGGTTTTATCGTATCTTTAAAAATGTGGATGCCACAGATTTTCGTCCTTTGTGGGGGCGGAAGGGGGCGGGGCGAAGATTTGAAATTTTCTTGTAGCAGTGACATATCACAGAAGTCTGGATCCAAAGCATCGTTGCTCTAGCTCTTATAGTCTTTGAGCACTATGCGCTGAAGGGGACGGACAGACGGACGGACGGACAGACGGACAGACGAACAGACGGACGGACGGACAGACAGACATGGCTCAATCGACTCGGCTATTGATGCTGATCAAGAATATATACTTTATGGGGTCGGAAACGATTCCTTATGGACGTTACACACATCCACTTTTACCACAAATCTAATATACCCCAATACTCATTTTGAGTATCGGGTATAACGAGGGGGAACGTTGTGAGTTGCAGCGGACACCGCAACTCTACAGTTATACCCGATACTAAGTCAGTATGGCTCTCCTCCGGCAGACGCCGCTAATATTAAACGACACGACAAAGAGTGCGTGCGAGAGAGACAGAAAATCAGTCTGAGCGTGACGTCGGGCGCTGCGTAGCCACTGCAAATTGATTTCTTGCTTTTGGCTACAAAAATAATCCGATCTGATCCAGATTCAGCAATCTGATAGATATGGTCATTATCTATGATTCTGCGTTTTTAGTTTTCTTGAATGTGCAATATTGTGGATGCAACAGATTTTCGTCCTTTGTGGGGGCGGAAGGGGGTTGGGCGAAATTCTGAGATATACGTTTTATAGTGAGATCTAACAGAAGTGCGGATAGCAAATTTGGTTACTCTAGCCTTAATAGTCTCTGAGATTTGTGGATGCCCCAGATTTTCGTCCTTTGCGGGGGCGGAAGGGGGTGTGGCGAAATTTGCACACGAAACGGTCAAGGTCCGATATCACAGGAGTGTGGATACCAAATTTGGTTGCTCTGGCTCTTATAGGTTCTGAGATCCTTGAACACATATTTTGCAATTGGCAAAACCGACCATGAAACCTGTGTTTTAGAGAGAGACAGAGCGAGAAAGAATGAAATTGTTTTCTTGATTCTGGCTATAATAATTATACGATCTGGTTGAAATTTTACATTCTAGAACATATAGTCATCCTCTACGATTCTGCGTTTTTGGTTTTATCGTATCTTTAAAAATGTGGATGCCACAGATTTTCGTCCTTTGTGGGGGCGGAAGTGGGCGGGGCGAAGTTTTGAAATATTTTTGTAGCAGTGACATATCACAGAAGTTTGGATCCAAAACATCGTTGCTCTATCTCTTATAGTCTTTGAGCACTAGGCGCTGAAGGGGACGGACAGACGGACGGACGGACGGACGGACGGACGGACGGACAGACAGACAAGGCTCAATCGACTCGGCTATTGATGCTGTTCAAGAATATATATACTTTATGGGGTCGGAAACGATTCCTTCTGGACGCTACACACATCCATTTTCACCACAAATCTAATATACCTGTCTGAAACCCGTTGAAAATACTTTGATGATCCTTATGAATCTATTTTAGCTAGGACAGTCAGAGATAAACAATTGACAATCACGTTTTCTTTCTTTTCCGACCATCGATTTGGCGATTGCAAGCTAGCTTGGGGAACTTAAAGTTGACTAGTTTGGCGGTAGCATTGTTGGTGATGACAGTTAATATTTTGGCAGGTGTTATGTATTGTCAATGAAAATCCACCCCCGTACTTTCATCCCCACAATTTAGAGCCAAGTCTTCCTTTCCGTTCCTTATTGACATTGTCTACGCAATCAAATTCCAACCCTTGGATGTAAGAGAATATCGACTTTACTTACTTTACTTACTAAACAAAACCCAAAATTTAATTTGACCAAACAAAATTGGGCGGACTTTATTATTAGGCTGAAGCGGCAAATAAATTGTCATTATTTGGGAGATGTGCACACCGTTCTGGAAATGATTATGATTGCATGGCCATTGAGATGTTATCGACTGTTTTATATGTATATGGTAATGCTCCCAAACATTTGATAAAATGTTTATTCTATACCAACAGATTAAAATTGACTTATTTAATTAGGCCAATGTTGTCTTACTAAGTGAAAAACGAAATGAACTAAGCTGATAAACAACTAAATTAACATTAAACAATGATCTACTTACTACAACTACTATACCGTTCGGAATGAATCAGAGACATTACACTCCCGGCGATTCAACGAGTTTTCGATTAAAAAATATGCGTACGTTTTGCATTCGGAACCCGAAAGAATGGCCAAATTCAAATCTGTTTTTGTGGGGGCTCATATCGCCAGATCAAACAAATGTTTCATCAAAGTTAATGAATTCCTGAGTGGATGGGAAGTAGGAGAGTGAGGGAGAGTAGTTGTACGGAGAGATGGAGTCATTGAAGATGCATTTTAGACTACGTGGGAAGGCAGATCAGATCGATAAATATATTATAGAGGAATAAGGGAGAAAATGCCTCCATCACGCTGCTGTTAATCTACTGAACTCTACATTTGTCACGTCTTCCATCACAACAGGGTGCAGACTTAGTTTTCCACCCTGTTTAGAGATAAGTCTCCATACAGACTGTTGGGTTGTTTTGAGAGTAATACTGTCTGTAAACCGATGCAAGTGCACTTTTTTACACAGCATTTTGGCTTTTTCATTATAGATAATTACACAGATGGTAGATAATATCCCTTTCTTTCAGTAAGAATATTATTTTTAATATAGTACATATACATAAGAATATATATGTTTGTATATAGAGACTTGAGCAGGCTGTGAAAAATCGTACGTCTCGATCTTGGGTTGAATTGAAATCCTTCATATTAGAAATTAATTGGTTGATGAAAAAATCAATTTGGGGTGAATCTGTCTAGTCACGTAATATATTCTCGGATGAGTCGTTTCGTTGTATAATGATATGAGGATGCATCAAAGATTATGCTCACTGACTGTGACGCTACTGAAAGAGAACTCATCTTTCAGGACGATACTGCAATTCTGCTGAATTTTTGCCTATTACTATTATTATTAGTATTATTTTTAATAATCTTATTATTAGTTTACAGGAAACAAATTAACTTATTGGAAACAAATTTTTTTTATTTGTTAAAAACAGTTTTTTACTTAAAATTATTTTTTTTTTTTTCAATTTGTTGACAATTACCGAAAAAGCATAACAGACGTGTTATTTTAATAATAATTCGTTTCCCAGTATATGTCTTAGTATAGTCTTTTTTTGTAGTCGGTGCATGCCTTTCCCACATGAGAAAAGAGAAAAGAAGAAAAGTGTAGTGATATTTGGACGGTGATATGCAATGACTTCACCATCAAGTGGCCCATGCGAGTATGCAAGGAAAAATTTGATGTACCAAACGGAAGGGACAACGGTATATCGTTTCTAGTGTTTCTAGACGATTAGCTCAAGACTAACGACACCGCAACTCTACAGTTATTCCCGATACTAAGTCAATATGGCTCTCCTCCGGCAGACGCCGCTAATATTAAGCGACACGACAACGAATGCGTGCGAGAGAGACAGAAAATCATTCTGAGCGTGACGTCGGGCGCTGCGTAGCCACTGCAAATTGATTTCTTGCTTTTGGCTACAAAAATGATCCAATCTGATCCTGATTCAGCAATTTGATAGATATGGTCATTATCTATGGTTCTGCGTTTTTAGTTTTCTCGAATGTGCAATATTGTGGATGCAACAGATTTTCGTCTTTTGTGGGGGCGAAAGGGTGTGGGGCGAAATTCTGAGATATACGTTTTATAGTGAGATCTAACAGAAGTGTGGATACAAAATTTGGTTACTCTAGCCATAATAGTGTCTGAGATTTGTGGATGCCCCAGATTTTCGTCCTTTGCGGGGGCGGAAGGGGGTGTGGCGAAATTTGGACACGAAACGGTCAAGGTCCGATATCACAGGAGTGTGGATACCAAATTTGGTTGCTCTGGCTCTTATAGGTTCTGAGATCCTTGAACTCATATTTTGCAATTGGCAAAACCGACCATGAAACCTGTGTGTTAGAGAGAGACAGAGCGAGAAAGAATGAAATTGTTTTCTTGATTCTGGCTATAATAATTATACGATCTGGTTGAGATTTTACACTCTATAACATATAGTCATCCTCTACGATTCTGCGTTTTTGGTTTTATCGTATCTTTAAAAATGTGGATGCCACAGATTTTCGTCCTTTGTGGGGGCGGAAGTAGGCGGGGCGAAGATTTGAAATATTTTTTTAGCAGTGACATATCACAGAAGTCTGGATCCAAAACATCGTTGCTCTAGCTCTTATAGTCTTTGAGCACTATGCGCTGAAGGGGACGGACAGACGGACGGACGGACAGACGGACAGACGGACGGACGGACAGACAGACATGGCTCAATCGACTCGGCTATTGATGCTGATCAAGAATATATATACTTTATGGGGTCGGAAACGATTCCTTCTGGACGTTACACACATCCACTTTTACCACAAATCTAATATACCCCAATACTCATTTTGAGTATCGGGTATAACGAGGGGGAACGTTGTGAGTTGCAGCGGACACCGCAACTCTACAGTTATACCCGATACTAAGTCAGTATGGCTCTCCTCCGGCAGACGCCGCTAATATTAAACGACACGACAAAGAGTGCGTGCGAGAGAGACAGAAAATCAGTCTGAGCGTGACGTCGGGCGCTGCGTAGCCACTGCAAATTGATTTCTTGCTTTTGGCTACAAAAATGATCCGATCTTATCCAGATTCAGCAATCTGATAGATATGGTCATTATCTATGATTCTGCGTTTTTAGTTTTCTCGAATGTGCAATATTGTGGATGCAACAGATTTTCGTCTTTTGTGGGGGCGGAAGGGGGTGGGGCGAAATTCTGAGATATACGTTTTATAGTGAGATCTAACAGAAGTGCGGATACCAAATTTGGTTACTCTAGCTTTAACAGTCTCTGAGATTTGTGGATGCCCCAGATTTTCGTCCTTTGCGGGGGCGGAAGGGGGTGGGGCGAAATTTGGACACGAAACGGTCAAGGTCCGATATCACAGGAGTGTGGATACCAAATTTGGTTGTTCTGGCTTTAATAGGTTCTGAGATCCTTGAACTCATATTTTGCAATTGACAAAACTTACCATGAAACCTGTGTGTTAGAGAGAGACAGAGCGAGAAAGAATGAAATTGTTTTCTTGATTCTGGCTATAATCATTATACGATCTGGTTCAGATTTTGCACTCTAGAAGATATAGTCATCTTCTACGATTCTGCGTTTTTAGTTTTCTCGTATCGTCGAAATTGTGGATGCCACAGATTTTCGCCCTTTGTGGGGGCGGAAGTGGGCGGGGCAAAGTTTTGAAATATTCTTGTAGCAGTGACATATCACAGAAGTCTGGATCCAAAACATCGTTGCTCTCGCTCTTATAGTCTTATAGGGCTAGGCGCTGAAGGGGACGGACAGACGGACGGACGGACGGACGGACGGACGGACGGACGGACGGACGGATGGACGGACGGACGGACGGACAGACGGACAGACAGACAGGGCTCAATCGACTCGGCTATTGATGCTGATCAAGAATATATATACTTTATGGGTCGGAAACGATTCCTTCTGGACGTTACACACATCCACTTTTACCACAAATCTAATATACCCCAATACTCATTTTGAGTATCGGGTATAAAAACTAGGGACATCCGAAATCCATATCGCTTTTATGAAAGGAAAGGAAAAAATGCAAATTCCATATCCATATGCAAAAAAGTCTTCCTTGTACTTCCTTTCTGTAGAAAAAGTCAATTAGGCTGCCGTCAGTCTGATTGATAATCCACTTCATTAGGGAAATATTTAAATCGAGGGGGAACGTTGTGAGTTGCTGCGGACACCGCAACTCTACAGTTATACCCGATACTTAGTCAGTATGGCTCTTCTCCGGCAGACGCCGCTAATATTGAAAGACACGACAAAGAGTGCGTGCGAGAGAGACAGAAAATCAGTCTGAGCGTGACGTCGGGCGCTGCGTAGCCAGTGCAAATTGATTTGTTCCTTTTGGGTATAAAAATGATCCGATCTGATCCAGATTCAGTAATCTGATAGATATAGTCATTATCTATGATTCAGCGTTTTTAGTTTTCTCGAATCTGCAATATTGTGGATGCAACAGATTTTCGTCCTTTGTGGGGGTGGAAGGGGTGGGGCGAAATTCTGAGATATACGGTTTATAGTGAGATATAACAGAAGTGCGGATACCAAATTTGGTTACTCTAGCCTTAATAGTCTCTGACATTTGTGGATGCCCCAGATTTTCGTCCTTTGCGGTGGCGGAAGGGGGTGTGGCGAAATTTGGACACGAAACGGTCAAGGTCCGATATCACAGGAGTGTGGATACCAAATTTGCTTGCTCTGGCTCTTATAGGTTCTGAGATCCTTGAACTCATATTTTGCAATTGGCAAAACCGACCATGAAACCTGTGTGTTAGAGAGAGACAGAGCGAGAAAAAATGAAATTGTTTTCTTGATTCTGGCTATAATAATTATACGATCTGGTTGAGATTTTACACTCTATAACATATAGTCATCCTCTACGATTCTGCGTTTTTGGTTTTATCGTATCTTTAAAAATGTGGATGCCACAGATTTTCGTCCTTTGTGGGGCGGAAGTGGGCGGGGAAAAGTTTTAAAATATTTTTGTAGCAGTGACATATCACAAAAGTCTGGATCCAAAACATCGTTGCTCTATCTCTTATAGTCTTTGAGCACTAGGCGCTGAAGGGGACGGACAGACGGACGGACGGACGGACGGACGGACAGACGGACAGACAGACAGGGCTCAATCGACTAGGCTATTGATGCTGATCAAGAATATATATACTTTATGGGGTCGGAACCGATTCCTTCTGGACGTTACACACATCCACTTTTACCACAAATCTAATATACCCCAATACTCATTTTGAGTATCGGGTATAAAAAGGCATACGCTAAAAAACTGAGGAAACAGTTGGTCGGCCTGACGGGCAAATTACACAGATCGACTGGGTTTGTTCCTTCAGTACGCTGTAATCAGTAGTAGGGAAAAATTACAGCTTCATGGGAAATCTCGATGTTATAATATTTTCACAGTATTACCGAACAAGCTGTCAGTTATTGTCTCTATTGTCTATATGCCAAAGCTTCGACTGAACCGCTAAACGATCGTCATCAAAATTGGAAACTCGTTTGCCTTTTCTATACTATGCTTCGCAGTACATACGCACAAATATCCACAACACCAAATCTTACCAAAACAATCCAAGATCCGTGTCTCAAGGATTCAAAGACCCAGACACAATTTGATCCCACCACACACGCAGAAAGCGGCATGAGCTCGGTTCAATCCGCTTCCTGACAGCATCATTTTGCTTCCTATGTAAAGGCCTAGCAGCCTGGCTGCTAAATAAGGCGTATACAATTCCTATATGCTTCATTTTGTGGCACACATTTGTTCGCTTTTACCTATTGTTTCGTTTATGTACTATTCGTCTCGTCATCCTCATCCATTTACCGCCTCTATGCGTCGCGTCGTTTGTCCGCTGCACTGCCGCTGAATTTTGGGAAAGAATTTTTAGAATGGTTTGAAGCAGATGTTTCTTTTTCGTAAATCGGCTTTTATCTTTCCCATTTTGGGATCTCTAAGACTGGCACTGATGCGATCTGTGGTCTTTTGTGCATCGGCTGGAACATTTCACCCATTTGGCTGTTCATAAAATTATCTTTTATACATACATATGTACATACACACTCGTACAGCTCTAGCTCTTGTTAGGGCTATAGATATGTCAAGAGATCCTTTGTGCGGAAGCTCTGATACTTTTACCAGAACACCGATACAGAACGGTTGGCGGTCCAATTTTCGAAAAACAAATGAATGGGCGTTCTTTATGACAGATTAAGAAGATATACTCTACCAATTCATAACTTTATTCAAAGATTTATCTACAATCCTCTGTCAAATGGAAGTCCATATAACTGCTTAAAAAGAGAAAAAGAAACATTGGCGAGTAAAAAGATAATGAACGAGGGGAAACGTTGTGAGTTGCTGCGGAGACCGCAACTCTACATTTATACCCGATACTTAGTCAGTATGGCTCTCCTCCGGCAGACGCCGCTAATATTGAAAGACACGACAAAGAGTGCGTGCGAGAGAGACAGAAAATCAGTCTGAGCGTGACGTCGGGCGCTGCGTAGCCACTGCAAATTGATTTCTTGCTTTTGGCTACAAAAATGATCCGATCTGATCCAGATTCAGCAATCTGATAGATATGGTCATTATCTATGATTCTGCGTTTTTAGTTTTCTCGAATCTGCGGAAGGGGGTGGGGCAAAATTCTGAGATATACGTTTTATAGTGAGATCTAACAGAAGTGCGGATACCAAATTTGGTTACTCTAGCCTTAATAGTCTCTGAGATTTGTGGATGCCCCAGATTTTCGTCCTTTGCGGGGGCGAAAGGGGGTGTGGCGAAATTTGGACACAAAACGGTCAAGGTCCGATACCACAGGAGTGTGGATACCAAATTTGGTTGCTCTGGCTTTTATAGGTTCTGAGATCTTTGAACTCATATTTTGCAATTGGCAAAACCGACCATGAAACCTGTGTGTTAGAGAGAGACAGAGCGAGAAAGAATGAAATTGTTTTCTTGATTCTGGCTATAATAATTATACGATCTGGTTGAGATTTTACACTCTAGAACATATACCCATCCTCTACGATTCTGCGTTTTTCGCCCCACCCCCTTCCGCCCCCGCAAAGTACGAAAATCTGGGCCATCCACAAATCTCAGAGACTATTAAGGCTAGAGTAACCAAATTTGGTATCCGCACTCCTGTTAGATCTCACTATAAAACGTATATCTCAAAATTTCGCCCCACCCCCTTCCGCCCACACAAAGGACGAAAATATCGCTCATCCCTAGTTTGACTCGACTTGCTTGCGAATACGCGCGAATTTTTTAATTGTTTTTGTTCAAAAAAACGTTGTTCAACACTGGTATGGCGCGTACCTAAAATTGTTTGCGGAAGGAAAAAATTAACATATTTCAAGACGTTCGCTGATAGTTTTAATCAAAAAGACATTTTCCGAAGCTTCTGGGGGCGCCTCACACGCCTACGAAGACGGCGCGAAGAAATTCCCAAAGCTTCATCAATTAAGTCGAAAACCCTGGAATTTACTGCATGGCGTTCCGGAATAACTCTTAAAACGGCTCTTGGAACTCCGTCTGGACCCTGAGAAGCATGGCAAGCATAGGAAAGACAAGGATGGCCACGGAGAAGGCGACGGGAGTTAAAATTCGCATGGACAAAATGAAAACAAGGGGGAACGTTGTGAGTTGCTGCGGAGACCGCAACTCTACATTTATACCCGATACTTAGTCAGTATGGCTCTCCTCCGGCAGACGCCGCTAATATTGAAAGACACGACAAAGAGTGCGTGCGAGAGAGACAGAAAATCAGTCTGAGCGTGACGTCGGGCGCTGCGTAGCCACTGCAAATTGATTTCTTGCTTTTGGCTACAAAAATAATCCGATCTGATCCAGATTCAGCAATCTGATAGATATGGTCATTATCTATGATTCTGCGTTTTTAGTTTTCTCGAATCTGCGGAAGGGGGTGGGGCAAAATTCTGAGATATACGTTTTATAGTGAGATCTAACAGAAGTGCGGATACAAAATTTGGTTTCTCTAGCCTTAATAGTCTCTGAGATTTGTGGATGCCCCAGATTTTCGTCCTTTGCGGGGGCGAAAGGGGGTGTGGCGAAATTTGGACACAAAACGGTCAAGGTCCGATATCACAGGAGTGTGGATACCAAATTTGGTTGCTCTGGCTTTTATAGGTTCTGAGATCCTTGAACTCATATTTTGCAATTGGCAAAACCGACCATGAAACCTGTGTGTTAGAGAGAGACAGAGCGAGAAAGAATGAAATTGTTTTCTTGATTCTGGCTATAATAATTATACGATCTGGCTGAGATTTTACACTCTAGAACATATACCCATCCTCTACGATTCTGCGTTTTTCGCCACACCCCTTCCGCCCCCGCAAAGTACGAAAATCTGGGCCATCCACAAATCTCAGAGACTATTAAGGCTAGAGTAACCAAATTTGGTATCCGCACTCCTGTTAGATCTCACTATAAAACGTATATCTCAAAATTTCGCCCCACCCCCTTCCGCCCACACAAAGGACGAAAATATCGCTCATCCCTAGTTTGACTCGACTTGCTTGCGAATACGCGCGAATTTTTTAATTGTTTTTGTTCAAAAAAACGTTGTTCAACACTGGTATGGCGCGTACCTAAAATTGTTTGCGGAAGGAAAAAATTAACATATTTCAAGACGTTCGCTGATAGTTTTAATCAAAAAGACATTTTCCGAAGCTTCTGGGGGCGCCTCACACGCCTACGAAGACGGCGCGAAGAAATTCCCAAAGCTTCATCAATTAAGTCGAAAACCCTGGAATTTACTGCATGGCGTTCCGGAATAACTCTTAAAACGGCTCTTGGAACTCCGTCTGGACCCTGAGAAGCATGGCAAGCATTAGAAAGACAAGGATGGCCACGGAGAAGGCGACGGGAGTTAAAATTCGCATGGAAAAAATGAAAACAAGGGGGAACGTTGTGAGTTGCTGCGGAGACCGCAACTCTACATTTATACCCGATACTTAGTCAGTATGGCTCTCCTCCGGCAGACGCCGCTAATATTGAAAGACACGACAAAGAGTGCGTGCGAGAGAGACAGAAAATCAGTCTGAGCGTGACGTCGGGCGCTGCGTAGCCACTGCAAATTGATTTCTTGCTTTTGGCTACAAAAATGGTCCGATCTGATCCAGATTCAGCAATCTGATAGATATGGTCATTATCTATGATTCTGCGTTTTTAGTTTTCTTGAATGTGCAATATTGTGGATGCAACAGATTTTCGTACTTTGTGGGGGCGGAAGGGGGTTGGGCGAAATTCTGAGATATACGTTTTATAGTGAGATCTAACAGAAGTGCGGATAGCAAATTTGGTTACTCTAGCCTTAATAGTCTCTGAGATTTGTGGATGGCCCAGATTTTCGTACTTTGCGGTGGCGGAAGGGGGTGTGGCGAAATTTGGACACGAAACGGTCAAGGTCCGATATCACAGGAGTGTGGATATTTGGTTGCTCTGGCTCTTATAGGTTCTGAGATCCTTGAACTCATATTTTGCAATTGGCAAAACCGACCATGAAACCTGTGTGTTAGAGAGAGACAGAGCGAGAAAGAATGAAATTGTTTTCTTGATTCTGGCTATAATAATTATACGATCTGGTTGAAGTTTTACATTCTAGAACATATAGTCATCCTCTACGATTCTGCGTTTTTGGTTTTATCGTATCTTTAAAAATGTGGATGCCACAGATTTTCGTCCTTTGTGGGGGCGAAAGTGGGCGGGGAAAAGTTTTAAAATATTTTTGTAGCAGTGACATATCACAAAAGTCTGGATCCAAAACATCGTTGCTCTAGCTCTTATAGTCTTTGAGCACTAGGCGCTGAAGGGGACGGACAGACGGACGGACGGACGGACAGACGGACAGACAGACAGGGCTCAATCGACTCGGCTATTGATGCTGGTCAAGAATATATATACTTTATGGGGTCGGAAACGATTCCTTCTGGACGTTACACACATCCACTTTTACCACAAATCTAACATACCCCAATACTCATTTTGAGTATCGGGTATAAAAAGGCATACGCAAAAAAACTGAGGAAACAGTTGGTCGGCCTGACGGGCAAATTACACAGATCGACTGGGTTTGTTCCTTCAGTACGCTGTAATCAGTAGTAGGGAAAAATTACAGCTTCATGGGAAATCTCGATGTTATAATATTTTCACAGTATTACCGAACAAGCTGTCAGTTATTGTCTCTATTGTCTATACGCCAAAGCTTCGACTGAACCGCTAAACGATCGTCATCAAAATCGGAAACTCGTTTGCCTTTTCTATACTATGCTTCGCAGTACATACGCACAAATATCCACAACACCAAATCTTACCAAAACAATCCAAGATCCGTGTCTCAAGGATTCAAAGACCCAGACACAATTTGATCCCACCACACACGCAGAAAGCGGCATGAGCTCGGTTCAATCCGCTGCCTGACAGCATCATTTTGCTTCCTATGTAAAGGCCAAGCAGCCTGGCTGCTAAATAAGGCGTATACAATTCCTATATGCTTCATTTTGTGGCACACATTTGTTCGCTTTTACCTATTGTTTCGTTTATGTACTATTCGTCTCGTCATCCTCATCCATTTACCGCCTCTATGCGTCGCGTCGTTTGTCCGCTGCACTGCCGCTGAATTTTGGGAAAGAATTTTTAGAATGGTTTGAAGCAGATGTTTCTTTTTCGTAAATCGGCTTTTATCTTTCCCATTTTGGGATCTCTAAGACTGGCACTGATGCGATCTGTGGTCTTTTGTGCATCGGCTGGAACATTTCACCCATTTGGCTGTTCATAAAATTATCTTTTATACATACATATGTACATACACACTCGTACAGCTCTAGCTCTTGTTAGGGCTATAGATATGTCAAGAGATCCTTTGTGCGGAAGCTCTGATACTTTTACCAGAACACCGATACAGAACGGTTGGCGGTCCAATTTTCGAAAAACAAATGAATGGGCGTTCTTTCTGACAGATTAAGAAGATATACTCTACCAATTCATAACTTTATTCAAAGATTTATCTACAATCCTCTGTCAAATGGAAGTAAAGAAGAAAGAGAAAAAGAAACATTGGCGAGTAAACAGATAATGAACGAGGGGAAACGTTGTGAGTTGCTGCGGAGACCGCAACTCTACATTTATACCCGATACTTAGTCAGTATGGCTCTCCTCCGGCAGACGCCGCTAATATTGAAAGACACGACAAAGAGTGCGTGCGAGAGAGACAGAAAATCAGTCTGAGCGTGACGTCGGGCGCTGCGTAGCCACTGCAAATTGATTTCTTGCTTTTGGCTACAAAAATAATCCGATCTGATCCAGATTCAGCAATCTGATAGATATGGTCATTATCTATGATTCTGCGTTTTTAGTTTTCTCGAATCTGCGGAAGGGGGTGGGGCAAAATTCTGAGATATACGTTTTATAGTGAGATCTAACAGAAGTGCGGATACAAAATTTGGTTTCTCTAGCCTTAATAGTCTCTGAGATTTGTGGATGCCCCAGATTTTCGTCCTTTGCGGGGGCGAAAGGGGGTGTGGCGAAATTTGGACACAAAACGGTCAAGGTCCGATATCACAGGAGTGTGGATACCAAATTTGGTTGCTCTGGCTTTTATAGGTTCTGAGATCCTTGAACTCATATTTTGCAATTGGCAAAACCGACCATGAAACCTGTGTGTTAGAGAGAGACAGAGCGAGAAAAAATGAAATTGTTTTCTTGATTCTGGCTATAATAATTATACGATCTGGTTGAGATTTTACACTCTAGAACATATAGCCATCCTCTACGATTCTGCGTTTTTGGTTTTATCGTACCTTTAAAAATGTGGATTCCACAGATTTTCGTCCTTTGTGAGGGAGGAAGTGGGCGGGGCGAAGTTTTGAAATATTTTTGTAGCAGTGACATATCACAGAAGTCTGGATCCAAAACATCGTTGCTCTAGCTCTTATAGTCTTTGAGCACTAGGCGCTGAAGGGGACGGACAGACGGACGGTCGGACGGACGGACAGACGGACAGACTGAACCAGATCGTATAATGATTATAGCCAGAATCAAGAAAACAATTTCATGCTTTCTCGCTCTGTCTCTCTCTAACACACAGGTTTCATGGTCGGTTTTGCCAATTGCAAAATATGAGTTCAAGGATCTCAGAACCTATAAGAGCCAGAGCAACCAAATTTGGTATCCACACTCCTGTGATATCGGACCTTGACCGTTTCGTGTCCAAATTTCGCCACACCCCCTTCCGCCCCCGCAAAGTACGAAAATCTGGGCCATCCACAAATCTCAGAGACTATTAAGGCTAGAGTAACCAAATTTGGTATCCGCACTCCTGTTAGATCTCACTATAAAACGTATATCTCAAAATTTCGCCCCACCCCCTTCCGCCCACACAAAGGACGAAAATATCGCTCATCCCTAGTTTGACTCGACTTGCTTGCGAATACGCGCGAATTTTTTAATTGTTTTTGTTCAAAACAACGTTGTTCAACACTGGTATGGCGCGTACCTAAAATTGTTTGCGGAAGGAAAAAATTTACATATTTCAAGACGTTCGCTGATAGTTTTAATCAAAAAGACATTTTCCGAAGCTTCTGGGGGCGCCTCACACGCCTACGAAGACGGCGCGAAGAAATTCCCAAAGCTTCATCAATTAAGTCGAAAACCCTGGAATTTACTGCATGGCGTTCCGGAATATCTCAAAAAACGGCTCTTGGAACTCCGTCTGGACCCTGAGAAGCATGGCAAGCATAGGAAAGACAAGGATGGCCACGGAGAAGGCGACGGGAGTTAAAATTCGCATGGAAAAAATGAAAACGAGGGGGAACGTTGTGAGTTGCTGCGGAGACCGCAACTCTACATTTATACCCGATACTTAGTCAGTATGGCTCTCCTCCGGCAGACGCCGCTAATATTGAAAGACACGACAAAAAGTGCGTGCGAGAGAGACAGAAAATCAGTCTGAGCGTGACGTCGGGCGCTGCGTAGCCACTGCAAATTGATTTCTTGCTTTTGGCTACAAAAATGATCCGATCTGATCCAGATTCAGCAATCTGATAGATATGGTCATTATCTATGATTCTGCGTTTTTGGTTTTATCGTATCTTTAAAAATGTGGATGCCACAGATTTTCGTCCTTTGTGGGGGCGGAAGTGTGCGGCTAAAAGTTTTAAAATATTTTTGTAGCAGTGACATATCACAAAAGTCTGGATCCAAAACATCGTTGCTCTATCTCTTATAGTCTTTGAGCACTAGGCGCTGAAGGGGACGGACAGACGGACGGACGGACGGACGGACGGACAGACGGACAGACAGACAGGGCTCAATCGACTCGGCTATTGATGCTGATCAAGAATATATATACTTTATGGGGTCGGAAACGATTCCTTCTGGACGTTACACACATCCACTTTTACCACAAATCTAATATACCCCAATACTCATTTTGAGTATCGGGTATAAAAAGGCATACGCTAAAAAACTGAGGAAACAGTTGGTCGGCCTGACGGGCAAATTACATAGATCGACTGGGTTTGTTCCTTCAGTACGCTGTAATCAGTAGTAGGGAAAAATTACAGCTTCATGGGAAATCTCGATATTATAATATTTTCACAGTATTACCGAACAAGCTGTCAGTTATTGTCTCTATTGTCTATACGCCAAAGCTTCGACTGAACCGCTAAACGATCGTCATCAAAATCGGAAACTCGTTTGCCTTTTCTATACTATGCTTCGCAGTACATACGCACAAATATCCACAACACCAAATCTTACCAAAACAATCCAAGATCCGTGTCTCAAGGATTCAAAGACCCAGACACAATTTGATCCCACCACACACGCAGAAAGCGGCATGAGCTCGGTTCAATCCGCTGCCTGACAGCATCATTTTGCTTCCTATGTAAAGGCCTAGCAGCCTGGCTGCTAAATCAGGCGTATACAATTTCTATATGCTTCATTTTGTGGCACACATTTGTTCGCTTTTACCTATTGTTTCGTTTATGTACTATTCGTCTCGTCATCCTCATCCATTTACCGCCTCTATGCGTCGCGTCGTTTGTCCGCTGCACTGCCGCTGAATTTTGGGAAAGAATTTTTAGAATGGTTTGAAGCAGATGTTTCTTTTTCGTAAATCGGCTTTTATCTTTCCCATTTTGGGATCTCTAAGACTGGCACTGATGCGATCTGTGGTCTTTTGTGCATCGGCTGGAACATTTCACCCATTTGGCTTTTCATAAAATTATCTTTTTTACATACATATGTACATACACACTCGTACAGCTCTAGCTCTTGTTAGGGCTATAGATATGTCAAGAGATCCTTTGTGCGGAAGCTCTGATACTTTTACCAGAACACCGATACAGAACGGTTGGCGGTCCAATTTTCGAAAAACAAATGAATGGGCGTTCTTTCTGACAGATTAAGAAGATATACTCTACCAATTCATAACTTTATTCAAAGATTTATCTACAATCCTCTGTCAAATGGAAGTCCATATAACTGCTTAAAAAGAGAAAAAGAAACATTGGCGAGTAAAAAGATAATGAACGAGGGGACGCGTTGTGAGTTGCTGCGGAGACCGCAACTCTACATTTATACCCGATACTTAGTCAGTATGGCTCTCCTCCGGCAGACGCCGCTAATATTGAAAGACACGACAAAGAGTGCGTGCGAGAGAGACAGAAAATCAGTCTGAGCGTGACTTCGGGCACTGCGTAGCCACTGCAAATTGATTTCTTGCTTTTGGCTACAAAAATAATCCGATCTGATCCAGATTCAGCAATCTGATAGATATGGTCATTATCTATGATTCTGCGTTTTTAGTTTTCTCGAATGTGCAATATTGTGGATGCAACAGATTTTCGTCCTTTGTGGGGGCGGAAGGGGGTTGGGCGAAATTCTGAGATATACGTTTTATAGTGAGATCTAACAGAAGTGCGGATTGCAAATTTGGTTACTCTAGCCTTAATAGTCTCTGAGATTTGTGGATGCCCCAGATTTTCGTCCTTTGCGGGGGCGGAAGGGGGTGTGGCGAAATTTGCACACGAAACGGTCAAGGTCCGATATCACAGGAGTGTGGATACCAAATTTGGTTGCTCTGGCTCTTATAGGTTCTGAGATCCTTGAACACATATTTTGCAATTGGCAAAACCGACCATGAAACCTGTGTGTTAGAGAGGGACAGAGCGAGAAAGAATGAAATTGTTTTCTTGATTCTGGCTATAATAATTATACGATCTGGTTGAAGTTTTACATTCTAGAACATATAGTCATCCGCTACGATTCTGCGTTTTTGGTTTTATCGTATCTTTAAAAATGTGGATGCCACAGATTTTCGTCCTTTGTGGGGGCGGAAGTGGGCGGGGAAAAGTTTTAAAATATTTTTGTAGCAGTGACATATCACAAAATTCTGGATCCAAAACATCGTTGCTCTATCTCCTATAATCTTTGAGCACTAGGCGCTGAAGGGGACGGACAGACGGACGGACGGACGGACAGACGGACAGACAGACAGGGCTCAATCGACTCGGCTATTGATGCTGATCAAGAATATATATACTTTATGGGGTCGGAAACGATTCCTTCTGGACGTTACTCACATCCACTTTTACCACAAATCTAATATACCCCAATACTCGTTTTGAGTATCGGGTATAAAAAGGCATACGCTAAAAAACTGAGGAAACAGTTGGTCGGCCTGACGGGCAAATTACACAGATCGACTGGGTTTGTTCCTTCAGTACGCTGTAATCAGTAGTAGGGAAAAATTACAGCTTCATGGGAAATCTCGATGTTATAATATTTTCACAGTATTACCGAACAAGCTGTCAGTTATTGTCTCTATTGTCTATACGCCAAAGCTTCGACTGAACCGCTAAACGATCGTCATCAAAATCGGAAACTCGTTTGCCTTTTTTTATACTATGCTTCGCAGTACATACGCACAAATATCCACAACACCAAATCTTACCAAAACAATCCAAGATCCGTGTCTCAAGGATTCAAAGACCCAGACACAATTTGATCCCACCACACACGCAGAAAGCGGCATGAGCTCGGTTCAATCCGCTGCCTGACAGCATCATTTTGCTTCCTATGTAAAGGCCTAGCAGCCTGACTGCTAAATCAGGCGTATACAATTTCTATATGCTTCATTTTGTGGCACACATTTGTTCGCTTTTACCTATTGTTTCGTTTATGTACTATTCGTCTCGTCATCCTCATCCATTTACCGCCTCTATGCGTCGCGTCGTTTGTCCGCTGCACTGCCGCTGAATTTTGGGAAAGAATTTTTAGAATGGTTTGAAGCAGATGTTTCTTTTTCGCAAATCGGCTTTTATCTTTCCCATTTTGGGATCTCTAAGACTGGCACTGATGCGATCTGTGGTCTTTTGTGCATCGGCTGGAACATTTCACCCATTTGGCTGTTCATAAAATTATCTTTTATACATACATATGTACATACACACTCGTACAGCTCTAGCTCATATTAGGGCTATAGATATGTCAAGAGATCCTTTGTGCGGAAGCTCTGATACTTTTACCAGAACACCGATACAGAACGGTTGGCGGTCCAATTTTCGAAAAACAAATGAATGGGCGTTCTTTCTGACAGATTAAGAAGATATACTCTACCAATTCATAACTTTATTCAAAGATTTATCTACAATCCTCTGTCAAATGGAAGTCCATATAACTGCTTAAAAAGAGAAAAAGAAACATTGGCGAGTAAAAAGATAATGAACGAGGGGAAACGTTGTGAGTTGCTGCGGAGACCGCAACTCTACATTTATACCCGATACTTAGTCAGTATGGCTCTCCTCCGGCAGACGCCGCTAATATTGAAAGACACGACAAAGAGTGCGTGCGAGAGAGACAGAAAATCAGTCTGAGCGTGACGTCGGGCGCTGCGTAGCCACTGCAAATTGATTTCTTGCTTTTGGCTACAAAAATGATCCGATCTGATCCAGATTGGATTGGTTTTATCGTATCTTTAAAAATGTGGATTCCACAGATTTTCGTCCTTTGTGAGGGAGGAAGTGGGCGGGGCGAAGTTTTGAAATATTTTTGTAGCAGTGACATATCACAGAAGTCTGGATCCAAAACATCGTTGCTCTAGCTCTTATAGTCTTTGAGCACTAGGCGCTGAAGGGGACGGACAGACGGACGGTCGGACGGACGGACAGACGGACAGACTGAACCAGATCGTATAATGATTATAGCCAGAATCAAGAAAACAATTTCATGCTTTCTCGCTCTGTCTCTCTCTAACACACAGGTTTCATGGTCGGTTTTGCCAATTGCAAAATATGAGTTCAAGGATTTCAGAACCTATAAGAGCCAGAGCAACCAAATTTGGTATCCACACTCCTGTGATATCGGACCTTGACCGTTTCGTGTCCAAATTTCGCCACACCCCCTTCCGCCCCCGCAAAGTACGAAAATCTGGGCCATCCACAAATCTCAGAGACTATTAAGGCTAGAGTAACCAAATTTGGTATCCACACTCCTGTGATATCGGACCTTGACCGTTTCGTGTCCAAATTTCGCCACACCCCCTTCCGCCCCCGCAAAGTACGAAAATCTGGGCCATCCACAAATCTCAGAGACTATTAAGGCTAGAGTAACCAAATTTGGTATCCGCACTCCTGTTAGATCTCACTATAAAACGTATATCTCAAAATTTCGCCCCACCCCTTCCGCCCACACAAAGGACGAAAATATCGCTCATCCCTAGCTTGACTCGATTTGCTTGCGAATACGCGCGAATTTTTTAATTGTTTTGGTTCAAAAAAAAGTTGTTCAACACTGGTATGGCGCGTACCTAAAATTGTTTGCGGAAGGAAAAAATTTACATATTTCAAGACGTTCGCTGATAGTTTTAATCAAAAAGACATTTTCCGAAGCTTCTGGGGGCGCCTCACACGCCTACGAAGACGGCGCGAAGAAATTCCCAAAGCTTCATCAATTAAGTCGAAAACCCTGGAATTTACTGCATGGCGTTCCGGAATAACTCTTAAAACGGCTCTTGGAACTCCGTCTGGACCCTGAGAAGCATGGCAAGCATAGGAAAGACAAGGATGGCCACGGAGAAGGCGACGGGAGTTAAAATTCGCATGGAAAAAATGAAAACGAGGGGGAACGTTGTGAGTTGCTGCGGAGACCGCAACTCTACATTTATACCCGATACTTAGTCAGTATGGCTCTCCTCCGGCAGACGCCGCTAATATTGAAAGACACGACAAAGAGTGCGTGCGAGAGAGAAAGAAAATCAGTCTGAGCGTGACGTCGGGCGCTGCGTAGCCACTGCAAATTGATTTCTTGCTTTTGGCTACAAAAATGATCCGATCTGATCCAGATTCAGCAATCTGATAGATATGGTCATTATCTATGATTCTGCGTTTTTGGTTTTATCGTATCTTTAAAAATGTGGATGCCACAGATTTTCGTCCTTTGTGGGGGCGGAAGTGGGCGGGGAAAAGTTTTAAAATATTTTTGTAGCAGTGACATATCACAAAAGTCTGGATCCAAAACATCGTTGCTCTATCTCTTATAGTCTTTGAGCACTAGGCGCTGAAGGGGACGGACAGACGGACGGACGAACGGACGGACGGACATACGGACAGACAGACAGGGCTCAATCGACTCGGCTATTGATGCTGATCAAGAATATATATACTTTATGGGGTCGGAAACGATTCCTTCTGGACGTTACACACATCCACTTTTACCACAAATCTAATATACCCCAATACTCATTTTGAGTATCGGGTATAAAAAGGCATACTCTAAAAAACTGAGGAAACAGTTGGTCGGCCTGACGGGCAAATTACACAGATCGACTGGGTTTGTTCCTTCAGTACGCTGTAATCAGTAGAAGGGAAAAATTACAGCTTCATGGGAAATCTCGATATTATAATATTTTCACAGTATTACCGAACAAGCTGTCAGTTATTGTCTCTATTGTCTATACGCCAAAGCTTCGACTGAACCGCTAAACGATCGTCATCAAAATCGGAAACTCGTTTGCCTTTTCTATACTATGCTTCGCAGTACATACGCACAAATATCCACAACACCAAATCTTACCAAAACAATCCAAGATCCGTGTCTCAAGGATTCGAAGACCCAGACACAATTTGATCCCACCACACACGCAGAAAGCGGCATGAGCTCGGTTCAATCCGCTGCCTGACAGCATCATTTTGCTTCCTATGTAAAGGCCTAGCAGCCTGGCTGCTAAATCAGGCGTATAGAATTTCTATATGCTTCATTTTGTGGCACACATTTGTTCGCTTTTACCTATTGTTTCGTTTATGTACTATTCGTCTCGTCATCCTCATCCATTTACCGCCTCTATGCGTCGCGTCGTTTGTCCGCTGCACTGCCGCTGAATTTTGGGAAAGAATTTTTAGAATGGTTTGAAGCAGATGTTTCTTTTTCGTAAATCGGCTTTTATCTTTCCCATTTTGGGATCTCTAAGACTGTCACTGATGCGATCTGTGGTCTTTTGTGCATCGGCTGGAACATTTCACCAATTTGGCTGTTCATAAAATTATCTTTTATACATACATATGTACATACACACTCGTACAGCTCTAGCTCTTGTTAGGGCTATAGATATGTCAAGAGATCCTTTGTGCGGAAGCTCTGATACTTTTACCAGAACACCGATACAGAACGGTTGGCGGTCCAATTTTCGAAAAACAAATGAATGGGCGTTCTTTCTGACAGATTAAGAAGATATACTCTACCAATTCATAACTTTATTCAAAGATTTATCTACAATCCTCTGTCAAATGGAAGTCCATATAACTGCTTAAAAAGAGAAAAAGAAACATTGGCGAGTAAAAAGATAATGAACGAGGGGACGCGTTGTGAGTTGCTGCGGAGACCGCAACTCTACATTTATACCCGATACTTAGTCAGTATGGCTCTCCTCCGGCAGACGCCGCTAATATTGAAAGACACGACAAAGAGTGCGTGCGAGAGAGACAGAAAATCAGTCTGAGCGTGACGTCGGGCACTGCGTAGCCACTGCAAATTGATTTCTTGCTTTTGGCTACAAAAATAATCCGATCTGATCCAGATTCAGCAATCTGATAGATATGGTCATTATCTATGATTCTGCGTTTTTAGTTTTCTCGAATGTGCAATATTGTGGATGCAACAGATTTTCGTCCTTTGTGGGGGCGGAAGGGGGTTGGGCGAAATTCTGAGATAAACGTTTTATAGTGAGATCTAACAGAAGTGCGGATAGCAAATTTGGTTACTCTAGCCTTAATTGTCTCTGAGATTTGTGGATGCCCCAGATTTTCGTCCTTTGCGGGGGCGGAAGGGGTGTGGCGAAATTTGCACACGAAACGGTCAAGGTCCGATATCACAGGAGTGTGGATACCAAATTTGGTTGCTCTGGCTCTTATAGGTTCTGAGATCCTTGAACACATATTTTGCAATTGGCAAAACCGACCATGAAACCTGTGTGTTAGAGAGGGACAGAGCGAGAAAGAATGAAATTGTTTTCTTGATTCTGGCTATAATAATTATACGATCTGGTTGAAGTTTTACATTCTAGAACATATAGTCATCCTCTACGATTCTGCGTTTTTGGTTTTATCGTATCTTTAAAAATGTGGATGCCACAGATTTTCGTCCTTTGTGGGGCGGAAGTGGACGGGGAAAAGTTTTAAAATATTTTTGTAGCAGTGACATATCACAAAATTCTGGATCCAAAACATCGTTGCTCTATCTCTTATAATCTTTGAGCACTAGGCGCTGAAGGGGACGTACAGACGGACGGACGGACGGACAGACGGACAGACAGACAGGGCTCAATCGACTCGGCTATTGATGCTGATCAAGAATATATATACTTTATGGGGTCGGAAACGATTCCTTCTGGACGTTACTCACATCCACTTTTACCACAAATCTAATATACCCCAATACTCGTTTTGAGTATCGGGTATAAAAAGGCATACGCTAAAAAACTGAGGAAACAGTTGGTCGGCCTGACGGGCAAATTACACAGATCGACTGGGTTTGTTCCTTCAGTACGCTGTAATCAGTAGTAGGGAAAAATTACAGCTTCATGGGAAATCTCGATGTTATAATATTTTCACAGTATTACCGAACAAGCTGTCAGTTATTGTCTCTATTGTCTATACGCCAAAGCTTCGACTGAACCGCTAAACGATCGTCATCAAAATCGGAAACTCGTTTGCCTTTTTTTATACTATGCTTCGCAGTACATACGCACAAATATCCACAACACCAAATCTTACCAAAACAATCCAAGATCCGTGTCTCAAGGATTCGAAGACCCAGACACAATTTGATCCCACCACACACGCAGAAAGCGGCATGAGCTCGGTTCAATCCGCTGCCTGACAGCATCATTTTGCTTCCTATGTAAAGGCCTAGCAGCCTGGCTGCTAAATCAGGCGTATACAATTTCTATATGCTTCATTTTGTGGCACACATTTGTTCGCTTTTACCTATTGTTTCGTTTATGTACTATTCGTCTCGTCATCCTCATCCATTTACCGCCTCTATGCGTCGCGTCGTTTGTCCGCTGCACTGCCGCTGAATTTTGGGAAAGAATTTTTAGAATGGTTTGAAGCAGATGTTTCTTTTTCGTAAATCGGCTTTTATCTTTCCCATTTTGGGATCTCTAAGACTGGCACTGATGCGATCTGTGGTCTTTTGTGCATCGGCTGGAACATTTCACCAATTTGGCTGTTCATAAAATTATCTTTTATACATACATATGTACATACACACTCGTACAGCTCTAGCTCTTGTTAGGGCTATAGATATGTCAAGAGATCCTTTGTGCGGAAGCTCTGATACTTTTACCAGAACACCGATACAGAACGGTTGGCGGTCCAATTTTCGAAAAACAAATGAATGGGCGTTCTTTCTGACAGATTAAGAAGATATACTCTACCAATTCATAACTTTATTCAAAGATTTATCTACAATCCTCTGTCAAATGGAAGTCCATATAACTGCTTAAAAAGAGAAAAAGAAACATTGGCGAGTAAAAAGATAATGAACGAGGGGACGCGTTGTGAGTTGCTGCGGAGACCGCAACTCTACATTTATACCCGATACTTAGTCAGTATGGCTCTCCTCCGGCAGACGCCGCTAATATTGAAAGACACGACAAAGAGTGCGTGCGAGAGAGACAGAAAATCAGTCTGAGCGTGACGTCGGGCACTGCGTAGCCACTGCAAATTGATTTCTTGCTTTTGGCTACAAAAATAATCCGATCTGATCCAGATTCAGCAATCTGATAGATATGGTCATTATCTATGATTCTGCGTTTTTAGTTTTCTCGAATGTGCAATATTGTGGATGCAACAGATTTTCGTCCTTTGTGGGGCGGAAGGGGGTTGGGCGAAATTCTGAGATATACGTTTTATAGTGAGATCTAACAGAAGTGCGGATTGCAAATTTGGTTACTCTAGCCTTAATAGTCTCTGAGATTTGTGGATGCCCCAGATTTTCGTCCTTTGCGGGGGCGGAAGGGGGTGTGGCGAAATTTGCACACGAAACGGTCAAGGTCCGATATCACAGGAGTGTGGATACCAAATTTGGTTGCTCTGGCTCTTATAGGTTCTGAGATCCTTGAACACATATTTTGCAATTGGCAAAACCGACCATGAAACCTGTGTGTTAGAGAGGGACAGAGCGAGAAAGAATGAAATTGTTTTCTTGATTCTGGCTATAATAATTATACGATCTGGTTGAAGTTTTACATTCTAGAACATATAGTCATCCTCTACGATTCTGCGTTTTTGGTTTTATCGTATCTTTAAAAATGTGGATGCCACAGATTTTCGTCCTTTGTGGGGGCGGAAGTGGACGGGGAAAAGTTTTAAAATATTTTTGTAGCAGTGACATATCACAAAATTCTGGATCCAAAACATCGTTGCTCTATCTCTTATAATCTTTGAGCACTAGGCGCTGAAGGGGACGGACAGACGGACGGACGGACGGACAGACGGACAGACAGACAGGGCTCAATCGACTCGGCTATTGATGCTGATCAAGAATATATATACTTTATGGGGTCGGAAACGATTCCTTCTGGACGTTACTCACATCCACTTTTACCACAAATCTAATATACCCCAATACTCGTTTTGAGTATCGGGTATAAAAAGGCATACGCTAAAAAACTGAGGAAACAGTTGGTCGGCCTGACGGGCAAATTACACAGATCGACTGGGTTTGTTCCTTCAGTACGCTGTAATCAGTAGTAGGGAAAAATTACAGCTTCATGGGAAATCTCGATGTTATAATATTTTCACAGTATTACCGAACAAGCTGTCAGTTATTGTCTCTATTGTCTATACGCCAAAGCTTCGACTGAACCGCTAAACGATCGTCATCAAAATCGGAAACTCGTTTGCCTTTTTTTATACTATGCTTCGCAGTACATACGCACAAATATCCACAACACCAAATCTTACCAAAACAATCCAAGATCCGTGTCTCAAGGATTCAAAGATCCAGACACAATTTGATCCCACCACACACGCAGAAAGCGGCATGAGCTCGGTTCAATCCGCTTCCTGACAGCATTTTGCTTCCTATGTAAAGGCCTAGCAGCCTGGCTGCTAAATCAGGCGTATACAATTCCTATATGCTTCATTTTGTGGCACACATTTGTTCGCTTTTACCTATTGTTTCGTTTATGTACTATTCGTCTCGTCATCCTCATCCATTTACCGCCTCTATGCGTCGCGTCGTTTGTCCGCTGCACTGCCGCTGAATTTTGGGAAAGAATTTTTAGAATGGTTTGAAGCAGATGTTTCTTTTTCGTAAATCGGCTTTTATCTTTCCCATTTTGGGATCTCTAAGACTGGCACTGATGCGATCTGTGGTCTTTTGTGCATCGGCTGGAACATTTCACCCATTTGGCTGTTCATAAAATTATCTTTTATACATACATATGTACATACACACTCGTACAGCTCTAGCTCTTGTTAGGGCTATAGATATGTCAAGAGATCCTTTGTGCGGAAGCTCTGATACTTTTACCAGAACACCGATACAGAACGGTTGGCGGTCCAATTTTCGAAAAACAAATGAATGGGCGTTCTTTCTGACAGATTAAGAAGATATACTCTACCAATTCATAACTTTATTCAAAGATTTATCTACAATCCTCTGTCAAATGGAAGTCCATATAACTGCTTAAAAAGAGAAAAAGAAACATTGGCGAGTAAAAAGATAATGAACGAGGGGAAACGTTGTGAGTTGCTGCGGAGACCGCAACTCTACATTTATACCCGATACTTAGTCAGTATGGCTCTCCTCCGGCAGACGCCGCTAATATTGAAAGACACGACAAAGAGTGCGTGCGAGAGAGACAGAAAATCAGTCTGAGCGTGACGTCGGGCGCTGCGTAGCCACTGCAAATTGATTTCTTGCTTTTGGCTACAAAAATAATCCGATCTGATCCAGATTCAGCAATCTGATAGATATGGTCATTATCTATGATTCTGCGTTTTTAGTTTTCTCGAATCTGCGGAAGGGGGTGGGGCAAAATTCTGAGATATACGTTTTATAGTGAGATCTAACAGAAGTGCGGATACAAAATTTGGTTTCTCTAGCCTTAATAGTCTCTGAGATTTGTGGATGCCCCAGATTTTCGTCCTTTGCGGGGGCGAAAGGGGGTGTGGCGAAATTTGGACACAAAACGGTCAAGGTCCGATATCACAGGAGTGTGGATACCAAATTTGGTTGCTCTGGCTTTTATAGGTTCTGAGATCCTTGAACTCATATTTTGCAATTGGCAAAACCGACCATGAAACCTGTGTGTTAGAGAGAGACAGAGCGAGAAAGAATGAAATTGTTTTCTTGATTCTGGCTATAATAATTATACGATCTGGGTGAGATTTTACAATCTAGAAAAGATAACCATCCTCTACGATTCTGCGTTTTTGGTTTTATCGTATCTTTAAAAATGTGGATTCCACAGATTTTCGTCCTTTGTGAGGGAGGAAGTGGGCGGGGCGAAGTTTTGAAATATTTTTGTAGCAGTGACATATCACAGAAGTCTGGATACAAAACATCGTTGCTCTAGCTCTTATAGTCTTTGAGCAATAGGCGCTGAAGGGGACGGACAGACGGACAGACTGAACCAGATCGTATAATGATTATAGCCAGAATCAAGAAAACAATTTCATGCTTTCTCGCTCTGTCTCTCTCTAACACACAGGTTTCATGGTCGGTTTTGCCAATTGCAAAATATGAGTTCAAGGATCTCAGAACCTATAAGAGCCAGAGCAACCAAATTTGGTATCCACACTCCTGTGATATCGGACCTTGACCGTTTCGTGTCCAAATTTCGCCACACCCCCTTCCGCCCCGCAAAGTACGAAAATCTGGGCCATCCACAAATCTCAGAGACTATTAAGGCTAGAGTAACCAAATTTGGTATCCGCACTCCTGTTAGATCTCACTATAAAACGTATATCTCAAAATTTCGCCCCACCCCCTTCCGCCCACACAAAGGACGAAAATATCGCTCATCCCTAGTTTGACTCGACTTGCTTGCGAATACGCGCGAATTTTTTAATTGTTTTTGTTCAAAAAAACGTTGTTCAACACTGGTATGGCGCGTACCTAAAATTGTTTGCGGATGGAAAAAATTAACATATTTCAAGACGTTCGCTGATAGTTTTAATCAAAAAGACATTTTCCGAAGCTTCTGGGGGCGCCTCACACGCCTACGAAGACGGCGCGAAGAAATTCCCAAAGCTTCATCAATTAAGTCGAAAACCCTGGAATTTACTGCATGGCGTTCCGGAATAACTCTTAAAACGGCTCTTGGAACTCCGTCTGGACCCTGAGAAGCATGGCAAGCAAAGGAAAGACAAGGATGGCCACGGAGAAGGCGACGGGAGTTAAAATTCGCATGGAAAAAATGAAAACGAGGGGGAACGTTGTGAGTTGCTGCGGAGACCGCAACTCTACATTTATACCCGATACTTAGTCAGTATGGCTCTCCTCCGGCAGACGCCGCTAATATTGAAAGACACGACAAAGAGTGCGTGCGAGAGAGACAGAAAATCAGTCTGAGCGTGACGTCGGGCGCTGCGTAGCCACTGCAAATTGATTTCTTGCTTTTGGCTACAAAAATGATCCGATCTGATCCAGATTCAGCAATCTGATAGATATGGTCATTATCTATGATTCTGCGTTTTTGGTGTTATCGTATCTTTAAAAATGTGGATGCCACAGATTTTCGTCCTTTGTGGGGGCGGAAGTGGGCGGGGAAAAGTTTTAAAATATTTTTGTAGCAGTGACATATCACAAAAGTCTGGATCCAAAACATCGTTGCTCTATCTCTTATAGTCTTTGAGCACTAGGCGCTGAAGGGGACGGACAGACGGACGGACGGACGGACAGACGGACAGACGGACAGACAGACAGGGCTCAATCGACTCGGCTATTGATGCTGATCAAGAATATATATACTTTATGGGGTCGGAAACGATTCCTTCTGGACGTTACACACATCCACTTTTACCACAAATCTAATATACCCCAATACTCATTTTGAGTATCGGGTATAAAAAGGCATACGCTAAAAAACTGAGGAAACAGTTGGTCGGCCTGACGGGCAAATTACACAGATCGACTGGGTTTGTTCCTTCAGTACGCTGTAATCAGTAGTAGGGAAAAATTACAGCTTCATGGGAAATCTCGATATTATAATATTTTCACAGTATTACCGAACAAGCTGTCAGTTATTGTCTCTATTGTCTATACGCCAAAGCTTCGACTGTGCCTCCAAACGATCGTCATCAAAATCGGAAACTCGTTTGCCTTTTCTATACTATGCTTCGCAGTACATACGCACAAATATCCACAACACCAAATCTTACCAAAACAATCCAAGATCCGTGTCTCAAGGATTCAAAGACCCAGACACAATTTGATCCCACCACACACGCAGAAAGCGGCATGAGCTCGGTTCAATCCGCTGCCTGACAGCATCATTTTGCTTCCTATGTAAAGGCCTAGCAGCCTGGCTGCTAAATCAGGCGTATACAATTTCTATATGCTTCATTTTGTGGCACACATTTGTTCGCTTTTACCTATTGTTTCGTTTATGTACTATTCGTCTCGTCATCCTCATCCATTTACCGCCTCTATGCGTCGCGTCGTTTGTCCGCTGCACTGCCGCTGAATTTTGGGAAAGAATTTTTAGAATGGTTTGAAGCAGATGTTTCTTTTTCGTAAATCGGCTTTTATCTTTCCCATTTTGGGATCTCTAAGACTGGCACTGATGCGATCTGTGGTCTTTTGTGCATCGGCTGGAACATTTCACCCATTTGGCTGTTCATAAAATTATCTTTTATACATACATATGTACATACACACTCGTACAGCTCTAGCTCTTGTTAGGGCTATAGATATGTCAAGAGATCCTTTGTGCGGAAGCTCTGATACTTTTACCAGAACACCGATACAGAACGGTTGGCGGTCCAATTTTCGAAAAACAAATGAATGGGCGTTCTTTCTGACAGATTAAGAAGATATACTCTACCAATTCATAACTTTATTCAAAGATTTATCTACAATCCTCTGTCAAATGGAAGTCCATAAAACTGCTTAAAAAGAGAAAAAGAAACATTGGCGAGTAAAAAGATAATGAACGAGGGGACGCGTTGTGAGTTGCTGCGGAGACCGCAACTCTACATTTATACCCGATACTTAGTCAGTATGGCTCTCCTCCGGCAGACGCCGCTAATATTGAAAGACACGACGAGGAGTGCGGGCGAGAGAGACAGAAAATCAGTCTGAGCGTGACGTCGGGCACTGCGTAGCCACTGCAAATTGATTTCTTGCTTTTGGCTACAAAAATAATCCGATCTGATCCAGATTCAGCAATCTGATAGATATGGTCATTATCTATGATTCTGCGTTTTTAGTTTTCTCGAATCTGCGGAAGGGGGTGGGGCAAAATTCTGAGATATACGTTTTATAGTGAGATCTAACAGAAGTGCGGATACAAAATTTGGTTTCTCTAGCCTTAATAGTCTCTGAGATTTGTGGATGCCCCAGATTTTCGTCCTTTGCGGGGGCGAAAGGGGGTGTGGCGAAATTTGGACACAAAACGGTCAAGGTCTGATATCACAGGAGTGTGGATACCAAATTTGGTTGCTCTGGCTTTTATAGGTTCTGAGATCCTTGAACTCATATTTTGCAATTGGCAAAACCGACCATGAAACCTGTGTGTTAGAGAGAGACAGAGCGAGAAAGAATGAAATTGTTTTCTCGATTCTGGCTATAATAATTATACGATCTGGTTGAGATTTTACACTCTAGAACATATAGTCATCCTCTACGATTCTGCGTTTTTGGTTTTATCGTATCTGTAAAAATGTGGATGCCACAGATTTTCGTCCTTTGTGGGGGCGAAATATTTTGAAATATTTTTGTAGCAGTGACATATCACAGAAGTTTGGATCCAAAACATCGTTGCTCTAGCTCTTATAGTCTTTGAGCACTAGGCGCTGAAGGGGACGGACGGACGGACGGACGGACGGATGGACGGACGGACGGACGGACAGACGGACAGACAGACAGGGCTCAATCGACTCGGCTATTGATGCTGATCAAGAATATATATACTTTATCGGGTCGGAAACGATTCCTTCTGGACGTTACACACATCCACTTTTACCACAAATCTAATATACCCCAATACTCATTTTGAGTATCGGGAATAAAAAGGCATACGCTAAAAAACTGAGGAAACAGTTGGTCGGCCTGACGGGCAAATTACACAGATCGACTGGGTTTGTTCCTTCAGTACGCTGTAATCAGTAGTAGGGAAAAATTACAGCTTCATGGGAAATCTCGATGTTATAATATTTTCACAGTATTACCGAACAAGCTGTCAGTTATTTTCTCTATTGTCTATACGCCAAAGCTTCGACTGAACCGCTAAAATATCGTCATCAAAATCGGAAACTCGTTTGCCTTTTTTTATAATATGCTTCGCAGTACATACGCACAAATATCCACAACACCAAATCTTACCAAAACAATCCAAGATCCGTGTCTCAAGGATTCAAAGACCCAGACACAATTTGATCCCACCACACACGCAGAAAGCGGCATGAGCTCGGTTCAATCCGCTGCCTGACAGCATCATTTTGCTTCCTATGTAAAGGCCTAGCAGCCTGGCTGCTAAATCAGGCGTATACAATTCCTATATGCTTCATTTTGTGGCACACATTTGTTCGCTTTTACCTATTGTTTCGTTTATGTACTATTCGTCTCGTCATCCTCATCCATTTACCGCCTCTATGCGTCGCGTCGTTTGTCGGCTGCACTGCCGCTGAATTTTGGGAAAGAATTTTTAGAATGGTTTGAAGCAGATGTTTCTTTTTCGTAAATCGGCTTTTATCTTTCCCATTTTGGGATCTCTAAGACTGGCACTGATGCGATCTGTGGTCTTTTGTGCATCGGCTGGAACATTTCACCCATTTGGCTGTTCATAAAATTATCTTTTATACATACATATGTACATACACACTCGTACAGCTCTAGCTCTTATTAGGGCTATAGATATGTCAAGAGATCCTTTGTGCGGAAGCTCTGATACTTTTACCAGAACACCGATACAGAACGGTTGGCGGTCCAATTTTCGAAAAACAAATGAATGGGCGTTCTTTCTGACAGATTAAGAAGATATACTCTACCAATTCATAACTTTATTCAAAGATTTATCTACAATCCTCTGTCAAATGGAAGTCCATATAACTGCTTAAAAAGAAAAAAAGAAGCATTGGCGAGTAAAAATATAATGAACGAGGGGAAACGTTGTGAGTTGCTGCGGAGACCGCAACTCTACATTTATACCCGATACTTAGTCAGTATGGCTCTCCTCCGGCAGACGCCGCTAATATTGAAAGACACGACAAAGAGTGCGTGCGAGAGAGACAGAAAATCAGTCTGAGCGTGACGTCGGGCGCTGCGTAGCCACTGCAAATTGATTTCTTGCTTTTGGCTACAAAAATGATCCGATCTGATCCAGATTCAGCAATCTGATAGATATGGTCATTATCTATGATTCTGCGTTTTTAGTTTTCTCGAATCTGCGGAAGGGGGTGGGGCAAAATTCTGAGATATACGTTTTATAGTGAGATCTAACAGAAGTGCGGATACAAAATTTGGTTTCTCTAGCCTTAATAGTCTCTGAGATTTGTGGATGCCCCAGATTTTCGTCCTTTGCGGGGCGAAAGGGAGTGTGGCGAAATTTGGACACAAAACGGTCAAGGTCCGATATCACAGGAGTGTGGATACCAAATTTGGTTGCTCTGGCTTTTATAGGTTCTGAGATCCTTGAACTCATATTTTGCAATTGGCAAAACCGACCATGAAACCTGTGTGTTAGAGAGAGACAGAGCGAGAAAAAATGACATTGTTGTTTTGATTCTGTCTATAATAATTATACGATCTGGTTGAGATTTTACACTCTAGAACATATAGCCATCCTCTACGATTCTGCGTTTTTGGTTTTATCGTATCTTTAAAAATGTGGATTCCACAGATTTTCGTTCTTTGTGAGGGCGGAAGTGGGCGGGGCGAAGTTTTGAAATATTTTTGTGGCAGTGACATATCACAGAAGTCTGGATCCAAAACATCGTTGCTCTAGCTCTTATAGTCTTTGAGCACTAGGCGCTGAAGGGGACGGACAGCCGGCCGGACGGACGGACGGACAGACGGACAGACTGAACCAGATCGTATAATGATTATAGCCAGAATCAAGAAAACAATTTCATGCTTTCTCGCTCTGTCTCTCTCTAACACACAGGTTTCATGGTCGGTTTTGCCAATTGCAAAATATGAGTTCAAGGATCTCAGAACCTATAAGAGCCAGAGCAACCAAATTTGGTATCCACACTCCTGGGATATCGGACCTTGACCGTTTCGTGTCCAAATTTCGCCACACCCCCTTCCGCCCCCGCAAAGTACGAAAATCTGGGCCATCCACAAATCTCAGAGACTATTAAGGCTAGAGTAACCAAATTTGGTATCCGCACTCCTGTTAGATCTCACTATAAAACGTATATCTCAAAATTTCGCCCCACCCCTTCCGCCCACACAAAGGACGAAAATATCGCTCATCCCTAGTTTGACTCGACTTGCTTGCGAATACGCGCGAATTTTTTAATTGTTTTTGTTCAAAAAAACGTTGTTCAACACTGGTATGGCGCGTACCTAAAATTGTTTGCGGAAGAAGAAAATTAACATATTTCAAGACGTTCGCTGATAGTTTTAATCAAAAAGACATTTTCCGAAGCTTCTGGGGGCGCCTCACACGGCTACGAAGACGGCGCGAAGAAATTCCCAAAGCTTCATCAATTAAGTCGAAAACCCTGGAATTTACTGCATGGCGTTCCGGAATAACTCTTAAAACGGCTCTTGGAACTCCGTCTGGACCCTGAGAAGCATGGCAAGCATTAGAAAGACAAGGATGGCCACGGAGAAGGCGACGGGAGTTAAAATTCGCATGGAAAAAATGAAAACGAGGGGGAACGTTGTGAGTTGCTGCGGAGACCGCAACTCTACATTTTTTTATTTATTTATTTATTTATTAAATTAACAAATTATCTGTTAATAATGGTACATAGTTACTAAAGGCGGAAAAAGATAAGTTAAAAGTTAGCTAAATTTAAATGATTATAAATATTGCATGCAATTAGTTTAAGAGACAGTTCAGGGGATAGGGTTAGACAGAGGGAGTTATAATTATGGCATAAAACCCTAAAAGGTTCATGATCAGCATAATTAGACCTACATATGGGTAGACGGATAGGCCTAAAAGTACGGGTAGGTCTGGATGGAACGGCCAAGTCAATCTGACCCAAGAGAGTTTGGGAGTCAACAGTCCCAAGAAGGAGCTTGGGCACGAACATTGCGCCATTGCATATTCTGCGATGGTGCAACGACGGCAGGTCAATAAGATTTAGCCTAGACCGTTAGGGTGGCAAGATTCTACCCGAGTCCCAGTTAAAGTTCCGAAGGGCAAAAATTAAAAATTGCTTTTGCACGGATTCAATAACAGCCTGCTGCTCTTTATACTGCGGGCTCCACACACAAGAACAATACTCCAATATAGGACGTACTAACGAGATGTACAATTGTTTCGTAACGTACGGGTCGTCAAACTCCTTGGACCAACGCTTGATGAACGCTGAAACACCCTTAGCTTTATTTACAGTTGCAGCTATATGGGTGTTGAAACACATCTTATGATCAAAAAGGACTCCGAGGTCAGTTGAACTCGAAATTCGCTCAAGGACATGATTTCCTAGAACATATGAGACAAAATGAGGAGCGCGACGGTAAAATGTCATAAGTTTGCATTTGGAAAGGTTCAGAAAAAGAAGATTAGTTGAACACCACAATAGTAGTTCACTTAGATCAAGTTGAAGGCGTGTGTGCAAATACCAATCAGAGTAAGAAAGACAGATTTTGACATCATCAGCATACATTAGTGTAGTAGAGTATGTTATAACTTGAGGAAGGTCGTTCACAAATAAAATAAACAGAAGCGGGCCCAGATGACTTCCCTGTGGCACACCTGAAGTAACATTAACAGTATTTGACAACACGTTAGAAAACAAAACACGTTGAGTACGGTTAGAGAGATAGGACAAAATCCAATCTAGAAGATTCGTTGGGAACCCTAATAAAGAGAGCTTTTGAATAAGCAGAGCATGGTTCACAGAATCGAATGCCTTGCTGAAGTCCGTAAAAACTACATCCGTCTGCAAACCAATTTGAAAACCACGGTGGATTAGGTTAGAAAACTCAAGAAGGTTAGTCGATGTTGAACGATGTCAACGATATATCAAGCTGCAACAAAGATGTTGCAGTTGCCGGGTGACCAGGAACTCAAGAAGCTTCGGGATGGCGGAAAGCTTTGCGATACCACAATAGTTTTCAATGTTTGATCTTGAACCTTTTTTGTGAAGCGGAATGATGTAGGACTCATTCCAAATTACTGGGAGACAAGACTGTGCCAAGGAGAGGTTGAAGAGAAAGGTCAAGGGTTTGCAAAGGGACTGGGCACAGTGTTTTAAGATGCAACTTGGTACCTTATCTGGACCCGCAGAAAACGATATGTCCATAGATGACAAACCTTCAAGAACAACGCTTTCCTCGAAAAAGGGCAGAAAAATACTGTTAGCTTGAGGTAGCTGGTACGGATACGGAGTGGATGCGTTGTAAATATGAGACGAGTACGTTGTTTGGAAAAAGTTAGCGAATAAATTTGCAATACCAACAGCAGAAGCTTCTGTTTTGTTCTGGTAATGAAGGGACGGAGGAAAAACGTTTGACTTGCGCTTAGAATTAACGAACGAATAGAATTTTTTAGGATCACTACGAAAATTACTACTACATTGTGAAAGGTAAGGATTGACTGACTATTGACGGCAAGGAACAGAGAGCGAGCGGAGGAGTATAGAGCTAAGGCCAACGTGGAGCCCGACTTCTGGTACTTTTTATAGAGCCGGGATTTATTATTTTTTAAGTATGACAAATACTTGGAGAACCAGGGAGGCTTGGACGATACAGGTACAGTGATATCTGGAACAAACGTATTAAGGGAGGAGTAAATAGAACTATAACGAGTTAACAGTTGCATCTATGTTCGGTAATGAATAAAGAAACGACCAATCAACACGCGAGAGATGTAGATCTAAATCAATAAAGTTTGTTTTGCGAAAACACTTTATGTGACAAGGAGCCATGGAACTGTCAGCACCTCCAGATTGTGTACACTCCAGTGATATCAACAAAGTTGGATGGTAAGGATCTTCAGGGAGAGATATTGGGCTTGCTCTAGATACAGTAGCAAGAGAACCGTCGTTAACAAAAACGAGGTAAAGAAGTCTGTCCCTAATGTTTTTAACGGCATTAATTTGGACAAGGGAAATATCCGTTAGCCCATTGATAAAGTCATTATGGCAATTGGGAAACAACAGGTTAGCGTCATTACAAGGCAGCCAAGAAAGAAATGGGAGGTTAAAGTCCCCCATGACAATAATTCGATCATTGCACCCTAATGTAGAAACAACATTATTAATTGCTGAAAGGTGGTGTAAGTAAAGCTCAGCATCAGACCTGGGAGGAATGTAAGAGCAGGTTAAATAGAAAAATGCGGAGCCAACACGAACTTTGACTGCAACAAATTCAATTCCATGAATGTTATTTATACCCGATACTTAGTCAGTATGGCTCTCCTCCGGCAGACGCCGCTAATATTGAAAGACACGACAAAGAGTGCGTGCGAGAAAGACAGAAAATCAGTCTGAGCGTGACGTCGGGCGCTGCGTAGCCACTGCAAATTGATTTCTTGCTTTTGGCTACAAAAATGATCCGATCTGATCCAGATTCAGCAATCTGATAGATATGGTCATTATCTATGATTCTGCGCTTTTAGTTTTCTCGAATGTGCAATATTGTGGATGCAACAGATTTTCGTACTTTGTGGGGGCGGAAGGGTGTTGGGCGAAATTCTGAGATATACGTTTTATAGTGAGATCTAACAGAAGTGCGGATAGCAAATTTGGTTACTCTAGCCTTAATAGTCTCTGAGATTTGTGGATGGCCCAGATTTTCGTACTTTGCGGGGGCGGAAGGGGGTGTGGCGAAATTTGGACACGAAACGGTCAAGGTCCGATATCACAGGAGTGTGGATATTTGGTTGCTCTGGCTCTTATAGGTTCTGAGATCCTTGAACTCATATTTTGCAATTGGCAAAACCGACCATGAAACCTGTGTGTTAGAGAGAGACAGAGCGAGAAAGAATGAAATTGTTTTCTTGATTCTGGCTATAATAATTATACGATCTGGTTGAAGTTTTACATTCTAGAACATATAGTCATCCTCTACGATTCTGCGTTTTTGGTTTTATCGTATCTTTAAAAATGTGGATGCCACAGATTTTCGTCCTTTGTGGGGGCGAAAGTGGGCGGGGAAAAGTTTTAAAATATTTTTGTAGCAGTGACATATCACAAAAGTCTGGATCCAAAACATCGTTGCTCTATCTCTTATAGTCTTTGAGCACTAGGCGCTGAAGGGGACGGACAGACGGACAGACTGAACCAGATCGTATAATGATTATAGCCAGAATCAAGAAAACAATTTCATGCTTTCTCGCTCTGTCTCTCTCTAACACACAGGTTTCATGGTCGGTTTTGCCAATTGCAAAATATGAGTTCAAGGATCTCAGAACCTATAAGAGCCAGAGCAACCAAATTTGGTATCCACACTCCTGTGATATCGGACCTTGACCGTTTCGTGTCCAAATTTCGCCACACCCCCTTCCGCCCCGCAAAGTACGAAAATCTGGGCCATCCACAAATCTCAGAGACTATTAAGGCTAGAGTAACCAAATTTGGTATCCGCACTCCTGTTAGATCTCACTATAAAACGTATATCTCAAAATTTCGCCCCACCCCCTTCCGCCCACACAAAGGACGAAAATATCGCTCATCCCTAGTTTGACTCGACTTGCTTGCGAATACGCGCGAATTTTTTAATTGTTTTTGTTCAAAAAAACGTTGTTCAACACTGGTATGGCGCGTACCTAAAATTGTTTGCGGAAGGAAAAAATTAACATATTTCAAGACGTTCGCTGATAGTTTTAATCAAAAAGACATTTTCCAAAGCTTCTGGGGGCGCCTCACACGCCTACGAAGACGGCGCGAAGAAATTCCCAAAGCTTCATCAATTAAGTCGAAAACCCTGGAATTTACTGCATGGCGTTCCGGAATAACTCTTAAAACGGCTCTTGGAACTCCGTCTGGACCCTGAGAAGCATGGCAAGCATAGGAAAGACAAGGATGGCCACGGAAAAGGCGACGGGAGTTAAAATTCGCATGGAAAAAATGAAAACGAGGGGGAACGTTGTGAGTTGCTGCGGAGACCGCAACTCTACATTTATACCCGATACTTAGTCAGTATGGCTCTCCTCCGGCAGACGCCGCTAATATTAAACGACACGACAAAGAGTGCGTGCGAGAGAGACAGAAAATCAGTCTGAGCGTGACGTCGGGCGCTGCGTAGCCACTGCAAATTGATTTCTTGCTTTTGGCTACAAAAATGGTCCGATCTGATCCAGATTCAGCAATCTGATAGATATGGTCATTATCTATGATTCTGCGTTTTTAGTTTTCTCAAATGTGCAATATTGTGGATGCAACAGATTTTCGTACTTTGTGGGGGCGGAAGGGGGTTGGGCGAAATTCTGAGATATACGTTTTATAGTGAGATCTAACAGAAGTGCGGATAGCAAATTTGGTTACTCTAGCCTTAATAGTCTCTGAGATTTGTGGATGCCCCAGATTTTCGTCCTTTGCGGGGGCGGAAGGGGGTGTGGCGAAATTTGCACACGAAACGGTCAAGGTCCGATATCACAGGAGTGTGGATACCAAATTTGGTTGCTCTGGCTCTTATAGGTTCTGAGATCCTTGAACTCATATTTTGCAATTGGCAAAACCGACCATGAAACCTGTGTGTTAGAGAGAGACAGAGCGAGAAAGAATGAAATTGTTTTCTTGATTCTGGCTATAATAATTATACGATCTGGTTGAAGTTTTACATTCTAGAACATATAGTCATCCTCTACGATTCTGCGTTTTTGGTTTTATCGTATCTTTAAAAATGTGGATGCCACAGATTTTCGTCCTTTGTGGGGGCGAAAGTGGGCGGGGAAAAGTTTTAAAATATTTTTGTAGCAGTGACATATCACAAAAGTCTGGATCCAAAACATCGTTGCTCTATCTCTTATAGTCTTTGAGCACTAGGCGCTGAAGGGGACGGACAGACGGACGGACGGACGGACGGACAGACGGACAGACAGACAGGGCTCAATCGACTCGGCTATTGATGCTGATCAAGAATATATATACTTTATGGGGTCGGAAACGATTCCTTCTGGACGTTACACACATGCACTTTTACCACAAATCTAATATACCCCAATACTCATTTTGAGTATCGGGTATAAAAAGGCATACGCTAAAAAACTGAGGAAACAGTTGGTCGGCCTGACGGGCAAATTACACAGATCGACTGGGTTTGTTCCTTCAGTACGCTGTAATCAGTAGTAGGGAAAAATTACAGCTTCATGGGAAATCTCGATGTTATAATATTTTCACAGTATTACCGAACAAGCTGTCAGTTATTGTCTCTATTGTCTATACGCCAAAGCTTCGACTGAACCGCTAAACGATCGTCATCAAAATCGGAAACTCGTTTGCCTTTTTTTATACTATGCTTCGCAGTACATACGCACAAATATCCACAACACCAAATCTTACCAAAACAATCCAAGATCCGTGTCTCAAGGATTCAAAGACCCAGACACAATTTGATCCCACCACACACGCAGAAAGCGGCATGAGCTCGGTTCAATCCGCTGCCTGACAGCATCATTTTGCTTCCTATGTAAAGGCCTAGCAGCCTGGCTGCTAAATCAGGCGTATACAATTTCTATATGCTTCATTTTGCGGCACACTTTTGTTCGCTTTTACCTATTGTTTCGTTTATGTACTATTCGTCTCGGAAGTGGGCGGGGCGAAGTTTTGAAATATTTTTGTAGCAGTGACATATCACAGAAGTCTGGATCCAAAACATCGTTGCTCTAGCTCTTATAGTCTTTGAGCACTAGGCGCTGAAGGGGACGGACAGACGGACGGACGGACGGACGGACAGACGGACAGACTGAACCAGATCGTATAATGATTATAGCCAGAATCAGGAAAACAATTTCATGCTTTCTCGCTCTGTCTCTCTCTAACACACAGGTTTCATGGTCGGTTTTGCCAATTGCAAAATATGAGTTCAAGGATCTCAGAACCTATAAGAGCCAGAGCAACCAAATTTGGTATCCACACTCCTGTGATATCGGACCTTGACCGTTTCGTGTCCAAATTTCGCCACACCCCCTTCCGCCCCCGCAAAGTACGAAAATCTGGGCCATCCACAAATCTCAGAGACTATTAAGGCTAGAGTAACCAAATTTGGTATCCGCACTCCTGTTAGATCTCACTATAAAACGTATTTCTCAAAATTTCGCCCCACCCCCTTCCGCCCACACAAAGGACGAAAATATCGCTCATCCCTAGTTTGACTCGACTTGCTTGCGAATACGCGCGAATTTTTTAATTGTTTTTGTTCAAAAAAACGTTGTTCAACACTGGTATGGCGCGTACCTAAAATTGTTTGCGGAAGGAAAAAATTAACATATTTCAAGACGTTCGCTGATAGTTTTAATCAAAAAGACATTTTCCAAAGCTTCTGGGGGCGCCTCACACGCCTACGAAGACGGCGCGAAGAAATTCCCAAAGCTTCATCAATTAAGTCGAAAACCCTGGAATTTACTGCATGGCGTTCCGGAATAACTCTTAAAACGGCTCTTGGAACTCCGTCTGGACCCTGAGAAGCATGGCAAGCATAGGAAAGACAAGGATGGCCACGGAAAAGGCGACGGGAGTTAAAATTCGCATGGAAAAAATGAAAACGAGGGGGAACGTTGTGAGTTGCTGCGGAGACCGCAACTCTACATTTATACCCGATACTTAGTCAGTATGGCTCTCCTCCGGCAGACGCCGCTAATATTAAACGACACGACAAAGAGTGCGTGCGAGAGAGACAGAAAATCAGTCTGAGCGTGACGTCGGGCGCTGCGTAGCCACTGCAAATTGATTTCTTGCTTTTGGCTACAAAAATGATCCGATCTGATCCAGATTCAGCAATCTGATAGATATGGTCATTATCTATGATTCTGCGTTTTTAGTTTTCTCGAATCTGCGGAAGGGGGTGGGGCAAAATTCTGAGATATACGTTTTATAGTGAGATCTAACAGAAGTGCGGATACAAAATTTGGTTTCTCTAGCCTTAATAGTCTCTGAGATTTGTGGATGCCCCAGATTTTCGTCCTTTGCGGGGGCGAAAGGGGGTGTGGCGAAATTTGGACACGAAACAGTCAAGGTCCGATATCACAGGAGTGTGGATATTTGGTTGCTCTGGCTCTTATAGGTTCTGAGATCCTTGAACTCATATTTTGCAATTGGCAAAACCGACCATGAAACCTGTGTGTTAGAGAGAGACAGAGCGAGAAAGAATGAAATTGTTTTCTTGATTCTGGCTATAATAATTATACGATCTGGTTGAAGTTTTACATTCTAGAACATATAGTCATCCTCTACGATTCTGCGTTTTTGAATTTATCGTATCTTTAAAAATGTGGATGCCACAGATTTTCGTCCTTTGTGGGGGCGAAAGTGGGCGGGGAAAAGTTTTAAAATATTTTTGTAGCAGTGACATATCACAAAAGTCTGGATCCAAAACATCGTTGCTCTATCTCTTATAGTCTTTGAGCACTAGGCGCTGAAGGGGACGGACAGACGGACGGACGGACGGACAGACGGACAGACAGACAGGGCTCAATCGACTCGGCTATTGATGCTTATCAAGAATATATATACTTTATGGGGTCGGAAACGATTCCTTCTGGACGTTACACACATGCACTTTTACCACAAATCTAATATACCCCAATACTCATTTTGAGTATCGGGTATAAAAAGGCATACGCTAAAAAACTGAGGAAACAGTTGGTCGGCCTGACGGGCAAATTACACAGATCGACTGGGTTTGTTCCTTCAGTACGCTGTAATCAGTAGTAGGGAAAAATTACAGCTTCATGGGAAATCTCGATATTATAATATTTTCACAGTATTACCGAACAAGCTGTCAGTTATTGTCTCTATTGTCTATACGCCAAAGCTTCGACTGAACCGCTAAACGATCGTCATCAAAATCGGAAACTCGTTTGCCTTTTCTATACTATGCTTCGCAGTACATACGCACAAATATCCACAACACCAAATCTTACCAAAACAATCCAAGATCCGTGTCTCAAGGATTCAAAGACCCAGACACAATTTGATCCCACCACACACGCAGAAAGCGGCATGAGCTCGGTTCAATCCGCTGCCTGACAGCATCATTTTGCTTCCTATGTAAAGGCCTAGCAGCCTGGCTGCTAAATCAGGCGTATACAATTTCTATATGCTTCATTTTGTGGCACACATTTGTTCGCTTTTACCTATTGTTTCGTTTATGTACTATTCGTCTCGGAAGTGGGCGGGGCGAAGTTTTGAAATATTTTTGTAGCAGTGACATATCACAGAAGTCTGGATCCAAAACATCGTTGCTCTAGCTCTTATAGTCTTTGAGCACTAGGCGCTGAAGGGGACGGACAGACGGACGGACGGACGGACGGACAGACGGACAGACTGAACCAGATCGTATAATGATTATAGCCAGAATCAAGAAAACAATTTCATGCTTTCTCGCTCTGTCTCTCTCTAACACACAGGTTTCATGGTCGGTTTTGCCAATTGCAAAATATGAGTTCAAGGATCTCAGAACCTATAAGAGCCAGAGCAACCAAATTTGGTATCCACACTCCTGTGATATCGGACCTTGACCGTTTCGTGTCCAAATTTCGCCCCACCCCCTTCCGCCCCCGCAAAGTACGAAAATCTTGGCCATCCACAAATCTCAGAGACTATTAAGGCTAGAGTAACCAAATTTGGTATCCGCACTCCTGTTAGATCTCACTATAAAACGTATATCTCAAAATTTCGCCCCACCCCCTTCCGCCCACACAAAGGACGAAAATATCGCTCATCCCTAGTTTGACTCGACTTGCTTGCGAATACGCGCGAATTTTTTAATTGTTTTTGTTCAAAAAAACGTTGTTCAACACTGGTATGGCGCGTACCTAAAATTGTTTGCGGAAGGAAAAAATTAACATATTTCAAGACGTTCGCTGATAGTTTTAATCAAAAAGACATTTTCCAAAGCTTCTGGGGGCGCCTCACACGCCTACGAAGACGGCGCGAAGAAATTCCCAAAGCTTCATCAATTAAGTCGAAAACCCTGGAATTTACTGCATGGCGTTCCGGAATAACTCTTAAAACGGCTCTTGGAACTCCGTCTGGACCCTGAGAAGCATGGCAAGCATAGGAAAGACAAGGATGGCCACGGAAAAGGCGACGGGAGTTAAAATTCGCATGGAAAAAATGAAAACGAGGGGGAACGTTGTGAGTTGCTGCGGAGACCGCAACTCTACATTTATACCCGATACTTAGTCAGTATGGCTCTCCTCCGGCAGACGCCGCTAATATTAAACGACACGACAAAGAGTGCGTGCGAGAGAGACAGAAAATCAGTCTGAGCGTGACGTCGGGCGCTGCGTAGCCACTGCAAATTGATTTCTTGCTTTTGGCTACAAAAATAATCCGATCTGATCCAGATTCAGCAATATGATAGATATGGTCATTATCTATGATTCTGCGTTTTTAGTTTTCTCGAATCTGCGGAAGGGGGTGGGGCAAAATTCTGAGATATACGTTTTATAGTGAGATCTAACAGAAGTGCGGATACAAAATTTGGTTTCTCTAGCCTTAATAGTCTCTGAGATTTGTGGATGCCCCAGATTTTCGTCCTTTGCGGGGGCGAAAGGGGGTGTGGCGAAATTTGGACACCAAACGGTCAAGGTCCGATATCCCAGGAGTGTGGATACCAAATTTGGTTGCTCTGGCTTTTATAGGTTCTGAGATCCTTGAACTCATATTTTGCAATTGGCAAAACCGACCATGAAACCTGTGTGTTAGAGAGAGACAGAGCGAGAAAGAATGAAATTGTTTTCTTGATTCTGGCTATAATAATTATACGATCTGGTTGAGATTTTACACTCTAGAACATATAGCCATCCTCTACGATTCTGCGTTTTTGGTTTTATCGTATCTTTAAAAATGTGGATTCCACAGATTTTCGTCCTTTGTGAGGGCGGAAGTGGGCGGGGCGAAGTTTTGAAATATTTTTGTAGCAGTGACATATCACAGAAGTCTGGATCCAAAACATCGTTGCTCTAGCTCTTATAGTCTTTGAGCACTAGGCGCTGAAGGGGACGGACAGACGGACGGACGGACAGACGGACAGACTGAACCAGATCGTATAATGATTATAGCCAGAATCAAGAAAACAATTTCATGCTTTCTCGCTCTGTCTCTCTCTAACACACAGGTTTCATGGTCGGTTTTGCCAATTGCAAAATATGAGTTCAAGGCTCTCAGAACCTATAAGAGCCAGAGCAACCAAATTTGGTATCCACACTCCTGTGATATCGGACCTTGACCGTTTCGTGTCCAAATTTCGCCACACCCACTTCCGCCCCCGCAAAGTACGAAAATCTGGGCCATCCACAAATCTCAGAGACTATTAAGGCTAGAGTAACCAAATTTGGTATCCGCACTCCTGTTAGATCTCACTATAAAACGTATATCTCAAAATTTCGCCCCACCCCCTTCCGCCCACACAAAGGACGAAAATATCGCTCATCCCTAGTTTGACTCGACTTGCTTGCGAATACGCGGGAATTTTTTAATTGTTTTTGTTCAAAAAAACGTTGTTCAACACTGGTATGGCGCGTACCTAAAATTGTTTGCGGAAGGAAAAAATTTACATATTTCAAGACGTTCGCTGATAGTTTTAATCAAAAAGACATTTTCCGAAGCTTCTGGGGGCGCCTCACACGCCTACGAAGACGGCGCGAAGAAATTCCCAAAGCTTCATCAATTAAGTCGAAAACCCTGGAATTCACTGCATGGCGTTCCGGAATAACTCTTAAAACGGCTCTTGGAACTCCGTCTGGACCCTGAGAAGCATGGCAAGCATAGGAAAGACAAGGATGGCCACGGAAAAGGCGACGGGAGTTAAAATTCGCATGGAAAAAATGAAAACGAGGGGGAACGTTGTGAGTTGCTGCGGAGACCGCAACTCTACATTTATTCCCGATACTTAGTCAGTATGGCTCTCCTCCGGCAGACGCCGCTAATATTAAACGACACGACAAAGAGTGCGTGCGAGAGAGACAGAAAATCAGTCTGAGCGTGACGTCGGGCGCTGCGTAGCCACTGCAAATTGATTTCTTGCTTTTGGCTACAAAAATGATCCGATCTGATCCAGATTCAGCAATCTGATAGATATGGTCATTATCTATGATTCTGCGTTTTTAGTTTTCTCGAATCTGCGGAAGGGGGTGGGGCAAAATTCTGAGATATACGTTTTATAGTGAGATCTAACAGAAGTGCGGATACAAAATTTGGTTTCTCTAGCCTTAATAGTCTCTGAGATTTGTGGATGCCCCAGATTTTCGTCCTTTGCGGGGGCGAAAGGGGGTGTGGCGAAATTTGGACACCAAACGGTCAAGGTCCGATATCCCAGGAGTGTGGATACCAAATTTGGTTGCTCTGGCTTTTATAGGTTCTGAGATCCTTGAACTCATATTTTGCAATTGGCAAAACCGACCATGAAACCTGTGTGTTAGAGAGAGACAGAGCGAGAAAGAATGAAATTGTTTTCTTGATTCTGGCTATAATAATTATACGATCTGGTTGAGATTTTACACTCTAGAACATATAGCCATCCTCTACGATTCTGCGTTTTTGGTTTTATCGTATCTTTAAAAATGTGGATTCCACAGATTTTCGTCCTTTGTGAGGGCGGAAGTGGGCGGGGCGAAGTTTTGAAATATTTTTGTAGCAGTGACATATCACAGAAGTCTGGATCCAAAACATCGTTGCTCTAGCTCTTATAGTCTTTGAGCACTAGGCGCTGAAGGGGACGGACAGACGGACGGACGGACGGACGGACAGACGGACAGACTGAACCAGATCGTATAATGATTATAGCCAGAATCAAGAAAACAATTTCATGCTTTCTCGCTCTGTCTCTCTCTAACACACAGGTTTCATGGTCGGTTTTGCCAATTGCAAAATATGAGTTCAAGGCTCTCAGAACCTATAAGAGCCAGAGCAACCAAATTTGGTATCCACACTCCTGTGATATCGGACCTTGACCGTTTCGTGTCCAAATTTCGCCACACCCACTTCCGCCCCGCAAAGTACGAAAATCTGGGCCATCCACAAATCTCAGAGACTATTAAGGCTAGAGTAACCAAATTTGGTATCCGCACTCCTGTTAGATCTCACTATAAAACGTATATCTCAAAATTTCGCCCCACCCCCTTCCGCCCACACAAAGGACGAAAATATCGCTCATCCCTAGTTTGACTCGACTTGCTTGCGAATACGCGCGAATTTTTTAATTGTTTTTGTTCAAAAAAACGTTGTTCAACACTGGTATGGCGCGTACCTAAAATTGTTTGCGGAAGGAAAAAATTTACATATTTCAAGACGTTCGCTGATAGTTTTAATCAAAAAGACATTTTCCGAAGCTTCTGGGGCGCCTCACACGCCTACGAAGACGGCGCGAAGAAATTCCCAAAGCTTCATCAATTAAGTCGAAAACCCTGGAATTCACTGCATGGCGTTCCGGAATAACTCTTAAACGGCTCTTGGAACTCCGTCTGGACCCTGAGAAGCATGGCAAGCATAGGAAAGACAAGGATGGCCACGGAAAAGGCGACGGGAGTTAAAATTCGCATGGAAAAAATGAAAACGAGGGGGAACGTTGTGAGTTGCTGCGGAGACCGCAACTCTACATTTATTCCCGATACTTAGTCAGTATGGCTCTCCTCCGGCAGACGCCGCTAATATTAAACGACACGACAAAGAGTGCGTGCGAGAGAGACAGAAAATCAGTCTGAGCGTGACGTCGGGCGCTGCGTAGCCACTGCAAATTGATTTCTTGCTTTTGGCTACAAAAATGATCCGATCTGATCCAGATTCAGCAATCTGATAGATATGGTCATTATCTATGATTCTGCGTTTTTAGTTTTCTCAAATGTGCAATATTGTGGATGCAACAGATTTTCGTCCTTTGTGGGGCGGAAGGGGGTTGGGCGAAATTCTGAGATATACGTTTTATAGTGAGATCTAACAGAAGTGCGGATAGCAAATTTGGTTACTCTAGCCTTAATAGTCTCTGAGATTTGTGGATGCCCCAGATTTTCGTCCTTTGCGGGGGCGGAAGGGGGTGTGGCGAAATTTGCACACGAAACGGTCAAGGTCCGATATCACAGGAGTGTGGATACCAAATTTGGTTGCTCTGGCTCTTATAGGTTCTGAGATCCTTGAACACATATTTTGCAAGAGACAGAGCGAGAAAGAATGAAATTGTTTTCTTGATTCTGGCTATAATAATTATACGATCTGGTTGAAGTTTTACATTCTAGAACATATAGTCATCCTCTACGATTCTGCGTTTTTGGTTTTATCGTATCTTTAAAAATGTGGATGCCACAGATTTTCGTCCTTTGTGGGGGCGAAAGTGGGCGGGGAAAAGTTTTAAAATATTTTTGTAGCAGTGACATATCACAAAAGTCTGGATCCAAAACATCGTTGCTCTATCTCTTATAGTCTTTGAGCACTAGGCGCTGAAGGGGACGGACAGACGGACGGACGGACGGACGGACGGACAGACAGACAGGGCTCAATCGACTCGGCTATTGATGCTGATCAAGAATATATATACTTTATGGGGTCGGAAACGATTCCTTCTGGACGTTACACACATGCACTTTTACCACAAATCTAATATACCCCAATACTCATTTTGAGTATCGGGTATAAAAAGGCATACGCTAAAAAACTGAGGAAACAGTTGGTCGGCCTGACGGGCAAATTACACAGATCGACTGGGTTTGTTCCTTCAGTACGCTGTAATCAGTAGTAGGGAAAAATTACAGCTTCATGGGAAATCTCGATATTATAATATTTTCACAGTATTACCGAACAAGCTGTCAGTTATTGTCTCTATTGTCTATACGCCAAAGCTTCGACTGAACCGCTAAACGATCGTCATCAAAATCGGAAACTCGTTTGCCTTTTCTATACTATGCTTCGCAGTACATACGCACAAATATCCACAACACCAAATCTTACCAAAACAATCCAAGATCCGTGTCTCAAGGATTCAAAGACCCAGACACAATTTGATCCCACCACACACGCAGAAAGCGGCATGAGCTCGGTTCAATCCGCTGCCTGACAGCATCATTTTGCTTCCTATGTAAAGGCCTAGCAGCCTGGCTGCTAAATCAGGCGTATACAATTTCTATATGCTTCATTTTGTGGCACACATTTGTTCGCTTTTACCTATTGTTTCGTTTATGTACTATTCGTCTCGTCATCCTCATCCATTTACCGCCTCTATGCGTCGCGTCGTTTGTCCGCTGCACTGCCGCTGAATTTTGGGAAAGAATTTTTAGAATGGTTTGAAGCAGATGTTTCTTTTTCGTAAATCGGCTTTTATCTTTCCCATTTTGGGATCTCTAAGACTGGCACTGATGCGATCTGTGGTCTTTTGTGCATCGGCTGGAACATTTCACCCATTTGGCTGTTCATAAAATTATCTTTTATACATACATATGTACATACACACTCGTACAGCTCTAGCTCTTGTTAGGGCTATAGATATGTCAAGAGATCCTTTGTGCGTAAGCTCTGATACTTTTACCAGAACACCGATACAGAACGGATGGCGGTCCAATTTTCGAAAAACAAATGAATGGGCGTTCTTTCTGACAGATTAAGAAGATATACTCTACCAATTCATAACTTTATTCAAAAATTTATCTACAATCCTCTGTCAAATGGAAGTCCATATAACTGCTTAAAAAGAGAAAAAGAAACATTGGCGAGTAAAAAGATAATGAACGAGGGGAAACGTTGTGAGTAGCTGCGGAGACCGCAACTCCACATTTATACCCGATACTTAGTCAGTATGGCTCTCCTCCGGCAAACGCCGCTGCGTGCGAGAGAGACAGAAAATCAGTCTGAGCGTGACGTCGGGCGCTGCGTAGCCACTGCAAATTGATTTCTTGCTTTTGGCTACAAAAATAATCCGATCTGATCCAGATTCAGCAATATGATAGATATGGTCATTATCTATGATTCTGCGTTTTTAGTTTTCTCGAATCTGCGGAAGGGGGTGGGGCAAAATTCTGAGATATACGTTTTATAGTGAGATCTAACAGAAGTGCGGATACAAAATTTGGTTTCTCTAGCCTTAATAGTCTCTGAGATTTGTGGATGCCCCAGATTTTCGTCCTTTGCGGGGGCGAAAGGGGGTGTGGCGAAATTTGGACACCAAACGGTCAAGGTCCGATATCCCAGGAGTGTGGATACCAAATTTGGTTGCTCTGGCTTTTATAGGTTCTGAGATCCTTGAACTCATATTTTGCAATTGGCAAAACCGACCATGAAACCTGTGTGTTAGAGAGAGACAGAGCGAGAAAGAATGAAATTGTTTTCTTGATTCTGGCTATAATAATTATACGATCTGGTTGAGATTTTACACTCTAGAACATATAGCCATCCTCTACGATTCTGCGTTTTTGGTTTTATCGTATCTTTAAAAATGTGGATTCCACAGATTTTCGTCCTTTGTGAGGGCGGAAGTGGGCGGGGCGAAGTTTTGAAATATTTTTGTAGCAGTGACATATCACAGAAGTCTGGATCCAAAACATCGTTGCTCTAGCTCTTATAGTCTTTGAGCACTAGGCGCTGAAGGGGACGGACAGACGGACGGACGGACGGACGGACAGACGGACAGACTGAACCAGATCGTATAATGATTATAGCCAGAATCAAGAAAACAATTTCATGCTTTCTCGCTCTGTCTCTCTCTAACACACAGGTTTCATGGTCGGTTTTGCCAATTGCAAAATATGAGTTCAAGGCTCTCAGAACCTATAAGAGCCAGAGCAACCAAATTTGGTATCCACACTCCTGTGATATCGGACCTTGACCGTTTCGTGTCCAAATTTCGCCACACCCCTTCCGCCCCGCAAAGTACGAAAATCTGGGCCATCCACAAATCTCAGAGACTATTAAGGCTAGAGTAACCAAATTTGGTATCCGCACTCCTGTTAGATCTCACTATAAAACGTATATCTCAAAATTTCGCCCCACCCCCTTCCGCCCACACAAAGGACGAAAATATCGCTCATCCCTAGTTTGACTCGACTTGCTTGCGAATACGCGCGAATTTTTTAATTGTTTTTGTTCAAAAAAACGTTGTTCAACACTGGTATGGCGCGTACCTAAAATTGTTTGCGGAAGGAAAAAATTTACATATTTCAAGACGTTCGCTGATAGTTTTAATCAAAAAGACATTTTCCAAAGCTTCTGGGGCGCCTCACACGCCTACGAAGACGGCGCGAAGAAATTCCCAAAGCTTCATCAATTAAGTCGAAAACCCTGGAATTCACTGCATGGCGTTCCGGAATAACTCTTAAAACGGCTCTTGGAACTCCGTCTGGACCCTGAGAAGCATGGCAAGCATAGGAAAGACAAGGATGGCCACGGAAAAGGCGACGGGAGTTAAAATTCGCATGGAAAAAATGAAAACGAGGGGAACGTTGTGAGTTGCTGCGGAGACCGCAACTCTACATTTATTCCCGATACTTAGTCAGTATGGCTCTCCTCCGGCAGACGCCGCTAATATTAAACGACACGACAAAGAGTGCGTGCGAGAGAGACAGAAAATCAGTCTGAGCGTGACGTCGGGCGCTGCGTAGCCACTGCAAATTGATTTCTTGCTTTTGGCTACAAAAATGATCCGATCTGATCCAGATTCAGCAATCTGATAGATATGGTCATTATCTATGATTCTGCGTTTTTAGTTTTCTCAAATGTGCAATATTGTGGATGCAACAGATTTTCGTTCTTTGTGGGGGCGGAAGAGGGTTGGGCGAAATTCTGAGATATACGTTTTATAGTGAGATCTAACAGAAGTGCGGATAGCAAATTTGGTTACTCTAGCCTTAATAGTCTCTGAGATTTGTGGATGCCCCAGATTTTCGTCCTTTGCGGGGGCGGAAGGGGGTGTGGCGAAATTTGCACACGAAACGGTCAAGGTCCGATATCACAGGAGTGTGGATACCAAATTTGGTTGCTCTGGCTCTTATAGGTTCTGAGATCCTTGAACACATATTTTGCAATTGGCAAAACCGACCATGAAACCTGTGTGTTAGAGAGAGACAGAGCGAGAAAGAATGAAATTGTTTTCTTGATTCTGGCTATAATAATTATACGATCTGGTTGAAGTTTTACATTCTAGAACATATAGTCATCCTCTACGATTCTGCGTTTTTGGTTTTATCGTATCTTTAAAAATGTGGATGCCACAGATTTTCGTCCTTTGTGGGGCGGAAGTGGGCGGGGAAAAGTTTTAAAATATTTTTGTAGCAGTGACATATCACAAAAGTCTGGATCCAAAACATCGTTGCTCTATCTCTTATAGTCTTAGAGCACTAGGCGCTGAAGGGGACGGACAGACGGACGGACGGACGGACGGACAGACAGACGGACAGACAGACAGGGCTCAATCGACTCGGCTATTGATGCTGATCAAGAATATATATACTTTATGGGGTCGGCAACGATTCCTTCTGGACGTTACACACATCCACTTTTACCACAAATCTAATATACCCTAATACTCATTTTGAGTATCGGGTATAAAAAGGCATACGCTAAAAAACTGAGGAAACATTTGGACGGCGTGACGGGCAAATTACACAGATCGACTGGGTTTGTTCCTTCAGTACGCTGTAATCAGTAGTAGGGAAAAATTACAGCTTCATGGGAAATCTCGATGTTATAATATTTTCACAGTATTACCGAACAAGCTGTCAGTTATTGTCTCTATTGTCTATACGCCAAAGCTTCGACTGAACCGCTAAACGATCGTCATCAAAATCGGAAACTCGTTTGCCTTTTCTATACTATGCTTCGCAGTACATACGCACAAATATCCACAACACCAAATCTTACCAAAACAATCCAAGATCCGTGTCTCAAGGATTCAAAGACCCAGACACAATTTGATCCCACCACACACGCAGAAAGCGGCATGAGCTCGGTTCAATCCGCTGCCTGACAGCATCATTTTGCTTCCTATGTAAAGGCCTAGCAGCCTGGCTGCTAAATCAGGCGTATACAATTCCTATATGCTTCATTTTGTGGCACACATTTGTTCGCTTTTACCTATTGTTTCGTTTATGTACTATTCGTCTCGTCATCCTCATCCATTTACCGCCTCAATGCGTCGCGTCGTTTGTCCGCTGCACTGCCGCTGAATTTTGGGAAAGAATTTTTAGAATGGTTTGAAGCAGATGTTTCTTTTTCGTAAATCGGCTTTTATCTTTCCCATTTTGGGATCTCTAAGACTGGCACTGATGCGATCTGTGGTCTTTTGTGCATCGGCTGGAACATTTCACCCATTTGGCTGTTCATAAAATTATCTTTTATACATACATATGTACATACTGTAGTGTTCAGTCTTTGCCAGTGAGTTAGGGCCAGAGCCTATTTAGGCTCTAACTCCGACCGTGGCCAATAGATGGTTTTTTCTGACCTCATGTTAATAGGAAGCTAGGTTCGAATGCGCGCATTCTTGCTGTGCTCGGGTCCAGCTCGTCGGATTGGTCGGGGTTCTTTCTCCCCTAGCTACACAGTTTTCCTGACACAAATCAATATAATGCGCTTCAAAAAAAAAATAAGCGGGATCTCGACGTTAATATCAATAACCAATAACAAAAACTTATTTCCACTCTGCGCCGATACGCATTTAGAAAACGCTTAGAAAAAGTGTAGTTCGTCTTCTGTCTGATGGAGGGAACAGCGGTGATATATGTCCCTAGTCTTTACCCACCCAACCATGACAAACGCGTTTACATTCGGGCGTTGTCCCAATTCAAAGATCCAACATCTTCTAGTGCATTTTGAGGGAGATAAGCATAAGTACTTGACGGACGGAGATAATATTTAGTTTAGGCAGACATATTCATGATTGCAAATTCCTTTTATTTTTATGTTAAATGTCCCTAACCATGTGAGATTGTATTGATATATATATATATTTTTTTTTTTTTTTTTTTTTTTTTTTTACATTAATTACAGATATAATCCGATTCCTTACATTTACAAATAAACAAAAAATATACAGACTTCCTTCTTCTTGGATCAGCAAAAAAAAACTTAATTATTTGAGCATTTGAGGGGGGTAATATTCTTTCAAATCAGTATATATATATCTACTTCAACAAACTTACGCCTGCATTGGTGTATAGACATTGTGGTTTCAGCCACTAGTGGTACTCACAGTAATTGGTTAAACTCATCGGTGTATCGTTGGGCCCAAGATGACTTTGACGGATTCATTTGTATGCACTGTGTAATTTAGAGGTTGGTTAGTATAAATGTATGTACATATATAAAGAGAAACACATTATCCCGAACTCATATTGCTCAGTTTTCAAAATCGTCAGTTACGTTACAAATTTACTCATTGGAGGAAGCTATTTAGTTACTACATTAATCAACACAATGATAAACGAGATATGAATATGTGGATCTAATCAGCTGGTTCTTAGAGCAGCAGCGTATAGATTTTTATGTGATAGTGATAAAGGCAAACGGGAACTTGCACTTGAAATTTAATTTGAGAAACACGGGAATCAAAATAAACACAAATCTGCTGACAGCAAGAGTGGTTCTGAGGCAATGTGGTTTAGGCTAGCCTAATTACTCAATCCTTTGTAAGTTTTCGTAGGTTGGTGACGATTATGTCCTCCGGTTTTTTTTTACGAGATCGGCAGGTTCAAACTGATATTCGGACGTCCAGCAGTGGTGTATGGTGGTTGGTCTTTCACGAGCCGTAAATGATTTCCGATATTGAGCTAGCCCAACGTCAACGGTTCAGCCTTCACTTTGCCGCCGTGGATGTGCACTGCGCTAACTCCCAAACGGTCAGCTTGGTTGTTTTAGTAGTTGATACCGTAGATTGGTTGGCCGGCTTGGCTGTATTAAGATTTTCCAGTACTCCTATCCCTAAATAAAACTGTGTCAGAACCTTATCTTTCCACGGTGGACTAACGTACCTTTGCTTCTTTCAAGAATTTCACTTTATTTTCACTTTTCCCTCGGGTAGTTCAGCTAACGCCACTCTTCGGATTTATTAATCCATATAAACAGCGGATGATTAGATAATAGTGAAAAATTGGAAGTTATGTAACTCCACGTGTCTTCACCATTCACTCTGCGATTGCGAAAATCACGAAAATCTATATATACGTGTGCCGTAAGTGAAACTATGCAGGGGAATGATTTCACATGAATAAAGTCTATTCGCCTGTACCTATTGCATGCCTAAGCTGAGCTTTAAGCTTTAACATAACTGTGCAATCGGATGATCTTCTGGATCTCCTGCATTCCACCAATTTCTTCGAGCTATGCTAGCGAGGGCGGTATGAAAAGTATCTTTCTAGAAAGTGTACCTAAAGTGTACCTTGTTCGACCTTTTCCTTTCTTTTTTTTTTTTTTCTTTTCATTTTCGAATAGTTGGACACTACAACCACAGATAATGAAACAAGACCTGCTCGAAGGTACATTATCTGAAAAAAAATGCTGTTATTTATTCTTCACCTGAATATCTTTGAGATGGAAAACTCCAATCTTTTTCCCTGCTGGGTTCACCAACTCATAATAATATGGGCTTCTTTTTTTGAGAACCTTTGCAGAAATGAAAACCGGAGCTAACTTCGAACTAAACTTCTTACTCGCGTTGCTCTGGGTAAAGTTACGAGCAAAAACCTCGTCACCCGTTTTAAGTTGTACGTTCCTACTCCGTAGATTATATTTCTTCGCGTTAAGCTCATGTGATTTCTTTATGTTTTTCTTAGCGTCTTGTCTTGCCAGTTGTAACAGATCGGAGTGTTCTAATCGGACGTCGTTGCTTAGCAGATCCACGTTTCGCAATAGGGTATAATCTCCTCCGTTCAGAATCATGTTCTGACCAAAAACAAGGAAATATGGTGAATAACCAGTACTTCGATGCACCGCTGCTCTAAGTGCACCATTGATAGCGTTCAAATTAGCGTCCCAATTGGAATGGTCACTTCCAATATAAGCGCGGATGGCTGCCAGAACCGATCTGTTTAATCGTTCACTAGCATTGGCCTGAGGAGAATGTATAGCCGTACACCGATGTGTAATGCCATAACTTGTAAGAAAAGCTTCGAAACAACTTGATTTGAACTGCGAACCATTATCCGTTAGAACAACTTCCGGCACTCCAAAGGTGTAGAATATGGAGCTTTCCAGGTATTCACACATTTTTGGCGCCGTGAATTTCTTTAGAGGGCTAAGAAAATGGAATTTCGTGTTATGGTCTACCACTATAACCAACCCAATGTTTCCATTTTTAGTACGGGGGTACGGACCTAGTAGATCCATATACAAGCACTGAAAGGGGCGGTCTGATGTTAATGGTCGGCCCATCGGAGGTTTTAACATTTTGTTCGGACTCTTAGTAGATCGACAAATATGGCATTCTGAGATGTACTCTCGAATTTGGCTTACCATTCGGGGCCAGAAGAAATACCTTTTGAGTTTTTCTACCGTCTTAGCCATACCACAATGTGCAGAGCTTGGCGCATCATGTGCTTGTTGCAATACTTCGGGGATCATCGCGGAGGGTACCCAAAGTTTTCAGGATTCCTCGTGTCCGTCATTGTCTCTATTGAACTCGGTTCTTTTATAGACATACCCATCAATAACTTTTAAATCAAGCAGTTTTGACTGATTCTCTTGTACTCGTTGAATCACGCTAAGATATTCCGGCGACTTAAAATGACTTGACTGTAAATCAATCATGGGACCACTGGCAACGAATTCTTCTATAGCAGGTTGGTTACGTCGAGACAGGGCGTCAGCAACAACGTTTTCTGACCCTCGCCTATGTGTAATAGAAAAATTGAATGATTGTAATTTCATCGACCACCTCGCTAGTCTTCCAGAAAGATCTTTCTGCTTCATCAACCATTTTAAAGACGCATGATCCGTTACTACCACAAAATCTTGACCTTCTATATAGGCACGAAATTTTTTTATACCCTTGATAACGGCTAAGCATTCCAGTTCGCTAACGGTGTAGTTCCTTTGGGCTTTCGATAATTTTTCCGACATATACGCGATTGGGAGTTCCACTCCCTCACGCTCTTGCGCCAGGACACAACCTATCCCGTAGGTACTTGCATCACACAGTAAGATAAATTGGCTTGTGAAGTCTGGGGTAATCAAAATCGGAGCTGATGTTAAACGCGATTTTAGAAGATTGAAAGCTTTTTCGGCATCATCATTCCAAATTATAGACTTTTTGTTCTTTAACAATTCCGTCAGTGGAAAGCTTATGGTGGCATAATTTTCGACAAATCGCCGATACCAACCAGACAATCCTAAGAACCGACGCAACTGTTTTATAGATGTAGGAACAGGAAACTCATTGACGGCCTTTATTTTCCCTGGATCAGTCAGAATTTGTCCTTCTCGAATGATGAATCCCAAATACTTTATTTCGCGCATACAAAACTTGGACTTCTCAATATTAATAGTCAGATTAGCCTTTTTTAGGCAAACCGAAATTTCCTGAAGCGTGACCAAATGTGACTCGAAATCCTCTGACAGCACAAGTAAGTCATCTAAATATACAAAGACGCATTTTCTTAGTTGGGCCGGTATAACCTGGTCCATTAGTCGACAGAGGGTTTGCGCAGCATTGCAGAGCCCGAACGGCATTGTTTTATATTGATATAGTGGCCTGTTTGGCACTGTGAAGGCCGTACATTGCCGTGACTTTTCGTCGAGTGGTATCTGCCAAAAGGCGTGCTTCATATCTAGGCCTGTTATGAACCTAGCTGGCGGCAATCGACTCAAAATACCGTCTATATGAGGTAACGGATAAGCATCCTTTATAGTGACCTTATTTACCTCACGCGAATCTAAGCAAAGCCTGTTCTTTTCCCCTTTCCGCACCAACACGCAATTACTGCTCCATGGACTTGAAGACTCTTCAATTACGTCTAGGGCTAACATATGATCGACTTCGGCAAACATTAGTTTCTCTATTGCTGGTGACACTGGCCAATGTCTTTGCTTGATGGGTGTTGCGGATCCGACTTCTATTTTATGCGTTATCAAATTTGTTCTGCCTAAACCTTGCTTGGCAAATGATGGAAAAACTTCTACAACGGCCTTTAGGCGACTTTGTTGTTCATTTGACAAAAGATGCCACTTGGGGAGTTCTTGGTCATGAGTCTCTCCACCCACATCTAGCTCGGAAACCTGCGCGTTGCTGATGCTATCTGTTAATCCAAACTGATGCCAAAAGTCTATCCCGAGATAAATATCTTGTTTGAGACCTGGGATAATAAAAAGATCTAACCATGCTGTTTTCTTTCGATAAGTAATTTGAGTTTGTAATTTGCCCACAACCTTACTTGGCGTTCCATTAGCAGTTCGTATGTTGCCGGAGCACTTTTTGGTTTTTCCTAACGCTAGGAACTCCAGTGCTGCCTTGCCTCCGACACAACTCAGGGTTGCTCCAGAGTCTAGGAGCGCAGTGTAGTTATTCCCTTCAATGCATACTTCTGTGTACAGTCTGTTATCAGTTTTACTAAAAATCGCGGCTACCAGTTTTTTTTTTGTCAGAGCGAATCGATTTCCAATACTGTCTTAATCGCTTCGTCGACCTTCTTTGGGTCAGCTGGATTTTGGAATTTATAGTCTCGCCAAACAATTTATCGCGAAGCTTATTGTAATTAGCTATCCTTACATGTAATGGAATAGTAGAGAAATGGGGTTTGGCTTCTTCTAACTTATTTTCTAAACTAGTTTTTGCCTTTGTTTCATTTGACAATTTTACGGGTATACTAGGAGTCTTCACAGTTTCGGGTGCGTCCAGGTTTTGTCGATCGACACACCCGCCGGCCGGTTTCCCGCTGGATTACATCTGGGACATTTCGGCTTGAAAGTTTCCTTAGCGCCACAACCATAACAAAATATAGAGCGCTGCTCTAGACAATCATCAAATCGATGACCAGGTTTTTCACAGTTCCAACAGGTTAGGTTTGATGGCTTCCGTTGAATCGCGAGGACTTCTGGATCTGGCGCATTCGATTCTACCTGAGTTTGTTTCTCGTACGCGTCAGTTAGCTCGTTAATATAGGAACGCAAAGTTCGTGGCTTACAAGCTTTTATGTCATTGTAGAATTGTTCATGTTTTCGCACTTCGACACGTAATTGTGACCTATTTGATATTCTTAAATGAAGTAGCTCATGGTGCAAACTTGGTTTACCATTCCTAATCAGCAACTCGACTAATTGACTTTCGGACATGCCTTGTTGAAGTCTATCTGCTAAATCCTCTATTGCGCACTGATAATCATCAAAAACTTCCTTTTCGCCTTGTCTGCGTTTCCTTATCTTTTCCCATATGTCAAGGTCAGTTTCAGCGTCCTCAAATCGTTTGCGAAATTCAAAACAAAAGGTTTCCCAAGAAAAATTGGTATGGTTACGGTGGAATTTCCAAAACCAATCACTGGCCTTATTAGCGAACAAGAGATACAGGTGATCACAAAGTACTTGATAATCATTATTTAAGTTCTGTTCAGTTAAAGAGCGTATTCGATATATAAAATCTTCCATCCTCATACCATTCTTCGATCCGTCAAACTTTAGCCGCCAATTTTGAATTATGTTAGCTGCCTTTGCAGGTGCTAACTGTGCATTTGACCTACTTCTACTACTACTGTGACTTGAGATGTTTCCTGCTAACGAAGCACGTACGCCGGACTGCCTATTCCCAGTCTCCACATTTTCCACTGCTTGTGTGGCGATGTTTAGATTGAGTGTAGCCAGTTGTCTCTGAATTGTCTCTTCGATGTTTTTATTCAAAATATCCACCATGTCATCTATCATATTTTCTTGTTGAACACTTAAGGCATTCTGTATGTACCTTACTATGTCGTCTGGCGATTTTCCCAATAAATTTTCTTCCTGCTCTGACCGACTAGGATCTGTAAGTCGCGATTTTGATCTAGTGGTCACGCCTCCTTTCGAACTGATGGGCTTACCTCTGCCTCGGTTCTTATAAAGGCCTCCCATTCTTCTCAGAGTATGGGCTCCTGAGTCTGTAGCTGAAATATCTTTGATTCCTGTCTCTGCCTCTTCGGCTGCGTCACCAAGTTCCGCTGCTAGGGTATTGTTACCATAACGTAGTTGCGAAATAAGGCAGCATGCCGCACATATCGGACAAGCCGGTGTGGTCGTGATTGCTTCTATTATACAACATTTATGAAATCTATGATTACACGGAGTACTTGCAACTAACTCAGAGACCAAGATTACTTCATTACAAATAAAGCAAAACGGATCGCTTTGTTCGCGAATGCCATCGAGATTTTCATTACTATGAGTAACAGGCATTTTAGCCATTTATTGTTAATTCACTAACACAAAAAACTTTCTCGAAACAAATTGCTTATCCCCTAATGTCCGTCTTTCCTTAGCTCATCAATATCTCCAAAATACAAGAAAACAGACAACAAAACGAAAACTCTCCTCCAGCGCATTCCTCTATTTTAACTAAGTAACTATTGTTGTTATTCCTCTACAACCATCTCAAATTGCTGGACGATGTCCGAAATTCTCCAGAGCATCGTAAATCCAAAACACTTTGAGATTGTTTCCTGTCAAGATTGTTTATTTTGCTCAGCATAGATCTATCAGGGTCGATCAATCCGGTATCCGAATTGCAATCGCTAAGTCCACCGATCGATTCCAGCCGAATACAAAACAACTTGTTGTGCAGCAAATGTGAAATAAATGGATGGATTTGTAGAGCTTAAATGGGACTTAAAGAAAACTTTTCGGGCCCCACGTTGGGCGCCATGTTTGTGTAGTGTTCAGTCTTTGCCAGTGAGTTAGGGCCAGAGCCTATTTAGGCTCTAACTCCGACCGTGGCCAATAGATGGTTTTTTCTGACCTCATGTTAATAGGAAGCTAGGTTCGAATGCGCGCATTCTTGCTGTGCTCGGGTCCAGCTCGTCGGATTGGTCGGGGTTCTTTCTCCCCTAGCTACACAGTTTTCCTGACACAAATCAATATAATGCGCTTCAAAAAAAAATAAGCGGGATCTCGACGTTAATATCAATAACCAATAACAAAAACTTATTTCCACTCTGCGCCGATACGCATTTAGAAAACGCTTAGAAAAAGTGTAGTTCGTCTTCTGTCTGATGGAGGGAACAGCGGTGATATATGTCCCTAGTCTTTACCCCCCCAACCATGACAAACGCGTTTACATTCGGGCGTTGTCCCAATTCAAAGATCCAACATCTTCTAGTGCATTTTGAGGGAGATAAGCATAAGTACTTGACGGACGGAGATAATATTTAGTTTAGGCAGACATATTCATGATTGCAAATTCCTTTTATTTTTATGTTAAATGTCCCTAACCATGTGAGATTGTATTGATATATATATATATTTTTTTTTTTTTTTTTTTTTTTTTTTTACATTAATTACAGATATAATCCGATTCCTTACATTTACAAATAAACAAAAATATACAGACTTCCTTCTTCTTGGATCAGCAAAAAAAACTTAATTATTTGAGCATTTGAGGGGGGTAATATTCTTTCAAATCAGTATATATATATCTACTTCAACAAACTTACGCCTGCATTGGTGTATAGACATTGTGGTTTCAGCCACTAGTGGTACTCACAGTAATTGGTTAAACTCATCGGTGTATCGTTGGGCCCAAGATGACTTTGACGGATTCATTTCTATGCACTGTGTAATTTAGATGTTGGTTAGTATAAATGTATGTACATATATAAAGAGAAACACATTATCCCGAACTCATATTGCTCAGTTTTCAAAATCGTCAGTTACGTTACAAATTTACTCATTGGAGGAAGCTATTTAGTTACTACATTAATCAACACAATGATAAACGAGATATGAATATGTGGATCTAATCAGCTGGTTCTTAGAGCAGCAGCGTATAGATTTTTATGTGATAGTGATAAAGGCAAACGGGAACTTGCACTTGAAATTTAATTTGAGAAACACGGGAATCAAAATAAACACAAATCTGCTGACAGCAAGAGTGGTTCTGAGGCAATGTGGTTTAGGCTAGCCTAATTACTCAATCCTTTGTAAGTTTTCGTAGGTTGGTGACGATTATGTCCTCCGGTTTTTTTTTACGAGATCGGCAGGTTCAAACTGATATTCGGACGTCCAGCAGTGGTGTATGGTGGTTGGTCTTTCACGAGCCGTAAATGATTTCCGATATTGAGCTAGCCCAACGTCAACGGTTCAGCCTTCACTTTGCCGCCGTGGATGTGCACTGCGCTAACTCCCAAACGGTCAGCTTGGTTGTTTTAGTAGTTGATACCGTAGATTGGTTGGCCGGCTTGGCTGTATTAAGATTTTCCAGTACTCCTATCCCTAAATAAAACTGTGTCAGAACCTTATCTTTCCACGGTGGACTAACGTACCTTTGCTTCTTTCAAGAATTTCACTTTATTTTCACTTTTCCCTCGGGTAGTTCAGCTAACGCCACTCTTCGGATTTATTAATCCATATAAACAGCGGATGATTAGATAATAGTGAAAAATTGGAAGTTATGTAACTCCACGTGTCTTCACCATTCACTCTGCGATTGCGAAAATCACGAAAATCTATATATACGTGTGCCGTAAGTGAAACTATGCAGGGGAATGATTTCACATGAATAAAGTCTATTCGCCTGTACCTATTGCATGCCTAAGCTGAGCTTTAAGCTTTAACATAACTGTGCAATCGGATGATCTTCTGGATCTCCTGCATTCCACCAATTTCTTCGAGCTATGCTAGCGAGGGCGGTATGAAAAGTATCTTTCTAGAAAGTGTACCTAAAGTGTACCTTGTTCGACCTTTTCCTTTCTTTTTTTTTTTTTTCTTTTGATTTTCGAATAGTTGGACACTACAATACACACTCGTACAGCTCTAGCTCTTGTTAGGGCTATAGATATGTCAAGAGATCCTTTGTGCGGAAGCTCTGATACTTTTACCAGAACACCGATACAGAACGGTTGGCGGTCCAATTTTCGAAAAACAAATGAATGGGCGTTCTTTCTGACAGATTAAGAAGATATACTCTACCAATTCATAACTTTATTCAAAAATTTATCTACAATCCTCTGTCAAATGGAAGTCCATATAACTGCTTAAAAAGAGAAAAAGAAACATTGGCGAGTAAAAAGATAATGAACGAGGGGAAACGTTGTGAGTAGCTGCGGAGACCGCAACTCCACATTTATACCCGATACTTAGTCAGTATGGCTCTCCTCCGGCAGACGCCGCTAATATTAAACGACACGACAAAGAGTGCGTGCGAGAGAGACAGAAAATCAGTCTGAGCGTGACGTCGGGCGCTGCGTAGCCACTTCAAATTGATTTCTTGCTTTTGGCTACAAAAATGATCCGATCTGATCCAGATTCAGCAATATGATAGATATGGTCATTATCTATGATTCTGCGTTTTTAGTTTTCTCGAATCTGCGGAAGGGGGTGGGGCAAAATTCTGAGATATACGTTTTATAGTGAGATCTAACAGAAGTGCGGATACAAAATTTGGTTTCTCTAGCCTTAATAGTCTCTGAGATTTGTGGATGCCCCAGATTTTCGTCCTTTGCGGGGCGAAAGGGGGTGTGGCGAAATTTGGACACAAAACGATCAAGGTCCGATATCACAGGAGTGTGGATACCAAATTTGGTTGCTCTGGCTTTTATAGGTTCTGAGATCCTTGAACTCATATTTTGCAATTGGCAAAACCGACCATGAAACCTGTTTGTTAGAGAGAGACAGAGCGAGAAAGAATGAAATTGTTTTCTTGATTCTGGCTATAATAATTATACGATCTGGTTGAGATTTTACACTCTAGAACATATAGCCATCCTCTACGATTCTGCGTTTTTGGTTTTATCGTATCTTTAAAAATGTGGATTCCACAGATTTTCGTCCTTTGTGAGGGCGGAAGTGGGCGGGGCGAAGTTTTGAAATATTTTTGTAGCAGTGACATATCACAGAGAGAAGCATGGAAAGCATTAGAAAGACAAGGATGGCCACGGAGAAGGCGACGGGAGTTAAAATTCGCATGGAAAAAATGAAAACAAGGGGAACGTTGTGAGTTGCTGCGGAGACCGCAACTCTACATTTATACCCGATACTTAGTCAGTATGGCTCTCCTCCGGCAGACGCCGCTAATATTGAAAGACACGACAAAGAGTGCGTGCGAGAGAGACAGAAAATCAGTCTGAGCGTGACGTCGGGCGCTGCGTAGCCACTGCAAATTGATTTCTTGCTTTTGGCTACAAAAATTATCCGATCTGATCCAGATTCAGCAATCTGATAGACATGGTCATTATCTATGATTCTGCGTTTTTAGTTTTCTCGAATGTGCAATATTGTGGATGCAACAGATTTTCGTACTTTGTGGGGGCGGAAGGGGGTTGGGCGAAATTCTGAGATATACGTTTTATAGTGAGATCTAACAGAAGTGCGGATAGCAAATTTGGTTACTCTAGCCTTAATAGTCTCTGAGATTTGTGGATGGCCCAGATTTTCGTACTTTGCGGGGGCGGAAGGGGGTGTGGCGAAATTTGGACACGAAACGGTCAAGGTCCGATATCACAGGAGTGTGGATATTTGGTTGCTCTGGCTCTTATAGGTTCTGAGATCCTTGAACTCATATTTTGCAATTGGCAAAACCGACCATGAAACCTGTGTGTTAGAGAGAGACAGAGCGAGAAAGAATGAAATTGTTTTCTTGATTCTGGCTATAATAATTATACGATCTGGTTGAAGTTTTACATTCAGAACATATAGTCATCCTCTACGATTCTGCGTTTTTGGTTTTATCGTATCTTTAAAAATGTGGATGCCACAGATTTTCGTCCTTTGTGGGGGCGAAAGTGGGCGGGGAAAAGTTTTAAAATATTTTTGTAGCAGTGACATATCACAAAAGTCTGGATCCAAAACATCGTTGCTCTATCTCTTATAGTCTTTGAGCACTAGGCGCTGAAGGGGACGGACAGACGGACGGACGGACGGACAGACGGACAGACAGACAGGGCTCAATCGACTCGGCTATTGATGCTGATCAAGAATATATATACTTTATGGGGTCGGAAACGATTCCTTCTGGACGTTACACACATGCACTTTTACCACAAATCTAATATACCCCAATACTCATTTTGAGTATCGGGTATAAAAAGGCATACGCTAAAAAACTGAGGAAACAGTTGGTCGGCCTGACGGGCAAATTACACAGATCGACTGGGTTTGTTACTTCAGTACGCTGTAATCAGTAGTAGGGAAAAATTACAGCTTCATGGGAAATCTCGATGTTATAATATTTTCACAGTATTACCGAACAAGCTGTCAGTTATTGTCTCTATTGTCTATACGCCAAAGCTTCGACTGAACCGCTAAACGATCGTCATCAAAATCGGAAACTCGTTTGCCTTTTTTTATACTATGCTTCGCAGTACATACGCACAAATATCCACAACACCAAATCTTACCAAAACAATCCAAGATCCGTGTCTCAAGGATTCAAAGACCCAGACACAATTTGATCCCACCACACACGCAGAAAGCGGCATGAGCTCGGTTCAATCCGCTGCCTGACAGCATCATTTTGCTTCCTATGTAAAGGCCTAGCAGCCTGGCTGCTAAATCAGGCGTATACAATTTCTATATGCTTCATTTTGTGGCACACATTTGTTCGCTTTTACCTATTGTTTCGTTTATGTACTATTCGTCTCGGAAGTGGGCGGGGCGAAGTTTTGAAATATTTTTGTAGCAGTGACATATCACAGAAGTCTGGATCCAAAACATCGTTGCTCTAGCTCTTATAGTCTTTGAGCACTAGGCGCTGAAGGGGACGGACAGACGGACGGACGGACGGACGGACAGACGGACAGACTGAACCAGATCGTATAATGATTATAGCCAGAATCAAGAAAACAATTTCATGCTTTCTCGCTCTGTCTCTCTCTAACACACAGGTTTCATGGTCGGTTTTGCCAATTGCAAAATATGAGTTCAAGGATCTCAGAACCTATAAGAGCCAGAGCAACCAAATTTGGTATCCACACTCCTGTGATATCGGACCTTGACCGTTTCGTGTCCAAATTTCGCCACACCCCCTTCCGCCCCCGCAAAGTACGAAAATCTGGGCCATCCACAAATCTCAGAGACTATTAAGGCTAGAGTAACCAAATTTGGTATCCGCACTCCTGTTAGATCTCACTATAAAACGTATATCTCAAAATTTCGCCCCACCCCCTTCCGCCCACACAAAGGACGAAAATATCGCTCATCCCTAGTTTGACTCGACTTGCTTGCGAATACGCGCGAATTTTTTAATTGTTTTTGTTCAAAAAAACGTTGTTCAACACTGGTATGGCGCGTACCTAAAATTGTTTGCGGAAGGAAAAAATTAACATATTTCAAGACGTTCGCTGATAGTTTTAATCAAAAAGACATTTTCCAAAGCTTCTGGGAGCGCCTCACACGCCTACGAAGACGGCGCGAAGAAATTCCCAAAGCTTCATCAATTAAGTCGAAAACCCTGGAATTTACTGCATGGCGTTCCGGAATAACTCTTAAAACGGCTCTTGGAACTCCGTCTGGACCCTGAGAAGCATGGCAAGCATAGGAAAGACAAGGATGGCCACGGAAAAGGCGACGGGAGTTAAAATTCGCATGGAAAAAATGAAAACGAGGGGGAACGTTGTGAGTTGCTGCGGAGACCGCAACTCTACATTTATACCCGATACTTAGTCAGTATGGCTCTCCTCCGGCAGACGCCGCTAATATTAAACGACACGACAAAGAGTGCGTGCGAGAGAGACAGAAAATCAGTCTGAGCGTGACGTCGGGCGCTGCGTAGCCACTGCAAATTGATTTCTTGCTTTTGGCTACAAAAATGGTCCGATCTGATCCAGATTCAGCAATCTGATAGATATGGTCATTATCTATGATTCTGCGTTTTTAGTTTTCTCAAATGTGCAATATTGTGGATGCAACAGATTTTCGTACTTTGTGGGGGCGGAAGGGGGTTGGGCGAAATTCTCAGATATACGTTTTATAGTGAGATCTAACAGAAGTGCGGATAGCAAATTTGGTTACTCTAGCCTTAATAGTCTCTGAGATTTGTGGATGCCCCAGATTTTCGTCCTTTGCGGGGGCCGAAGGGGGTGTGGCGAAATTTGCACACGAAACGGTCAAGGTCCGATATCACAGGAGTGTGGATACCAAATTTGGTTGCTCTGGCTCTTATAGGTTCTGAGATCCTTGAACTCATATTTTGCAATTGGCAAAACCGACCATGAAACCTGTGTGTTAGAGAGAGACAGAGCGAGAAAGAATGAAATTGTTTTCTTGATTCTGGCTATAATAATTATACGATCTGGTTGAAGTTTTACATTCTAGAACATATAGTCATCCTCTACGATTCTGCGTTTTTGGTTTTATCGTATCTTTAAAAATGTGGATGCCACAGATTTTCGTCCTTTGTGGGGGCGAAAGTGGGCGGGGAAAAGTTTTAAAATATTTTTGTAGCAGTGACATATCACAAAAGTCTGGATCCAAAACATCGTTGCTCTATCTCTTATAGTCTTTGAGCACTAGGCGCTGAAGGGGACGGACAGACGGACGGACGGACGGACGGACAGACGGACAGACAGACAGGGCTCAATCGACTCGGCTATTGATGCTGATCAAGAATATATATACTTTATGGGGTCGGAAACGATTCCTTCTGGACGTTACACACATCCACTTTTACCACAAATCTAATATACCCCAATACTCATTTTGAGTATCGGGTATAAAAAGGCATACGCTAAAAAACTGAGGAAACAGTTGGTCGGCCTGACGGGCAAATTACACAGATCGACTGGGTTTGTTCCTTCAGTACGCTGTAATCAGTAGTAGGGAAAAATTACAGCTTCATGGGAAATCTCGATATTATAATATTTTCACAGTATTACCGAACAAGCTGTCAGTTATTGTCTCTATTGTCTATACGCCAAAGCTTCGACTGAACCGCTAAACGATCGTCATCAAAATCGGAAACTCGTTTGCCTTTTCTATACTATGCTTCGCAGTACATACGCACAAATATCCACAACACCAAATCTTACCAAAACAATCCAAGATCCGTGTCTCAAGGATTCAAAGACCCAGACACAATTTGATCCCACCACACACGCAGAAAGCGGCATGAGCTCGGTTCAATCCGCTGCCTGACAGCATCATTTTGCTTCCTATGTAAAGGCCTAGCAGCCTGGCTGCTAAATCAGGCGTATACAATTTCTATATGCTTCATTTTGTGGCACACATTTGTTCGCTTTTACCTATTGTTTCGTTTATGTACTATTCGTCTCGTCATCCTCATCCATTTACCGCCTCTATGCGTCGCGTCGTTTGTCCGCTGCACTGCCGCTGAATTTTGGGAAAGAATTTTTAGAATGGTTTGAAGCAGATGTTTCTTTTTCGTAAATCGGCTTTTATCTTTCCCATTTTGGGATCTCTAAGACTGGCACTGATGCGATCTGTGGTCTTTTGTGCATCGGCTGGAACATTTCACCCATTTGGCTGTTCATAAAATTATCTTTTATACATACATATGTACATACACACTCGTACAGCTCTAGCTCTTGTTAGGGCTATAGATATGTCAAGAGATCCTTTGTGCGGAAGCTCTGATACTTTTACCAGAACACCGATACAGAACGGTTGGCGGTCCAATTTTCGAAAAACAAATGAATGGGCGTTCTTTCTGACAGATTAAGAAGATATACTCTACCAATTCATAACTTTATTCAAAAATTTATCTACAATCCTCTGTCAAATGGAAGTCCATATAACTGCTTAAAAAGAGAAAAAGAAACATTGGCGAGTAAAAAGATAATGAACGAGGGGAAACGTTGTGAGTAGCTGCGGAGACCGCAACTCCACATTTATACCCGATACTTAGTCAGTATGGCTCTCCTCCGGCAAACGCCGCTAATATTGAAAGACACGACAAAGAGTGCGTGCGAGAGAGACAGAAAATCAGTCTGAGCGTGACGTCGGGCGCTGCGTAGCCACTGCAAATTGATTTCTTGCTTTTGGCTACAAAAATAATCCGATCTGATCCAGATTCAGCAATATGATAGATATGGTCATTATCTATGATTCTGCGTTTTTAGTTTTCTCGAATCTGCGGAAGGGGTGGGGCAAAATTCTGAGATATACGTTTTATAGTGAGATCTAACAGAAGTGCGGATACAAAATTTGGTTTCTCTAGCCTTAATAGTCTCTGAGATTTGTGGATGCCCCAGCTTTTCATCCTTTGCGGGGGCGAAAGGGGGTGTGGCGAAATTTGGACACCAAACGGTCAAGGTCCGATATCCCAGGAGTGTGGATACCAAATTTGGTTGCTCTGGCTTTTATAGGTTCTGAGATCCTTGAACTCATATTTTGCAATTGGCAAAACCGACCATGAAACCTGTGTGTTAGAGAGAGACAGAGCGAGAAAGAATGAAATTGTTTTCTTGATTCTGGCTATAATAATTATACGATCTGGTTGAGATTTTACACTCTAGAACATATAGCCATCCTCTACGATTCTGCGTTTTTGGTTTTATCGTATCTTTAAAAATGTGGATTCCACAGATTTTCGTCCTTTGTGAGGGCGGAAGTGGGCGGGGCGAAGTTTTGAAATATTTTTGTAGCAGTGACATATCACAGAAGTCTGGATCCAAAACATCGTTGCTCTAGCTCTTATAGTCTTTGAGCACTAGGCGCTGAAGGGGACGGACAGACGGACGGACGGACGGACGGACAGACGGACAGACTGAACCAGATCGTATAATGATTATAGCCAGAATCAAGAAAACAATTTCATGCTTTCTCGCTCTGTCTCTCTCTAACACACAGGTTTCATGGTCGGTTTTGCCAATTGCAAAATATGAGTTCAAGGCTCTCAGAACCTATAAGAGCCAGAGCAACCAAATTTGGTATCCACACTCCTGTGATATCGGACCTTGACCGTTTCGTGTCCAAATTTCGCCACACCCACTTCCGCCCCGCAAAGTACGAAAATCTGGGCCATCCACAAATCTCAGAGACTATTAAGGCTAGAGTAACCAAATTTGGTATCCGCACTCCTGTTAGATCTCACTATAAAACGTATATCTCAAAATTTCGCCCCACCCCCTTCCGCCCACACAAAGGACGAAAATATCGCTCATCCCTAGTTTGACTCGACTTGCTTGCGAATACGCGCGAATTTTTTAATTGTTTTTGTTCAAAAAAACGTTGTTCAACACTGGGATGGCGCGTACCTAAAATTGTTTGCGGAAGGAAAAAATTTACATATTTCAAGACGTTCGCTGATAGTTTTAATCAAAAAGACATTTTCCGAAGCTTCTGGGGGCGCCTCACACGCCTACGAAGACGGCGCGAAGAAATTCCCAAAGCTTCATCAATTAAGTCGAAAACCCTGGAATTCACTGCATGGCGTTCCGGAATAACTCTTAAAACGGCTCTTGGAACTCCGTCTGGACCCTGAGAAGCATGGCAAGCATAGGAAAGACAAGGATGGCCACGGAAAAGGCGACGGGAGTTAAAATTCGCATGGAAAAAATGAAAACGAGGGGGAACGTTGTGAGTTGCTGCGGAGACCGCAACTCTACATTTATTCCCGATACTTAGTCAGTATGGCTCTCCTCCGGCAGACGCCGCTAATATTAAACGACACGACAAAGAGTGCGTGCGAGAGAGACAGAAAATCAGTCTGAGCGTGACGTCGGGCGCTGCGTAGCCACTGCAAATTGATTTCTTGCTTTTGGCTACAAAAATGATCCGATCTGATCCAGATTCAGCAATCTGATAGATATGGTAAATATCTATGATTCTGCGTTTTTAGTTTTCTCAAATGTGCAATATTGTGGATGCAACAGATTTTCGTTCTTTGTGGGGTCGGAAGGGGGTTGGGCGAAATTCTGAGATATACGTTTTATAGTGAGATCTAACAGAAGTGCGGATAGCAAATTTGGTTACTCTAGCCTTAATAGTCTCTGAGATTTGTGGATGCCCCAGATTTTCGTCCTTTGCGGGGGCGGAAGGGGGTGTGGCGAAATTTGCACACGAAACGGTCAAGTTCCGATATCACAGGAGTGTGGATACCAAATTTGGTTGCTCTGGCTCTTATAGGTTCTGAGATCCTTGAACACATATTTTGCAATTGGCAAAACCGACCATGAAACCTGTGTGTTAGAGAGAGACAGAGCGAGAAAGAATGAAATTGTTTTCTTGATTCTGGCTATAATAATTATACGATCTGGTTGTAGTTTTACATTCTAGAACATATAGTCATCCTCTACGATTCTGCGTTTTTGGTTTTATCGTATCTTTAAAAATGTGGATGCCACAGATTTTCGTCCTTTGTGGGCGGAAGTGGGCGGGGAAAAGTTTTAAAATATTTTTGTAGCAGTGACATATCACAAAAGTCTGGATCCAAAACATCGTTGCTCTATCTCTTATAGTCTTAGAGCACTAGGCGCTGAAGGGGACGGACAGACGGACGGACGGACGGACGGACGGACAGACGGACAGACAGACAGGGCTCAATCGACTCGGCTATTGATGCTGATCAAGAATATATATACTTTATGGGGTCGGCAACGATTCCTTCTGGACGTTACACACATCCACTTTTACCACAAATCTAATATACCCCAATACTCATTTTGAGTATCGGGTATAAAAAGGCATACGCTAAAAAACTGAGGAAACAGTTGGACGGCCTGACGGGCAAATTACACAGATCGACTGGGTTTGTTCCTTCAGTACGCTGTAATCAGTAGTAGGGAAAAATTACAGCTTCATGGGAAATCTCGATGTTATAATATTTTCACAGTATTACCGAACAAGCTGTCAGTTATTGTCTCTATTGTCTATACGCCAAAGCTTCGACTGAACCGCTAAACGATCGTCATCAAAATCGGAAACTCGTTTGCCTTTTCTATACTATGCTTCGCAGTACATACGCACAAATATCCACAACACCAAATCTTACCAAAACAATCCAAGATCCGTGTCTCAAGGATTCAAAGACCCAGACACAATTTGATCCCACCACACACGCAGAAAGCGGCATGAGCTCGGTTCAATCCGCTGCCTGACAGCATCATTTTGCTTCCTATGTAAAGGCCTAGCAGCCTGGCTGCTAAATCAGGCGTATACAATTCCTATATGCTTCATTTTGTGGCACACATTTGTTCGCTTTTACCTATTGTTTCGTTTATGTACTATTCGTCTCGTCATCCTCATCCATTTACCGCCTCAATGCGTCGCGTCGTTTGTCCGCTGCACTGCCGCTGAATTTTGGGAAAGAATTTTTAGAATGGTTTGAAGCAGATGTTTCTTTTTCGTAAATCGGCTTTTATCTTTCCCATTTTGGGATCTCTAAGACTGGCACTGATGCGATCTGTGGTCTTTTGTGCATCGGCTGGAACATTTCACCCATTTGGCTGTTCATAAAATTATCTTTTATACATACATATGTACATACACACTCGTACAGCTCTAGCTCTTGTTAGGGCTATAGATATGTCAAGAGATCCTTTGTGCGGAAGCTCTGATACTTTTACCAGAACACCGATACAGAACGGTTGGCGGTCCAATTTTCGAAAAACAAATGAATGGGCGTTCTTTCTGACAGATTAAGAAGATATACTCTACCAATTCATAACTTTATTCAAAGATTTATCTACAATCCTCTGTCAAATGGAAGTCCATATAACTGCTTAAAAAGAGAAAAAGAAACATTGGCGAGTAAAAAGATAATGAACGAGGGGAAACGTTGTGAGTTGCTGCGGAGACCGCAACTCTACATTTATACCCGATACTTAGTCAGTATGGCTCTCCTCCGGCAGACGCCGCTAATATTGAAAGACACGACAAAGAGTGCGTGCGAGAGAGACAGAAAATCAGTCTGAGCGTGACGTCGGGCGCTGCGTAGCCACTGCAAATTGATTTCTTGCTTTTGGCTACAAAAATGATCCGATCTGATCCAGATTCAGCAATCTGATAGATATGGTCATTATCTATGATTCTACGTTTTTAGTTTTCTCGAATCTGCGGAAGGGGGTGGGGCAAAATTCTGAGATATACGTTTTATAGTGAGATCTAACAGAAGTGCGGATACAAAATTTGGTTTCTCTAGCCTTAATAGTCTCTGAGATTTGTGGATGCCCCAGATTTTCGTCCTTTGCGGGGGCGGAAGGGGGTGTGGCGAAATTTTGAAACAAACTCGTCTTGGTCCGATATATTAGGAGTGTGGATACCAAATTTGGTTGCTCTAGCTTTTGTAGTCTCTGAGATCTAGGCGCTAATGTTTTACTCTAAGCAAAGCCGCCTATGCTACGTGTGTGTTAGAGAGAGACAGGGCGAGAAAAAATGAAATGGTTTTCTTGATGCTGGCTATAATAATAATACGATCCAATTCAGATTCCGCAGTCTTAAAGATATGGTCATTCTCTACAACTCTACGTTTTTGGTTTTCTCATATCTTTAAAATTGTGGATGCCACAGATTTTCGTCCTTTGTGGGGCAGAAGTGGGCGGGGCGAAGTTTTGAAATATTTTTGTAGCAGTGACATATCACAGAAGTCTGGATCCAAAACATCGTTGCTCTAGCTCTTATAGTCTTTGAGCACTAGGCGCTGAAGGGACGGACAGACGGACAGACGGACGGACGGACAGACAGACAGGGCTCAATCGACTCGGCTATTGATGCTGATCAAGAATATATATACTTTATGGGGTCTGCAACGATTCCTTCTGGACGTTACACACATCCACTTTTACCACAAATCTAATATACCCCAATACTCATTTTGAGTATCGGGTATAAAAAGGGAAGGAGAAGCTAAATCCGCCATGCGGGTAGGAGTAAAGATGGCGGCAAAAACGGCTCCGCAGCTTTTGGCTTCTAAACTGCTGTGCAAGAAACCAAACTTGTCGGCGAACGTGTCGACAAACATGTCCACGAACACGACAACAAGCATGACATCAAACATTTCTACGACGAAAGAGAGAGAGAAGACTGACGCGGTTTGTGTGGTTTCCGTGGCTTACGAAAAACGGAAATAACCGCAAAATCATCGTTAACAAGTATTATGAGGGGCATAAAGGCCCATACATTGTTTGTATCGGCAAAATGAGTGCGAATAATGCCAGAATTGCTATAAACCAGTTTGATCTATCCGATCTGCTGCTGAAACAGGGCATTAGCGATATCGAGGAGGTTGCTAGAATGGGCTATGGCAGGTGCAAGATTGTGTGCGGGTCGGCGGAGTGTGCAAACGGGCTAGTGGAAAACAGTGTTTTCGCTGCTCAAGGGTACTCAACCCGAATCTTTAGGCACTTCGTCCAAAAATTGAGGAGATAGTTCGGATTACGCGAAGGGATAGAGCATCGGGGGAACGTGTACCTACTGGCAGGGTGAAACTCTGGTTCAGAGGAGAGCAGTTACCAACCAAAATCAATTTTCTATATTCCAAAGTAGAAGTGAAACCTTTTGTTCAGCTTATTCAATGTTTCAGGTGTTTTAGGTTTGGCCATCTGGCGCAACATTGCAAGAGTGGAGCGAAATGTTTCAAATGCGGACAAGATCACAGCAAAGGTATTATCTGCTCAGGGTTGGTCTGTGCTAACTGCAAGGGGGAACATGCTGCCACCCACCCGCAGTGTGAGGCCAGGAAAAAAGTGTACGCCATTCAAAAGTGTATGACACTGGAAAACCTAACTAGAGCTGAGGTCAAGGCTAGATATCCGATCCTTTTTGATAGAACTTCCCCCAACCTAAGGGATCAAGGGGAATTTCCTAGACCCAGTTGGCAATCTAACCGCTCCCCTGAATTCTTAAATAACAGCTTAGAGTCCGCCAGGGAAATTCATTCTGTCACCTCTTTCGCGGAAGTGACCAAATCCAAAAGGGTTGCCGCCCGGAACGCAGAGGCTGGATGGCAGTTGGTTCTCAACTAGACAAGAACGCAATAGATATTGCCATCCTCTCAGAGATTTGGGTGCTGAACAACGCGGACTGCAGCATTTTAGACTATAACTTTTTCTGCAGGCCCAGAGAGGACGGCTACGGCGGGGTTGGCATCTACGTCAGGAAAAACATTCAATTCAGCATTTTAAAAATAGAGAACGACTTGGAAATTTTAGGAATAAAAACATTAAACCTCAAGAGCAATTTCAATATTTTTAGCATATATGCACCGCCATCAACAACAGTTTCACAGTTTAAATCGGGCACAAAAAAGTTTTTCGAATTCGCGGCTTCGCTTGACATACCCTCAATAGTGGGCGGGGACTTCAACGCTAGGTCTTCTATCTGGGGAAGTCCGATCTGTGATCGCAAGGGTCGCAGCATTGAGAATTCCACCCGGGAGGCCGGATTTATCTGCCTAAACGACGGTTCGCCAACCTTCTCCAGGAGCCCATCTCAATTCTCCGTTCTTGACCTTTCTTTTTATACCCGATACTCAAAATGAGTATTGGGGTATATTAGATTTGTGGTAAAAGTGGATGTGTGTAACGTCCAGATGGAATCGTTTCCGACCCCATAAAGTATATATATTCTTGATCAGCATCAATAGCCGAGTCGATTGAGCCCTGTCTGTCTGTCCGTCTGTCCGTCCGTCCGTCTGTCCGTCCCCTTCAGCGCCTAGTGCTCAAAGACTATAAGAGCTAGAGCAACGATGTTTTGTATCCAGACTTCTGTGATATGTCACTGCTACAAAAATATTTCAAAACTTCGCCCCGCCCACTTCCGCCCCCACAAAGGACGAAAAGAAAACCAAAAACGCAGAATCGTAGAGGATGACTATATGTTCTAGAGTGTAAAATCTCAACCAGATCGTATAATTATTATAGCCAGAATCAAGAAAACAATTTCATTCTTTCTCGCTCTGTCTCTCTCTAACACACAGGTTTCATGGTCGGCTTTGCCAATTGCAAAATATGAGTTCAAGGATCTCAGAACCTATAAAAGCCAGAGCAACCAAATTTGGTATCCACACTCCTGTGATATCGGACCTTGACCGTTTCGTGTCCAAATTTCGCCACACCCCCTTCCGCCCCGCAAAGGACGAAAATCAGGGGCATCCACAAATCTCAGAGACTATTAAGGCTAGAGTAACCAAATTTGGTATCCGCACTTCTGTTAGATCTCACTATAAAACGTAGATCTCAGTATTTCGCCCCACCCCTTTCCGCCCCCACAAAGGACGAAAATCTGTTGCATCCACAATATTGCACATTCGAGAAAACTAAAAACGCAGAATCATAGATAATGACCATATCTATCAGACTGCTGAATCTGGATCAGATCAAATCATTTTTATACCCAAAAGGAACAAATCAATTTGCACTGGCTACGCAGCGCCCGACGTCACGCTCAGACTGATTTTCTGTCTCTCTCGCACGCACTCTTTGTCGTGTCGTTTAATATTAGCGGCGTCTGCCGGAGGAGAGCCATACTGACTAAGTATCGGGTATACCTGTAGAGTTGCGGTGTCCGCAGCAACTCACAACGTTCCCCTCGTTCGAACTACAGAAATGGAACTATTAACTGGCAAGTCCTCAAAACAAAAACGAGGGGAACGTTGTGAGTTGCTGCGGAGACCGCAACTCTACAGTTATACCCGTCAGTCAGTATGACTCTCCTCCGGCAGACGCCGCTAATATGAAACGACACGACAAGGAGTGCGTGCGAGAGAGACAGAAAATCAGTCTGAGCGTGACGTCGGGGCTGCGTAGCCAGTGCAAATTGATTTGTTCCTTTTTGCTATAAAAATGATCTGATCTGATCCAGATTCAGCAGTCTGATAGATATGGTCATTATCTATGATTCGTCCTTTGTGGGGGCGAAAAAGGGTGGGGCGAAATTCTGAGATATACGTTTTATAGTGAGATCTAACAGAAGTGCGGATACCAAATTTGGTTACTCTAGCCTTAATAGTCTCTGAGATTTGTGGATGCCCCAGATTTTCGTCCTTTGCGGGGCGGAAGGGGGTGTGGCGAAATTTGGACACGAAACGGTCAAGGTCCGATATCACAGGACAGCTTCTAGCTCTTGCTTAAGCCGGTTGTGTTTTTTTTCTTGCTCCCGCATTCTCCGCCCTTTGCCTAAATATCATACAACATTGTTGTGTCTTAATTTTTATTTATTATCGCATCTCTTTAATTTGATTCTACTTTGTGTTAACCACCAGTGTTTTGTTTGTAAACAAGTGTTTAATATAAATTCAATATTGCAACGTAACACATCGGACTCGTGCAGGCAATTTGTTATTGTTTTTTGCCCAGTCTGCTTTTCGTTATCGCTTCTTCGGTGTGCACTGTTCTCGCGCATCAGCGTTTGCATCGCCCACACTGTCTCGTGAGCATACGCGGGCTTCTCGCATTGTTGCTCTCACTCTCTCTGGATTGCCTATACTCTCCCTCTCTGTGGACTTTTCTTTTGTGTCTCTGCTTTGGTGAGTTTACTGCTCGTTTTCTGCACTTCGTTGGATCATCTGCTTTGAATTATTGCCGCTGCAGCTGATTGTCTGGCTCGCTCTGCTGTCTGCTCTCCTACTTTACCTGCGATCTCACTCCGTTCTCTTATTATTCGTGCACAGTGATTCTACTGCTGTCAATAATGGCAATCGTTTGTAGTGCAAAGAAATGTGAATTCGGTGGTGTTATCATTGGTGATTCATTTCTTAGCTGCTGGCTGTGCGACAATTTTGCCCATATAAAATGTGCTGGTGGTGGAAATTTTGGCCGGCTGAATGATCTGATCTCGAAACGCATGGGCCTGTCTTGGTCATGTCTGGCTTGTCGGGAGATTGAGGCCGAAATGCGCACATTTATGAGACAGACTCGAACTGGGTTTCTGGATGTCCGAAAACAATTTGTGGCTCTCAACGAGAAATTTCTTGCCCTTGAATCACAGTTTCTTGGGCTCAAACTCTTGAGCGAATCGCCTAGACGGAAAATTCCGCATAATGATACCAATCTCTTGCAACCTAATCCGATTGGTACGCCTGCCTCCCACCTTCATCCATCGGAAGCATTTCCGTGTAGGCATGCCACGCCGTTGTCTGTAAATCCGCCAACGGTGGCTCCGGAGTTCTTTACACCGAGCAATGTGCTTCCTTCGAGCACCCAACTCCCCAACAGCATCAATCCCATCCCTGCAGTTTCTGTGGCCGTCACTTCTGACGCGGTGAGTGCTCCTAGTGCGGGTGTGCTGGTTGCTGACGACGTCTTGCCAATTCCTGCTCCAATTCCTGCTCCAATTCCTGCTCCAATTCCTACTCCAATTCCTGCTACAGCCATTGCTGCCAATTCCTCTGCCCTTGTACCGAGATCTCTTTTAGGAGTGGCTCCACCATCTCGATCTCGCTCGGGACTTCAACTTAAAGCAGTGGTCCCTCGGAAAGCAATATTTGTTTCTCGTCTTATTCCTGAGGCTACAACGGAGGATTTTAAACAACATCTTGCCGCTAAACTTAACACTTCGCCTGTTGATATAGTTGTGACTAAATTTACATTTAAACATAAGCGCAACATATCATCCTTTAAAATTCTTCTCCCTGATTCTTTACTATCCTGTTCTCTAGAACCGTCAATATGGCCTGAGCATACAATTGTGCATGAGTTCCTTCTCAAAGATTCGAACTCGAATCCAAGAATTACCGAACATGCTCCAAAAAACTGATGTACTATTTTTCCATGCACTATCAGAACGATCGCAGTTTGCTGGGAAAGTTGCGTCAAATTCATACTAATAGCGCGTCCTTTGATTTCGATGCCATCGCGTTTGCCGAAACCTGGCTTAACTCCTCTGTCAATGATCACGAAATTTTCATTGATAGTTACACTATTTATAGAATGGACCGCCCATCTTTTGCAGGTGGGGTTCTGATTGCAGTTAAATCTGTTTCCTCATCTGAGTTATTCCCATTCAATAACATTCATGGAATTGAATTTGTTGCAGTCAAAGTTCGTGTTGGCTCCGCATTTTTCTATTTAACCTGCTCTTACATTCCTCCCAGGTCTGATGCTGAGCTTTACTTACACCACCTTTCAGCAATTAATAATGTTGTTTCTACATTAAAGTGCAATGATCGAATTATTGTCATGGGGGACTTTAACCTCCCATTTCTTTCTTGGCTGCCTTGTAATGACGCTAACCTGTTGTTTCCCAATTGCCATAATGACTTTATCAATGGGCTAACGGATATTTCCCTTGTCCAAATTAATGCCGTTAAAAACATTAGGGACAGACTTCTTGACCTCGTTTTTGTTAACGATGGTTCTCTTGCTACTGTATCTAGAGCAAGCCCAATATTTCTCCCTGAAGATTCTTACCATCCAACTTTGTTGATATCACTGGTGTGTACACAATCTGGAGGTGCTGACAGTTCCATGGCTCCTTGTCACATAAAGTGTTTTCGCAAAACAAACTTTATTGATTTAGATCTACATCTCTCGCGTGTTGATTGGTCGTTTCTTTATTCATTACCGAACATAGATGCAACTGTTAACTCGTTTTATAGTTCTATTTACTCCGCCCTTAATACGTTTGTTCCAGATATCACTGTACCTGTATCGTCCAAGCCTCCCTGGTTCTCCAAGTATTTGTCATACTTAAAAAATAATAAATCCCGGCTCTATAAAAAGTACCAGAAGTCGGGCTCCACGTTGGCCTTAGCTCTATACTCCTCCGCTCGCTCTCTGTTCCTTGCCGTCAATAGTCAGTGTTATAATCATTACCTTTCACAATGTAGTAGTAACTTTCGTAGTGATCCTAAAAAATTCTATTCGTTCGTTAATTCTAAGCGCAAGTCAAACGTTTTTCCTCCGTCCCTTCATTACCAGAACAAAACAGAAGCTTCTGCTGTTGGTATTGCAAATTTATTCGCTAACTTTTTCCAAACAACGTACTCGTCTCATATTTACAACGCATCCACTCCGTATCCGTACCAGCTACCTCAAGCTAACAGCATTTTTCTGCCCTTTTTCGAGGAAAGCGTTGTTCTGGAAGGTTTGTCATCTATGGACATATCGTTTTCTGCGGGTCCAGATAAGGTACCAAGTTGCATCTTAAAACACTGTGCCCAGTCCCTTTTCAAACCCTTGACCTTTCTCTTCAACCTCTCCTTGGAACAGTCTTGTCTCCCAGTAATTTGGAATGAGTCCTACATCATTCCGCTTCACAAAAAAGGTTCAAGATCAAACATTGAAAACTATCGTGGTATCGCAAAGCTTTCCGCCATCCCGAAGCTTCTTGAGTTCCTGGTCACCCGGCAACTGCAACATCTTTGTTGCAGCTTGATATCTCCGTCGCAACACGGTTTTTTCAGACATCGTTCAACATCGACTAACCTTCTTGAGTTTTCTAACCTAATCCACCGTGGTTTTCAAATTGGTTTGCAGACGGATGTAGTTTTTACGGACTTCAGCAAGGCATTCGATTCTGTGAACCATGCTCTGCTTATTCAAAAGCTCTCTTTATTAGGGTTCCCAACGAATCTTCTAGATTGGATTTTGTCCTATCTCTCTAACCGTACTCAACGTGTTTTGTTTTCTAACGTGTTGTCAAATACTGTTAATGTTACTTCAGGTGTGCCACAGGGAAGTCATCTGGGCCCGCTTCTGTTTATTTTATTTGAGAACGACCTTCCTCAAGTTATAACATACTCTACTACACTAATGTATGCTGATGATGTCAAAATCTGTCTTTCTTACTCTGATTGGTATTTGCACACACGCCTTCAACTTGATCTAAGTGAACTACTATTGTGGTGTTCAACTAATCTTTTTTTTCTGAACCTTTCCAAATGCAAACTTATGACATTTTACCGTCGCGCTCCTCATTTTGTCTCATATGTTCTAGGAAATCATGTTCTTGAGCGAATTTCGAGTTCAAATGACCTCGGAGTCCTTTTTGATCATAAGATGTGTTTCAACACCCATATAGCTGCAACTGTAAATAAAGCTGAGGGTGTTTTAGCGTTCATCAAGCGTTGGTCCAAGGAGTTTGACGACCCGTACGTTACGAAACAACTGTACATCTCGTTAGTACGTCCTATATTGGAGTATTGTTCTTGTGTGTGGAGCCCGCAGTATAAAGAGCAGCAGGCTGTTATTGAATCCGTGCAAAAGCAATTTTTAATTTTTGCCCTTCGGAACTTTAACTGGGACTCGGGTAGAATCTTGCCACCCTACCGGCCTAGGCTAAATCTTATTGACCTGCCGTCGTTGCACCATCGCAGAATATGCAATGGCGTAATGTTCGTGCACAAGCTCCTTCTTGGGACTGTTGACTCCCAAAACTCTCTTGGGTCAGATTGACTTGGCCGTTCCATCCAGACCTACCCGTGTTTTTAGGCCTATCCGTCTACCCATATGTAGGTCTAATTATGCTGACCATGAACCTTTTAGGGTTTTATGCCATAATTATAACTCCCTCTGTCAAACCCTATCCCCTGAACTGTCTCTTAAACTAATTGCATGCAATATTTATAATCATTTAAATTTAGCTAACTTTTAACTTATCTTTTTCCGCCTTTAGTAACTAAGTACCATTTTTAACAGATAATTTGTTAATTTAATAAATAAATAAAAACAGGAGTGTGGATACCAAATTTGGTTGCTCTGGCTCTTATAGGTTCTGAGATCCTTGAACTCATATTTTGCAATTGGCAAAGCCGACCATGAAACCTGTGTGTTAGAGAGAGACAGAGCGAGAAAGAATGAAATTGTTTTCTTGATTCTGGCTATAATAATTATACGATCTGGTTGACATTTTACACTCTAGAACATATAGTCATCCTCTACGATTCTGCGTTTTTGGTTTTATCGTATCTTTCAAAATGTGGATGCCACAGATTTTCGTCCTTTGTGGGGGCGGAAGTGGGCGGGGCAAAGTTTTGAAATATTTTTGTAGCAGCGATTTATCACAGAAGTCTGGATCCAAAACATCGTTGCTCTATATCTTATAGTCTTTGAGCACTAGGCGCTGAAGGGGACGGACGGACGGACGGACGGACGGACAGACGGACAGACAGACAGGGCTCAATCGACTCGGCTATTGATGCTGATCAAGAATATATATCCTTTATGGGGTCGGCAACGATTCCTTCTGGACGTTACACACATCCACTTTTACCACAAATCTAATATACCCCCATACTCATTTTGAGTATCGGGTATAATTACGAACAGCAACCACTTCCCAATTGTATTATCAGTGCAAGGCCTAAATGCCCCCCTCCAAGGCAAGAAGATCCTTCGCAACAGAATAGCCCGGATTCTGGGTGCAAGTGATGTCTCAAATCTGGAGGAGCTCAATGAAAAAGTGAAATCCCTGACCTTAAAAAACACGGTCACATTCCCAAGCACGAACAAGTACGTTGCTAAGAAATGGTGGAACAAGGAAACGGAAAAACTTTTTCGCGTGCAGGCAAAAATTCTACCTCACCAAAAAATTGGCTGATGCCAGAGCAACCTTAGAAGCTGACAAAAATCTACAAAATCACGTCAAAAATCTTAGAAAGCGCAACTTTTCCAAGTTTATAGAAGAGGTCTCCTCATCGCCCTCTATGTGGAGCAGGGTGAAAAACATCAAAAAATACGGTCAAATCAAAAATGTAAGGAACAAATGGACGAACGAAGATGACAAAAACTTTCTCAATATGGTTAAAGTAACCCCATCCACGTCAAACAGTAGGTCCCGTAAGAAAATTCCTGCCCCTTTGTTAGGACCAGACGACCCGGAACCCCTGGAACTGGAAGAATTCCTGGCCTTCCTAAAAACCACGAACCCCAATTCGGCTAGGCGCCCTGATGGCATCTCGTTCAGGATGCTTCAAAAGCTACCAAGTGGGAAAAAACAAGACATTTTTGAAATTATAAATAAAGTATGGCTGAGTGGCGTCATCCCTGAAGTCTGGCGCAGGATAAAAGTGGTACCCATCCCCAAGAAGAATGCAGACCCTACTTCCTTCCAAAACCATAGGCCGATTTGTTTGATTAACACGCTGTTTAAATCCATAGAGGGGTTGATAAAGTTGAAGTTGGACGAGCACATAGCAAACTGTGACCTGCTGCCGGTCAGGTCCTATGCCTTTAGGAGAAACAGGTCCACGGCTCTTTGCATCAACGACCTTATCAACAAAGTTCTGGCGCTGAAGGCGAGGGGTTGTCAGGTTGTCGCAGCTTGCCTAGATTTACAAAGAGCGTTCGACTGCGTAAGAGTGGACACACTCGAGCACAGGATGAGGGCTATGCGGTTCAATACAAGCCTCACGGCTTGGATCTCCAGCTTCCTTAACAGACGAATTCTCATAAAGGGCAAAAGCGAGGTAGAGGTGAACAGAGGTGTTAGCCAGGGTAGCTGGCTTTACACAGCCGAACTACGTGATATTAACACTCATAACTGCTTACTGTTTCAGTATGCTGGTGACTTTTTCATAGTTTGTTTTCATAAAGACGTATCCATTGCGAAACGGGTGCTGGAAGACAGTATAGATAAGTTCGAAGAAAAATCCAATAGGCTAAACCTGTCATTCAATCCGGTGAAGTCTAAAGTGATTTACTTCAACAATCGTAGAACTGCGCCAAATATCTCGCATCAAGGAGTTGATATCAGACAAGTAGAGCAGATCAAATACCTAGGCAGGACTATCTCAGCAAACAACTCAGCCTCTGGTCACATTGATCTGGCCATCTCGGAATCGAACAGAAACTGTGCGTTTCTCAGATTACTCAGTGGGTGTCACTATGGTATCAGCCCCAAAAGAGGGCTTATATTTTACAAGGCATTTGTCAGAAGTAGGCTAGAGTACGCGTGCTCATCATTCTGCAACCTGTCCAAATCTGCCTTGGCCAAAATCAAATCCCACTGCAACCATCACCTCAGAAAGTCGCTGGGTCTGATAATCTGCACTCCCGTTCCTATCATATATCACATGGCAGGAGAACTTCCCCCGGACTACAGGATGAGATTCCTGGCGGCGAAAGAGTTGGTTAAGGTGTTTGCATTTAATCTCCCAGCAAGTGAAACAGTGTCAGCAAATAGGGATTTAAACACGGGCTACGCTAAGGCATATCGGGAGTTTGGCAGCATAATAGATAGAGTTGAGGTTTTCGAGAACACAGCTTCGTTTTGCACTAAAATTAGCTCCGACTTAGAATTTTTCAAGGGTTCTGCACCCAACAAGCACGCTATAGACCAGGCAGGTATCATGCTGCTCCACGGGGAAAAGAAGGATCAGCTGACAAAGGGTGGTTTTGAAATCTATTACACGGATGGGTCAGTCGCAGATGGGCATTCCAGCGCCGCTTTCCTGCACGATAGGACAGGTTTTTTAGATAGCTATTACACGCACAAAACCCTTTCCTCGTTGTCCGCCGAGCTCCTTGCTATCGAGAAGGCATTAGACCATGCTATTTTGTACAATTTTCCTCGTGTCGCGCTCCTGACAGACAGCAGAAACGGGGCCCCCATTCTGGAGAAGAACATTCAGGATAACTCTATCGCCTACAAAATCAGAGAAAAGATCCAACAAAATCCACATCTAAGAACTGTAGAGGTTCACTACATTCCCGGACACGCTAACATCCCTCAGAACACTTCAGTTGACGCAGCAGCCAAAGAAGCCCACAGACGAGGAAAATACACAGTGGTTAAATGGAACCTTAAAGACGCTATGTGCGAAATACACAGAATCTTAAAAGCAGAATGGGAGAGAGAATACGCCGAGTTTGCTAGTATCAAGCACCAAGGTTACTGCTCGCTTTTCCCCTCAACATCATCCAAACCGTGGTTCCTAAATAAAACTAAGCTTAAAGCCATTGACGCTAAAAGAATCAACAGACTGCTTCGTGGTAACGCATTCGATAGGCACACTCTCGCCAAAATGCATGTAGTTCCTAGTAACATATGTGATACATGCGATAGTATCGATAACGCCTCGCATTTAATTTTCAATTGTACAAAGTACAACCACTAACCATACAGTATATAGATGTGCCAGTTCATACAACGAAAGCGTCACACACTGGCTAGCGCGTTCAGTACCCCAGAGTGACGTCATCATGAGAGAGAGAGCGCAGAGAGAACATCTTTGCATGTGTTAGTACACACGCAATATGTTTCGACAAAAATATGTGATTGTATGCTTTTTCAGATTTTTTGAACTCTCTCAGGTCTGGTTCTGTTTTGCCACCAGCATGTTTTAGTGTATGGGTGCACATGCATTCTCACGTACTTTGCGTGCGTGTGTTTAGTATTGCTGGCCGCTAGAACTGAAATTTGAGTTTGGTTCTTGTTTTGGGTCTTTTGATGGACCTCCGCCACAAAATAAATGAAGAATGGGCAGGGGGTGGGGGTATGGTACACTAGGGCGCGGGAAATGAAATAAAAGCTGTTATTTGTTTGATTTATACCACAAAATATAAAATATTACAATAATATAATTACACATTTATTTCCTTATTTTAAACAGGTTTATTATAAATTATAAAAATTATGCAAACGCCGTCGGTTCTCGACTTTTTTGTTTATTATAACTAAAACAATGATGTATCTAAATATATAATATAAGAAAAAATATATATATACTTAAATAAATATGCATACATGTATGTAAATATAAATGGAATTGGTTTTACATATATTTCAAATCAATTGTCAATCGCGCGCTTTCCGACGGGAATCTGCAATGCAAAATTTAGATGCCGGTCGCACCTTGAATACTCTCATGGACAATACCCATAAATTTTCTAATTCAATTATAAAATATCTTATGTACATACATATGTACATAAATATTAAAGTTTATTACATTCGTATATTTTATTTTGATATATTTAATCGGCATTTCGACAAAGTCTGAAATAAATCCTTCAGCAGAGTGCCCAAAAATTACAGATTGAAGACGACTTTTGCTGCCAACAGGACAATGATCCGACGCATACTGCCCACAATGTTAAGCTCTGTTTGCTTTACAATGTACAAAATGAGCTTCGATCGCCTCCTTAGTCCCCAGACCTGAATCCCATAGAACATCTATGAGATTTACTCGATCGCAGGATTCGTAAGCACACCATAAGCTCTAAAAACATGTTGAAGGAAGTTATCCTGGAGGAATGGGGCAAAATAACTGCCGAGGACACCAGGAATCTGGTTGACTCAATGCCTAGACGTCTGGCAGATGTTTTAAAACGATATTAAGATCCCACAAAATATTAACAACTTAGAATTTTAGTCGTGTACGCAGAATTGTTAGAGTGTACGCAGACTTTTGAGGTGTCAAATTTGTCTTATGTTTTTTTTAATGATTTTTTTTTCCTATTAAGTTTGTTTTATTGAATAAAAAACAAATGTAGATAGGTTTAGAAATAAGCAAAGAATATTATAAAAAAACGAGGGGGAACGTTGTGAGTTGCTGCGGAGACCGCAACTCTACATTTATACCCGATACTTAGTCAGTATGGCTCTCCTCCGGCAGACGCCGCTAATATTAAACGACAGGACAAAGAGTGCGTGCGAGAGAGACAGAAACTCAGTCTGAGCATGACGTCGGGCGCTGCGTAGCCACTGAAAATTGATTTGTTCCTTTTGGCTATAAAAATTATCTGATCTGATCCAGATTTAGCAATCTGATAGATATGGTCATTATCTATGATTGTGCTTTTTTAGTTTTCTCGAATCTGCAATATTGTGGATGGAACAGATTTTCGTCCTTTGTGGGGGAGGAAGGGGGTAGGGCGAAATTTTGAGATATACGTTTTATAGTGAGATCTAACAGAAGTGCGGATAGCAAATTTGGTTACTCTAGCCTTAATAGTCTCTGAGATTTGTGGATGCCCCAGATTTTCGTCCTTTGCGGGGGCGGAAGGGGGTGTGGCGAAATTTGGACACGAAACGGTCAAGGTCCGATATCACAGGGGTGTGGATACCAAATTTGGTTGCTCTAGCTCTTATGGGTTCTGAGATCCTTGAACTCATATTTTGCAATTGGCAAAACCGACCATGAAACCTGTGTGTTAGAGAGAGACAGAGCGAGAAAGAATGAAATTGTTTTCTTGATTCTGGCTATAATAATTATACGATCTGGTTGAGATTTTACACTCTAGAACACATAGTCATCCACTACGATTCTGCGTTATTGGTTTTATCGTATCTTTAAAAATGTGGATGCCACAGATTTTCGTCTTTTGTGGGGGCGGAAGTGGGCGGGGCGAAGTTTTAAAATATTTTTGTAGCAGTGACATATCACAGAAGTCTGGATCCAAAACATCGTTGCTCTAGCTCTTATAGTCTTTGAGCACTAGGCGCTGAAGGGGACGGACGGACGGACGGACGGATGGACGGAACATGCTTAAGGTATATCCTCTATTTATAGAAAGAAATATATGTATATATTTATGCATATTTATTTAAGTATATATATATATTTTCTTATATTGTATATTTAGATACATCATTGTTTTAGTTATAATAAACAAAAAAGTCGAGAACCGACGGCGTTTGCATAATTTTTATAATTTATAATAAACCTGTTTAAAATAAGGAAATAAATGTGTAATTATATTATTGTAATATTTTATATTTTGTGGTATAAATCAAACAAATAACAGCTTTTATTTCATTTCCCGCGCCCTAGTGTACCATACCCCCACCCCCAGCCCATTCTTCATTTATTTTGTGGCGGTAGGTCATAAAAAGACCCAAAACAAGAACCAAACTCAAATTTCAGTTCTAGCCCTCTAGTACCAGGCAACTAGTTCCGCACTGTTGCCGCACTAGCTACCATTCTCACCTCCCTGGTTCCAGATCGATTACCCGCAATGTATTTCAGCGGAGAATTTAACACATGCATGTCCTAGGGCGGAACCACCCCTGGTTCCCGCTCGATTACCCTACGCTCAGGAGGTAGTTCCGAACTAGTTACCAGTAGAAAGCCAGCAACTAGTTCCCCACTCGACTACCCTTCGATTACTTGTAGCTAGCTCTGACCTAGTTACCAGTAACTAGTTCCGAACTGACTATTGGTAGTAGTCAATCTGGCAGTCTGGAATAATACAAAAATAAAAACACAATGTCTTTCATTATAACGAATAATTTTTAATTATATGATGCTTAGCCTACTCCTGGTTTTTGGCAAGACACTTCTTCTTAAACACCCTTTTCTTCATCCCTTGCATTGCCTTCCGCACAGTGTTTTCGGGGGGCTCATCGCCAGGCGGAATACATTCTGTAATTAATATTTGTTTTAATTTATATGAAAAATTTTTAAATCTCTAGAAGTGTAAATGGTATTTTACCTAGCAAAGCTGCAAAAAATTCTTTGTGGGTCCTAAGGGCCTTCTTCCCTTACGTTATAGGCTAGAACAATTTTCTCACTCAAAATAAAGTTTAAGCCGCTCAAAACGCCAGCTGGCTGGAGAATCGATTTCATTGCTGTTATCTGTTATCTTTCCTGCACAACGCTAACTTTGCAATGTTATCTTCCCTTTCACTCTTACGGAGTCTACGCAAATGCCTTTTGCTTATCATTTTATTTGAAATATATAATATATATTTGCACGTACCTGTTTATATTAATTTGATTTATTTATTAATTCTTTTCCACTTTTTTAATAAATGTTTACACAAAAGACTCTTCCAGCGATTAGATGTTGTACAGAAGTGAACAAAATCAACGCATAAAGCAAACGAGGAAAACAAATGCATTTTGTTTGTGTAAATTCTTGTCTCTTTCATTCCACGAGTGGCTCGGTAAAAACCAGCTGAGTGGGCACTGTAACTCCACGGAATTGCGGTTGTTTGCCGCCTTCAAAAACAAACCGAAGGCGGCTTCGTTTTTCGGTTCTTTTTCGACTGGTCCGCGTTCGCTTCCCGCGTAACTAGTTGCAGAACTAGTACATTGTAATCGACGAAGACCTGGTCCGCGTTCGCTTCCCGCGTAACTAGTTGCAGAACTAGTACATTGTAGTCGACGAAGACCTGGTCCGCGTTCGCTTCCCGCGTAACTAGTTGCGCGGTAAACAGCGCAGAACTAGTTCGAGAGGGGTCAATTGACCACTTTGGTTCTACAGGGAGCGGCCAGCAATACTAAACACACACACGCAAAGTACGTGAGAATGCATGTGCACCCATACACTAAAACATGCTGGTGGCAAAACAGAACCAGACCTGAGAGAGTTGAAAAAATCTGAAAAAGCATACAATCACATATTTTTGTCGAAACATATTGCGTGTGTACTAACACATGCAAAGATGTTCTCTCTGCGCTCTCTCTCTCATGATGACGTCACTCTGGGGTACTGAACGCGCTAGCCAGTGTGTGACGCTTTCGTTGTATGAACTGGCACATCTATATACTGTATGGTTAGTGGTACAACACAACAAGGCAAAACTTCCCATCTCTAAGAAAATATAATGATATTTACAAATTCTTTGAAAAAGAAAACATCAGCGCGTACCAAACACTAATTGACTTCATCGACGAAATTGATGTAAAGCTATAAACAGTACTCCAACATCTTCTATTCTTTGACTTGGCAATTTCCACCTTCAAAAGGCGGGCGGCCAAATAATCCCACGCTACTCACGGGTAGCTTGGTAACTTAAACCCTAAAAAAAAAAAAGGACGAAAATCTGTTCCATCCACAATATTGCAGATTCGAGAAAACTAAAAAAGCACAATCATAGATAATGACCATATCTATCAGATTGCTAAATCTGGATCAGATCAGATAATTTTTATAGCCAAAAGGAACAAATCAATTTTCAGTGGCTACGCAGCGCCCGACGTCATGCTCAGACTGAGTTTCTGTCTCTCTCGCACGCACTCTTTGTCGTGTCGTTTAATATTAGCGGCGTCTGCCGGAGGAGAGCCATACTGACTTAGTATCGGGTATAACTGTAGAGTTGCGGTGTCCACAGCAACTCACAACGTTCCCCCTCGTTTGATTTAGCAAAGTAAAAAGTGGCAGAGAAATGATTAAAACGCATGATTTTGTTTTAACCAAACATTTGTTTAGTTGTCCTTATTTTCTGTCTTTATTTTCTGCGCACTATTACGCAGACGTATCTATTTTAATGTTACTTTTGAAGCACTTATAACATCTGCACCACCAAATCCGCGCCGGAAGCCATTCTGAGTGCAATGGCTAGTGAGAGAGAGAGAGAGAGAGAGAGAGAGAGAAAGAGCGAGCAGACTCATCTTTCTTCTCTGGGGACATTAGCGAGGGTGAGTATGAGGGTGTATCTGTGTATACTCTTACAGCTGCAGTGAGATGCATCATATTATCCATTTCAAGTCACCAGCGCAGAAGCCGATGTTGGTAGTGATGGTGGCGGTTGTTGGAAATTTGAAGCACAATACCGACGCCATTGAAGTCAGCGCACAGTGGGTGAAACGGCCAAATATCTAGACTTGTCTAGTCTAAAACTTGTATCAATTGGTAATCTTTCTTAAAACGGTCACTTTTTTCCAGAATTCAGACATTTTAAGTGTGTCTTAGGATATGGATCCAAACAGAATATGATTCCGAATAATATTTTATATTTTTTGTTTACTAGTTTTTACCAATAATCAGATGTGTCTATTTGTTTTATTATTATTAAATAAAAATGAATTAAAAATATAAAATATAAAATAATTTAAAAAAAATTGTGTATAATAATATTCTATGATTCATAATACACATAGGTAAAAACAAGAAGGCGATATCTTTTTTACATTCGAAGATGTTATTTTGTATACGCTAGATAAGCCGTTTCACCCACTGTGCAGCGTCGGCGTCGGCAAGCAGGAAAAGTTGAAAAACCAGAAGTAAGAGAAGCCGTAGACTCACAACAGGCATCAATACAAAATACAAATCAATTTTTGGCGGTACGTGGGCCCGAGAGGTTCAAATACAAAATACGGTGCTGGCGCTCGTGATCGTGATCGGCCATAGTTTCGAAATAACTGGCTTTTCGGTGGTGAATAATATGAAGTAATACAATATGCCCGTGTAGCGAATCGGGGTATCAATAGTGAATGGTGTGGTGTGGAAAAGAATGAATTCCATAGTTGGTTCAGAGTTTGGATTATAGGGACCATAGTGAAAGAAAGCGAAAGGCTTAGCAAGTGATTGTGATTTTTAAGTGATACCTGCCTGTTTCGACAATCTTCTAGTTGTGTGATGGCATCGACATCTACGCCTCCAACTACAGTTGTTTTCGAAAACGGCACAATGCTGGGCTCCATGAGTTGTGAGCACTTCCATGCAAAGGTCCAGTTCCTGGGAAATCAGTCACACTTTGTTGTACCGGAAATAGTAATTAGTTACAGTCAGAGCAGCAATAGTATCTACAACCATCGAAGTCCCTGTGTTATGTCGAGCTCCAGCGCACTTAGCAGCGTAAGTCCAACCATAAACGAGAACGAATCGTCAGAGTAACATGCATCGCTCCTGGAAATTCGGCAAGGAGAACGCGAGGAAGAGTCTGAAATTGAACAATTCATATTGAATCGCAGCACTTCAGAGAGCAACATACTAGAGTCCAGCTCCTACAGTGAGTTGCAGATCCCAACTTCGCTGTGCGTTCCAGCAGCTCAAACCCTTGCTCTAGACTGTTCGCGGTCCGACTCAGAATCCAGGCAAGGCAAGCGCATGCGGCGGAAGGCTGACAAGGCCAAAGCCAAGACGAAGTGCTCTACCAATGCACTTGGGTCTCCCACGCCCACAGTGACGTCTGTGGCCGAAGGATATCCTCCACAATACACAGCGATTTTTCTGGACCGTCCCCATAGAAACAGTGGTGTCCCAGCGAACGCACAGTTGAGCTCAGTCATATCATCGCCGTTTTTAACAGGCAATCCGGTGCAAGGGACAGGATCCAACGCGGCCAACTATTTAGAGTTTCATCAATACTGTCAGCAGCGCCCGGGAATGGACATCTACATCAGCATCATCATCTGCATCACCCGCAAAGGTAACGCAACCAGACGGAAAACTGACTTCATATCTTTTAAATGAGAGTGCTGCAGAATATGTCTTTCCAAAGCCGAACCAAATCCGATGCTATAAGATTTAATATATATTCTTGACTTTATATTCAACTATGTCCATACGACTATGTGTATCTAATGGTCTAATTTTTAGATCAATCTGGTTGAATATTCAAATACACCCTTCATATTGATGCACGAATGAATACTGGAAGAGTTCAAAAACTAGTTTGAGAGAAATTTAATTTAATTTAATTAATTTATATGTATAGAGGACAATGAATTTCCGTTTTTACACATATTTCACTACATAAAGCTACCAAAAATCCTGGTTCTGAAAATAGTCCAACCAATTGTCACAATGAATTCAAGAATTTCTATCTACCAATCGTGCACAAAGGTTCAACAAAATCTTGATTCGAATCTTTATTCTGTGCGTATCTAAGTTACGACTTCGACCAATTCTTTTTTTTCAACTTGCTGTCAAGCCTCTGATCTCTCCCCAGCTCCTTGAATGCGTTTAACTGGAATACATTCAACCGGTTCCTTTAACTGCAGTTCCAATATTTACCATTATGGCATTCTTGTGGTTGTTATTTGATACCTCCAAAAGCGAGGGACGGAAGTTCATCAATTGTCAGTTCGAGTTTCACATTTGTGGTTGAATCGGTCAACACTGGACAATATAACCATCTGGCTAATGTGAAGGAGAGGAGTAAACATAAAATGTGCATTTGTATGTATATGCATGTGTGTATGTCGACTTCATTACTCTGATAAAGCCTTGACTATATTCTTTCATTCAAAGCTCCGACAATTTCCTTTGGTAGCCCAACACGTGCGCAGTTGTATCAGATTTTTAGCCATCGGCGAATGAGATTAAAACTCCTAATAAATCTACTGCGGTATTAGCTGCGCTTAAATGAAGCTTGCTTTCATTAACAACAAACGATTAAGAAAATACAAATTCCTTTAGCCAATTCCAATAATCAGGGTAGAGTAGAATGTCTAATGAAAGAGTCATAGGGCTAGTTAACTTTTACTTACTCGGCTATTAAGGATTCGTCTCGTGAGTATTTAAAGGCTACTCCATAAATAAACATTTTTAAAAGGAATTTTAGGAATCTTGAGTTCTAGAGTTGTTGTTGGCTTCAGTTAAGCTGCAAACAATATGCCCAATTATTATTATTATTATTATTCCCTATTTCAATAGTTTTTGTGTAAAAGAATAAAATAAAAGAAAATAAAATAAAAGAACGGGATCGCTTTTTCATATATGTACATCCCTGTGTGTACATGTACATTTCTATGTATATATAAAATATTAGGCAAAGCATAAGTCCGTGGGAGTCTAATCTCATTAAATTTGTTAAGTGTTGTCGAAATGAGATCAAAAAGTGGAAAATAACAGCTTGGAACCATTACTCGAAAGGTATAATGGTATATTAGTGGTAAATTATACATTATATATATTTTTGATCAGCTTCAATAGCCGAGTCGATAGCCATATCTGTCTGTCCGTCCGTCCGTCCGTCCGTCTTGTTTGACGCCTATTTCTCAGAGACTATAAAATCTATACCAACCACATTTTGTATCCAGACTCCTTCGATATCACACTGAATCAAGTTTGTTTCAAAATGGAGCACCCCCTTACGCCCTCACAAAAGACCAAAATCTGTTGCATCCACAATCCTCAAAACCAAACACGCAGAATCATAGGGAATGACCACATCTAGCAGATTGCCGAATTAGATCGGTATATTTACTGTATATTTTTACATAAATATGCTCACATATGTACATATGTATGTATGTATGTACATATATACTACCAAAGACTATACAATACCAAGATGTCGCATGAGGAACAAATGCTTTTTCAATTTTCGTTTGACGCCTCATGGTACGGGCGCGCTGGGCTAGTACTTCAATTCTCTTTTACGCTACCTTCGCCTCCGAAGTGCTACTCGGCTTCGTCAATGCCTCGGTCAGCACGAGCTCGAGCCAACCCAGAAATATGCTTGTAGTTGTGTATATGTGTGTATGTCCTAGGTCGGCACGGCCATAAACCGGTTTCGCCCGCAGCATATACGGCTTTTAGCTTCACACACAAGCGCACTGAAAGCATGTCAGTGCCTGCGTGCCGAAACCGTAGGGCAGCGTGGTCGCTGATGTCTTTGGCGCGGCACAGTGGGGACTCAGCCGAAATAGTCAAAAAATTGTATGAGTGCTTTAGATAAATTTAATGTACGCATCTAATAGAGAATTTTCCAATCGAATTTTCAAGATAGTTTTAGTTTAGGAGATATAAGCACTCAAAGTTTAACATTTTTTCAGTGTGCAAATATTTATTGACTAACTAACTAATTTAGCAAGCTGAGACGGCCAAAGGTCCCACTGTGCCGCTCCAAAGACATCGGCGATCCGCGACCACCGCTTCGACGGTGAAGGCATTGCCGAACAGACGAAACCGATGGGCAGCGGGGTCGCGGTAGAGACGAAGTACAGGCGAAAAGGGAATTTAAAACCCGCGCGCTCCCTCGTGCCTTTTGGGTCCTAATGTTAGGACCCGCCATAGAACAGCTTTTTGGTCGCTCATGCGAAATCTTGGTATTGTATAGTCTTTGATCATACATAGAAAAGGTAATGTGAGTGGGACCGGCAGCTACCTACCTGCCAAGGGCTAGTTAGATTGGATAAATTTAGGATGCATCAGGTAGATTCCCAACTCCTTGAAAGAAACTAATGTGTTTCCTCGCTCTTTGCAGAAGTCTGTTTGAAGTGGCTGTACCGCTGGCCGGTAGCACCGTGGAAGCCAGCAACAACTTGTTCAGTACAAACATCAATATGTCTAGTGCAGCTGAATCCTCGGGCAATCTGGCTGTGAGCTACAATTTTCGAAAGTGGTTCGCACGTCCTTCGCTGCCTTTCGTAATAGGAATATTTTCACTTGGTGGCGTGGCATGCACACTTGGCGGCATAGTGCTTGGGAGCACGGGCCTGATAGAGCATTCGACACAGTATCTAAGTGCGGCTCTCTTGATGATTGGCATTGGGGTCTCGCTGTTGGTGATATCGGGCGCCATTTGGCGTCTGAGTCTCCCCGATGATGTCGATGACTGTCCCTGCTTTCGACAAATGGAAATCTGTCGCAACTGCAACAGCCCACACTGCAACAACCGCCTTCTTCCCGGCAGCTATTTGTACCCAGAATTCCAGCATCGGCAGCCGCCGCCTTCATATCTAACATCACTAAACGAGTACGCCTTCATCTATCATCCCAGTGCCCAACCGACAGCGGCAGCAGCAGCAGCAGCGTATGCTACACTGGTAATGAACACTCCTCCGCCGCTTTATCGTTCGACCTACTCCCTCAAGTAAGCATAGCATTTCTTCCAATCGATTTCGGGCATGTAATTACCAAAATTATCCTTTCAGCACTTCAGCATCGATGGGTTCGCGTACAGTATTACAACTGCCGCGTACGACCGATCATTCATCTGAGGATCACCATCCGGTCTTGCTCATCCGAGAAGCCACCAGTCAGACATCCTTAAAAGAGGTCGAGATCGAGGACATGCGTGAGGCTGGATCTCTAATGCGTGGGAGGGAAATGCAAACGCTTTATAAGGAAGATGAACTTGACTAGAGGGTGCGTGCTCGCGAGACCAAATGCGTTTCAGGAATTATTCAATGATCTTCTGATTTGACTGACTGATTGACTATATTAACCTTATTCATTTATACATACATATGTACTTACTACATGTTATAGTCAACCGAATCTTTAAATAATAAGTGGGATAAAATGTTGTAAAAAATACGTCCATATTTTTGTCCATACAAATTACATAGTCTTTATTCTCGAAACTTAATTTTAAGCAGCGTGAAAGCCAATGAATAACGTTTAAGTACATATTTATGTGGCTCATTGATCATATCAAATGATATAATGCCAAACTCAAAACTTAATAAACATATGAATATTAAACAGTCAATTTAATATTCTCAAATTGATGTGGTTTCTCCAGCTCGTAAGAGATTATTATGTATGTTCTTGTGATATGCGGTTTTCTAAATCGCAAATTTTTCAATGAATGGCATAGGGTATCAGACTAATTGTTTATAGCTTTTTATACCCGATACTCAAAATGAGTATTGGGGTATATTAGATTTGTGGTAAAGTGGATGTGTGTAACGTCCAGAAGGAATCGTTTCCGACCCCATAAAGTATATATATTCTTGATCAGCATCAATAGCCGAGTCGATTGAGCCCTGTCTGTCTGTCCGTCTGTCCGTCCCCTTCAGCGCCTAGTGCTCAAAGACTATAAGAGCTAGAGCAACGATGTTTTGGATCCAGACTTCTGTGATATGTCACTGCTACAAATATATTTCAAAACTTCGCCCCGCCCACTTCCGCCCCCACAAAGGACGAAAATATGTGGCATCTAAATTTTTAAAGATACGATAAAACCAAAAACGCAGAATCGTAGAGGATGACTATATGTTCTAGAGTGAAAAATCTCAACCAGATCGTATAATTATTATAGCCAGAATCAAGAAAACAATTTCTTTCTTTCTCGCTCTGTCTCTCTCTAACACACAGGTTTCATGGTCGGCTTTGCCAATTGCAAAATATGAGTTCAAGGATCTCAGAACCTATAAGAGCCAGAGCAACCAAATTTGGTATGCACACTCCTGTGATATCGGACCTTGACAGTTTTGTGTCCAAATTTCGCCACACCCCCTTCCGCCCCCGCAAAGGACGAAAATCTGGGGATATTCAAAAATCTCAGAGACTATTAAGGCTAGAGTAACCAAATTTGATATCCGCACTCCTGTTAGATCTTACTATACAACGTGTATCTCAAAATTTCGCCCCACCCCCTCCCGCCCACACAAAGAACGAAAATCTGTTGCATCCACAATATTGCAGATTCGAGAAAACTAAAAACGCAGAATCATAGATAACGACCATATCTATCAGATTGATGAATCTGGATCAGATCGGATCATTTTTGTAGCCAAAAGCAAGAAATCAATTTTCTGTGGCTACGCAGCGCCCGACGTCACGCTCAGACTGATTTTCTGTCTCTCTCGCACGCACTCTTTGTCGTGTCATTTAAGATTAGCGGCGTCTGCCGGAGGAGAGCCATACTGACTTAGTATCGGGTATAAATGTAGAGTTGCGGTGTCCGCAGCAACTCACAACGTTCCACCTCGTTTTAATTTAATATTTCACCATTTCATATCATCAATTTTCAAATTTTATGGCCGAGTCGCAATGACTAGAAAGTATGTATCTTTTCATTGTTGTTAATCTTGTATCCCAACAGCCAATTTTTAAGATTATTTGGATTAACACCACGTTTAATAACTTTATAGTTATACAAATTATGGTGTGCCGAAGTTTCTTACCTTCCTTAGTGGTTATAATTTAATTTTTAATATCTTCGAAACTTTAACAAACTTCAAAGGCTATTTTATAGCTTCATTTATGGGTCGCACAATAGTTTTTAAATAGTTTACAACGTTCAAACAAGTCAGTCAGTCATCATAGCTCCGCTCCGCCAGACGTCGCACACATTGTACTACCACAAATCTAATATACCCCTATACTATTTTTATGTATCGGGTATAAAAATGCATAACCGTTTCTGATTCTTCAATGACTTTGACCCTGGACCGCCATCCTTCGTCAAAAAGACTACATTTCACGTGTACATCAAACGTACATCAAATAAGGATGACGGTCCAGCGCTAAAGATTTGTTTTTGAATGCTTGTCGTAATTTTTGAGTCTAATTACATTATAATTATAGATCGGGGTCTGATTCTTTGCGCGTTTAGTTGTACGTTCTGCCGGCTTCTATTCCTGCTGTTTCTAATAGAAAATCCATTGAAGGCTTTGAGGAAATTCATTCATCGTACAACAGTTTACAGTTGGTTCTTACATGCTGCTCATGCTGTTGCTGATATGAGATATTCCCTGCATATGAATAGTTGATTCGAAGGGTACAGTAGAACCGCTAGTATATTGATCTTTTCTTATTTTTGTATAATTTTTACTATTTGTATTATTTTTGTACTAATAGGAAGGTAATTAACATTTTTTTAATGTAGATAACGGATGTTTTTGCTTATCCCAGTGCGTATGTATGTATGTGCATATGTAAGTTAATTTTATCCTTATTCGAAGGACAAAATAAAAGATTATTTTGATTCTGTTCACTTTAGCGAAGTGCTTTTATTGAATATCAGAATGTGACTGCTTAAATCTAGAATTATAATTCTTAAAGAAACCTATCGATGAACGCGGCAGAGGCCGAATTGTTGGGGTCTTCAGAATTATTGTAGGCGGCGGCGTCGGTGGCGACAGCGGAGTTGCAGCTATTGACCGGCAATAGGAAGTCAATGTTGCTGGTCGATGTTGGGGGTGAAGAACAGCGGAGTCATCAAAAATGCATTGTCGACATTATCGCAGTCGCGACGTCGAAGACGGGGTGGGGGCGATGGTTTCTCGTGAAGTGCTGACTTGAAGTGGAGCGCATAAGCACTTCCAAAAATACAATGTTTCGGTTCTTGTTTTAGGCAGGAAATGGTTTTTACTTTTTGTGTAAATTGTGACAGAATTCTTGCGCATTGTTGTTACAATTGGGTAATAAACTATTGGGCAAGAATTTTTATACTTTTTTCTGTTTTAATTGGAAATAAGAGTATTGAACTCTTAGGGTGTTAACTCTTCCCCTCTTATTTCATTTGTCCTCAAATGAATTTTTAGAAATATGGTATGTTATTAAATTCAAGATTTTGTTTTGTGTTTGTTGGTATCTTTGTATCGGTTTTGATTTTGATGTCTGGTATTTCTGGAGGAATGTTGAGTATCACTTTTTGTGGTTTTCGACACACATGTGATATTATGATCAGTATTATTCCAATTGTAAATAGCGTAATAAGAGTCATACTATTTATTGAGGAGTGAGTTTGAAGGAAGTTTAAGTGTTTCGTATTGTTGATGTGAAGTTCATCGAGTGCTTTGAGAGAAAGTATTTTTATGCGTTTTCCTTGCAATGGGCCTACTTGTACCATTGGAGTTTGTGGTTTGGTTATAGTTTTGTGAATGTTTGTAAATTTCTTTTCGTTAATGTTTATTGTATCGTTCCAGTACTTTAGTAAGTACGTGCCCCTTAGTTTTTCATAGCCGTTTTGCCATTTTATTGTTCCGTTGAAGTTATTTAGGAGGAGTGAGTCGGAATCTATTTCTTCTATAGGTTCGATGTGTTCTGCATTGCTGTAGTTACACGAGGAATCTTTCCCTATCAATAATCTACTAATACAGTTATCGTGGTTTAAGTTGATTACATTATTTGTTTTGCAAATTTTTACGTTATTGTAGTCTTTACAAGGTTTATTAATTCCGTAAGTTTTCAATTCATTAATAAATATTTCTTGGAAAGGTAAATTAACAATGAGGTTTTTTCGGACGACCGGTCGAATAATGATATCTTTATAGGTTTCTTTTTCTAACTTAGGGATCTTAATAAAATAGAGTAATGTGTTTTTATTATATAAAATTGAGACGTCTGCAAACTCAAGCATTTCTTCTATTGAATTGAGTGGGGTTAGTATTTCCTTAAAGTTTTCTTTAATTGTCTCTATTTCGTTTTCGTTAAGAAGGAATGTGTTTACTATATTTATTTTTGCCCATTGAATTGCATATTTTACATTGATTAGTTCTTCTTTTATAAGTCGGGTTTGAATTTGTAGACTAATGGCTATTTCGTTGCCAAAGAGTTTGGTCTAGAGTTTGTTTTATTAGTGTTAAATCTATGACATGAATTAGTTTTGTATGTTCTGAGGTTAGTTTGCCTGTTTTAGTATGAATGGTTAAAACATGGCTATCGGTATAGTTGGTTATTTCGATAGATCCAGCTACTAATTGTAGGAGGAGTAATGATGTTATCAATCTGGAAGAGAATGAAGAATATCGTAAAAAAATGGTATTTTCGGGTATTTTCCGATTCGTGGTGCTATAATCGGATGGAACCCGCAATCGGATAAATCTTTTAGTTTTGGGTGTAGTTATTTCATATAATATAATCTTTAGTCATTTTAATACGGACATGGACATGGACCTATGAATATCGGACAGTTATTAACTTTTTATGTTACTTTTGTGAACAATTTTTCCTGACACAGTTTTAATTGTAGTGTTATTGTCTTCTTTTACTGTTTCTTTTTTAAATCTTGGAGACAATTTTGATCCTAACCGTGTGTTTATTTTTACGAATATTTCTTGACCTGGTGAGTATAGTATTATCGGTTTTTTTTTCTTGTTGTGATTTTTCAAATCCGAGTCCTGTTTGTTTTTAAGTTTGTCAATATTATTTTGTCGGCTTATTTCGTATTGGTCAGGATTTGTTGTTACGTTTCTACCAAAGAATACTTCTAACGGTTTTCTGTTGGTTACTGAGTGTATCGAGAAATTGTACTCGTAAATGGCCTGATTCAGTAATTCTTGAAATGTGGTATAAATTCCTTTACTTTTTAAAAACCGCATTATTTCTGAGAGGGTTGAATGGAATCTTTCTACCTGTCCATTTACTGAGCTTTTGTAGGGTGGAGCTGTAAATATCTGAATTCCCAATTGGTCTTTCATCATAAACGTTATGGAAGCTGAATTTAAGGATTTTTCATTGTCAATTACTAAATTTTTTGGTACGCCGAAATAAAACAGAATATCATGCAGGGATGGTTTTATATCTTCGATGGATTTGGATTTGATGATTCTTCCTTGGGCTAATTTGGAAAATTTGTCTATTGCTGTCAAAACTAAATTTCTTTCTGTGGAATAAATATCAATGTGAATAGTGTGACCTGGGTATTGTGGTATTGGTGTTTCCACGATTTCGGGATTAGTGGGTTGTCTGTCGTATTTTACTTCCTTACAAATCTGACACTGCTTTACTATAGTGGAAATTTTCTGTTTCATTTTTGGAAAATAGAGTTTTTCGATGAGTTGTTTTTGATTTCCTGCGGCATTCCTGTGGGCCCTGTTGTGAACTTTTAAGATCTCTTCTTCTTGTTGGCTTTCGTTACTTAGATCTTCTACTCTACTTTGTGTGAATCTAACTTTGTATTGGATGAAATTTGATGGGTATATTTTTTGGATTTGTCCCATAATATGTTCGGTTGTTTGAATTCCATTAATAACGGAGGGGTTAAGGTATTTTTTTAATATTTGTAATAAATCAGCTTCGGTGAATGTGTTTTGTGTAATTTCATGTCGATGAAATGTTGGAAATGGTATACTAAATTTGTAATTATTTTTGTTTCCTGGAATAATAAAGATTTGGTTTTTAAAAGCATTTATTGGTATTTCCATACTATGAATTAACCTTTCGGAGGAACTTTGGCTACTATGTTGTGTCGTGATGGAGTTTATCTCCTTGATTCTGGACAAAGAGTCAGCTACAACCAGGCTTTTCCTGGCTTGTAGATTAGCTGGTAGTCGTACTCTTCCAAAAATGTTCTCCATCGTTTTATGCTCGCGTTTCCATTCCAATCGCTCATGGAATGGGTTAAGGGTTGATGGTCGGTGTAAATTTTTACCTTTGCTCCCCCATAGAGATAATTTCTCAAAGACTTCAATGACCATATTATTGCTAGCATTTCTTTTTCGTTTGCTGCATAATTTTCTTCGGCTTTCGAAAGGGTTCGGGAAATGAAGGATATTGGTTTGTCATTTTGAGCAAGAACTGCTCCTAATGCGAAATTTGAGGCATCTGTTGTGAGTTGAAACTCTTTATTGAAATCTGGGTATTGTAAAATGACTTCTGTCGAAATGAGGGTGTTCTTGAGTTTTTTGAAAGCTTCCATTGCCTCTAGGTCAAGGTGAATGATTTTTTTGCTCGAATTGTTTTTAGATACGCGGCCATCTTCCCCTCTTAATAATGAGGTAAGTGGTTTGGCTAGCATTGCATAGTCCTTTATGAATCTTCTATAGTAACCGGACAATCCTAGGAAGGATCTGAGATCTTTTAATGTTTTCGGACAAGGATACTTGGAAATGGCTTCCACCTTTGCAGGATTGGTTTCTATGCCTCTATCGGAAATAATAAATCCTAAAAATTCTACTTTATTTTTAAAGAACTCGCATTTGTCGAGTTGGCATTTAATATTGGCTTGTTCAAGGGTATCGAATATGGTCGCGAGATTGTTAGCATGTGTTTTTTCATCTTTCCCAAAAATAATTATGTCGTCAATATAAATATAGCAGATTTCACCAATATGTGGTCCTAGGATATCGTCAAGGGTGCGTTGGAATATTGCCGGTGCATTTTTTAGTCCAAAGGGGAGACGTGTGAATTCGTATTTACCGTTGTTGATGGAGAATGCAGTTTTTTCGATATCTGATTTTTTTAATAGAATTTGATGGAAACCACTTTTAAGATCTAGTACTGAAAAGAACTTGTTGTTTCCTAGTTGTGCTAAAACTTCATTTATATTTGGAATGGGATATTTATCGGCAACAGTAACTAAACTTAGTTTCCTGTAGTCGATGATTACTCTGAATTTTTTCTTTTGAGAGGCATCCATTTTTTTCGGAACCAGCCATACGGGGGAATTGTACGGGGACCTAGATGGTCTAATTATCCCGTCATCTAGTAGTTCTTTTATTGGTTTCTCTACTTCTGTTTTGGATCCCACTGGTAGGGGGTAACATCGTGAATAAAATGGAGTATCAGAGGTGGTGCGGATATCTGCTTTAATGTTTGTGGTGTAAGTAAGTTTTCTGTTTGGATCTGCGAACAAATTAGAGTGTGTTTTAAAGAGGTTTTCAAGGGTTAGTTTTTGTGTTTCTGTTAGATGTTCTGTCCTATTGAATATGACATTCACTGCTTCCAAAAATTTTTCCTTTATCGGAATAACATGACCATTGTTTATTGTTAGTGTTCGTTTTTTTATGTCAATGACTGCTCCTAATTCTTTGAGGTAGTCATTTCCTAGTATGGCGTCAAATGATTTTAAGGTGGGTAACAGAAAGAATTTTACATTAATATTAGGGATATTGAAAAGGTTTGCAATTTTATGGTGTGTTATTTTTATGCTACCACTAACGGTGATAGCGTTAAAAGGTTTTTGGTTTAAAATTGGGTTATTAACATGTTGGTGTTGAATATAGCTTTTATTAGAGCCGGTATCTACTAAGAGGTTTGCTCAAAGTCATTTTCGTTTTCATACTCATCTTTCAGTTGTTCGTATTCAGCCAAAGTTGCGTAATTTATTGCATCAGGCGAAGAGTTCGTTTGAGTTTCGTCGGTTTCGCCAGTTTGGATATTGAATTGTCTTTGTCTTTTTATACCCGGTACTCAAAATGAGTATTGGGGTGTATTAGATTTGTGGTAAAAGTGGATGTGTGTAACGTCCAGAAGGAATCGTTTCCGACCCCATAAAGTATATATATTCTTGATCAGCATCAATAGCCGAGTCGATTGAGCCCTGTCTGTCTGTCCGTCTGTCCGTCCGTCCGTCTGTCCGTCCCCTTCAGCGCCTAGTGCTCAAAGACTACAAGAGCTAGAGCAACGATGTTTTGGACCCAGACTTCTGTGATATGTCACTGCTACAAAAATATTTCAAAACTTCGCCCCGCCCACTTCCGCCCCCACAAAGAACGAAAATCTGTGGCATCCACAATTTTAAAGATATGAGAAAACCAAAAACGTAGAATTGTAGAGAATGACCATATCTTTAAGACTGCGGAATCTGAATTGGATCGTATTATTATTATAGCCAGCATCAAGAAAACAATTTCATTTTTTCTCGCCCTGTCTCTCTCTAACACACACGTAGCATAGGCGGCTTTGCTTAGAGTAAAACATTAGCGCCTACATCTCAGAAACTACAAAAGCTAGAGCAACCAAATTTGGTATCCACACTCCCAATATATCGGACCGAGACGAGTTTGTGTCAAAATTTCGCCACACCCCCTTCCGCCCCCGCGAAGGACGAAAATCTGGGGATATTCAAAAATCTCAGAGACTATTAAGGCTAGAGTAACCAAATTTGGTATCCGCACTACTGTTAGATCTTACTATAAAACGTGTAGCTCAAAATTTCACCCCACCCCCTTCCGCCCACACAAAGAACGAAAATCTCCTCGTAGTCCTCTGACAAAAGTATCTAAAGCTTTTTCGCGGTATAGTTTGGTCATTAATTGTTCTGCTTCCCTTCCTAATTCCATGCAACCTATTTTATTTAGAATCAGTGACATTTGGTGATAAACGACTTGATGATAATCTTCCACTGACTGTTGATTTCCCTGCACTAGCATGGTCATCTGGTACTCTAATGTACTCAAGTCTCTCTTGTCACCGTAGTGTAGGGTTAAACATTTGGAGATAGCATTCCAATTAAGAGGAATGTTGTATGATTCTAATGCCGTATCGGCATTTCCGACAATCTTGTTTCGAATGACTTGAAGGATCCCAACGTACTTTCGGGTTCCTACTATGTCTGCAAAGTCCCCTAGAATCCTATCTACTCCCTTCTTCCAGGAACTAAATTCGTTGAAGCTTCCCGAAAATTCCCGAATACTTTTCACTAAGTCTGGGATTTTGTCGTAGTCACTCGCATGGTGAGGAAGTGCAGGGTTTACTTCTTGATCAACTGCGTTGAGGAAGTCGGTGTTAGGGTTAGGTGAGGCTCGTTCGAATAAAGTGTTCACTAAATTGGTTACCAAGGATGTAATTTCTTGCCTACTCATATTTGTACCAGCATTGGGGTCTTGAACCAGAACGGCAGGTCTGATTAGGTTATTAGGATTTGCCATTATGTGCAAGTATTAAGTATTTGTAAGATATGAATATGGTTTTTGAAATATGTGAATAGTTATTTTGTTTGTTTTAGCTTTCGTAGGTTTGGGTTTTTATTTTCTTTTTCCTTTTGGGGTTTTTGTTTCCCGTTTTATAATTTTTTGTATCGCGCGGAAAATTTATTTTTTTTTTTAAATTGTTTGACTTTTGTGAATTTTTTCCTTCACTTTATTTTATTTTCACTTGAAAAAAATGTTTTTTGGTTTTCGTCGTTTTGTTTTTGTTTTACTTACCTTAACATGTTGGATGTGGCTCCTCCAACGGGCGATCCGGAATTGGTCCCTTTTATGATGGTATCACCTTACTGAGGTTCCTGGACTTCGCTCCTTTTTGGTTGGTTTTCCTGAGTACGGAACTTTCAGGAATTGGAGTCACCGATGGGTTATACCGGACAATATTACGAAATATTGTGAGTCACACCGGTAATTATTATTGAGACCGCCGGCTGCAAGTTTTTGCAGTTTTCGCGAACGTACTAAACTTTTTGCTGTGTTGTTCACTAGTCAGGTCCCTGCTCGGGCGCCAGTTAATTTTATCCTTATTCGAAGGACAAAATAAAAGATTATTTTGATTCTGTTCACTTTAGCGAAGTGCTTTTATTGAATATCAGAATGTGACTGCTTAAATCTAGAATTATAATTCTTAAAGAAACCTATCGATGAACGCGGCAGAGGAACTTCGGCAGAGGCCGAATTGTTGGGGTCTTCAGAATTATTGTAGGCGGCGGCGTCGGTGGCGACAGCGGAGTTGCAGTTATTGACCGGCAATAGGAAGTCAATGTTGCTGGTCGATGTTGGGGGTGAAGAACAGCGGAGTCATCAAAAATGCATTGTCGACATTATCGCAGTCGCGACGTCGAAGACGGGGTGGGGGCGATGGTTTCTCGTGAAGTGCTGACTTGAAGTGGAGCGCATAAGCACTTCCAAAAATACAATGTTTCGGTTCTTGTTTTAGGCAGGAAATGGTTTTTACTTTTTGTGTAAATTGTGACAGAATTCTTGCGCATTGTTGTTACAATTGGGTAATAAACTATTGGGCAAGAATTTTTATACTTTTTTCTGTTTTAATTGGAAATAAGAGTATTGAACTCTTAGGGTGTTAACTCTTCCCCTCTTATTTCATTTGTCCTCAAATGAATTTTTAGAAATATGGTATGTTATTAAATTCAAGATTTTGTTTTGTGTTTGTTGGTATCTTTGTATCGGTTTTGATTTTGATGTCTGGTATTTCTGGAGGAATGTTGAGTATCACTTTTTGTGGTTTTCGACACACATGTGATATTATGATCAGTATTATTGCAATTGTAAATAGCGTAATAAGAGTCATACTATTTATTGAGGAGTGAGTTTGAAGGAAGTTTAAGTGTTTCGTATTGTTGATGTGAAGTTCATCGAGTGCTTTGAGAGAAAGTATTTTTATGCGTTTTCCTTGCAATGGGCCTACTTGTACCATTGGAGTTTGTGGTTTGGTTATAGTTTTGTGAATGTTTGTAAATTTCTTTTCGTTAATGTTTATTGTATCGTTCCAGTACTTTAGTAAGTACGTGCCCCTTAGTTTTTCATAGCCGTTTTGCCATTTTATTGTTCCGTTGAAGTTATTTAGGAGGAGTGAGTCGGAATCTATTTCTTCTATAGGTTCGATGTGTTCTGCATTGCTGTAGTTACACGAGGAATCTTTCCCTATCAATAATCTACTAATACAGTTATCGTGGCTTAAGTTGATTACATTATTTGTTTTGCAAATTTTTACGTTATTGTAGTCTTTACATGGTTTATTAATTCCGTAAGTGTTCAATTCACTAATAAATATTTCTTGGAAAGGTAAATTAACAATGAGGTTTTTTCGGACGACCGGTCGAATAATGATATCTTTATAGGTTTCTTTTTCTAACTTAGGGATCTTAATAAAATAGAGTAATGTGTTTTTATTATATAAAATTGAGACGTCTGCAAACTCAAGCATTTCTTCTATTGAATTGAGTGGGGTTAGTATTTCCTTAAAGTTTTCTTTAATTGTCTCTATTTCGTTTTCGTTAAGAAGGAATGTGTTTACTATATTTATTTTTGCCCATTGAATTGCATATTTTACATTGATTAGTTCTTCTTTTATAAGTCGGGTTTGAATTTGTAGACTAATGGCTATTTCGTTGCCAAAGAGTTTGGTCTAGAGTTTGTTTTATTAGTGTTAAATCTATGACATGAATTAGTTTTGTATGTTCTGAGGTTAGTTTGCCTGTTTTAGTATGAATGGTTAAAACATGGCTATCGGTATAGTTGGTTATTTCGATAGATCCAGCTACTAATTGTAGGAGGAGTAATGATGTTATCAATCTGGAAGAGAATGAAGAATATCGTAAAAAAATTGTATTTTCGGGTATTTTCCGATTCGTGGTGCTATAATCGGATGGAACCCGCAATCGGATAAATCTTTTAGTTTTGGGTGTAGTTATTTCATATAATATAATCTTTAGTCATTTTAATACGGACATGGACATGGACCTATGAATATCGGACAGTTATTAACTTTTTATGTTACTTTTGTGAACAATTTTTCCTGACACAGTTTTAATTGTAGTGTTATTGTCTTCTTTTACTGTTTCTTTTTTAAATCTTGGAGACAATTTTGATCCTAACCGTGTGTTTATTTTTACGAATATTTCTTGACCTGGTGAGTATAGTATTATCGGTTTTTTTTTCTTGTTGTGATTTTTCAAATCCGAGTCCTGTTTGTTTTTAAGTTTGTCAATATTATTTTGTCGGCTTATTTCGTATTGGTCAGGATTTGTTGTTACGTTTCTACCAAAGAATACTTCTAACGGTTTTCTGTTGGTTACTGAGTGTATCGAGAAATTGTACTCGTAAATGGCCTGATTCAGTAATTCTTGAAATGTGGTATAAATTCCTTTACTTTTTAAAAACCGCATTATTTCTGAGAGGGTTGAATGGAATCTTTCTACCTGTCCATTTACTGAGCTTTTGTAGGGTGGAGCTGTAAATATCTGAATTCCCAATTGGTCTTTCATCATAAACGTTATGGAAGCTGAATTTAAGGATTTTTCATTGTCAATTACTAAATTTTTTGGTACGCCGAAATAAAACAGAATATCATGCAGGGATGGTTTTATATCTTCGATGGATTTGGATTTGATGATTCTTCCTTGGGCTAATTTGGAAAATTTGTCTATTGCTGTCAAAACTAAATTTCTTTCTGTGGAATAAATATCAATGTGAATAGTGTGACCTGGGTATTGTGGTATTGGTGTTTCCACGATTTCGGGATTAGTGGGTTGTCTGTCGTATTTTACTTCCTTACAAATCTGACACTGCTTTACTATAGTGGAAATTTTCTGTTTCATTTTTGGAAAATAGAGTTTTTCGATGAGTTGTTTTTGATTTCCTGCGGCATTCCTGTGGGCCCTGTTGTGAACTTTTAAGATCTCTTCTTCTTGTTGGCTTTCGTTACTTAGATCTTCTACTCTACTTTGTGTGAATCTAACTTTGTATTGGATGAAATTTGATGGGTATATTTTTTGGATTTGTCCCATAATATGTTCGGTTGTTTGAATTCCATTAATAACGGAGGGGTTAAGGAATTTTTTTAATATTTGTAATAAATCAGCTTCGGTGAATGTGTTTTGTGTAATTTCATGTCGATGAAATGTTGGAAATGGTATACTAAATTTGTAATTATTTTTGTTTCCTGGAATAATAAAGATTTGGTTTTTAAAAGCATTTATTGGTATTTCCATACTATGAATTAACCTTTCGGAGGAACTTTGGCTACTATGTTGTGTCGTGATGGAGTTTATCTCCTTGATTCTGGACAAAGAGTCAGCTACAACCAGGCTTTTCCTGGCTTGTAGATTAGCTGGTAGTCGTACTCTTCCAAAAATGTTCTCCATCGTTTTATGCTCGCGTTTCCATTCCAATCGCTCATGGAATGGGTTAAGGGTTGATGGTCGGTGTAAATTTTTACCTTTGCTCCCCCATAGAGATAATTTCTCAAAGACTTCAATGACCATATTATTGCTAGCATTTCTTTTTCGTTTGCTGCATAATTTTCTTCGGCTTTCGAAAGGGTTCGGGAAATGAAGGATATTGGTTTGTCATTTTGAGCAAGAACTGCTCCTAATGCGAAATTTGAGGCATCTGTTGTGAGTTGAAACTCTTTATTGAAATCTGGGTATTGTAAAATGACTTCTGTCGAAATGAGGGTGTTCTTGAGTTTTTTGAAAGCTTCCATTGCCTGTGGGTCAAGGTGAATGATTTTTTTGCTCGAATTGTTTTTAGATACGCGGCCATCTTCCCCTCTTAATAATGAGGTAAGTGGTTTGGCTAGCATTGCATAGTCCTTTATGAATCTTCTATAGTAACCGGACAATCCTAGGAAGGATCTGAGATCCTTTAATGTTTTCGGACAAGGATACTTGGAAATGGCTTCCACCTTTGCAGGATTGGTTTCTATGCCTCTATCGGAAATAATAAATCCTAAAAATTCTACTTTATTTTTAAAGAACTCGCATTTGTCGAGTTGGCATTTAATATTGGCTTGTTCAAGGGTATCGAATATGGTCGCGAGATTGTTAGCATGTGTTTTTTCATCTTTCCCAAAAATAATTATGTCGTCAATATAAATATAGCAGATTTCACCAATATGTGGTCCTAGGATATCGTCAAGGGTGCGTTGGAATATTGCCGGTGCATTTTTTAGTCCAAAGGGGAGACGTGTGAATTCGTATTTACCGTTGTTGATGGAGAATGTGTTCCAGTCCCACCTGAACGATAGGTGGCCAGGGCTGAGGGCGACGCGCCATCTAGCGGAAGTCCAGGGAGGCTCGATGGTGTATGGGGACATCGGGGGGAGCTGGAGCCGTCACTGGGGATATAAGGAAGAGAATAGGATTAGTTATATGTATTAGTAAGGGAAAAAGGGATAAATAGGAGTGAAAATATTAGAAAACGTGGATTGGATTATAGAAATCGTGGAGCGTGGACGGAGTAACGTCGAAATTGGAAATTTTGTGCTTAAAACAGAAAGTTTGAAGTGAGTACAGAAAAGGCGGGCGATAAAATAGGTTGTAATGCAGAAAATTTTACAAACAGCCGGCAAGGAATATAGCCACCAGAACCGGGCCAGAAGGTTTCCTGGAGAGGGACACTGGAGTTCGAGAAAGTCGACTGCAGAGAAGAAGACTGCCCAACGGAACCTGAGTGAGTTCGTTCCAGTTGCGCGTGTGTGAGCCAAGTAGCGCGGGACGTGTGAAGGGGGAGGGTGAAAGAGAACGATTTAGCTGCCAGGGCGATTCTAGCCACACCGCACGATCGTTGCATCGCCTTCCAGTGCGTGCCACACGTTTGGTCTCATTCACCAGGTAACAACCCCGAAACCCTATTCACACACACACACACGCGCACACGTATACTCGGACCTATATAAATTTAGGGCTGACCGGCCACGGCCAGCGATCGCCCACGTCGTTTGAATTTAAAGAAAAAAAACATAATCCGCACTCCAAACACCGTTCCACATTAAATGTTATTTTGTTCCGTGTGTTGTCCTTTATTTAGTAATTAGTATTAGCTTAAACCGTTTAACGTACATTGAAAAAAAATATGTAAAAACACCAACACCTTTCACGAACCTAAATCTGCGATCAGCTGTTCAGTGCCAGAAGATTAACCCTTAGTGGGTGACGCGGGGGTCCCATCAGTCCACCGTATTTGGGCGAGCGATTTGTGAAAAAAATATTGTTTATTGTTTATGTCCCGGGGACCCTTAACAAGAGCTCTTGGTAGGTTAAGTCTCCGTAGGGGCCCGAGTTAAATTAACTCCCGTAAAACTGGATCCACTCATCTACACATATTCCATTACGTATGGGTGAGGGTATCCCTGTTGGTTGAACGAATTTTCAGCAGTTATTTCCTTGATTGCCTTTGTGTCGAACGTTTTGGTGTTTCTTAGTGGTTAGTGATAATTTTGAGTATAGCTATTTATTAATGAGAAAGATGAAATTGTCAATTTACGATTATTAAAGCTTGGATAGATATTGAAGCATGATGCATTAAATTTAAAATAGAGGGAGGACGCGTGGCGTAAGCCATGGATTAGGCCAGCCGTTACCGTTCCAGCAGAGGGTGGCCAAAATGAACGTTGTGTTTGGTCACAGGTAGGGCGGGCGCGCGAAGTGATAACACCCAAGCTTCACCCACTTGATAGCCGTCTGTTTATGATTTTCTTTGTTGTTGTTAGGTTGTTGTTAGTTTTGATGTCCCGAGAAGTAGTATGTCTCCTTTTTTGTCTACATTTGGCGGGCAAGGGGAACTACCCAGCCCTGGGGTTGACAGCTAGCCGGCATTGCCCTCTGGGAAACAAGCCAAGTGTAACAAATGCAGTTTTTTCGATATCTGATTTTTTTAATAGAATTTGATGGAAACCACTTTTAAGATCTAGTACTGAAAAGAACTTGTTGTTTCCTAGTTGTGCTAAAACTTCATTTATATTTGGAATGGGATATTTATCGGTAACAGTAACTAAATTTAGTTTCCTGTAGTCGATGATTACTCTGAATTTTTTCTTTTGAGAGGCATCCATTTTTTTCGGAACCAGCCATACGGGGGAGTTGTACGGGGACCTAGATGGTCTAATTATCCCGTCATCTAGTAGTTCTTTTATTTGTTTCTCTACTTCTGTTTTGGATCCCACTGGTAGGGGGTAACATCGTGAATAAAATGGAGTATCAGAGGTGGTGCGGATATCTGCTTTAATGTTTGTGGTGTAAGTAAGTTTTCTGTTTGGATCTGCGAACAAATTAGAGTGTGTTTTAAAGAGGTTTTCAAGGGTTAGTTTTTGTGTTTCTGTTAGATGTTCTGTCCTATTGAATATGACATTCACTGCTTCCAAAAATTTTTCCTTTATCGGAATAACATGACCATTGTTTATTGTTAGTGTTCGTTTTTTTATGTCAATGACTGCTCCTAATTCTTTGAGGTAGTCATTTCCTAGTATGGCGTCAAATGATTTTAAGGTGGGTAACAGAAAGAATTTTACATTAATATTAGGGATATTGAAAAGGTTTGCAATTTTATGGTGTGTTATTTTTATGCTACCACTAACGGTGATAGCGTTAAAAGGTTTTTGGTTTAAAATTGGGTTATTAACATGTTGGTGTTGAATATAGCTTTTATTAGAGCCGGTATCTACTAAGAGGTTTGCTCAAAGTCATTTTCGTTTTCATACTCATCTTTCAGTTGTTCGTATTCAGCCAAAGTTGCGTAATTTATTGCATCAGGCGAAGAGTTCGTTTGAGTTTCGTCGGTTTCGCCAGTTTGGATATTGAATTGTCTTTGTCTTTTTATACCCGGTACTCAAAATGAGTATTGGGGTGTATTAGATTTGTGGTAAAAGTGGATGTGTGTAACGTCCAGAAGGAATCGTTTCCGACCCCATAAAGTATATATATTCTTGATCAGCATCAATAGCCGAGTCGATTGAGCCCTGTCTGTCTGTCCGTCTGTCCGTCCGTCCGTCTGTCCGTCCCCTTCAGCGCCTAGTGCTCAAAGACTATAAGAGCTAGAGCAACGATGTTTTGGACCCAGACTTCTGTGATATGTCACTGCTACAAAAATATTTCAAAACTTCGCCCCGCCCACTTCCGCCCCCACAAAGAACGAAAATCTGTGGCATCCACAATTTTAAAGATATGAGAAAACCAAAAACGTAGAATTGTAGAGAATGACCATATCTTTAAGACTGCGGAATCTGAATTGGATCGTATAATTATTATAGCCAGCATCAAGAAAACAATTTCATTTTTTCTCGCCCTGTCTCTCTCTAACACACACGTAGCATAGCCGGCTTTGCTTAGAGTAAAACATTAGCGCCTAGATCTCAGATACTATAAAAGCTAGAGCAACCAAATTTGGTATCCACACTCCTAATATATCGGACCGAGACGAGTTTGTTTCAAAATTTCGCCACACCCCCTTCCGCTCCCGCAAAGGATGAAAATCTGGGGATATTCACAAATCTCAGAGACTATTAAGGATAGAGTAACCAAGTTTGGTATCCGCACTCCTGTTAGATCTTACTATAAAACGTGTATCTCAAAATTTCACCCCACCCCCTTCCGCCCACACAAAGAACGAAAATCTGTCGCATCCGCAATATTGCACATTCGAGAAAACTAAAAACGCAGAATCATAGATAATGACCATATCTATCAGATTGCTGAATCTGGATCAGATCAGATCATTTTTATAGCCAATAGGAACAAATCAATTTGCAGTGGCTACGCAGCGCCCGACGTCACGCTCAGACTGATTTTCTGTCTCTCTCGCACGCACTCTTTGTCGTGTCGTTTAATATTAGCGGCGTCTGCCGGAGGAGAGCCATAACTCTGTGTAACTTGAGGTGTTTGGTAATTATAGTTTTGTCTGGGAGGAACTGAAGGTTTATATTGATTATACTGGTGGTACTGAAGAGGTTGCCTAAAGTTATTATAGTTGATATTTGATCGGGGTGCTGGAATTGGTTTTTGGTTTGATCCCCTAAATCCAATAGTGGGTGCTTTGGCGTTAGCATAATTGGAACGATAGTTCTGGTTTTCTAATTTTAAACAAAGGTGTAGAGCTGATGGGAGGTCTGCTGGTTCTTTCATACCCAGGAGTCGAGGAAGATCTCCTCGTAGTCCTCTGACAAAAGTATCTAAAGCTTTATCGCGGTATAGTTTGGTCATTAATTGTTCTGCTTCCCTTCCTAATTCCATGCAACCTATTTTATTTAGAATCAGTGACATTTGGTGATAAACGACTTGATGATAATCTTCCACTGACTGTTGATTTCCCTGCACTAGCATGGTCATCTGGTTAAACATTTGGAAATAGCATTCCAATTAAGAGGAATGTTGTATGATTCTAATGCCGTATCGGCATTTCCGACAATCTTGTTTCGAATGACTTGAAGGATCCCAACGTACTTTCGGGTTCCTACTATGTCTGCAAAGTCCCCTAGAATCCTATCTACTCCCTTCTTCCAGGAACTAAATTCGTTGAAGCTTCCCGAAAATTCCCGAATACTTTTCACTAAGTCTGGGATTTTGTCGTAGTCACTCGCATGGTGAGGAAGTGCAGGGTTTACTTCTTGATCAACTGCGTTGAGGAAGTCGGTGTTAGGGTTAGGTGAGGCTCGTTCGAATAAAGTGTTCACTAAATTGGTTACCAAGGATGTAATTTCTTGCCTACTCATATTTGTACCAGCATTGGGGTCTTGAACCAGAACGGCAGGTCTGATTAGGTTATTAGGATTTGCCATTATGTGCAAGTATTAAGTATTTGTAAGATATGAATATGGTTTTTGAAATATGTGAATAGTTATTTTGTTTGTTTTAGCTTTCGTAGGTTTGGGTTTTTATTTTCTTTTTCCTTTTGGGGTTTTTGTTTCCCGTTTTATAATTTTTTGTATCGCGCGGAAAATTTATTTTTTTTTTTAAATTGTTTGACTTTTGTGAATTTTTTCCTTCACTTTATTTTATTTTCACTTGAAAAAAATGTTTTTTGGTTTTCGTCGTTTTGTTTTTGTTTTACTTACCTTAACATGTTGGATGTGGCTCCTCCAACGGGCGATCCGGAATTGGTCCCTTTTATGATGGTATCACCTTACTGAGGTTCCTGGACTTCGCTCCTTTTTGGTTGGTTTTCCTGAGTACGGAACTTTCAGGAATTGGAGTCACCGATGGGTTATACCGGACAATATTACGAAATATTGTGAGTCACACCGGTAATTATTATTGAGACCGCCGGCTGCAAGTTTTTGCAGTTTTCGCGAACGTACTAAACTTTTTGCTGTGTTGTTCACTAGTCAGGTCCCTGCTCGGGCGCCAGTTAATTTTATCCTTATTCGAAGGACAAAATAAAAGATTATTTTGATTCTGTTCACTTTAGCGAAGTGCTTTTATTGAATATCAGAATGTGACTGCTTAAATCTAGAATTATAATTCTTAAAGAAACCTATCGAAGAACGCGGCAGAGGAACTTCGGCAGAGGCCGAATTGTTGGGGTCTTCAGAATTATTGTAGGCGGCGGCGTCGGTGGCGACAGCGGAGTTGCAGTTATTGACCGGCAATAGGAAGTCAATGTTGCTGGTCGATGTTGGGGGTGAAGAACAGCGGAGTCATCAAAAATGCATTGTCGACATTATCGCAGTCGCGACGTCGAAGACGGGGTGGGGGCGATGGTTTCTCGTGAAGTGCTGACTTGAAGTGGAGCGCATAAGCACTTCCAGAAATACAATGTTTCGGTTCTTGTTTTAGGCAGGAAATGGTTTTTACTTTTTGTGTAAATTGTTACAGAATTCTTGCGCATTGTTATTACAATTGGGTAATAAACTATTGGGCAAGAATTTTTATACTTTTTTCTGTTTTAATTGGAAATAAGAGTATTGAACTCTTAGGGTGTTAACTTGTATGTACGACATGATTTAATATCTAACTACAAAGGGAATGTAAATTCATAAAGATAACACTTATATGAGTATATATATTCGTAGATCATCATACAACTTTTCCACCTCGTGCAGATAGGCGCCGAGTAGTTTGCTCTGGTAAATGAAAAGGTTTTAATCACTATTCGTCAAGTGGAAGGAAACCTACCCCTTCAATGTAGTTGTAAATGTCGATCTTTTCATTTTGAGAATGAGCACCATCATCGCAAGCACCCACAGGCACCAGGATGACATTTTTTCCAGTCGCTTCCTCCAATGTGAGGGTGACAGGAATGGAGCCGCCTTCGCGAGTCATGTCAGGTTCCACATTGAACACATGCTTGATAGCACGCTTCGCAGCCTCGTAGTGTGGGTGGTTAAGATCTTCAGACCTACATGCGTAAAATCAAAAGCTGGTTAGCCTGCATCAATGTTTGGGGACATGTAATAAACAGACCTTCATTTTGTTGGTTGAGCCACGCTCCACCCATTTATCATTGATGTACTTTACAACGCACTCCTCAATGTGCTTTTGGTTTTGGGAGAACTTGCCAATGACCTTCTTGGGTATAACAGTCTTTTCGCCCGGCTCATAAAAAGCACCTTCGATTCCATGAATGGACAAACTGGGAAACCGCCATCTGGCCTGAAGTAGTCTCGATTTGTCGCCGTTATGCGGCAGCTGCTCGACACCAACGTCTTTCCTGCAGGAGATTACACCGATTACAGAGATTTACTATGTAGACGTGCAGATTAGATTAACTTACTTATACTCGGCCACTTCAAAGTCGATGTTGGGTTTGGTATTGAGGACTCTAATAAGTCGCTTGTTATTTAATATGACCAGTATATTCCAATATGGAATCAGTATATTGGTGTCCTTGTCGACGAGTACGCTGAGCAGGTAGCAAAGATCTGGCGCTTCATGAACGGCTCCACCGAAAACTCCACTGTGCAGATCCTTGGTGGCACACTCTACCTCCAACTGGAACCATAGACCATAGGTGAGGCAGGGACGTTTCTTTCCCAACCAGTAGTTGTCCGAAATGCAAACGTAGTCAACATCAGCAAGGAAATAATTTTTGCGTTCCATCAAGAGATCGTCGAGGCCTTCGCTGCCACTCTCCTCCATTCCCTCGAACATAAACTTAAAGTAAGTGGCATTGAAATGTTTAGCTTTCTTTCGTGGCATCGATGGTAGCTGCGCGTATAAGGACGCGGTAGTTGTGGGTATCTGTCGGACACTCCAAGAGGGATCCAAAGCTGAAAAAGCTTAAAAAGGTGCCTTTTGCTGAGAAAAAATTACAAGATTTCACTGCTTCGCACGGTGGGTGAAATTTGAAGTGTTTCTCTAGGAAGTACCGCCGGTCACTTTCTGAGAAACCAAACAAACAGATGTCAGCTGGTACATAGTATCAGGTTAAATGGATAGTAGTAAAATTACAACCATGTCTCTTAGTGTCACCAGTTATTAATATTATCAATTAAATACTATAGTACCTTTCTCCGCCCCTTCAAGTTCAACAAATTCTTCCGATGGCCCCAAATTGTCGTAGCCGCCTATGGCATGGCGATGCATATTGCTCTACCCTATACTCGTAATAGCATATGTGATCGACTGAAAAGCCAGAAAAATGACTGAAATAAGATGTTTTACAATTACACACTTATGATTTAAGCTTTATTTCGTTTTAACTTTTCTCGACATTTTGTTTTGTAGACTTTGGTTTCAATTTTCCATGATCAAATTTTTTCTAGGCTATTGGAAAAGTCATTTTCGGTCATTATAAATAAAGTAAATATTTACAAGGTAATTTCTCCCGTCAATATAAGGAAAAGAAAGCTACAATTTTTCAAGTTTGAGGCTTTTTGGACGCACATCACAACAAAACCCACTTAAGCTCAAATTTTAAACTGATATACGGCCTAATCAGTTATCTAAGGGTGGGATCCAGTTACAGCTTCTTCGACTTTGTTTTGCCGGCTGTAGGCGCGGCAGTCGAAGGTACGTGTAGGCTGCGCAGCTTCTCCGAGCGGAAGTCGAGGCGCTTGATTAACAAGAAGAGCCCGTACAAGGCAAGAAGATAAACAAGAAGAACATCTAATAGATAGTATTGAGACCAGCTGAGAAAAGTAATGGAAAGGTTTAATATTTTTGATAGAGGTGGGAGAGACATACATATTTATGTGTATTAACTCACTGCATATTGCGTGCTGGAGCTTGAAGATGATAGGCGCCCTTGTGGCGGAGCACGTACTCCGTCCAGTATATGGCAGTCTCAAGGGCTGTCGAGCGCTGATCAAGCAAGAGGTTCTGGCGATATCTGGCAGCGCTCCTATATCGGGAATCGTGTATCACTTTCATAATGGCCTTGTAGAGCTGATTCGTCGATAGTGTCTCCAGGTCTAACTTAATGGCGTAGCCCATCGGCCTCAGCCTTAGCGGAGTTTACATCATGATCGCAAAAAACAGGCATGGTTACCACGGGCACTCCATGATAGACTGTTTCAAACATGCTCAATAAGCCCCCATGAGTGACAAAGGCTCGCAGCTTTTTATGGCCCAGAATATCCTGCTGCGGCAACCATCGTGATAGTATCACATTTGACGTCAGGTCCTGCATGTCTGCGGAGCTTCCTTCGTACTTCCATAGTACATGATAGGGGAGGCGGGCAAAAGTCTTGACTAGCATACGACGTAACGACTCTGGCATATTGGCAGCTTTTACCGAAGACCCCATCGACACGTAAATGAAGCCAGAGGCTCCGGAAGCCCCAATGAAGTCCTGCAAATCCTTGGTAAGCTTTCGAGGTGGCTTACAATGTACAAAGCAACCTCTGCTACATTAGGATTGAGAGCTCTGGGATATGACACCACTGCATGGCCGTTTTGCAGAATAAAGCTTACATTGCGTGACATCTCGTAGGGATGTGGTATTTGGGAGCCCAAATGTTGACGCAGGACAAGATGCGTTTTGCGCATAACATACTGTACAAAAATTTGAGAATACAGTGACACTGTAGAGCCGTGCAAAGACTTTACTCACCATGTGCATTAGGTTTTGGCCGATCTGCATTCCCGTGTTGATTGCCCGCTCGTAGAGACTCATGTTGTCAGTGAAGCGCGAGTAAAAGTTTGGAGTTATGGCATAGCTAATGGGGTTCCCCGCTACGGAGAGACTTCCTGTGTAGAAGCCTACAGTATTTATATACATGAATGGAATTTTGTATTGATGTACCAGTCCCAGCACACACTCTGGAAAAGCTCCGTCCAATATGGCTAGATCAAAGCTACGGTTCGCCAAATCTTTGGTTTCCGCATCGCCAAGCATAGCATCACACGACTGTCGACAGGAGTTTGAATATAAATTTTATCTGCTTTACTGATGCTAATATTTTATCAAATTCATGTCAAATGGATGAAAGTTACTCATAGAGTACAAGATAGACGGAGTACATATGTATGTGCATGTGAGTGTATGAGTATTTATTCTTAAGCGGCATAACATCATTATATTTATTTATTTGCATGCTTTATCCTAGCGCTACAAGTTTACACTTATGTTTAATGCGCTAGTCACATGATAACATACATAGATCTTAGAGACTATACGAATTTGTTATGTATGTAAAACCGTTTTTGATTAATTAATTATAACTTTCGAATAGTTAATACAGACAGAATGAACACCATAATTGGTGTGCATATTTGTGTGAAAATTTGCAAAAAGCCAAGCACTATTTTACCCCATTTTGGGAAGGGTACATCTATCTATGTACCCAGATATATTTCAGAAATAGTTGCGATCAGATAAATAGAAGGAAAAAGCAGTACCCGAAAGGGTACGTTTAGCAGAATAACTTGCTTCCTGATAAATGATTACAAAAACGAGGGGGAACGTTGTGAGTTGCTGCGGAGACCGCAACTCTACATTTATACCCGATACTTAGTCAGTACGGCTCTCCTCCGGCAGACGCCGCTAATATTAAAAGACGAGAGAGACAGAAAATCAGTCTGAGCGTGACGTCGAGCGCTGCGTAGCCACTGCAAATAGATTTGTTCCTTTTGGCTATAAAAATGATCCGATCTGATCCTGATTCAGCAACCGGATAGATATGGTCACTCTCTATGGTTGTGCGTTTTTTCGTATCTTCAATATTGTGGATGCTACAGATTTTCGTCCTTTGTAGGGGCGGAAGGGGATGGGGCGAAATTCGGAGATATAATTTTTATAGTGAGATCCAACAGGAGTGTGGATACTAAATTTGGTTACTCTAGCCTTAATAGTCTCTGAGATTTGTGGATACCCCAGATTTTCGTCCTTTGCGGGGGCGGAAGGGGTGTGGCGAAATGTTAACACAAAACGGTCAAGGTCCGATATCACAGGAGTGTGGATACCAAATTTGGTTGCTCTAGCTTTTATAGTCTCTGAGATCCTTGAACTCACATTTTGCAATTGGCAAAACCGACCATGAAACCTGCGTGTTAGAGAGAGACAGAGCGAGAAAGAATGAAATTGTTTACTTGATTCTATCTATAATAATTATACGCTCTGGTTCAGATTTTACACTCTAGAACATATAATCATCCTCTACTATTCTGCGTTTTCAGTTTTCTTGTATCTTTGAAATTGTGGCTGCCTCAGATTTTCGCCCTTTGTGGGAGCGGAAGGGGCGGGGCAAAGTTTTGAAATATAATTGTAACAGTGAAATATCACAGAAGTCCGGATATAAAATGTCGTTGCTCTTGCTCTTATCGTCTTTGAGCACTAGGCGCTGATGGGGACGGACAGACGGACAGACAGACAGGGCTCAATCGACTCGGCTATTGATGCTGATCAAGAATATATATACTGTTCGGTCAAGAGAAGATCTATAAACAGAGCTATTTTCGGAGAGAGATTGTAAACGAGCAACAGCCACAAATATGAACTGCAAGTTTCCTATATTTTGTATAATATTCAACTTATTTTGTATGGATTTGTTAAGCAGCGCTAGCTGTCTGCGGAGCACACGCGACATGTGGCAGCTGCAGCCTCCCAAAGAGATGGGCAGCTGCAATCGACCATCACCATTACGCTCGGAATTTGATGACAAAGGAACTGTTCCTGTTGCTGCAGCCCTCAATAATGGATGGTCAACCCTTGGAAATTTTCTCTCTCAATATGCAGGTATTAACCTTTCAGGAATAGATCCAACAGATGGGCAACTGAAGAACAAACCGTCGAAGATACATCGCATGTCCATATAAGACTCTATCCCACAGTTTCGTTGTCTGTTAAGAGCCTCTTTTTATATTTTACAAGTTAATAAAGATTAAAAAAAAAAAACAAAAAAAAAAACTTTAAGGAACAAGTATTCAAATGACCCTCGTAAAATAGAGAGCCTACGCTCACTTTTTGTATTTACTCACCGTAATTGTACTAAATTCACCACTGTATTCTCTCTCTTATGCCCAGTACTCAAGCACTAAGATTTGTAATAAAGAGTTATTCCCTAATACTCAACTGGATCGATCGACTTTTCTCTTTCTTGTATAGACTTTGATTCGTTTGCAGAAAAAACTAACACACCCCCATCCGTGAATTAACATTAATGCGGAAAACGCTCCGTGTAAAAACATTTTGGCGCACAACGTGGGGCATGTGTGTTATGTTAATTCTTCTGTGAACAATTAAACTAATCACAATTTACAAAGGCAACACTTACAACATTCGCTCGTCTCGCAGCTGCAATGGAAAGTTCCGAAAACCGTATCAGAATTGTTCGTCTAGATCGCGGGATCGTTGTCCTCGCCTTGCACTCGCCGTTCTCGCTTAATTTTATCATTCGCTTGTCACCCACAACGCATTCAACGGCGCTTGCATTCTCGGTTCGTTCGCTTTGCAGCTACCTGCTGTGGTCCATCGATCAACGCATTCTTTCTATTGGAATTCCACCGCTTCACTTTCGTTTTGCTTTCGTTGCCGCTGCTGGAACTTTTGCTTTTGCTTTCACCGTTGGATTTGTGCTCTAGCTGCTGCTGCTTGCTGCGTTTTTTGTTGTTGTTATTTTTGGAAGCTCTAGTTCTGTGTCAGCGTAATTACACTACACAACAAAATGACGACGCTCGAAGACTTAAAACGCCAACGGAGCAATATAAAACAAAAAATAACTCGGATCAAATCTGTGGTAGATGCTAAATCGGAAACCCCGATATGCAATGATGAGCTTCGCTATCGGTTGAACATCTTAGAAACGTATTTCAAGAATGTTTTAAATGTCCAAGCTAATATTGAAGCCATAAGTCCGAATGATGAAGGACGGGCAGATTTGGAGGATACATACATAGCAATCAAGCTAGCCATAAAGGGAAAAAATGGGAGGAGATCTGAACGCCAGCACTGTTGCGCCGGACTACCACCCACCGCCAGTGAAGTCATCGTTACCAAGGTTGTCGCTACCCACTTTCGACGGAACATATGCAAACTATAAGAATTTCATTCACTCGTTCGAGCAAATTGTTGTGCGTGAGTCTGGATTGTCTAATATAGAAAAGTTTAATTATTTGCTGACCTGCCTCACGGGTCCGGCATTAGATACAATTCAGGCATTCCAGGTTACAAGCGAAAACTATCCGAAGGCCCTAGCAAAACTCAAAAGCCGTTTTGATAATCCTACTCTTATATTTTTAGAAGGTATTGAGGCATTGCTTGCACTACAACCTGTGGAAAGGTCAAACAGTAAGCGCTGGAGTCCATCGGCAAACCTGAGAACATTGTTCACGCTATAGTTATATATATTATAATGGAAAAGTGTGATCAACCTGAGAACATTGTTCACGCTATGGTTATATATATTATAATGGAAAAGTGTGATCAGCAAACTCGGAACAAGTGGAAGGAATCGCAGGACTACAAAACTCTGCCAACCTGGCTAGCATGCACACAGCTTTTGGAACTCCACTGTCAGTTTCTCCATTCGTCTGGAAACTCGGCTGCTACTTCGTCACAACAAAAGGCTGAATCCAATAAGTCAAATCGTCATTCTAATCACCAAATAAACTCGTCGTTTGCTATCACTAATCCGTCTTTTACACTTTGTTCTAGTTCTGGCCATAAGATCTCTAATTGCGCTCAGTTCAAGGCTATGAACAGCAACCAACGGTACGACAATACAAAACGCCTCGGTCTCTGCATCAATTGTCTTGGAAATGGTCATAGAGTGGCGCAATGTTCATCGACTCATCGTTGCCGATCCTTTAATCGGAATCATCATTAATCTTTGCATCACTCTCAGCCGCAACAGCCACCCCAATCATCAGCAGGACAATCTTCAACTACTGAACCGGTACTCCAACCAGCGCAAACCTCCTGGCAAACGGCTCATCAAGCTGCTTCACATTCTCATATGGAGATCGCAGCAGATGATCAAATTTTGTTGGCAACAGCTATGGTTTTGGTAAAGGATGCCACAGGTGAATACAAACTCGGTAGAGCGTTGCTTGATTCATGCTCTCAGGTTAATTTTGTAACCGAAAACTTTGCACAAAAGCTTCGCCTTCGTCGTGAAAAACACCACATTGGAATTCGCAGTATAGGAGACTCCCTTACTAGTTTGAAGGCTCGTACGACTACCTCTATTAAGTCACGTACTTCCGGCTATCAGCTCACTCTCCAGTTTGGAATCACATCCCATATTGCCTACCAGCCAGATAGTGAGATCGACATATCGAATTGGAACCTACCAGCTAACACTCCATTGGCTGACGAATCGTTCTATAGGACTAAACGTATTGATTTGTTACTGGGGACCGAAGCCTTCTATGGAGCACTAGCTGTTGGCCAGATTCGCATTGGTCCAAATCTTCCCACTTTGCAGAAGACTCTTTTTGGTTGGGTTGTTGCTGGGAGGTACCAGCGGCAATATAACAGACAGCCACCATTGTGCTTGGCGACTGTAGAAGAGTAGATCGACAAGAATTTGCAGCAATTATGGAGATTGGACTCATTTGTCGATCCAAGTGCTCCCAAATTATCGTCGCTGTGAGGACCTTTCAGGGACACAACACATCAGGATGCCAGTGGGCGGATTGTCGTTCGCTTGCCATTTCAAGAAGGTCCAAGTTGTCTTGGAAGTTCCTTCGATACAGCTCGAACTCGATTTTTTGCCATTGAGAGACGTCTCGCTCGTCTACCGGAAATTCGCTCGCAATATATCTCGTTCATGCAGGAATATGAAAGTCTCGGCCATATGTCCCTCGTACTGAATCCTAACTTGGAAGAACCGCAGTTCAGTTAAGTTCACTTAACGATCTACTTTTAGTCGTCCCTACCATTCAGGATGAGTTGTACTTGCAATTGCTGCGGTTCCGCATGCATAGGTTCGGCATCACAGCCGACGTCACAAAAATGTACAGGCAGGTACTTGTGAGTGAGAAGGATATAAAATTCCAGTACATTTTGTGGCGAGCATCTCCAAATACGGATCTTCAAACCTACCAACTCAATACAGTGACATATGGGACTGCGTCTGCCCCATTTCTCGCAACTCGTAGTTTGCATTACTTGGCTGAGGATTGTAAGGATGCATGGCCATTAGGGGCTGCTGCTGTTAAAACTGCATTTTATGTTGATGACCTTTTGTGTGGGGCTGATGATATAGATACACTCTTCAAACTAAATACTGAAATCACATCAACTCTCGCTCGTGGTCAGTTTCCATTATGCAAGTGGCATTCAAATCATCCAGGCGTGATGGAAGACGAATCTACCAAGGAATTAAACATTTCAGAAAACTCAGTCAGCAGCACACTCGGCGTAACTTGGCATCAACGAAGTGATGCATTTAGTTTCACATTTAATCCAAAGGAAGTCTATCCCACTACCACAAAACGAACAATTTTGTCTACTGCGTCGTCGCTATTCGATCCAATCGGTCTGCTATCACCGTTAGTCATTGTCTCTAAGATCATTCTTCAGGAGTTGTGGCTTTTGAAACTCGACTGGGACGAGTCTGTCCCCCAGAATTTAAGCCACGCATGGAGCAAGTGTTTGGAATCGCTGAATTCACTGTCGTCACTAGCGGTACCACGTTTTTCTTTGCAGCCTGATACTAGGAGCATTCAAATGCATGGATTTTGCGACGCATCGATTCGGGCATACGGCTGCTGTGTTTATGTGCGCACGGAGAATTCGCTTGGACAGGTCACAGTGAAATTGTTCACTTCTAAGTCTAGAGTAGCACCAGTGAAGAAACAGTCTCTTCCGAAGCTTGAACTATGCGGCGCACATCTACTTTCTCAGTTGTATAACAAAGTCAAGGCCATATTCAGTAAACACACTATCACATCTTATTTTTGGAGCGACTCACAGCTCGAATTGCGTTGGCTGCAACAACACTCAGTCACCTTATCGACCTTTGTTGGAAATCGAGTGTCCGATATTCAGGATTTAACGTCTGATGGAAAATGGCGCTATGTGCCAACACATCAAAGCCCTGCTGATATTCTGTCGCTGTAACGTGAGCGAGTTGATTAAGTCTCCATGGTTTTCGGGTCCTACGTTTCTAGTCGAAGATTCGCTACACTGGCCCGCCACTGGTGGAAAACTTGATATTCACATGGACGTGGTTAACTCGGAGAATCGGAAAAGTTTGTTTGCTGCCGTACACAAGACAAATAATATCCTCAACATCGTCGATAATATCAGCTCGTACACTCACAGTCTGCGTCTCATTGCTTTGATGATTAGGTTCATAAGGAGATGTCGGAAGCAATCGACGTTTACCACAACCTCACCGACGCCAGATGAACTTCGTTTTGCTTCACATTGCCTTATTTGGAACATTCAACAAACTCATTTTGTAGAGGACATCCGTTTACTTCAGAAGCAAAAACCATTAAAAAGCAGCTTAAAGTTTCTTACTCCCTTTTTAGAAGTCGTGAACGGATTCGAACTTATCAAGGTTGGTGGATGTTTGGAATACTCAGACCTACAAGACGGTCAAAAACATCCGTTGCTGCTGCCTAGTCAGTCCAAATTTGTATGGAACTATATTCGCCATTTGCATCTTCGGAACTATCACGCTGGACCTAAAGCCCTAGTCGCTCTCATTCGTTTGGAGTATTGGATCGTTAACGCCAGAGACTTGGCACGTAGAATTGTTCGCTCCTGTGTACACTGCGTTCGCTACAGACCGAAGCTGCTACAACAACTCATGTTGTACGCGATTCGCTCCGGCTCGACCCTTTGAACGCTGTGGAGTTGACTTTTGTGGACCCATCAACACATATCTACGCATTCGAGGAAAGGGACCTACAAAAGCATACATAGCCGTGTTCGTTTGCCTTCTCACCAAGGCCGTTCACATCGAAGTAGCCTCACCGAGGGCACGTTGGTCATCATCCATGAGGACAACCTGCCACCGCTACGCTGGAAACTAGGCCGAGTGCAGTCTACTGTGCTTGGGAAGGATGGACATGTACGGGTGGTGCACCTCCGCACTGCAAATGGAACATGTTGCAGGCCAATACACAAGTTGGCAATTCTTCCGGTGGTTTGAAAGCAGTCCTTTCAACGGGGCCGGGATGTTCGGTCAAACTCCTTTAAGGAACAAGTATTCAAATGACCCTCGTAAAATAGAGAGCCTACGCTCACTTTTTGTATTTACTCACCATTATTGTACTAAATTCACCACTGTATTTTCTCTCTTATGCCCAGTACTCAAGCACTAAGATTTGTAATAAATAGTTATTCCCTAATACTCAACTGGATCGATCGACTTTTCTCTTTCTTGTATAGACTTTGATTCGTTTGCAGAAAAAACTAACACACCCCCATCCGTGAATTAACATTAATGCGGAAAACGCTCCGTGTACAAACATATACTTTATGGGGTAGAAAACGATTCCTTCTGGACGTTACACACATCCATTTTCACCACAAATCTAATATACCCCAATACTCATTTTGAGTATCGGGTATAAAAATTACGTCCATGTGAAGCTTCGATTAACTAAGAAAAGTATCACAAGTATCAGTAAAATACCGTACTTTTTTTGCGCAGCATGAAACATAACATTTTGTATCACGAATAAGTCTGGTGTTGTTAATCTTGGACGATCCGAGCGCGTTTAGCAAATAGCAAGGACTGTCCAGGTTTTTACCCAGATTTCTTTAAAACACAGGCACTATTGGTATAAGGAATATGATGCTGCCTTCTGTGAGTTGTACAACCTGACAAAAAATATCTTTGCACGAGTATACAATTCACAATCTGCTTACCTCAAAAGCATACCGAAGACCATCCCATGGCTTTAAAGGCATTTCTCCAGCCATTCGTGAACCCAAAAGATCCCAATTCGTATAGTTCTGAATGTATTCAACCAGGCCAGCTGGTGTCACCTCCTGTAGGTCTTCGATATGAAAATCTGCTGGGAACCCATTTAGGAAGGTAATATTATGTCCTCTGGAATCGAGAAAGGTTGTATATTAGACGAACGTGCAAGTACAGATGAATAAATGACTTTAGATTTACTTTTGTTTTTGCAAAAATACTAAACCACTGAAAATGACAACAGATCAATCAACAAATGAAATCGTCAGTAGAAAGTTTATATACCCTTCCAGTTCATAGGAAACATAAAATTAAAAGATTATTTATACTATGTTTAGAAACAAAATTTGTTTTTATTTCTCATATTTTGTTTTTCAACCCGTTTGTGTATTTGGCAGCTATACTAATATTTTTCTAATTTTGACTAAATCTGTTTAAGCTGTAAAAAAACGTATGTGTTGTTTCTGTGCGTTATAAATTAAGTTTCGTGAGACAGCCAGCGACAAACAATTTTTGAAGATCGCTGATTCAAAATAATTCACTGCGGGACCTCGTTCTCTAGGCTCTGACAACATTTACTTGTATTTACTGATGCGAATTTTCGACTTTGAATTCATTGCCACGACTCATTCTAATAAATAATATCCGTTCGAAAGAAACTCAAACAAAAGGGGAATATTACAATACAAATATTCGCTCGCCCTGTCAAAATGTTTCCCTTTCAGAACCAATATTGATTAATCTTAGTTTTTCTTTGATTGATGTAACTTAGAGGTACAAGGTTAACATGATTGGAAGCTTAATTTTATGTAATATTCTATTAATTGGCACTTTTTGCTCTGAAATAAATACGCTTTGTGCACCGTTGGCATTGTGGCGAGTGTGAAATCTAATAAGAATACGCACCTGGCTATTAATCCCTTGGCAAGCTCCCAAAATGGTATCTTATGTGATTTGGTTCCACCTGTAATAATTTTCATCAATTAATGCGTCGTCAATCTTAAAATTAGTCTACCTGTTAAGAAGACAAAATATAAATATAAATACAAAATGGTCTAAGCATGTTTGAAATGATCTTAAAGGTACATATGTATAAATACGCAGTTTGTTGATTTGAAACTCTTACCTTGCGTAGCCATTAGAATGTCCGCCGCCAGTGCGCAGCAGGTACATAGGATCAACAACAAGCCGACAGTTCGATGCATGTTGCTGCAAGGGACACAAAAAATATGGTCAGCTTTGCACACTTATATCCTCGTAGAGCTTCTAAACCGTATGCCGCGACTACAGATTAGTATTTGGTACGCAACCACGCACGCACCCAGATTTTATAGATTTGATACGAGGCAGCCTCATGCGCGTGATGTTTAAGTTACTTAGTCGAGCGTTTAGTACACGACCGAAAATGTTATAATGTACATATAATTGTTGTATTCTCACTGCTAAAAGGAATTTTTTAACTAATGAGTTTACGCACAGTGTCAGCAAAAAGTCAACGGGCAATAAACTAGAATTCTACTTAACTGGAGACACAGGGCAGACTTCGGTTCGACTTAAAGAGAGACTGGTCTAAATCGAATACCCTTTGCATACGTACACATATAGCCAATGTACGAGTACCAAACATTCACGCGTATTGGTATAATTGGTTTCAACTTTCGACTTTGGAAAAAGGGACAAGGAATGACACAAGATACCTCATTTTTCATAAACGTTGAAAATCGCCATACTCCTTTAATTCCAAACATCAGAGCCAGCGGAGCCAGAGCTTTCAATTCCCTCGAACATGGCATATTTAGACACATCTGTATTTTTGAATATCTGTATTTAATAGTCATTTCTTCAGTTTGCTTGCTTTTCGTGTATCTTCAAAAACCAAACAAAAAAAAATATTCACGAAAGTTTCTCAAAACTTGTTTTTACTGCGATATGTCCTATGGAAGTTATATGATAAGTAATGGGGTTTTTATTTTTTTAGGCTGATTTATGTATTTTGTTTTCATTATCATGCTTTTTTTACCCGGTACTGAAAAAAAATATGGGTATATTAAGTTCGTGTAGATGTATGTAACGGACAGGAGGTAACGTCTCCGATCAGCATCAATAGTCAACACGATATACCGCCTAGTTCTGGGAGACTTTAAGATCTAGGAGCTTCTACTTATTACACTGTAATGTCCTATGAAAGGGCGGAAAGGAAGAAACCCAAAAACGCAGAATATTATAGACAACGATCAGATCATTATTATACCCATGCTACTTCGTTGGTGTGAAGAGAGAGAGAGATAGAGAGAGATGTGGGAGATTACGGTGGGACAGTCTAAAACCAGCCAGAAAAATTATTCTAAAATTCAAATCAAAAAGACGAATGTGATTATTGGTGAATGAAAAAGTTACGGCTACGCTATTTTTTCAAAAGGTATACTGAATCAGTATTAATGATGCGTGTGGAAAGTTATTTGCTAAAGTCTAATACTGATTAAAATTTATTACATTTTTATACAAACATGCATTATAGAGCTTGGTTTTTTATACCCGATACTCAAAATGAGTATTGGGGTATATTAGATTTGTGGTAAAAGTGGATGTGTGTAACGTCCAGAAGGAATCGTTTCCGACCCCATAAAGTATATATATTCTTGATCAGCATCAATAGCCGAGTCGATTGAGCCATGTCTGTCTGTCCGTCTGTCCGTCTGTCCGTCCGTCCGTCTGTCCGTCTGTCCGTCTGTCCGTCCCCTTCAGCGCCTAGTGCTCAAAGACTATAAGAGCTAGAGCAACGATGTTTTGGATCCAGACTTCTGTGAGATGTCGCTGCTACAAAAATATTTCAAAACTTCGCACCGCCCACTTCCGCCGCCACAAAGGACGAAAATCTGTGGCATCCACAATTTCGACGATACGATAAAACCAAAAACGCAGTATCGTAGAGGATGACTATATGTTCTAGAGTGCAAAATCTGAACCAGATCGTATAATTATTATAGCCAGAATCAAGAAAACAATTTCATTCTTTCTCGCTCTGTCACTCTCTAACACGCAGGTTTCATGGTCGGCTTTGCCAATTGCAAAATATGAGTTCAAGGATCTCAGAACCTATAAGAGCCAGAGCAACCAAATTTGGTATCCACACTCCTGTGATATCGGACCTTGACCGTTTCGTGTCCAAATTTCGGCACACCCCCTTCCGCCCCCGCAAAGGACGAAAATCTGGGGCATCCACAAATCTCAGAGACTATTAAAGCTAGAGTAACCAAATTTGGTATCCGCACTTCTGTTAGATCTCACTATAAAACGTATATCTCAGAATTTCTCCCCACCCCCTTCCACCCACACAACGGACGAAAATCTGTTGCATCCACAATATTGCACATTCAAGAAAACAAAAAACGCAGAATCATAGATAATGACCATATCTATCAGACTGCTGAATCTGGATCAGATCGGATCATTTTTATACCCAAAAGGAACAAATCAATTTGCACTGGCTACGCAGCGCCCGACGTCACGCTCAGACTGATTTTCTGTCTCTCTCGCACGCACTCTTTGTCGTGTCGTTTAATATTAGCGGCGTCTGCCGGAGGAGAGCCATACTGACTAAGTATCGGGTATAACTGTAGAGTTGCGGTGTCCGCAGCAACTCACAACGTTCCCCCTCGTTTTTTATTATTATTACTATATTATTTTTATCGATTACACAACAACAAAAATTCTTTCATTCGATTATTAAATTAAGTTGCGCTACTAATTGATTTGAGGTTATGCGGCAAATATGCGCATACGTAATTATTTAATTATTTTTATATTTTATAATTTTTAGTTTAATAATACAAATAGGTAAAATGTCTAAGCATTTATATAGATTAGTACATATTGCGGACGGAACGATGCTTCTGGGCGTTCATATATTTTCTCGAAAACAATACTGTGTATGAAAAGCAAACTTCTATGCATAGCAACCATCCTCTCTATATCTTTTGAATTAAATAAGAGGAAGTAGATTTTAAAATTCAAGGTAAAACATGTGACGTAGTCCATCGCGCAAATACCATTTCAGCACAGCTCAGAGATTTCATTTTCATGATTTCAAAAGGCCCATTGCACAAATTACAACTTTTTATGCTACTGGAATTATTTTTCGATCGCGACGATTTATAAAATCTTTATATGTAAATGTTTCAAGACATAGTCAAGTTAAATATTATCACATCGAGTTTCTCTCAATTTACGGGGGTGGAACAGGGCGTGACAAAAGATGTGCTCTAGATCTTTAGGTCCCCTATCAACCTTGTACTCTCCGAATGCTTTAACATCAACTTAAAACTTAATTTTACACTTCGTTTTATTTTGTATGTAATGTAAACGAATTGAAAATGAATGGTAAACTTTGCATGTAATGTAAGCATTGAGCTCAAGGCAGGACGGGCCTGCCAAAAGTGTTAGAAACTACATATGTATGTAGTCCAAAAATGTTTCTGCCGTGCAATTAATTATACCCGATACTCAAAATGAGTATTGGGGTATATTAGATTTGTGGTAAAAGTGGATGTGTGTAACGTCCAGAAGGAATCGTTTCCGACCCCATAAAGTATATATATTCTTGATCAGCATCAATAGCCGAGTCGATTGAGCCCTGTCTGTATGTCCGTCTGTCCGTCCGTCCGTCCGTCCGTCCGTTTGTCCGTCCGTCCGTCCGTCCGTCCCCTTCAGCGCCTATTGCTCAAAGACTATAAGAGCTAGAGCAACGATGTTTTGGATCCAGACATCTGTGAAATGTCACTGCTACAAAAATATTTCAAAACTTTGCCCCGCCCACTTCCGCCCCCACAAAGGACGAAAATCTGTGGCATCCACATTTTTAAAGATACGATAAAACCAAAAACGCAGAATCGTAGAGAATGACTATATGTTTTAGAATGTAAGATCTCAACCAGATCGTATAATTATTATAGCCAGAATCAAGAAAACAATTTCATTCTTTCTCGCTCTGTCTCTCTCTAACACACAGGTTTCATGGTCGGTTTTGCCAATTGCAAAATATGAGTTCAAGGATCTCAGAACCTATAAGAGCCAGAGCAACCAAATTTGGTATCCACACTCCTGTGATATCTGACCTTGACCGTTTCGTGTCCAAATTTCGCCACACCCCCTTCCGCCGCCGCAAAGGACGAAAATCTGGGGCATCCACAAATCTCAGAGACTATTAAGGCTAGAGTAACCAAATTTGGTATCCGCACTCCTGTTAGATCTCACTATAAAACGTATATCTCAGAATTTCGCCCCACTCCCTTCCGCCCCCACAAAGAACGAAAATCTGTTGCATCCACAATATTGCACATTCGAGAAAACTAAAAACGCAGAATCATAGATAATGACTATACTATATCTATCAGATTGCTGAATCTGGATCAGATCGGATCATTTTTGTAGCCAAAAGCAAGAAATCAATTTGCAGTGGCCACGCAGCGCCCGACGTCACGCTCAGACTGATTTTCTGTCTCTCTCGCACGCACTCTTTGTCGTGTGGTTCAATATTAGCGGCGTCTGCCGCAGGAGAGCCATACTGACTTAGTATCGGGTATAACTGTAGAGTTGCGGTGTACGCAGCAACTCACAACGTTCCCCCTCGTTTTTTGCTCTTGTTGAGCAAGTTGCAAAATTAAATGCCTCACATTGGCTTTTTTAGCGGGATCTGTATTTTATTACACCAAGCGGATAAATCAATAATACCAAGTCATTCGCAATATTACGAATATTTCAGCAAAAGAACTAAAGTCTTATTATGAAATACCCAAAGTTCATCTGACTTACGATTAGCGGCACAATACTTAAGATTTATATTTTCATTACCAGTACAAATTAGGACACATGGGTTTCCCACCCATGTGTTTGTGTAGTTTGTGAAAAATGAAAAGGCAGTATGCAGTTAAAGTTTTGATTAGATGTAAGAGTATGTCTCAAATTACGCGGTTACAATTGTGGAGATGAAACATATGAAAGGTGAAGCAACATTCGTCGAGAATTAAATCGTTAATGTGGGATTCTTTTTAAAATATAAGGATATCAATGTTTCAGCAAATCTATTCTAGCCAATGTAAAGACATAGACGTCTCTAGTCGTTTTATATAAATATTTCTATAAGTATATACGTATGTATATATAAAAACACTATAAAGATTGAAGACAAATGAAAATTGTATAGTTAATATTGAAGTCAACATTTTTGTTTCCATATTTGTGACAATTCTTCCTGTTTTCTGTATAATTGGTGGCAAATAGTTATTGCTAATAAATACAAAAGATATGTGGAAGCCCGTGAATATGAATGTAAAAGTTTAGTTGGGCTATTTTTAAACAAAAAAGAGCGTGAACGTTGTGAGTCGCAGCTACGGCCGCGAGTCTTCACTTATATACGATACTCAGTCAGTAAGAATCCCCTCCACGAGAGGGTGCACACTGTACGTTGAGATTGTGTGAGATAGAGATAAAGAGTATACGCGTGGACGGCGTTGCGAAGCCACTGAAAATTTATTTGTTCATTCTGGCTATACATATAAATAGTCAGATCTGATCCAGATTCAGCAATCTGATAGATACGGTCATTCTCTATGATTCTGCGTTTGTAATTTTGTTTGTGTGTTCAAAATCATGGATGTCACGGATTTCCTTCCTTTGTGGGGGCGGCAATATATTAAGACTTTATTCAGTCATTCAGTCATATCACAGGACTCTGGATACAAAATTTGGCTACTCTAGCGCTAATAGTCTCTGAGATCCAGGCGCTTATCGACTCGGCTTTTAATGCTGATCAAGGGGGTCGGAAACGCTTTTTTCTAGGTGCTACACACATCCACTAACCCAAAAATCTACCCCTGTACCCCTATATACCTTTTAGGTAACTGGTATAAAATAAATATTTCTTGCACTACAATATTTTTTTGATGGAACCTATATCAAATATAAGTCAATCATACATAATACATATACATAACATACTTAATATATGTACGTACATATGTAGGTACGTTGAAAAACAGTTTTGTTGCGTAGTGTAACCGCCCGATGAGATTTACGATCCGCAGTTTATGCGCGACACGTTCAATCGCATGGTTCGCATTTGTGGCCAGAAATCGCGATAGTGCAGTTGGCCAAGTGTACAAGTGGTTCGGGCAAAGTGGATACATATACATACATATGTACATAGTACGTGCGTGTCATCAAATCGATGTCGTAACAAAAGCACGGTTATCTCTTTTATGCGTATGCACATGAGAGCCGAAAAACCCAAAATCGTTTAGCAGACGCAGAATGCGTAACGAAAACAAAAGGGATAAAAGCGTTTTGAGTTTTGCTTTTAATTGGTTACGGTATCAGACGAGGCGTCAGTCGGTGCTCACATATGTATGTACAAGTACTTACTACGTATGCAATTGTAGGTTAAATCAATAAAAAAAATCAAAATTAATTAAATGGTATGAGGCTTTCACTTTCTGCTGTGGGTAGTACAAGTATTTGCATATCGGAGTCAAGTTAGCCTCTGTACCGAACTTTTAGAAGCCGATTGCATTCCAACGGTATTTTTCAGAGCTTTATTTATTTTTAAAGAGTGGAGTCCAGGAGGAGCACTGCTACTTAAGTGCATGCGCGCTCTGGCTTTTGAACACGACTATACTCGCGCTGTGTTTCACTGCAAAGCCAACCAGTTGCAGCTGTCGGCTGTAGGCTGGGCTGGCAACTGGTGGCAAGATCATTATTACGTGTTTCGTCATTATCATTCAGTCAGTGCAATATCAGGTTGAATGCGCTCAAAGAAAACGAAAGTGCAGGCGTTTCAGGCGGCGCTCAGAAAACCGCCATCGACGACAACACAACAACGACGCATACACACATGTAGACGTGGCGCGCCTCATTTAGCTACAGTAAACGGGCGCACCAGTCACCATACCCCATACGCCATACGCCATATGTGGTACAATCAAAGCTCTTTTTTAACAACTTCTCCAAATTGGCCGTAAAGCATGTGGCAAGAGCTTCACAGATAGATATAAAAATCTCCACCTGCAAAGTATTTTTAAAGGGGTTTACACTATACAGTGCTTCGTTAAATAGCATGATCCAATTCAGAAAGTAGCCCAGCGCAGAATGAAGGAGTTCAGTTCAGTGAAAGTCAGCCCAGCAAGCCTCAAAAACGTACTGAGTGCACTCAGAGTGTCTTGGCTTCCAGCATTCGCAACTTGAAAGAAAGAAAACAATATTTACCTAGGAGTTTGGTATGACCGTTATTTATGGCCACTGTTGTTGGAACAGTTGTTTTTATTTACTATGGCGATGCTCTCCTCTCTTAGGGCCATTGTTTGGTTACCACGGCTTTACATCATAGCCAAATAACAAATCCGTTAAGACAAACAAAAATTTTGGCGTTGCTACACTAAATATTTTGTTAAGTTATGTGCCTGTTTTATGCTAATTACCCTATGCATGGCCTTACACCTTTGCCTTACAGCTTTGCCAAATGTCGTATGGAACGCAGTTTCTTATGCTTTTGAGGCTGCTTTGCTCTGTTGTGGTGGCATGTGTCAGGCCGACACGGAAAGCGAATTGCTTAAGTGCTTCTGCCAAAAATTAGACTTTGCACAATTAGCTAATACAACTGTCACTTTTATATACGCAGCAAAATAATGATTAATTTGATAGACTTACAAAAACTGAAAAATCAATTTGGATTTTTTGCATCGAGTCACTGAGTCGGGATTTTGGGATCATAGGGGCTTAACCATTTAATAACAACATGGGTTTCTCGAATTTTCTCGCAATTTTGTTTATTTGATTCGCTTGTCTGGGACATTTGATTTTATTTTAAAAATGCTATCATTTAACAAATAACTTTGGGATGACACACAGCAAATGAAACAACTCCGGCAATAAAAACCAAATAAATCCCAACGACTTTGATCAGCCTTGACCAGATTTAACAAAACGTTTAACATGAAAAGTTATACATACGAGTATATACGTGTGTATATAGGTACAGATCTTTAATTACATTATGTAATTTATTTAATTTTTTAGTCGAGCTTACACCGCTCCACATTTTACGAAGTGATGAGCGAAACATGTTCGTGTCTTGAGTCTTCTGTTTTGCCTCCTTTAAATATTAAGATTTCAGTAATTTTGTTGAATTTTTTGTTTTCTGTTTGAACTTGCGTTACTGCAAAAAAAAACCTGAGTTGCATTGTCTCAGTCTCTTTGATATATCCTCACTTTTTTAACAAAACATACACTCTATAAGATTTACGAAACTTCATGCGAAGAGTGGGTTTCCTATTAAAGCGTATAGTGGGCAAAATATTAAAATCCAACCGAACTGGTTATCAGTTATTCTCACAACTTGTTCATATTGCTGAACTCCAATTAAGTTTGCGTTTGTTTCACAAGCGTTGAGCCCTGAGTGACCCACAAGAATTTCCAGTCGAAGACATTTGTACATGCGTGTATCTATGTATATGTGTATCTACATATGCATGTATTTAAGTTGTTTTTCATAATTGGGGGGATATTTCGGATAAATACTTGTACAGAAAACTCGTTTGTTTCAGCAAAAAATTGGCAAAAAGTTTTTGATATATGTATGTACTTGTATCTTAACTTACTGTTGCAGTACCATTACCAAATTGGTAGGCTCATACCTAATGCAACGACGCGGTCTTAGCTTTGTGAATCGGAGCACTTGGATTCGCTTTTGTTGGGCGAGTTATTCAAATTGCTTGAGATTGATTTTGCACAGTCGCATGTTCAATTCTGTTTATTTGTGCTGCACTTTTAACCTTCCATGAATATGCATCAACTTGGATTCGAGATGAGTTTTGTCTCCGACCGAGGCACGGGCTTTTTTTTGTATTTTTTGTCCGCGGCACTCTTAACGCATATGCAAAGCTATTAACATACTTTCACCAATGCCGACGTATTATTTAATATTCGATTTTGATACAGTGATAATACAAATGAAACATATTCCCCACGTCGAACTTCGAAGTCGTGGTTGCCAGCCACCAAAAGGGGACAGAAGAGCAACGGCGAGGAGCCACAATAAACAGTTCCCCCTTTTGGGGTAGTAAGTATGACTTCGGCTACCGACGCGTCGTCGCTAACCAATTGAACTTATTGGCCAATTGACACTTTTGTCAAACAAAAACGAAACGAAAACCACAAGACTTTTCACTTTTCTTTGGAGCTTGAGCTCTTGCCTTTACGAAGTTTCTTGGCGGGTTAACTGAAACAAACTGATCGTTGGGCTTGCTTTTTGGCGCTGCTTAACGTAACGACCAGAGACTGGTGTTACAGCAATATGTGCATACGAGTATAACGCAGAGTCGACGATTGGGATCGGTTTCGGTTACGTTTGAGTTATTTTGGTCGGCACTGCATTTGCTGCGTGGGGTATATTAGATTTGTGGTAAAAGTGGATGTGTGTAACGTCCAGAAGGAATCGTTTCCGACCCCATAAAGTATATATATTCTTGATCAGCATCAATAGCCGAGTCGATTGAGCCATGTATGTCTGTCCGTCTGTCCGTTCGTCCGTCTGTCCGTCCCCTTCAGCGCCTAGTGCTCAAAGACTATAAGAGCTAGAGCAACGATATTTTGGATCCAGACTTCTGTGATATGTCACTGCTACAAGAAAACTTTGCCCCGCCCACTTCCGCCCCCACAAAGGGCGAAAATCTGTGGCATCCACAATTTCGACGATACGAGAAAACCAAAAACGCAGAATCGTAGAAGATGACTATATCTTCTAGAGTGCAAAATCTGAACCATATAGCCAGAATCAAGAAAACAATTTCATTCTTTCTCGCTCTGTCTCTCTCTAACACACAGGTTTCATGGTCGGTTTTGCCAATTGCAAAATATGAGTTCAAGGATCTCAGAACCTATAAGAGCAAGAGCAACTAAATTTGGTATCCACACTCCTGTGATATCGGACCTTGACCGTTTTGTGTCAAAATTTCGACACACCCCCTTCCGCCCCGGCAAAGGACGAAAATCTGGGGCATCCACAAATCTCAGAGACTATTAACGCTAGAGTAACCAAATTTAGTATCCGCACTCCTGTTAGATCTCACTATAAAACGTATATCTCAAAATTGCAGTGGCTACGCAGCGGCCGACGTCACGCTCAGACTGATTTTCTGTCTCTCTCGCACGCACTCTTTGTCGTGTCGTTCAATATTAGGAGGAGAGCCATACTGACTTAGTATCGGGTATAACTGTAGAGTTGCGGTGTCCGCAGCAACTCACAACGTTCCCCCTCGTTTAGTGCCATTCTACTTGGTCTACTAGGTCTGAAAATCTGGAAATATTGCTTCGTTTTATGGAAGTTTTACCTCTTGATAACCAACTGGAACTAAGGAATTACAAATGTATGAACGCTTTTGATGTCTGTAACTTATAAATAATCTAATTTCAGCTTTATGCATGTACATATGTACATATATTATTTACAAATGCAAGCATGCTTAGATGCTAGATCTTATCAATTTCAGAGATGCGAGAGATTTAAAAATGGGCTGTGTACGTCATAAATTCTAAAAGTTCTGCACACTATATTCCAACCGCTTCAAGAACCGTTTTTGTTTATTTTTCGCTGTGTACCATACGAATTCGCAGACTTAATATGCCAATGATTGGGACGTCATTACAGATTGACTCGAAAGTTCTTCTAAGACTATAGTCTCCGAGCTGTTTGAAGCAACACCTAAATGACATTAATGCCCAGCAGAATTACGAATTTGGTTATCGTACTCAAAGAGTTTTACGCATACTGAAAATTTTTTCGAAGTATCTAGGACAATTCTATTTTGAAAGTCTGTCAGGTTTTAATCAGACCAAAACTCCGCTCAAAAGAATACGTTCATTCAAGATAAAGGGGTAGATAATATAATCAGTTAATACTTCCTAGACAATCCCGTGCTCTCAGACATAAGCTTCAGTCACTGATGGATCTCATTGTCAAACAAGAAGTGTTGCGCTGTGGTTGCGCTGTGCGCTGCTGGATGTACCTAGCAAGAAATCTACTAATCAATATATGTACATGTATATTATGCATATGTATATTCTCTCAAGTTTTTCATTTAAATCAAAAATAAAATACTCTTATCCTTATAACATATGTAGATTCAAATAATGAAGAAAGGATAACTCTTTTTGATTCTAGGCTAAGAAAAAAGCCATTCAGTTAGTAGTATTTCTCGGATTTTTTGTTCAATCAAAATAACTAAATTATACATTGCAATCACGGTTGCCACACTTGGCGATTTTTCGCCTAAACTTATTTTTTATTTTATTGAAATTGTCGATATTTTTACCTATGGTCTACTACTTTGGTTCTACTAGACTTAAGTGTAACTAACTAAAAGATTTGTGAGACCAGATGCAGATCTAACCATAAAAGGGAATAGCCGAGTATAGCCGAGACAGGACTTAGTTTTGCCGGCGCGTTTGACGTAAGTTTTTCTCAATTTCAAATTGTCGCAAATCGGTTCTCTGTAAAAAGTCCTGCCGCTCTAAATAACTGAAAGATAAAACAACATTAATGAAATGGTGATATTGAAGGAACATACACTAGTCGGCATAATTATTTTGACGAAGTAAAAATCGTGTATTTTTTAGCATAACTTTTTTGTGACTTTATTAAGAATTTTTGATTTATTTTTCTTTTAAATATATAACTAATAGAAACTTAAAAATAAGGAAACAAATATATTTTCATTCAAACTTAAAAAGATTTTAGTTACTAAGTAATTTCACATTATGGCATAAATATTTTGACAAGATTGGTTAATTTAAATAACAAAGTTTTAACTTTACAAAAGTAAATGAATTAAGCAAAATTTAATAAAATGTATATCCTCCTTTAGCTTCAATAACTTTTTAGAGTCGCCGTGTTACAGAATCCACTAAATTTTGAAGGATCTCCGGGGATACCGCTTGCCAAAGGGAAGTGAGCTCAGAAATTGTCTTTTCTCTCGTATTGTTGAACGAAACTGTTCTTTTGCGTGTTTCAATAATATTCAAATCTGGACTTTGAGGAGGCCAGTTCAAGGTGGTAACACCAACATCCCTCAAAAATGTGGTAATCATACGGGCTTTGTGGCCTGGGGCATTATCCTGTTGCAGGATTAATGACTCTCCAATCAGCCTATTACCGGAGGGGAATGCGTGTTCATGTAGGGTGTATAAATAACTGCCCTGGTTCATTGAGCCGGTGATAGGAATAAAGTCTCCTAGCCCACTGTATGCAACACATACCCAAAACATGACAGAGCCTCCGCCACGGCTCACTTTTTTACAAACCGTTTACTTTTTCTTTGCTCTGTTGGACTTCTTATGAAAACTTTAGTTTTTTATGAGTTATACTCAAATGAGCTTTTATCAGTCCACAAAACGCTTCTCCAGAACTTCTTTGGCTTATGCACATACTCCTTTGCAAAGGCCAGTCTTTTTAGTTTGTTTGCCTTTGTCATAAACGGCACGTCCTTGGACTTAGAGGTATTAAAATGTCATTCCTTTAAACGTCGTCAGGCTGCGTTAACTGATTGGGTTCTCTGCGGTCAAGTTGAAGAAGTCTGCAGCAATTTGAGGCTTCAGAAACACATTTTTGTTTCTCTGTCCTAACGTCGCTTAAAAAGTCAGCCCAGAGCGCATTGGAACGCGATTTATCTGTTTCCTCATCTGACTCCAGCTCGTCTTTTTCCATATTTATGCGATCATTTTTGTTCCTGTCTCCTTGTCTTGTTTTGCGAGGTATGGCACATTCAGATTCATAGACATTAGAGGAAATATGTTTTTTCTGATTCTTGGTGGATTTGGAAGGTTTATCGTCAGAATCGTAGTTTTCGGACTCAGCGTCATTATTGCCGCTATCATCGTCGCCTCCCGAGTCAACATTTTCACCGTCAATGCAATAATCTATTTTTTCTATTTACTTTTTATTCACACCGACTTAGTTATATTTATTCAATAAATATTTTGTTCCGGTATGTATTCTTCTCGTGTTGAAACGTTTTGTTATTCTGGTTAGATACGTTGTCCTATATCCAGCTACAGCAGCAGCTACTTAAATAAAACAATAAAACTATTGATTTCACTTTACGCAAACGCCGCGCTGACAATAGACAAAATCAACTAAAAATCGCGTAAAGCGAATAAATAAGTAAGTGAAGATGGAAAAATATCAATAGTAAAAATATTCGATTCATATGGGAATTGCTTAGGGTATTCCTGTTAGTGTGGTATACGTTTAATCAAAACATACTATTTTAGAACATATCAGTCAATTGGTGCTCCCGTTCTCACAAAATGCAAGATTTCTCCGTTTAAATGAAAAGTAAACGAATTTTATACAAGAAAACTAATCTTAATTGCAAAAGGAAAAAAATGGATGACTTACTGAAGCATTAACATAAATTTAATACCATTACCAGGGCAATTCAGCTTGGATATAAATACTCCTTATAAATATTTTGTTAGCAACCCAACATCAAATTTGGCTCGGAAATAATTGGTCAAAGGAACAATACTTTTCGTTTTCGTGCTGAAGCAGCCGGATTTGCTTATCGGGGCGTTGACAAAAATGTGCACAAATGTGCGCGAACAGCGGGGTAGGACAGCTGTTTCCCGCCACACAGGAGCACCTAAAAGCTCTAAAGCTTTTATGAATAATGTCCGTCTCCTGATTAATCAAGAGCAATTTATAGAGTACCGTCATTATTCAAATGTATAAGTACATATACGTATACCTATGCATGTACCTACATATGTAAATACATAAACGGCGACCTAAGAGGAAATGATTGGGCGCATGCTCATCGTCAGCAAATGCATACCAATCCAATGATTTCAGCTTTTAAGTACGTTATGACAAGCAGCATCACAAACAAGTGGATTAAGATCAAAGTCGCCGGTTCGGAGTTGTAATTCCTTTTTCGTAGTAGTATTGTACACTTTAAAAAAAGCAATGGAAAAGTCATTCACGGAGCAGCGTCTATCTCTGGACAACCAGGAAGCCCGCTAGGTCAAAAAGAAAAATTATTAAAAAAAACTATGAGTCAATCCAGCTGCTCAGTCGTATCCGAATCAAGTGGTAGGTATCATTATTAAATTCAAGGGCACAAAAGCCACTACAAATGTAATATTATTGATTTTTCCCTTTTTATACCCGATACTCAAAATGAGTATTGGGGTATATTAGATTTGTGGTAAAAGTGGATGTGTGTAACGTCCAGAAGGAATCGTTTCCGACCCCATAAAGTATATATATTCTTGATCAGCATCAATAGCCGAGTCGATTGAGCCATGTCTGTCTGTCCGTCTGTCCGTCCGTCCGTCTGTCCGTCCCCTTCAGCGCCTAGTGCTCAAAGACTATAAGAGCTAGAGCAACGATGTTTTGTATCCAGACTTCTGTGATATGTCACTGCTACACGCCCCGCCCACTTCCGCCCCCACAAAGGACTAAAATCTGTGGCATCCACATTTTTAAAGATACTGTTCGGAGCAGAACACAGCCGATTAGCTGCTTGCCAAATAGCACCTAATTCTTGGCCCTCAGCCGCTTATTTTGTTTGTTACTTATGTCTATGTCACTCATTTGTTTGTTAAAGCTTTGCGCTTGCTTGCCCTGCTAAACGCTCTCTGCCAGCTCGCTCTTCGCTATCTCCGCTTTGCGTCTGCCTACCGACGTCGGCCGAGCGAAGCTGCGCTTAGCGATCGGAGCGGCAATGTAAAGGGCAGGCAAGCCACACTTGCAATTTGGATGTCACGCATTAAAGAACATATCGTAATTTTATTTCTGCGCCGAGTTTTATTTAATTCGAAATAATTAGTCGGCCGACTGGGGATAAAAAACATTATCTCCACATAAAATTTGGTGACCCCGACGTGATCTCTGAGTTGCAGTGTCAATTAATAATCATTCGCGATCGACATTCGTTAGCCCTAGCAAATTTTCGGCGGTTAAGCACAATTCGGTGCTAAAACACACTTACATACACCTACATACACGCATTGCTGGCTATTAATTTCTCTGTCGCGACAATTCGGTCAGTGCAGTGCGGTAGGCAGTGCAGCGAACTCACTAATACACACAAGCGGAGTACAAAGCGGAATCGGACAGCTCGCACAGCCGCCCAGCTAAAGGCATTAGCTGTAATCCCTTTGCTTTCGGTTCCCACGTTTATACGTATACAGGGTGTCTTTTTCGGTCGTGCTGAGTGACTCTTTTAAAACCTCAACATGGCAGCACCTGAGCCTACCAATGTCGCGAACGCAGCAATGCCGAGTGATGTAGATTTCTACAAGCACAAGGCCGAGTCCATCGCGCGCCAACTAAAGGCCATGGATCGCTTTCTCACCAAGGAAGAGCTTGCCGAGTTAGATGAGGCAGAACTTCAAGCTCGCTTAGAGCAAATCGAGCGAATGAATGCGGATTTCGATGCCGCTCAAACGAGCCTTGAAAGGCTGGATTTCCTGCAGTTAGCCCATGATGCCCGGCTGGACTTTTCGAATGTTTATGTCAAGGTTAGGTCCAGGCTGTCGCGGGAGTTGATGGCTGCTCGCACGGTAAATGTTGCCAATTCAACGGCTCGGCATACTCTCGAGGGGAATTCGTCGTTGTTCGCCTATAATAGTATAGGCCGTTCTCGAATGCCCGAGTTGCAGCTTCCGCGATTCGGGGGGAACTACATGGATTGGCCAGAATTCCACTCGATGTTCTCGACAATGGTGCACAAAGACCATCGTCTTCGTTCCTTGGAACTTTCTGAGGAGAATTACGACAAGGCGTTGAATTTGCTAATGTTGCGATTCGATAATAAACTGTTACATTTTCAGGCACACGTCAAGGCTATTTTCGGGCTGCAAGGGGTGGAGAAGGGCTCAGCTATCGGCTTGCGCGCGCTCAGCGACAAAATCAATTCGCACTTGCGTGCACTTCAGACCTTGGCGACCCCGCAGGAGATTTCGGATGGGTTGCTGATCTTCATCATAGGCACGAAACTGGACCACAAAACAAAGGAGAAATGGGAAGAGAACTTGCCGACGTCAGGATTGCCTCGGTGGTCAAGCATGGCCTCATTTTTGGAAGCGAGATGTCGGATGCTGGAGAATTTGGGATCAGCCATGGCAACAAGTCCTAGTCAACAGGTGGGAGAAGACAATCCTGTCACCCTTATCACCTCCAGTAACGACCATCCTAACCCCATATGTAACCATTGCAATTCCTCCGAGCATTACATATCTAGATGTCAGGCATTCCTGAATCTCTCTGCGTTTGAACGATACAAAGAAGCAAAGAAGAGCCGCTTGTGTTTGAACTGCCTCAACAAAGGCCATGAATTGCAGAGGTGCAGGTCAGGACTTTGCAGGCATTGCCAGGCCAAACATCACACGCTACTCCACATTCCATCGGGAACTGGTGCTTCATCTTCCTCTTCACCGGCCGAGGAATCGATCCAGCAAGAGGCCGCGACTGTGCTTCTAGCAAGCGGGTGTTCTAGCCCTCCCCCCTCGATCCAGAAATCTCAGCCTAGCCAGAACGTGTTGCTACCTACTGCCCTCGTCCATGTAACAGATCGTTATGGAGCACTTATCCCATGTCGTGCCATTTTGGATTCTGCATCACAGGCAAACTTTGTAACATCTAGACTTGCTGATCAGTTGCAGTTGGATCATCGCTCGTCTTATGTTCACATCTCTGGAATCGGAGATTCCATTCTACCTTCGAGCAAGTCTGTACATATAGTTGTACAATCCCAGGACGCAAGCTATCGAGCTTCCTTCGCTGCAATTGTCACCAACTCAATTACGGAAATGCAGCCTAACTTCGGCGTAGACGCAAAGGATTGGCCAATGCCGAATAATCTAAAACTAGCTGATCCTAATTTCTCCAAGCCCCAACGTATCGATCTGTTGATAGGTTCTGGTTTGTTCTTCGATTTAATGTGCGTCGGACAGATTCGACTATCAGCCCAATTGCCAACATTGCAGGAGACAAAACTTGGTTGGATAGTATCAGGAAGCATTGATAGCTCGGAGAATAAGCGTGCAGCTTTAGCCGCTTTTGAAAATTCCTCGTGCATCTCTATTGACGATTTTCGACCCACAACGCTGGAGTACCAAAACTTAGAGCAGCAATGCAGGAAGCAGCTGCTCGAGTGCCAGGTGCAAGTGGAAAAACTGCGATCGGAGAATCAGGAACTGCAGCGCGAACTTTTCCATATATTAAAAACCTACATATCCACGCTAAATGAAATTCAACTTTCAACAATTTCTACATTGCCAAATTTCCTGCCATTCTATACAATTACAGAGGTTCCCGATGATCAAGACGTAGTCACGACAAGCCGCCTTCATAAAGAAGCGCCGATTGCTGCGTTCGACGATCATCCCAGCGTAGCCGCCAGCTGCGCCCAAGCAAGCATCTTCAAGAGGGCCGTTGGAAAAATAGCGGTTCTGCCCCTTCAGGATGGATCTGGTGAAAGCCTTTGCCTTCCAACGGGGGGTGAATGTTCGGAGCAGAACACAGCCGATTAGCTGCTTGCCAAATAGCACCTAATTCTTGGCCCTCAGCCGCTTATTTTGTTTGTTACTTATGTCTATGTCACTCATTTGTTTGTTAAAGCTTTGCGCTTGCTTGCCCTGCTAAACGCTCTCTGCCAGCTCGCTCTTCGCTATCTCCGCTTTGCGTCTGCCTACCGACGTCGGCCGAGCGAAGCTGCGCTTAGCGATCGGAGCGGCAATGTAAAGGGCAGGCAAGCCACACTTGCAATTTGGATGTCACGCATTAAAGAACATATCGTAATTTTATTTCTGCGCCGAGTTTTATTTAATTCGAAATAATTAGTCGGCCGACTGGGGATAAAAAACATTATCTCCACATAAAATTTGGTGACCCCGACGTGATCTCTGAGTTGCAGTGTCAATTAATAATCATTCGCGATCGACATTCGTTAGCCCTAGCAAATTTTCGGCGGTTAAGCACAATTCGGTGCTCAAACACACTTACATACACCTACATACACGCATTGCTGGCTATTAATTTCTCTGTCGCGACAATTCGGTCAGTGCAGTGCGGTAGGCAGTGCAGCGAACTCACTAATACACACAAGCGGAGTACAAAGCGGAATCGGACAGCTCGCACAGCCGCACAGCTAAAGGCATTAGCTGTAATCCCTTTGCTTTCGGTTCCCACGTTTATACGTATACAGGGTGTCTTTTTCGGTCGTGCTGAGTGACTCTTTTAAAACCTCAACATGGCAGCACCTGAGCCTACCAATGTCGCGAACGCAGCAATGCCGAGTGATGTAGATTTCTACAAGCACAAGGCCGAGTCCATCGCGCGCCAACTAAAGGCCATGGATCGCTTTCTCACCAAGGAAGAGCTTGCCGAGTTAGATGAGGCAGAACTTCAAGCTCGCTTAGAGCAAATCGAGCGAATGAATGCGGATTTCGATGCCGCTCAAACGAGCCTTGAAAGGCTGGATTTCCTGCAGTTAGCCCATGATGCCCGGCTGGACTTTTCGAATGTTTATGTCAAGGTTAGGTCCAGGCTGTCGCGGGAGTTGATGGCTGCTCGCACGGTAAATGTTGCCAATTCAACGGCTCGGCATACTCTCGAGGGGAATTCGTCGTTGTTCGCCTATAATAGTATAGGCCGTTCTCGAATGCCCGAGTTGCAGCTTCCGCGATTCGGGGGAACTACATGGATTGGCCAGAATTCCACTCGATGTTCTCGACAATGGTGCACAAAGACCATCGTCTTCGTTCCTTGGAACTTTCTGAGGAGAATTACGACAAGGCGTTGAATTTGCTAATGTTGCGATTCGATAATAAACTGTTACATTTTCAGGCACACGTCAAGGCTATTTTCGGGCTGCAAGGGGTGGAGAAGGGCTCAGCTATCGGCTTGCGCGCGCTCAGCGACAAAATCAATTCGCACTTGCGTGCACTTCAGACCTTGGCGACCCCGCAGGAGATTTCGGATGGGTTGCTGATCTTCATCATAGGCACGAAACTGGACCACAAAACAAAGGAGAAATGGGAAGAGAACTTGCCGACGTCAGGATTGCCTCGGTGGTCAAGCATGGCCTCATTTTTGGAAGCGAGATGTCGGATGCTGGAGAATTTGGGATCAGCCATGGCAACAAGTCCTAGTCAACAGGTGGGAGAAGACAATCCTGTCACCCTTATCACCTCCAGTAACGACCATCCTAACCCCATATGTAACCATTGCAATTCCTCCGAGCATTACATATCTAGATGTCAGGCATTCCTGAATCTCTCTGCGTTTGAACGATACAAAGAAGCAAAGAAGAGCCGCTTGTGTTTGAACTGCCTCAACAAAGGCCATGAATTGCAGAGGTGCAGGTCAGGACTTTGCAGGCATTGCCAGGCCAAACATCACACGCTACTCCACATTCCATCGGGAACTGGTGCTTCATCTTCCTCTTCACCGGCCGAGGAATCGATCCAGCAAGAGGCCGCGACTGTGCTTCTAGCAAGCGGGTGTTCTAGCCCTCCCCCCTCGATCCAGAAATCTCAGCCTAGCCAGAACGTGTTGCTACCTACTGCCCTCGTCCATGTAACAGATCGTTATGGAGCACTTATCCCATGTCGTGCCATTTTGGATTCTGCATCACAGGCAAACTTTGTAACATCTAGACTTGCTGATCAGTTGCAGTTGGATCATCGCTCGTCTTATGTTCACATCTCTGGAATCGGAGATTCCATTCTACCTTCGAGCAAGTCTGTACATATAGTTGTACAATCCCAGGACGCAAGCTATCGAGCTTCCTTCGCTGCAATTGTCACCAACTCAATTACGGAAATGCAGCCTAACTTCGGCGTAGACGCAAAGGATTGGCCAATGCCGAATAATCTAAAACTAGCTGATCCTAATTTCTCCAAGCCCCAACGTATCGATCTGTTGATAGGTTCTGGTTTGTTCTTCGATTTAATGTGCGTCGGACAGATTCGACTATCAGCCCAATTGCCAACATTGCAGGAGACAAAACTTGGTTGGATAGTATCAGGAAGCATTGATAGCTCGGAGAATAAGCGTGCAGCTTTAGCCGCTTTTGAAAATTCCTCGTGCATCTCTATTGACGATTTTCGACCCACAACGCTGGAGTACCACAACTTAGAGCAGCAATGCAGGAAGCAGCTGCTCGAGTGCCAGGTGCAAGTGGAAAAACTGCGATCGGAGAATCAGGAACTGCAGCGCGAACTTTTCCATATATTAAAAACCTACATATCCACGCTAAATGAAATTCAACTTTCAACAATTTCTACATGATGATCTCCGATGATCAAGACGTAGTCACGACAAGCCGCCTTCATAAAGAAGCGCCGATTGCTGCGTTCGACGATCATCCCAGCGTAGCCGCCAGCTGCGCCCAAGCAAGCATCTTCAAGAGGGCCGTTGGAAAAATAGCGGTTCTGCCCCTTCAGGATGGATCTGGTGAAAGCCTTTGCCTTCCAACGGGGGGTGAATGTTCGGAGCAGAACACAGCCGATTAGCTGCTTGCCAAATAGCACCTAATTCTTGGCCCTCAGCCGCTTATTTTGTTTGTTACTTATGTCTATGTCACTCATTTGTTTGTTAAAGCTTTGCGCTTGCTTGCCCTGCTAAACGCTCTCTGCCAGCTCGCTCTTCGCTATCTCCGCTTTGCGTCTGCCTACCGACGTCGGCCGAGCGAAGCTGCGCTTAGCGATCGGAGCGGCAATGTAAAGGGCAGGCAAGCCACACTTGCAATTTGGATGTCACGCATTAAAGAACATATCGTAATTTTATTTCTGCGCCGAGTTTTATTTAATTCGAAATAATTAGTCGGCCGACTGGGGATAAAAAACATTATCTCCACAGATACGATAAAGCCAAAATCGTAGAGGATGACTATATGTTCTAGAGTGTAAAATCTCAACCAGATCGTATAATTATTATAGCCAGAATCAAGAAAACAATTTCATTCTTTCTCGCTCTGTCTCTCTCTAACACACAGGTTTCATGGTCGGCTTTGCCAATTGCAAAATATGAGTTCAAGGATCTCAGAACCTATAAAAGCCAGAGCAACCAAATTTGGTATCCACACTCCTGTGATATCGGACCTTGACCGTTTCGTGTCCAAATTTCGCCACACCCCCTTCCGCCCCCGCAAAGGACGAAAATCAGGGGCATCCACAAATCTCAGAGACTATTAAGGCTAGAGTAACCAAATTTGGTATCCGCACTTCTGTTAGATCTCACTATAAAACGTATATCTCAGAATTTCGACCCACCCCCTTCCGCCCCCACAAAGGACGAAAATTTGTTGCATCCACAATATTGCACATTCGAGAAAACTAAAAACGCAGAATCATAGATAATGACCATATCTATCAGACTGCTGAATCTGGATCAGATCAGATCATTTTTATAGCCAAAAGGAACAAATCAATTTGCACTGGCTACGCAGCACCCTACGTCACGCTCAGACTGATTTTCTGTCTCTCTCGCACGCACTCCTTGTCGTGTCGTTTAATATTAGCGGCGTCTGCCGGAGGAGAGCCATACTGACTTAGTATCGGGTATAACTGTAGAGTTGCGGTCTCCGCAGCAACTCACAACGTTCCCCCTCGTTTTGAAACTGATAAAGATATTGCATTTTCCAAGCTAACACACATACATACATACATATGTACATGTTTCTGCATTTATATTGGCAAAGTTTTATCATAATTAAATGAAGCCAAAAGCTATACAATTACCAAGATGATGCATACGGATCCAAAAATCCAACAAATTTTCAACGGCGGGGTTTTTTCCCTTCGCGTGGGGTTTTAATTTATTTTATCCTATGCATCGTCTCTAACTGCGGCAGAGCTGTGAACTCGGCTTCGTCTCCTAGTCAATGACTTGGGCAATAAAGAAAGGCTTCCGTTTTACTTACTTTTGCGGATTACGTTTTCAGCCAAAAGTTTCGTTTTTGGGTGCTCCCGTTATCACAGATTTTTGGTAATGATATGTTTCATTTTCTCATCGATTCTGGCAAAAAAACAAAAACAGCTGATCTGGTTGCATCAAAAATATACAGCGTGATAAAAATTACTATTTTTTAAATTGCTTGTTTTAAAGCATAAAGACGGCAGAAAGTGCGCGATTCAAGAAGATCGAGACACCGGTGTATTGAACATGTCTGGCGAGCTTTGAGTAACAGCATGGCCAAAAGATTAATTTGTTGGACCAACATTTAAGTGTGGCAGGAAACAGGAAATATTTGTAAAAGCAAAAACCGGAGCCTGGCTGATGCATACAAGTGCAAAGCGGGATGGCAATAATTCAATGTATAAGCACACGTATTCTATAATAAATGACCAGACATTTTATTGTCATGGGCACGACTTCTTGAGCATCAATTTAATGGGTCATGCCATGAATATTGTTTTTGGTTTCTTGCGACCAAACTGAGTCACGAACCTCGGTACAGCAGTGCCCGGTGAGCGTCGCTAAAGACTGTCTATTTATACCCGATACTCAAAATGAGTATTGGGGTATATTAGATTTGTGGTAAAAGTGGATGTGTGTAACGTCCAGAAGGAATCGTTTCCGACCCCATAAAGTATATATATTCTTGATCAGCATCAATAGCCGAGTCGATTGAGCCCTGTCTGTCTGTCCGTCTGTCCGTCTGTCCGTCCGTCCGTCCGTCCGTCCGTCCGTTCGTCCGTCCGTCCGTCCGTCCGTCCCCTTCAGCGCCTAGTGCTCAAAGACTATAAGAGCTAGAGCAACGATGTTTTGGATCCAGACTTCTGTGATATGTCACTGCTACAAAAATATTTCAAAAATTTCGCCCCGCCCACTTCCGCCCCCACAAAGGACGAAAATCTGTGGCATCTACATTTTTTAAGATACGATAAAACCAAAAACGCAGAATCGTAGAGGATGACTATATGTTCTAGAGTGTAAAATCTCAACCAGATCGTATAATTATTATAGCCAGAATCAAACAATTTCATTCTTTCTCGCTCTGTCTCTCTCTAACACACAGGTTTCATGGTCGGCTTTGCCAATTGCAAAATATGAGTTCAAGGATCTCAGAACCTATAAGAGCCAGGCAACCAAATTTGGTATCCACACTCCTGTGATATCGGACCTTGACCGTTTCGTGTCCAAATTTCGCCACACCCCCTTCCGCCCCCGCAAAGGACGAAAATCTGGGGCATCCACAAATCTCAGAGACTATTAAGGCTAGAGTAACCAAATTTGGTATCCGCGCTTCTGTTAGATCTCACTATAAAACGTATATCTCAGAATTTCGACCCACCCCCTTCCGCCCCCACAAAGGACGAAAATTTGTTGCATCCACAATATTGCACATTCGAGAAAACTAAAAACGCAGAATCATAGATAATGACCATATCTATCAGACTGCTGAATCTGGATCAGATCAGATCATTTTTATAGCCAAAAGGAACAAATCAATTTGCACTGGCTACGCAGCACCCGACGTCACGCTCAGACTGATTTTCTGTCTCTCTCGCACGCACTCCTTGTCGTGTCGTTTAATATTAGCGGCGTCTGCCGGAGGAGAGCCATACTGACTTAGTATCGGGTATAACTGTAGAGTTGCGGTCTCCGCAGCAACTCACAACGTTCCCCCTCGTTTATTATTAGATTCAGAGAACCAAAATAGACCGACTCAGCTGCCCACGCCATCGACGAACAAACGAAGCAAAGAACACAGCACTGCCGCAGGCGAAGCCTAGAAAAAATGACAATTGAAATTGAGAAATTGAACAGTACCCTTCCGCCCGAACCTGAATCGGAATTTAAATGGAATTTGTTTCTGATGCAATATGTTAATATTTTATAGTCTTTAATGAAGCACTTCAATACTTTACTAGGATACATCCCTTAAAGACTAAAACAGCTAGAGAAGCTGTGAAAAACTGTGATTCAGCCAAAAATCACTACATAAACACATATATCTGTCATAGAACTAATTGTTTTCAATATTCGTCCAATCTCAAAAAGTTGAAATTTTATTGACTCTAGTCATAGCAAATTCTTTTTTTTTTAATCGGCTGATATTTTATATTGTATCGAATGGGAAATACAGTAGGCCAACTATGGGATTCTTTGTATTTTTGACTATTCTTTGTGAAATAAAGTCTCCCTCATTCCGGAAGAAAGAAACTCCAGGAGAACTCAAAAGCAGTGCAGCGTCGGGATGAAGAGATCAGACGGCGAGTGGAAAATCGTCTCGAAGATCGGCTCGAGAACCATTTCCTTCAATTTGAATTGATTGTTCCTATCAACAGTATGACTACGGCAAAACCGAAATTCGCTACATCTAGTTTTGTTGGCACAACGACATTTGGCGTTTTCAAAACACATCAAGGTAACACAGATCAAGGTGATGATGAAGACCTCGCAATACTTGTAGAGGGCCAAAAACATAATAGAAGGCCAACTCGGGGGAAGATGACAGATAAAAGTCCTGGCGCACAGGCATACACTGTTCAGTGGCAAAGCATAGACCTCAAAAACGGATGTCTATACCGAGCATGGGAGAGTGAGATTAAGAAAACCATAGAAATCTTCTATCGTCTATCTGTTATTAACAAAGAATCGAATCGGAGAAGTCATTAAAGAGTACCATAATGTAGTGGCGGACATTTGGGCAACAGAGCAATCGAGAAGATTAAAAATCGATTCTATCGTATTGGTTTCCAGTAGTCAGTAACTTGTTGGATCTGCAGATGTGATCGTTGTGCTATGGCCAAAAGACTATCTACAAGAAGTCACGGAAATGCTGCAGCGCAATTCAGGAGCACCGTGTGGGAGGTTTGCAGTGGATATAACAGGCCCATTCCCAACCAGGAACAGTGAAAATAAATATGTGCTCGTGGTAATTGATTATTTTAGCAAGTGGCAAATCACGTACGACACCACTTCACCCTCAATCCGGTGAAATGGTGGAACGTTTTAACAGAACTTTAGAAGAGCATCTTTGGAAAGTCGTCGATGCAAATCAGAAAAATTGGGATGAGCTTATTCCAATATTTTTAATGGACTATCGCACCGGAAAGCAGGATACGACAGCGACCACTCCGGCGGCGGCAATATTTGGGAACGATTTAAGGCTTCCGGCTGATTTAAAATTCGGCGTAACCTTAACTTTTAATGGAACTACCAATGATGGTGATAGAAGAGACCAGTTAATCGAGATTCACAAATTCAGAAGAAGTCCCATCCAATTAATGAGTGATAGAACAAAGATCTGAAGGCGTTTTATCTGTTTTATAATCCACAAAGGAAGAAAGTATTATCTCCGAAGCTACGCACAAATTGGCAGGGTCCTAATACAATCATAGAACGAATTAATGATCTAATGTATCGCGTTCAAAAGAAAGATAACTGAAGCTTACCATGGAACCGGCTAGGAGCTTATTCGAGACGAACAAGCTAAGGTGGAGGAGGGCAGTATAACGATTGTGAAAATCCAGTAGGCCGATTATTTTTAATACAAAACAGTCAGTCTCTCGGTGTTGTTTGGAAGAGCATACAAATTCTACACTCCTCAATCCGAAATACGCCCGCTAATAATTTTTCCAGATAATAATAATTTTAATTTGTTAGAAGAAGCAGATTACCAAAAGCTAATTTTGTATCTCAGTTCAGTACCGTCGTTAGTACCAGTGATTGCTGACTCTGGGCTGTTGTTTAGTCGTTAGAGTTACATTTTATATTTCAGATTGAAAGACGCTGATCTTGGGTTTCATTTAATTGTGGATCGACGAACGGACAGGTGGACTTCGGTGAAGACTGTTTTGCAAAGAATCTCGGTAATTAACTAGCACGGACTGCTTTAAACCAGCTCAAGATAGACTCAGAAATTGAAAATATCGTTATTAATTTCTAGATTTATTTTCCGGGTATTATTCATGTAGTATATGTGCTTCGTCCGTCGGGGCTCTTTCAAAAAGCTATATCAGAAGTGAGCACAAAGTTTTCCAAAGATGAATATAGATTTCGACTGGTTGTGTGCTCGGCTCTTTCTGATCTGCATGACTTTGTCGATGCTAGCCAATTAACACCCGATATGGGAGGCGTTTTGATCTACTCTCATCACGATTGGATACAACAAAGAATTTTATGTATTTTATTTTCAGTATATATGTACATACATACATATAGGTTTTTTGTTTGTTTTACTTCAATTGTGTTATACTTTACAGTCGCTTGAAAAGTTTTCGAGCCTAACTTACCAAGTTTCTGCTGAACTGGATATATTTATTACAAATATACACGATACTGAGTCTCCTAATTCAGTAGAGGCCACAAAAAATCTATTATAAGTTCAAGGGTCAGACTATACCCGCTTAAAGGTCAGTTTCAGTCCTTTTTGTTTTTTATTTGTTTGTCATTTGTGTATTCACCTAGGAGGAAATACTTTCTGCATCTAAGCACGGAGAGTCCCTTCTTGACAACATTAAGTTAATTGATGAGTATAAGGAATTCTCTGAGCGCACCGGTAACGTTAGTGCCATAGAAAGGTTTGTAATCAGAATTTCAAAATATGTACTAACAATATTAATTCGACTTAACGATTTTAATATATTTTGAAAATTTTGTTTCTGTTCTAACAACTAAAACTAAACGTTTACAACAAACTCCAAGTAAATTCGGTTTTAAAGCTCTGCACTGGTTTTGTATTCTCATAATTTAAGAAAGTAAGATATTCAGTTAAGGGGCATGTTTGAAAACTAGATCCAATTATTTGATATTCTTTATGTCAAATATTTGAAATACATTCATTGAAAAATAACATTTAGTGACAAAGTACTAACTATTCTAAAATGGGTTTGCAGCATTGATGTATACATTTGTTACTAGTTATGATTTTAGATGAATTTTAATCCTGTAATCAATTAGTGCAAACAGTGCTTCTCGTTGCCATTGCATGGATATACATATAATTGTTTGTGTTTTTTTATAGTAGACTATATAACAAACATTTTATGATAAATACAACTTAGAACGCTATAGTTGCGGAGTTTTTGCTTCGTCGACATCAAGATGCAAATTCAATAATGTCCAATTCAAATAATGTAGCATTTCCGGTCAAGGAAGCGTTAAGCAAATTAGCTCTACTACAGATGGTCTCGAGGATCCCAGTGCTCAAGCGGATTGACCACCGTCCAACCCGACATAATTGTCTCAATTAAATATGTACATATATATGAATAATATCAACCTTCAGACATCCTGGACATAATCACTAGCAGCATTAGAATTTTAAATTGGCACCCATTTATTCACTCAATTCACCAACAGCACCAACACATATATGTACATTTGTGTGCATTTAAACAACTGATTAAATGTTTTAAAGCTCATTTAAGTGTCACTCATCTCGCTTATCAAAGTTGTTGTCGTCTTTTGTCTTTCCCAACGTGCGCACGGGTGCATACATATGTAACAAACCAAAATAAGATTTCAAAATCAAATGAACTCAATGCACTGTTCGCCTACCAACAACCCGACGTGCAGATCCAGTGCAGGGCAGCCGATGAACCGTCAGCAAATTATTTATCATCAACAATATACATTTAAAAAACCCCAACATTATGATGATTGTCGCGATTACCGTAGACTACTCGTGCAGCTGGAGGAATCTGAGCCACGCTTCGATGAGTTCTGGCGAACGCACCGCAATCGCCTGGAACAGTGTCTGCGTCTGCGGATGTTCGAGCAGGGGTTTCGCGATCTGCAGGTATGGTGCAGTGCCATAATGCAGTCTTATCAAAACTGTTCCTCATTATTCTGAACCGCTCCTATAGAACCTATTCGATGTGCATCTTAAGGCGATTGCTGAACTGACTGAAATTGGCGAGAGCGTGGAACGTGTTGCTATGCTGATTCAAGAAACCGAGTAATTTCAAGCAATGATCAGGACTGACGTTGAGCGTATCGAAGAAGTTGTTCATGCCGGACAGCAGTTGATAGGCTCACGCGGACTTTACCCCTGGGAGGTCGTTCAGCCCAAATGTGATGAGCTCCAGCGCGTTCGCGACGTAATTGGCATGCGTCTAACCAAAAGGTTGGATATCCTGGCCAAAAATAGCGAACTAATGGAGAGAGTTGAAAAGGTAAGCATTGCTAGATTGTTTTTACAAAGTTTTTCTACTGACGTTCCCATTCCTTTTATGAAGGCTAATCAGTGGTGCGCCAATGGTGTGGAGTTGTTGGCTTCCCAACGCATCGAAAAGTGCTCAGTATCAGCAGATTTGGCCGAGCAGAGTCTACACGAGATACAAGCTTTCATCGCTTCTGCTTCTGAATTTAAATTATCTAGTCCAAGTGAATTTTAAAAAATTTTCCTTGATAGCACTACTCCTGAGACCAAAGCTCTCGTATCACAGGTGAGTGGATCAGTGGATCCATTAAAAAGATTATAATTTTGTTTGATTACAAATCAAAATTGTATCATGCTGACTAAAATTAAAGTACATCGTGAAATTTGTATTGCGATGATTGTTTACGGTTTTTGTGGATACACGCATTGTGCCATTCAAAAGAATACGAGATGTGCATTTTGATACCCGATATAATTATCCCGGTATTAGGATATATTAGATTTGTACGGAAAGTGGATGTGTGTAACATCCAGAAAGAAGCGTTTCCGACCCCATAAATGATATATCCTCTTGATCAGCATTAATAGCCGAGGCGATAGAGCCATTTCTGTCTGTCCGTCCGTCCGTCTGTCCGTCCCTGTGAGCGCCTCGCGCTCAGAGACTATAAGAGCTAGCGCAACGACATTTTGTATCCGTATTCTGTGATATGTCACTGTTACAAGTGTATTTCAAAACTTCGCCACGCCCCCTTCCGCCCCCACAAAGAGCGAAAATCTTTGGCATCCACAATTTTTAAGATACGAGAAAACCAAAATCGCAGATTCATGCTGACTGCAGAATCTAAATTAGATCATTATTATAGTCTGACGGAAAAAATAAAGTTTCAGTAGCTTCGTAGTGTGGCCACATGCGTTTTCTGTCCCCCTCTCACACATACTTTGTCGCGCATAATGTGTGCCCTCTGGCGGAGTGGACCTATACTGACTTAGTATCGGGTATAGTAAATGTAGAGTCGCGGCCGTAGCAGCGACTCACAACGTTCCCCCTCGTTTTTTTTTTATCTATGGCAGAAACCTTTGCGTGGCGGTGCGGTATATTAACAGTACGAATGTTTGTTAATAGGTGGAAAGAGGATGGCGGAGTGCGGGAAAAAATGGAAAAAGTGGCATAAATTATAGAATTGCATATTGACAACCACCGGGTAGTATAGTGTCGCGACTCTTCGACGTCAGGGCTGGTTTAATATCGATAATTTGCACTATTGTTTAGGGTTTGTTTCTAAAACGATTTATAAAGATTTCTTTCATTGCAAAAAGGTTGAACAAATAGAGCTTGGAGTTTAACTCAAACTTTCGAGAATCGTGTTTTAGCGCAAAAATTGCGTATTCTAGAATTTTGTATCAATTCGCCGATCATTAAGCTATTGTATATGATGAACGTTATTTTGAAGAAAAAATTATAAAGTTATAAATAATTTTCCAACTTGTAGTTGTCTGTACTTTAATGTATGGCCTGATATTAACTAATCTTAAATCGACAGCGCGAATTCAAAATCTTAAAAGTCTGTCGGGAAACAATTTATTTTATATATACATTCATTAGCTGTTAATTACCGTTTTTTCATATAAAAAAGGAAAAAGTTAAACAAAAAAATTTAAGTTGTCAAAAATTGCAGTCAGATGACATTAGTCTTGGCACTATTAGCACGAAACCAGGGATGAGTAAGTCTTCTTCTTTAACAATTTTATAAAGAATATCGAAAAACGCGGTCCGGTGAAACGACCATCCGTCTCAGGAAGTAAGAAGAAGACCACCCCAAAGGACCATACAAGTTGGATCGTATTCTTTAACGCTTGAGCATCGAAAATGGCATAAGTTACCATTGTAACGTTGTACCGTTGGCATAGTTACCGATATTAGCACCAAAACTTCACTGTGGCATGATCAGGAGACAGGACCTAACGGTCGGCGGCCAGCAAAAATATTACTTTTGGCACTAAAAATGCGAAACTTGGACTGTAAATGACTGGAGAAACGTAATTTTTTTAATGAATCTAAGATAAACCTGTTTGGGAAAGTATGACATATAATCGTCGGAAAGTCGGCGTGACTTAAACGAACGATTTGGCAGGGAGGCAACAGGATGGTCTGGGTGGGGATGGTTTTTTTTTTTTATTATGGAGTTAGGTATCTGGCTCTAATTGACGAGTAGGTGAACTCGGTCACGTCGAAACAAATTTCAGAGTAAAACATCAGACCGGCTAATGAGGAGCACTTTCCATATTCTGACGCCCTCATCTTCTAGGACCATTCTGATTCCATTCCTTGGCTCCGTGCAAGATTTGTCAGAAATATTTTTTTAAACTTTGTTATTTTATTGTGCTACGATTTATTTAAAAGGTTTGATTTTTCCAATGATTTTTTTTTTTTTTTTTTAGCTATTTTTTTATCTGTTCTGAATCCGATGGAGAAATTTTGACACATCATAACACATTTTTTATGAAAGCAGAGACAAAACTTTATCTGTATTGAAAAAACATATAGAAATAAGTGAGACATAACGATATAAACAACTAAACAATCTGTAATCTAGAGATACCAGATACCAGATGCTGCAATTTGTTATCCGGTTTACTTAGATTAAATCATGGCATGGGTACCCAAGGCAACTGCTTCTGTCCCATATAAAAAAAGATGTTTCGTTGCTCTCAACCCGCCCATTCGCACAAGTGACTGGACTGGACTATTTTGTACCCTTCTTATACTCTTGTACTCGCACAAAAGAAACATATGATCAGAGAAGCAGATTTGTCTCCAGCGAATAAAATATAAAATGAGACAGGTATACATTGTGTTTAGTTTATTTCTTAAAAACATCTTCTTCAATTAATAAAATCAATGGAACCAATAGATTCAGGTAGTTCAACTTCTTTCTTTCTTTCAAGTTGCATTGCTATGCCGTCAAACTTGTTTCGTTAAATTGTAGTTGAAAGACTTATTCTCTAGTTTTAAAACTGGTTTCCTGTAGTTTAAGGCAATATGCATAATACGAAGAAATTACTAAATCGCATTTTATTACATAAAAAGAACATTTAAAAATAATTGTATTAGGTCATATCCTTGTGAGGCAAGACAGTCTCTAAAGACGTTTAGAGATACAGATTCCAAATTGTTTGAACAGTCATGAGTCGGGAAGGCCACTCTTGCGCGGGTTTCTCTCTTTTTTTGTTCCAGAAAGGCCTGTCCAAGTATGCATGAAATAGGCCATGCAAACCCGTTTTCTTTCTACCAGTTATTTAACTGTAAGCACATTAAACCTGACCCATTTTTCCAAGCTCGCTAGCCCGCTTTCTAAGCATGTTTAATCAGTTTGAAAAATCGACGTCCTTGATGGGAAGGAAATGCAGATTGATCTAAAAAAAGTTGGTAAGAACATTACGCACCAGCATTCGACAACGAGAGGAACAATAATATATTTGTATACCAATTGTAACATCTATGTTCATTTAAATTTGGTTTAATCTGAAAACCATTCGCAAAAACGGCTAAAACAAGCGCGTTCATCGATGGCATCTTGCATAAGAGGAGGTCAACGGAAGTCTCTTTTACAGCTGGTGGTTGTGCAACCCAAAGAGGTTGTTAAAGTTCAATAACGCGTTGACCATCCTGCCAAAAGAACAGAAAGTTTATGGGAACCCTGGCCAAATAAATTAAACTTAACCAATGTACTCGAAAGGCTACAAAATGTTTAGTACGAAAATGTTAAATTACATTATTTGACTGGACTTTCGGTAAATTTCAAATTGTTAAAAACTGGTTAGCTCAGTGAAGTGTCAGCATCATGTACATCGAAGCATGTGCCTTCGGCAAGTTGAAGATGCGCTCAAGCATTTTTGATAAGACCCCGGCGACAAAGTGGGGTCGCCTTGGCGCAATTACGTAAAATGTCAAACGGCATAACACCGCAACTTTACTGCAATCCCCGTTCAAAAAGCGTTGAGCAATAATGGCGTCCTAGACAAATTAAACAAGAGCCCGGAAAAATATCAATGCAGATGCAAGCAAGGTACCAGCAAGTGAACTAATCATTAATCTGAAATCAGAACTAATAAACATATCGTCAAAATGTTAAGAGTTTGGTAAAAGTAAATTATCTGATGAATTTGTTATGAGAATGCCCATATTAGATTTTAAGTTAGAAGCCGGATTGTGCCTTGGTTACAGGGCAATTATTCGTAAGCATTAGAATCGCTGAAAATCCAAAACCTTGTATGTTTTATTGTCTGTTTTCAGCTGCCTCAAGAAATGGTTCATCATCCGTGCGGGTGACTTTCTAAAAAAGTTGTTCTTTCCGTTGCACTAAAAAGGTTTTCACTCAACCAATGGAAAAGAAAATCACATGCTCTTCAACTGAATTCTGCGTCTTAAGTGTAATCAATGAACTGTGGCAAGGGTTAGCGAGGTCCCATGAAGCGAGAGACACTTGTATTGTACAATAAAATGTACAGGATAAATGTACAAATAAAGGCTATACTCGTATAAAATCAGTTTGTTTTGATCACATCTATCTCGCCCGTGAGTTCGCTCATTCTCTCGCCCTCTTTTATCATTAATCCTATCCGCTATTTTGGAGGTAGTGGGAGCTGCAATGTGTGTTGATACGTTTTGATTCTTTTCACTTTATATTTACATATTAAAACGAAAATAATATGCAGTTAGGCAAAGAATAAGTATTGTAACCAGAGTACAGAGTAAAAGTTGAATAAGAGCATTTCCATGATGTCGCACGGAACCGCCGCACAGTGGTCCAAAATCTGAAAACCGGTGGCAAAAGTGATTTTTATAATTTGATAGAGACTTCAGCTGGGCTTTAAAATCTCCGCGAAAATCGAATTTTTAGTTGAATATAGGAGATGTGAGCCTTCAAACTCTTGATCTATTTTTCTTCTTCTATTTTTCAATTTTGACGTAACGTTCAGAAAAAATAACCCCTGGTTGAAGAAGAATACAAAGTGCAAATAATTAGACCAACTTTTGAATTTTTAATTTAATTATTATTTATAGTAAAAATAATCATTAGAAGTTCCTTATCGAAAAAAAAAAATTGTTTAAAAACTAAGCAATCTACACAATACAGTTCATATCATAAAAAACATCTACATATATTCGTTCAGAAGTAGTCCCCATTGTGGCCCGTACACATTTAAAGTAAACAAAATATATATCGAATAAAACGAGTGCATAAGAACAGAAGGGATTTTCGCTGCCTACAATTCAAACGCCGTGTAATGATGTGTCTTAAAAATGGGTTTGATTTTACCCACAAATTATCCAAATTTGTTTCCATGGAAATGCTTATACGTATATTGTGTAAAAACCCGATGGGGCTGGCTAATCTAAGTTTCCTGGCGGCGCGCTATCTCTCCGGACTTTAAATAGCGTTTAAATAGTTTTCTTCATAGAGGTAGTTTTTTAATTATGAAATGCATTATATAGTTTTAATACCCGACACTCAAAAAGAGTATAGCGGTATATTAGATTTGTACAGAAAATGGATGTGTGTAACGTCCAGAAGAAAGGGTTTCCGACCCCATAAAGTATATATGTTCTTGATCAGCAGCAATAGCCGAGTGAGATAGAGCTATGTCTGTCTGTCCGCATTTCCGTCCGTCCGTATTGTTTGACGCCAAGTTCTCAAAGACTATAAAAGCTAACGAATCGAAATTTTGTATCCAGACTCTTGTGATATCACACTGAATCAAGTCAGAATCAGGTTTTTAAAATTTGGCTACGCCCACTTCCGCCGCCACAAGAAATTCTGTGGCATCCTCAACTTTGAAGATACGAGCAAACAAAAATCAGAATCAGCAGAATCATAGAGAATGACCATGTCTTCCGGGCTACAGAATCTGAATCAGATAGGATCATTATTATAGCTTCGTTGAGTGGCCACGCTCATTTTCTGTCTAGCTGAGTACAGGGCTCGACAGCAAAAGAAGCTGAAACCCAAAACCCAACGAGGAGGAGAAGTAAGGAAACTTCTGACCCAAAAACATTTAGAAGAGGACATCCTGAAGTCGTTAACTGAAGAAGAGGACCGACAACGCTGCATAGAGCGTATTGCAAATATAAAGGCAACACTTCGCCAAAGAGCGAAGAAACGAAAAGGGGCCGCAGAAATGCGCAAGCCTTAACTTGCCTTAATATAAGTCCTACCACAAAGCAAGCTGATGCATGAAAATGCAGCTTGCGAAATACTAATTCTGTTAGGCTTTAACTAACAAACGTGCTGTTAGCATTTTTTTTTTTAAAAACGAGGGGGAACGTTGTGAGTTGCTGCGGACACCGCAACTCTACGGTTATACCCGATACTAAGTCAGTATGGCTCTCCTCCGGCAGACGCTGCTAATATTAAACGACACGACAACGAGTGCGTGCGAGAGAGACAGAAAATCAGGCTGAGCGTGACGTCGGGCGCTGCGTAGCCAGTGCAAATTGATTTGTTCCTTTTGGCTATAAAAATTATCTGATCTGGTCCAGATTCAGCAATCAGATAGATATGGTAGTTATCTATGATTCTATACATTTCTCGAATGTGCAATATTGTGGATGCAACCGATTTTCGTCTTTTGTGGGGGCGGAAGGGGGTGGGGCGAAATTCTGAGATATACGTTTTATAGTGAGATCTAACAGAAGTGCGGATACCAAATTTGGTTACTCTAGCCTTAATAGTCTCTGAGATTTGTGGATGCCCCAGATTTTCGTCCTTTGCGTGGGCGGAAGGGGGTGTGGCGAAATTTGGACACGAAACGGTCAAGGTCCGATATCACAGGAGTGTGGATACCAAATTTGGTTGCTCTGGCTCTTATAGGTTCTGAGATCCTTGAACTCATATTTTGCAATTGGCAAAACCGACCATGAAACCTGTGTGTTAGAGAGAGACAGAGCGAGAAAGAATGAAATTGTTTTCTTGATTCTGGCTATAATAATTATACGATCTGGTTGAGATCTTACATTCTAAAACATATAGTCATTCTCTACGATTCTGCGTTTTGGTTTTATCGTATCTTTAAAAATGTGGATGCCACAGATTTTCGTCCTTTGTGGGGGCGGAAGTAGGCGGGGCGAAGTTTTGAAATATTTTTGTAGCAGTGACATATCACAGAAGTCTCGATACAAAAAATCGTTGCTCTAGCTGTTATAGTCTTTGAGCACTAGGCGCTGAAGGGGACGGACAGACGGACGGACGGACAGACGGACGGACGGACAGACGGACAGACAGACATGGCTCAATCGACTCGGCTATTGATGCTGCTCAAGAATATATATACTTTATGGGGTCGGAAACGATTCCTTCTGGACGTTACACACATCCACTTTTACCACAAATCTAATACTCATTTTAAGTATCGGGTATAAAAAGAGGTTTTTTTTGTCACAACAAAAAAAAAATATTTGTTTTCAGCATTAAATTCACTTAATATTTGTTTATTGCACGCAGAAAACGAATAAAATATTATGGAATGGCCAGTATTAGCGAAAAAACCTATAGAAAGTAAACAACTTTTGGAAAAGTCGTATAAATGTATCAATAAGAATACAGTAATAACGAGGGGGAACGTTGTGAGTTGCTGCGGACACCGCAACTCTACGGTTATACCCGATACTAAGTCAGTATGGCTCTCCTCCGGCAGACGCCGCTAATATTAAACGACACGACAAAGAGTGCGTGCGAGAGACAGAAAATCAGTCTGAGCGTGACGTCGGGCGCTGCGTAGCCACTGCAAATTGATTTGTTCCTATTGGCTATAAAAATGATCTGATCTGATCCAGATTCAGCAATCTGATAGATATGGTCATTATCTATGATTCTGCGTTTTTAGTTTTTTCGAATGTGCAATATTGTGGATGCAACAGATTTTCGTACTTTGTGTGGGCGGAAGGGGGTGGGGCGAAATTTTGAGATACACGTTTTATAGTTAGATCTAACAGAAGTGCGGATACCAAATTTGGTTACTCTAGCCTTAATAGTCTCTGAGATTTTTGAATATCCCCAGATTTTCGTCCTTTGCGGGGGCGGAAGGGGGTGTGGCGAAATTTTGAAACAAACTCGTCTCGGTCCGATATATTAGGAGTGTGGATACCAAATTTGGTTGCTCTAGCTTTTATAGTCTCTGAGATCTAGGCGCTGTTTTACTCTAAGCAAAGCCGCCTATGCTACGTGTGTGTTAGAGAGAGACAGGGCGAGAAAAAATGAAATTGTTTTCTTGATGCTGGCTATAATAATAATACGATCCAATTCAGATTCTGCATTCTAAAAGATATGGTCATTCTCTACGATTCTGCTTTTTTGGTTTTCTCGTATCTTTAAAATTGTGGATGCCACAGATTTTCGCCCTTTGTGGGGGCGGAAGTGGGCGGGGCAAAGTTTTGAAATATTTTTGTAGCAGTGACATATCACAGAAGTCTGGATTCAAAACATCGTTGCTCTAGCTCTTATAGTCTTTGAGCATTAGGCGCTGAAGGGGACGGACAGACGGACAGACAGACATGGCTCAATCGATTTGGCTATTGATGCTGATCAAGAATATATATACTTTATGGGGTCGGAAACGATTCCTTCTGGACGTTACACACATCCACTCTTACCACAAATCTAATATACCCCAATACTCATTTTGAGTATCGGGTATAAAAAAAATTAATAATAAAGAAAGAACCAAACAGATCCATTTCATGAGTAGATTTCAATTTAGATATCAAGATGGGTAACCATGACTCTAAAGTTCAGGATAGCACAGCCAATGTGATCAATGTTGTCGATGTAGTAGACAACACACCACATCTAAAATCCCAAATAGTACTTCTGACCATTCTAACAATAATAGCAGCATTGAATTTGCTCCTAAAACTTTACCTCCTATATAAAAAGACCTTGAAAAAGAGGAACCTTAGTAGGGCTATGGACCTTGATAAAGCTTAGGTAAAAGAAAAAAAAAAAACGAGTGGGAACGTTGTGAGTTGCTGCGGACACCGCAACTCTACAGTTATACCCGATACTAAGTCAGTATGGCTCTCCTCCGGCAGACGCTGCTAATATTAAACGACACGACAAAGAGTGCGTGCGAGAGAGACAGAAAATCAGTCTGAGCGTGACGTCGGGCGCTGCGTAGCCAGTGCAAATTGATTTGTTCCTTTTGGCTATAAAAATTATCTGATCTGGTCCAGACTCAGCAATCTGATAGATATGGTAGTTATCTATGATTCTATACATTTCTCGAATGTGCAATATTGTGGATGCAACCGATTTTCGTCCTTTGTGGGGGCGGAAGGGGGTGGGGCGAAATTCTGAGATATACGTTTTATAGTGAGATCTAACAGAAGTGCGGATACCAAATTTGGTTACTCTAGCCTTAATAGTCTCTGAGATTTGTGGATGCCCCAGATTTTCGTCCTTTGCGGCGGCGGAAGGGGGTGTGGCGAAATTTGGACACGAAACGGTCAAGGTCCGATATCACAGGAGTGTGGAAACCAAATTTGGTTGCTCTGGCTCTTATAGGTTCTGAGATCCTTGAACTCATATTTTGCAATTGGCAAAACCGACCATGAAACCTGTGTGTTAGAGAGAGACAGAGCGAGAAAGAATGAAATTGTTTTCTTGATTCTGGCTATAATAATTATACGATCTGGTTGAGATCTTACATTCTAAAACATATAGTCATTCTCTACGATTCTGCGTTTTTGGTTTTATCGTATCTTTAAAAATGTGGATGCCACAGATTTTCGTCCTTTGTGGGGGCGGAAGTGGGCGGGGCGAAGTTTTGAAATATTTTTGTAGCAGTGACATATCACAGAAATCTCGATACAAAAAATCGTTGCTCTAGCTGTTATAGTCTTTGAGCACTAGGCGCTGAAGGGGACGGACAGACGGACGGACGGACAGACTGACGGACGGACAGACGGACAGACAGACATGGCTCAATCGACTCGGCTATTGATGCTGCTCAAGAATATATATACTTTATGGGGTCGGAAACGATTCCTTCTGGACGTTACACACATCCACTTTTACCACAAATCTAATACTCATTTTAAGTATCGGGTATAAAAAGAGGTTTTTTTTGTCACAACAAAAAAAAAATATTTGTTTTCAGCATTAAATTCACTTAATATTTGTTTATTGCACGCAGAAAACGAATAAAATATTATGGAATGGCCAGTATTAGCGAAAAAACTTATAGAAAGTAAACAACTTTTGGAAAAGTCGTATAAATGTATCAACAAGAATACAGTAATAACGAGGGGGAACGTTGTGAGTTGCTGCGGACACCGCAACTCTACGGTTATACCCGATACTAAGTCAGTATGGCTCTCCTCCGGCAGACGCCGCTAATATTAAACGACACGACAAAGAGTGCGTGCGAGAGACAGAAAATCAGTCTGAGCGTGACGTCGGGCGCTGCGTAGCCACTGCAAATTGATTTGTTCCTATTGGCTATAAAAATGATCTGATCTGATCCAGATTCAGCAATCTGATAGATATGGTCATTATCTATGATTCTCCTGACGGACAGACAGACATGGCTCAATCGACTCGGCTATTGATGCTGCTCAAGAATATATATACTTTATGGGGTCGGAAACGATTCCTTCTGGACGTTACACACATCCACTTTTACCACAAATCTAATACTCATTTTAAGTATCGGGTATAAAAAGAGGTTTTTTTTGTCACAACAAAAAAAAAATATTTGTTTTCAGCATTAAATTCACTTAATATTTGTTTATTGCACGCAGAAAACGAATAAAATATTATGGAATGGCCAGTATTAGCGAAAAAACTTATAGAAAGTAAACAACTTTTTGAAAAGTCGTATAAATGTATCAACAAGAATACAGTAATAACGAGGGGGAACGTTGTGAGTTTCTGCGGACACCGCAATTCTACAGTTATACCCGATACTAAGTCAGTATGGCTCTCCTCCGGCAGACGCCGCTAATATTAAACGACACGACAAGGAGTGCGTGCGAGAGAGACAGAAAATCAGTCTGAGCGTGACGTCGGGTGCTGCGTAGCCAGTGCAAATTGATTTATTCCTTTTGGCTATAAAAATGATCTGATCTGATCCAGATTCAGCAATCTGATATATATGATCATTATCTATGATTCTGCGTTTTTAGTTTTCTTGTATCCTCAATATTGTGGATGCAACAGATTTTCGTCCTTTGTGGGGGCGGAAGGGGGTGGGGCGAAATTTTGAGATATACGTTTTTTAGATAGAACTCTCCGGAGTGCGGATACCAAATTTGGTTACTCTAGCCTTAATAGTCTCTGAGATTTGTGAATATCCCCAGATTTTCATCCTTTGCGGGGGCGGAAGGGGGTGTGGCGAAATTTTGAAACAAACTCGTCTCGGTCCGATATATTAGGAGTGTGCATACCAAATTTGGTTGCTCTAGCTTTTATAGTCTCTGAGATCTAGGCGCTAATGTTTTACTCTAAGCAAAGCCGCCTATGCTACGTGTGTGTTAGAGAGAGACAGGGCGAGAAAAAATGAAATTGTTTTCTTGATGCTGGCTATAATAATAATACGATCCAATTCAGATTCCGCAGTCTTAAAGATATGGTCATTCTCTACAGTTCTACGATTTTGGTTTTCTCATATCTTTAAAGTTGTGGATGCCACAGATTTTCGTCCTTTGTGGGGGCGGAAGTGGGCGGGGCGAAGTTTTGAAATATTTTTGTAGCAGTGACATATCACAGAACTCTGGGTCCAAAACGTCGTTGCTCTAGCTCTTATAGTCTTTGAGCACTAGGCGCTGAAGGGGACGGACAGACGGACGGACGGACAGACGGACAGACAGACAGGGCTCAATCGACTCGGCTATTGATGCTGATTAAGAATATATATACTTTATGGGGTCGGAAACGATTCCTTCTGGACGTTACACACATCCACTTTTACCAAAAATCTAATATACCCCAATACTCATTTAGAGTATCGGGTATAAAAACAGAAACGCTAATACACCATGTCAATAACATAGTAGCACAATATAATAGAATCACACAATTAGTAAGTTCTCGAGATAACAAGCTAACTAGTGAAAACCAGCATCAATGCCAAAGGCTATTACGATCTTTGATACCAAGGTTGACAACCATTGCAGAAAGAAGAGGTATTGAGATACATGTCCCAAAAAGTCTAGGTTCGTTAGCTCATTTTGATGAAAGTCAACTAGACAATATAGATGAATCAAAGCCGATAATAGACACTGAAGTCGTAAGCGACACAGAATTAAATCCTCAATTAGAAAGTATAGACCTTTGCAAAGATATAATAGACACCGACGTCGGAAGCGACTCGGAACTAAAAACCGAAATAACAATATCAGACAAAATGAACCAAGTAGAAAAAGATCGGCAGTACGTGAAACTAGTCTCATCCTCTATCCAAGAGTTTGACGGCAGTAAACAGTCTCTTCAACGTTTCTTAACAGCGTTAAAAATCACGGATAGGACTAAAGGAGATCAAGAAGATCTAGCCATTGAAGTTATCAAATCAAATATAACGGGCTCTATCCTTTATAAAGTCCAAAGTGAACAAACGATCAATGGCATAATCCAAAAGCTTAATGATAATGTCAAGGGAGAATCCTCTGACGTTATTAAAGCAAAAATATCCAATATTAAACAAAAAGGAAAAACGGCATCTCAATATACCACCGATATTGACAATCTGCGCAAGCAGCTCGAAGCATCATATATTGATGAAGGGCTAGACGCAGACAACGCCAACAAATTTTCGACGAAAGAGTCCATAGCAGCCATGACTCGCAATTGTGAGCATGACAAGCTGCGCCTAATACTTGAAGCAGGCAACTTCAATACTTTCAACGACGCAATGGGTAAATACATCCATTGCAGCACCGAAATAACTGGAAATGCCAGCACAGTATTTCATTACAGAGGCAACAGTGGTCGCGGTTATCGAAGAAGTTACAATAACCGCGGCAATAATAGATCGAACAGAGGTAATTACCAAAACAGAGGTAATTACTATAGTAACAATAACCAAAATACTTACAGGGGCAATTATAGAGGCCAAAATAGAGGAAACTCTAGGGGCCAGGGCAACTCAAACAGAGGCCAAAACAATGCCAACAATGTAAATGTACGAGCTACTGAAAGTAGTTCGGAAAACCAATAAACCCCTTAAGATATTCAAATTAAGCGATAGTATACAACATCAATCTTAGTTCAGGAATATTTATAAAGCTTAAAAATTTGAAAACAGGTAATACATTTACCTTATTAATAGATACTGGTGCAGACATTTCAATACTAAAAGAAAATATCGATATTTTTGATAATGTTAATGTTAACATATCAACCAAAATATCAGGAATCGGCGAAGGTTCAGTTTTTTCAAAAGGGTTATCATTCGTAGAATTATCTACAGGAAAGTATATAATCCCACACGATTATCATTTAGTTGAACAAAACTTTCCAATCCCTAGCGATGGCATTATAGGTATAGACTCCATTAAAAAATTCAATTGCCTATTAGATTGTACACATACTAGGGACACTCTAATACTACGGCCAAACAATCTTAACTTCCCAATAAACATACCTATCACACACACTTGTGATAATAATGCCACAATTCACTGGGCAATTACACATTACAGACCATATATTTATGGAAAACATTTTACAGTAAAGACAGACCACAGACCACTAACTTATTTGTTCTCAATGACAAATCCAAGTTCAAAACTAACCAGAATGAGATTAGATCTAGAAGAATATGATTTCACAGTTGAATATCTCAAGGGTAAAGACAATTTCGTGGCAGACGCCCTATCCAGGATTACAATATCCGACCTAAAAGACATGCACAACAAAGTCCTGAAAGTCACTACCAGGCAACAAAATAGACAGAAAAATTCCTGCGCAGGAAATGTACAAGAAGATTTGCCTATGCAAACTCTTGACAACGCTTCTAAGCCCAACGTATATGAAGTCATTTGTAATGACGAAGTACGAAAAGTAGTGGCCTTGCACATACAAAATCAGATATGTTTTTTGAAACATGGAAGAAAAGTTGTAGCAAGAATTGATGTTAGCGATCTGTATACCAATGGAACCTTTGACTTAGGTCAGTTCTTCCAAAGGCTTGAAATGCAAGCCGGTATACTTGCGATCAGCCAGCTCAAAATGGCACCGAGCGAAAAGATCTTTGAATTAAGTTCAATTGAATCTTTTAAGAACATGGGCAATAAAATATTAAAATCATTACGAGTAGCGCTACTAAAGCCGGTGACCCAAATAGAAAATGAAAAAGATCAAGAAGCCATACTGTCTAAATTTCACGACGATCCAACTCAAGGAGGTCATAATGGCATTTCGAAAACGCTAGCGAAAATAAAAAGACATTACTATTGGAAAAACATGACTCGTCATATCAAAGAATATATACGTAAATGTCAAAAATGCCAGAAATCTAAAATAACAACTCATATTAGGACCCCAATGACACTAACGGAAATACCAACCATGGCTTTTGATAGAGTGATAGTGGATACTATAGGTCCACTACCATGCTCAGAAAATGGCAATGAATATGCAGTTACGCTAATATGCGATTTAACAAAGTATTTAGTATCCATACCAATTCCAAATAAAAGCGCAACAACCGTTGCCAAAGCAATATTTGAAAACTTTATTCTGAAGTACGGTCCGATGAAGACGTTCATTACGGACATGGGAACAGAATATAAGAATTCAATCAGAAATGATTTGTGCAAATATCTTAAGATAGACAACATAACGTCCACTGCACACCACCACCAGACCTTAGGGACAATAGAACGAAGTCATAGAACATTCAATGAATACGTTCGTTCATACATATCTGCAGACAAAACCGATTGGGATGTTTGGATACAGTATTTTACTTATTGTTTCAACACAACACCCTCGGCATCGCATGAATATTGTCCATATGAACTAGTCTTTGGCAGATTACCAAGACAGTTTATAGATTTTAATAAAGTAACTAGAATAGACCCATTATATAACATAGATGACTATGCAAAAGAAATAAAGTTTAGACTAGAAATAGCATATCAAAGAGCTAGGATATCGCTAGAAAATAATAAAGCCAGAAATAAAAAATATTATGATAACAAAGCATCAGATGTAAGCATAGAAATAGGAAACAAAGTACTATTAAAAAACGAAGAAGGACACAAGTTAGACCCTAGGTATATAGGACCATTTGAGGCCATATGCATAGATGATAAAGATAACATTACCATTAAAGATAGTAACAATAAGAGACAAACAGTTCATAAAGATAGGCTAAAAATACAGGTATAAAATTTGAAATACCTCATGAAACGGTCTGATCAACCATTGAGAATAATAATACAAAAAAAACGAGGGGGAACGTTGTGAGTTGCTGCGGAGACCGCAACTCTACAGTTATACCCGATACTAAGTCAGTATGGCTCTCCTCCGGCAGACGCCGCTAATATTAAACGACACGACAAGGAGTGCGTGCGAGAGAGACAGAAAATCAGTCTGAGCGTGACGTCGGGTGCTGCGTAGCCAGTGCAAATTGATTTGTTCCTTTTGGCTATAAAAATGATCTGATCTGATCCAGATTCAGCAATCTGATAGATATGATCATTATCTATGATTCTGCGTTTTTAGTTTTCTTGTATCCTCAATATTGTGGATGCAACAGATTTTCGTCCTTTGTGGGGGCGGAAGGGGGTGGGGCGAAATTTTGAGATATACGTTTTATAGTGAGATCTAACAGGAGTGCGGATACCAAATTTGGTTACTCTAGCCTTAATAGTCTCTGAGATTTGTGAATATCCCCAGATTTTCATCCTTTGCGGGGGCGGAAGGGGTGTGGCGAAATTTTGAAACAAACTCGTCTCGGTCCGATATATTAGGAGTGTGCATACCAAATTTGGTTGCTCTAGCTTTTATAGTCTCTGAGATCTAGGCGCTAATGTTTTACCCTAAGCAAAGCCGCCTATGCTACGTGTGTGTTAGAGAGAGACAGGGCGAGAAAAAATCAAATTGTTTTCTTGATGCTGGCTATAATAATTATACGATCTGGTTCAGATTTTGCACTCTAGAAGATATAGTCATCTTCTACGATTCTGCGTTTTTAGTTTTCTCGTATCGTCGAAATTGTGGATGCCACAGATTTTCGCCCTTTGTGGGGGCGGAAGTGGGCGGGGCAAAGTTTTGAAATATTCTTGTAGCAGTGACATATCACAGAAGTCTGGATCCAAAACATCGTTGCTCTCGCTCTTATAGTCTTTGAGCACTAGGCGCTGAAGGGGACGGACAGACGGACGGACGGACAGACGGACAGACAGACATGGCTCAATCGACTCGTCTATTGATGCTGATCAAGAATATATATACTTTATGGGGTCGGAAACGATTCCTTTTGGACGTTACACACATCCACTTTTACCACAAATCTAATATACCCCAATACTCATTTTGAGTATCGGGTATAATAAAAAATATTTGTTTTTAATTATTGATTTATATACACATATATATAGTGACATATCTATAGTCCATGCTCCGCATACCCTTGTCTATGTCTATTACCCTGCACCCACAATACTATAAACAATACGACACCCTCAGCTTCGAACCCTCATAAACAATCTCACGCTCGAAATGGACCACGCGTAGCCGATTGCAGGCAATGTAAACAAACACCCTAAACTGGAAGTTGAACATAAGAGAATAGATGCCGCCCTAGAATCCAGCCGCACTAGAATCCAGCCGCACCAGAATCACGCCACTCTTCAGAGATCAATTACGAATCGATTCTCAAGAATCACACCATCCTAGCTGACCAATCAGAGGCCCTATTCTCAGCCACCCCCAAGTAATGCAACACCGATCATACGCAGCCGAAGTCGAAGCCAACGCCTCCGAATCCAAATCCGAATCCCAAACCGAGCATCATAATATAAATAGTCTGCATCTAAGAAGCCAACTCAGTTCTGTTCAAGACAAACGTCAATCGCGACACCGTCGGAGAATTCAACAAAAGTTAATTCCGTTCAAGACTTCAGACCTCAGTCATCGTCGGGGAAATAACTAACCAATGTACGCTAAGTTTAAGTGAAAGAATAAAACCTTTTTTAAAACGTAAACTGAAGTGTCGCAAATTTAATTGGCGCAGCCGGTAGGATCTCAGTTTAAAGTGAATCCTTTTTTTAAGACGATCAATTGGCGTAGTGACAGTTACAGTGCGTAATAACCTACAGTGATCAGAGAAAAAGTAACGCTAATACTAAAGAGATCCGCCAAAGAATCTACACACGATTGAAACTCAATTAATATTAGAAAAAATAAATAAGTAACGAGGGGGAACGTTGTGAGTTGCTGCGGACACCGCAACTCTACAGTTATACCCGATACTTAGTCAGTATGGCTCTCCTCCGGCAGACGCCGCTAATATTAAACGACACGACAAAGAGTGCGTGCGAGAGAGACAGAAAATCAGTCTGAGCGTGACGTCGGGCGCTGCGTAGCCACTGCAAATTGATTTGTTCTTTTTGGCTACAAAAATTTTTTGATCTGATCCAGATTCAGCAACCGGATAGATATGGTCATTATCTATGATTCTGCGTTTTTAGTTTTCTCGAATCTGCAATATTGTGGATGCAACAGATTTTCGTCCTTTGTGTGGGCGGAAGGGGGTAAGGCGAAATTTTGAGATATACGTTTTATAGTGAGATCTAACAGGAGTGCGGATACTAAATTTGGTTACTCTAGCGTTAATAGTCTCTGAGATTTGTGGATGCCCCAGATTTTCGTCCTTTGTGGGGGCGGAAGGGGGCGTGGCGAAATTTGGACACGAAACGGTCAAGGTCCGATATCACAGGAGTGTGGATACCAAATTTGGTTGCTCTGGCTCTTATAGGTTCTGAGATCCTTGAACTCATATTTTGCAATTGGCAAAGCCGACCATGAAACCTGTGTGTTAGAGAGAGACAGAGCGAGAAAGAATGAAATTGTTTTCTGGATTCTGGCTATAATAATTATACGATCTGGTTCAGATTTTGCACTCTAGAAGATATAGTCATCCTCTCCGATTCTGCGTTTTTGGCTTTATCGTATCTTTAAAAATGTGGATGCCACAGATTTTCGTCCTTTGTGGGGGCGGAAGTGGGCGGGGCGAAGTTTTGAAATATTTTTGTATAAGTGACATATCACAGAAGTCTGGATACAAAACATCGTTGCTCTAGCTCTTATAGTCTTTGAGCACTAGGCGCTGAAGGGGACGGACAGACGGACAGACGGACGGACGGACGGACGGACAGACGGACAGACGGACAGACGGACAGACAGACATGGCTCAATCGACTCGGCTATTGATGCTGATCAAGAATATATATAGTTTATGGGGTCGGAAACGATTCCTTCTGGACGTTACACACATCCACTTTTACCACAAATCTAATATACCCCAATACTCATTTTGAGTATCGGGTATAAAAAGAAATCAACATGCCGCTAACAGAAATACACCTGAACCAAGCCTTGAAGTCAATCAGGCAAATTCCACCATACGACGGATGCCAAGAACGCCTAAGCTCGTTCATAAGCAGGATTGAGTACATCTCCGAATTGTACCCAACAGAAGACATCCGGCAACAAAGCATCATGTACGGAGCCACTGAGGGTCAACTGTGCGGACGAGCACAACTTTTATCACAAAGCCTTCAACCCAACACCTGGACCGATCTAAAAGCAGCCCTAATCAGCAAATTCAACAACCACACTCCATACGAAACGCTGCTACAACAATTACACGACACCAAATTCAATGGGAATATTCGTAAGTTCGTAGAGGAACTAGAAATTAAGTCAAATGTTATAGTAAGTAAACTAAATCTGGAGACTAGCCCAGAAAATAAGATAATCTTTAAAAACGCTCTGGCAAATGCCACCAGACATACCATAGAAGATGCTCTACCCAATAAACTGTTCATCATTTTAGCAAAGAAAGACATTTCTACTATGGCTAATCTAGAAAAATCAGCTCAAGAGTTAGGAATCTACGAAAATTTCGTAACTGATAACAAGAATCACGAACACTCAAGAAACGGAAATAACAATTGTAGGAATGTTGGAACTTATTACCCTCGCTATAGTAGTAACGATTATAACAATCAAAACCCAAGTACTTCCAGAAATAATCTTGGATCGAATCGAAATAATTCAGGAAATAATGCCGTAAATAATAATGGATTATTTAACGAATTTAGAAATTCCTTAAACCAGGGCAGAGTCCAGAATCACACAAATTATCAAATCAATCAGACTCAGGCAGGTAGCAGTGCACCTAATCAGCCAGTCAAACGATCTAGGGAAAGCCAAAGCGGACAAATGAAAATGGATGTAAATTTTCAGCAGAGTGCCTCGGAAGAAATCGAGGAAGACCATATATAGAAATAATCGTAAATAATAAAAAATTAAGAGGTATCGCGGACTCGGGATCGTCAATAAATATAATAAAAGAAAACTATACAGATTACAAAGTCGATAGCGACAACCTCACCGTCCATACCATCAATGGACCCGTCCGTCTGATTCAGAGCATTACACGTAATGCAACCAAAAACTGTCCGACAAAACAAAAATTGTATATTCATAAATTTTCTGAAAATTATGACATACTCTTAGGCAGAGAATATTTGATGGCCAGCAAAGCAGTCATCGATTACCGAAATGAAACGGTAACGTTAGGAGAAAGGTCATACCCAATCATCCAAAGTGGAGAAGCAATTGCCGTCGGCAAGACCGCACACAAAGGTGATAAGCCATCTTCAAAGAAAGATATAACTACACCTAAGTGCCTTGACCCATCTCCTGAAGGAGAGCAATACTTCGCTTCCGCATTAGAGAATGAATTAAGGGAATGCAACCAGCTAAGGTTGGAACATTTAAATGACGAAGAAAAGGAGAAACTAAAGAAAGTTTTCTATGAATTTAAGGACGTGCAGTATAAAGAAGGTGACATTTTGACCTTCACTAGTACTATAAAACACGAAATTAAAACCCATCACGAAGATCCTGTATATCGTCGACCATATAAATATGCTCAAATACACGATCAAGAAGAGACTCAACAAATCAAAGATATGATTAGACAAGGAATCATTCGTAAGTCGAACTCTCCCTATTGTGCACCCATCGCTATGATACCAAAGAAAATAGATGCTTCAGGAAAGCAGAAATATCGTATGGTAGTAGATTATAGAAGTCTAAACGAGGTGACAATAAAGGATAAATTTCCTACACCCAGAATGGACGAAATACTAGATAAACTAGGTAGGTGCCAATATTTCACAACAATCGATTTAGCTAAGGGATTCCATCAAATTCCTATGGAACCTGGCTCAATCCCAAAAACAGCTTTCTCCACGAAGCATGGTCATTACGAGTTCACTCGTATGCCCTTTGGGCTAACCACTGCCCCCGCTACCTTCCAAAGATGTATGAACAATCTGCTAGAAGAGTTAATCTTCAAAGATTGCCTCGTATATTTAGACGACATCATTATATTTTCCACTTCATTGGAAGAACACCTGTTGTCACTAAGGAGAGTATTTGGAAAGTTGAGAGACGCCAACTTAAAGCTACAAATGGATAAGTGTGAATTCCTGAAGAAAAAAACGGAATTCCTAGGCCATGTAGTAACAACTAACGGCATAGTTCCTAATCCAAAGAAAATATCTGCCATAATAATTCTATAGGAAATTCATTCCCAACTTCGCTAATATAGCAAAACCTATGACACTCAAATTAAAGAAACGAGCAGTCATAGACCCAACAGAGGAAAAATACGACGAGGCCTTCGAAAAATTGAAAGTACTTATCACCTCAGACCCCATCCTCGCATTCCCAGATTTCAACAGAATGTTGACGGTAACAACCGATGCAAGTAACATTGCATTAGGAGCAGTGTTGTCGCAAGACCACAAACCAATCTGCTATGCAAGTAGAACCTTAAACGAACACGAAATCAATTATTCAGCAATAGAAAAGGAATTACTAGCTATAGTTTGGGCAACTAAGTATTTAAGATCATACCTGTTTGGTAGAACGTTTGAGATATTGAGTGATCACAAACCCTTGATTTGGTTGAATAACCTCAAGGAACCAAATATGAAGCTACAACGATGGAAGATCAAATTAAATGAATTTGACTTCAAAATAAAATATTTACCCGGAAAGGAGAACCATGTAGCCGATGCGCTATCAAGAGTAAAGATTAACGAAAACCTACTCGGGGAAACCATTAATAGTGATTGTGCAACGGTCCATAGCGCGCAAGAAGATAATACAAATTATATTCCACTTACAGAGAGACCAATCAATTACTATCATAGGCAAATAGAACTGATTAAAGGTAATGAGGATAAGGTAGAAACATCCCACTATTTCCACAAGATACTGATAAAAATCACATATACCGAAATGACAGAATCATTAGCAAAAGAATATGTGTGTACCAAAAAGTGTGCAATATATTTCCATAACGAAGTAGACTTCCCACTGTTCCAAAGGGCATTCCTGGAGATAATCAGTCCAAATCACTTCACTAAACTGATTAAATCCAGTACCAAACTCATAAATATTCCCAACTACTCCGAATTCAAAGAACAAATATTGAAGAATCATAAAGAGCTACTTCACCCAGGTATCGAAAAGACCACTAATTGGTTTAAAGGAAAATTCTACTACCCCGATTATCAAAAGTTAATCCAAAATATTATCAATGAGTGTCCTACGTGCAACGTTGCTAAAACTGAGCATCGTAACACCAATCTAACCTTCGAAATCACCCCTGAAATACAAAATATCAGAGAAAAGTATGTCATGGATTTCTATTTGGTAGGCAATCAACAATTCCTATCATGCATTGATGTATATTCTAAATTCGCTACCCTTGTAGAAGTTAAGAGTCGTGACTGGTTAGAAACCAAGAGAGCCATCATAAAAGTCTTTAACGAAATGGGCAAGCCAGAGGGAATTCAAGCCGACAAAGATTCAGCCTTTATGTGCGCAGCATTGCAAGCATGGTTGAATGCGGAAAATGTGAAAATCGAAATCACTACCAGTAAAAACGGAGTTTCTTATGTAGAACGACTACATAAAACGATCAATGAAAAATTAAGAATCATTTCAAGTGAGGATAACATAGAAAACAAGCTCACAAAATTCGAGTTAATTCTATACACTTATAACCATAAAACGGTTCATAATACTACAAAAAGATCCCCAGCTGATATCTTCCTGTACGCCGGACTACCAGATTATAACACTCAACTGAATAAAGTTAGGAAGATCAATCATTTGAATAACGATAGAATCGACTTTGAAGTAGACACACGCTACAAGAATGCACCCCTAGTTAAAACAAAAACAACCAACCCGTTCAAAAGAACAGGGGAAATTAGCCAGGTAGACGAAAAGCACTTTGAAGAGAAAAATAGAGGGAGGAAAATCACCCACTATAAAACGAAATTCAAAAGAAAGAAAAAATCTAATAAAAGTAAATACGATAATTGCAGAGTACCCGAAGAGAGTACTGGGAATCCGGAGCTACAACATGATTAAGATTATAATCTTACTAGTGTTCACCGTCCTACAGTCTTCCGGACAGAATATAGAGATAGATCCTATCAATTCAAGGAATGGATATCTCATATTCAAAAAAAATACCATTAACATACCCATTAATTATGAATACCATTATCTAACAATTAATATAACAAGAACAGATGAAACATATCAGAGTTTACTAGAACCGGCAACCCAATATAATAACGTAATCCAAGTTCATCAAAATAGCCAAAAGAAACAAAAGAGGCATTATAAATGCAGTAGGCACAGTATATAAATATCTATTTGGAACATTAGATCAAGATGATAAAGTCGAATTAGAAGGGAAAATAAACAATCTGGCTAGCCACAGTGTTCAAGCTAACGAATTAAACTTAGTAATTCAAGCAGTAAATTCTGGCATAGAAGTTGTCAATAAATTAAACAAGGATAATGATAGAAATAAGCAACTAGAGATATTAATATTTAACCTTCAACATTTTACAGAGTACATAGAGGATATTGAATTAGGCATGCAGCTAACAAGATTAGGGATCTTTAATCCAAAATTATTGAGGCAGGATTACCTGAAACACATCGATTCAGAGAAATTATTAAATATCAAAACATCTACCTGGTTGAAATCAGACACTAACGAAATACTAATAATTTCCAACATCCCACGAGAGATCAGAAATATTCCTATACTTAAAATTGTCCCATATCCAGATGAAGATAATAACATCCTCACTGACCTAACGCAAAACAATTATTACGTTCTAGAAAACGAGGTATATGAAAAAGAATCAAAACGAAAAATAAATGACGAATGTAGTTCAGGAATAGTCAAACAAGTAGAAACAAAATGTCCATACACCAAAGCACACCAAAACTTTCAAATAAGTTTCATAGAACCCAATATACTGTTAACTTGGAAATTACCAAAAACCATATTAAACCAAGATTGCCCAAACCAAGAAATAAAAGTAGAAGGTAACGCATTAATAAAAATACATAATTGCAGTGTACAGTTAAACGAATTCTTAATATCCAACTCCATACCAGAATTTGCACAAAGCATCTACATCAACAATAACGTAACAAAAATTAAACCATTGTCTTATTTGCAAACCAAAGAAATCGTAATAATCGCGATTAAATAATGTATTACATGTAAGCTTAATACTACTATTTGTCATAATCATAATAGGATTAAGCTACAAATTGTTTAATCTAAGTAAAAGCAATAAGCCTAAAACCGACCCGCACATAGAAACACCCTTAGACGAAGACGAGGAATCCCCAGCAGGCACAGTTTTAGACGCACCTGAACTATATCCAAGGATAATCGCCAGAGGACAGGCTTAAATCTAACAATGGGGGAGTGACATATCTATAGTCCATGCTCCGCATACCCTTGTCTATGTCTATTACCCTGCACCCACAATACTATAAACAATACGACACCCTCAGCTTCGAACCCTCATAAACAATCTCACGCTCGAAATGGACCACGCGTAGCCGATTGCAGGCAATGTAAACAAACACCCTAAACTGGAAGTTGAACATAAAACAATAGATGCCGCCCTAGAATCCAGCCGCACTAGAATCCAGCCGCACCAGAATCACGCCACTCTTCAGAGATCAATTACTAATCGATTCTCAAGAATCACACCATCCTAGCTGACCAATCAGAGGCCCTATTCTCAGCCACCCCCAAGTAATGCAACACCGCTCATACGCAGCGGAAGCCTTTCATCAAAAGCCGCCTTTCCCACATATCGATCGAGTCACGTACTCCATCTCCGAAGCCGAAGTCGAAGCCAACGCCTACGAATCCAAATCCGAATCCCAAACCGAGCATCATAATATAAATAGTCTGCATCTAAGAAGCCAACTCAGTTCTGTTCAAGACAAACGTCAATCGCGACACCGTCGGAGAATTCAACAAAAGTTAATTCCGTTCAAGACTTCAGACCTCAGTCATCGTCGGGGAAATAACTAACCAATGTACGCTAAGTTTAAGTGAAAGAATAAAACCTTTTTTAAAACGTAAACTGAAGTGTCGCATATTTAATTATATATATATAAAAAAAAAGAAAAAAAAGAGTTAATAAACATACAAGATATCCAAAAAACAAAAGGATTAAAAAAAAAAAATAAAAAAAAAAACTACATAATTATATTACGTTATTTCTCTAAAAAGGGAGGTGTAGTATGTTGTATGCCAAATAGCATATGCTCACCGTATTGTAGTGTATACAATATGTCAAGTGGTCATATGCCCAAAGTTAATGTAGAGTATCACGCTCATAAACATAAAGACACTTTGTCGCAATGTTTACGTAACATAGCCACACTCAAGAGCCGTAATACGATCAGTCCCTTATATGTGGACTGGCCTGCAGCGTGAGAACTGCAGTGTCGGCAATATATTCCAAGTGGCCAAATGAGCATTCCAATGTATATGCCTTCTGCATATACATTCTTACAAACATAAATATACACATACATATGGCATGCTACATGATCCCGTTCTGCCGCTGCCCTTAGCGACAAAACTCAACCAAGAACATTATGTACTTTAGGCTAAATAAGTTTATGAAGAATAAATTGAATTCATTCCGAATACAACCCGAAGAAAGAATAGAAGTGTTTTCGCTGTTTCTATTCGATTACGATTCCATTTCTACAAGACTTTTATTTACCGTTTTGCTTGGCCAATTCTAAACGGAGCATTTATAAAAAAGGCATCCAGATGTTTTAATCTTTTCTAAGTCTGTGTCACTGTCGCCGCCAACATGCAACAAATGTACTGTTGACGACTGTCATGAAATAAATGAATAATGAGGCTACCATCATACTATACTTGGCGCAATAAGACCTTTTTCTGAACTTCTGGGTGGATGATTAATGCTGGGACCGATTTGGTTCCGCTTTTTATTGTGTGTGGATCGCAAAAGTAGCTTAAGGTTGATATTGAAGCGACACGTTCTGACCAGTGTACGCACATGTTGTACGTATAGTTTTTAGAGCTTTCTACTGAAGACATTTCCAACATTTCAAAAGTCCGCTTTGAGCAGCGTTTCACTCGTTCACAGCCATTGTACATAAAGTGCAATTTGTACACCTATTAATCAGGCACACAATCGTAAGTCAGTTATATTATGCTACTATCAGGTGCTCATATAAATTACACTCAGCAAAAGCAGTAGCTACGATGCTTGGATCTTACATCCACCACCTTTTACCGCATGTTTGCACCACCTCCAAGATACGGGAATCACATTACTCCCTAACCTAACTATTTGATGAAAGTTAATCGCCTTACAGAAAGCAACAGCTGCTGATATTTTTACCAATGAATTTATTTTCAGTTTATCCATAATTATATAATTAATTCTTGTCAACTGCATAAACTATTGTAATTATTACTATAAAATGTTTGGTCTCCTGTACTCGCCGCGCTGTTGACGTTTGTTTTCATTTGATGTTTGGCGTTTTAACATTGTTAAAGCTGCGCACGTAAGGCTGAGCAAGTGCAGTAAAAGCAGCACAGTCACAAGTCGAACTCTCTAATTTAAAGCTGATGGGTAAATCGGAGGTCACACTGCGTACGTTGTTCGTGAGATTCCTCTGATACGAGCATGCAAGAACATAAATCTATCGGTGGACAGAGATACATTATCTTTGAATTGCATGCTCGTACGCGTACTTGAATTATGGATAATCCCCTTACAGAAGCGTCGTCCCCATATTTCTATCATTTTGGAAATACGTTTTAAAAGTATGTAGTGATCATGAATAATAATTCAAAGCATTATAAACACTCTATTAAAAACATAACTAGAATACGCTTAAAATAAAGAGCCTTTTGGCATTACTAGGCAACAACATTGAACTTTTTACTTACGCTTCGAAATAAACCGAGTTTTCTGATAGATTTTTGTATATATTTAAAACGAGGGGGAACGTTGTGAGTCGCTGCTCCCCTCCGCCAGAGTGTGCACATAATGCCCGACAAAGACTGTGTGAGAGGGGACAGACACGCTGCGTAGAAATTTCATTTGTTCCGTCTGGCGATAATAATGATCCGATCTGATTCAGATCTGCAGTCTGGAAGATATGGTCAGTTTCTATGATTCTGATGATTCTGATTTTCTTTTCTCGTATCTTCGAAATTGTGGATTCCACAGATTTTCGTCGTTTGTGGGCGCGGAAAATTTTTGAAATAAACTTGATTCAGTGTGATTTTACAGGAGTCTGGATACAACATTTCGTTGCTCTATCTGTTATATTCTCTGAGAACTAGGCGTCAAATAAGTCGGACAGACAGACGGACTTGGCTCTATCGACTCGGCCGGCTAGTGATGCTGATCAAGAATATACATATATACTTTATGGAGTCGGAAACGCTTCCTACTGGACGTTACACACATCCCAAAAAATCGAATATGCCCCTATACTCACTTTGAGTATCGGGTATAAAAAACCATTGTAAAGGCCCTAATCTATCAGAAAAGTCGGCACGAAGAGTAAATATGGTGTTGCATAGTGCAATCAGTCCTGAGACTCATTGACTTAATGAGTAACTCTACAAATATTCAAGATACTGTAATTTTTTCAAGCAATAGATTTTGCCTTGCCATGGCAAACGTTCCAGCGAATCAAGATTAAATCGGACACAAAAAGAAAGCTGCGTTGAGGGCCAATTAACCTTTCACCAAAAAAATATGTCACGTGTATGTGGCCAGGCTGCCCAGACATTTTCACGTCGCATAAATATGAGCATGACATGACGGCTGACTACCCAAACTAACTTTTTGTCTTACTGATGACAATACTGCTATAGAATTTTGGCCTACTTTTGGCCGACATACAAAATTCCACAGAATCTCCATGCATAAAAATTATTTGCTCGAGTACGAGTATAAGCTTTCAATAACGATACAATATAAAGAACTGCTATTCGATTTTACAGAGCAGTTATTTCATCTGTGCGTTAAACTCTTATGCTCAATTTTATTGGGTAATATTTTTTAAGAGAATTATTCTCAAAAATCAATTTTTTGTTTTAAATTAAAATCTACCTCGTATAGGTTTAGCTATTAAATACCTCTAAGAGGGTTGTGCAACAATTTCCTAAATTTCCAAACAACTCGGCTACAAAGATCAGCGTGGCGACTGTAGATCCCAATACCCAGACGAGTATAATACCTGCAAAATTCGACATCCCAAGCCGGACAGGACCAATATCCTCTTGGCTCCTCGTCATGGTGCTCTCCACCTGCTGTTGTTTCTGAACGTTGAGATTGTCGGCGACACGGTACTCCCAGTATTTATCGAATCCGGATGAATGCCAACTATAGATTAGCGTATTGAACTGCTCAAGTAATGGCCACAGTCTGGGAACGAAAGCCACCGTGTATTGGTAGTAGAGGTCCTCCTGCATAATTACCATTTGATCGATAGCTTCTGGTAATAAGTAGTCCCCAATTGCAAAGTGACCTGGAGACATTGGATATCAACATTAAATGACATATACATTTTCAAAATATCTAAGACACCGAAGGGAAGACGTTCTACAGTGAAACCCATTCGCACTTGAGTCTCCTGTGCCAATTCGAGCAGCTGCTCATCGCTGTAGATGTGGAAATTGCTTATAAGATCTTGCACCAAAGGCTGCGAAAGATAAATGGCTCGTAGCATAGCAATTGTACCACACACAACTTACATCATCAGAACCACGGATAGCTGAAACCCATGCCTCCGAGTCAGCGGCCCACTGCAAACGGTGATTGCGCAACCGTGGCACTGTGTCCGCCGCTTCAGACATACTTGGTATAGTCAATATACTAGCCAGACCACCACCATAAATGCTGGTTATGATTATGTCGTTGAGAAAGCAGGCAAAGAGCAGCACACGGTCAGTTACAGAAGTCGTTTTACTGTTTCCCGACTGCGAGATGAAAAGCTTAAAAGCCGTAGCAAGGCCCAGCTTTGTGCAGCACCACCAGCCCTCACAGGCGATTGCCGAGACGTACAGGCCAACACCAACCCCAAGGTCTCCAAACAGAGATACACCAGGACCGCAGCCCAGAGGTTTGCTTGAAACGGCTGAAGGGGAAGGTACCAGATAGCTAGTCAGAGAGGTGCTGGGACCAGACAGGTTATTCCGGACCGCACGAGATACATTGATAGATCTAAATATGTGTAGCCCTCATACCACGAATACATTGCGCTAATGCAAATATCTGCTTTGTGATTAATAACCATGCCCATGGCGACATCCCCAGACATATTTTGGTAAACGGTGCCCCAATCGTCGGCGTCAGCTGTCAATGTTAAAAGAGAAGGGATTCAACTCAGTGTAGTTAATTGTAGTCTTCTTGGTAGACACTAGGACCTAAGTTAAAACGTATTGACTACTTACTTGTGTCAATTTGCACTGTACAATTGAACTTTGCACAAAAGTTGAGAACAACGCGTGCTTCCGTGCCATCAATGTAGACATTGCTCAAGCCTGAATCTTGTGTCACACCTATATCACGTGTGTTGCTATTCTCTTTGTTCTGTAGAATGGATACAGATACCTTAAGTTTTTTACTGTGAGGATTGGCAAATAGCTTACATATTTTATAACCGTATAGGGTCTATAGTCAAAGCCGACGATGATTACCTCACGGCCCTGCAAGTCCTTTAGCTTATTCGGGAACAACAAATTCTTTAGCTGAAATCGTTGCTCTGCGACATAGTATCGGTCTAATAGTTGTAATTGTGATGGTTTTTCCGCCCTAGTGCCCACATATTTGTTGGTCTTTATTTCAAAGACGGCCCAGATGCATCTTGGCTCTCCACTATAAACAGAATGTTCGGCTGATCTGAGGATATTCAGAGGCAAGTATTGACAGTGCTCCCGTGGAATTGTCACAGCAATTCTCGTTCAGCTCATCAGCCACGTGCGAGAAAATGAATCTGTTGTGCAAAGAACGCCATATGGAATACATGGATGCATTTGTAAAAGCGTCCACAAAACGTGCTATGTCATTTCCAAATACCATAAACGTCTGCATTTAAGAAAAGAAATTGTGAATAGTAGATTGTAAAACCAATTTGAAAATCGTACCTCACAGTGTGTCACCTCAATGAATATCATAAGCTTGAGCAGAAGGTCATCGTACAGCAAATTTTTCTCCTGTAGCTGTTTTTTCATTGACCGTACATCAACAGTGCCTTCATCAAAACTTCCCTTCAGATTATTTATATTAATACCCACGAAACTGGCATAGTCAGCAACAGAGGATTGTGGCTGGAACTCAAAGTTCCTATTCCAAAATAGGCATATGGTACTCCCATTCAAATAGGTTCCTACTTTGTAAGACATAGTTTCCTTGAAGTATTTTCCTTTTCGCCATCAACTTATTTACTTATGGAAGAACAAGCGAACAACTCTGCTGCACAAATAACATTTTCATTTTGAACATTCGATGGTTGGAAGTCGAGCGATTTATTTACACCAAATTGAGCTGAAATTGCAATAGCTTTGACCGATTTTATTTTTTTGTTTGCTTATCAAATGAAGCAATTGAACAAATTGATGTAAACGGTTATCTATTGTCAATTATTAACGCTAAAGTGGAAGTAGTTGGTTTTCGAAGGGTATATCAACTTGGTTCATATTCTGCCATTTATTTTTTTAAGGTGGATGTTAATAGTAATGTTTTTTTCAGCTTTACTTTATGAAATAACAGCCAATTATATCCAAAACGAATGGGGCAAAAATCATGTAAAAGTCGTATAGCAATTAAACGCTTCTTAAAGAGAAGTTTGTAGTGATTATAAAATAATAAAATATATTTAAATATGTCTTGACCGCATATGACTTATGTATATTGCGCATTTACCGACCGATCCATGCTTCAATGCATCAAGAAAAATATATTTTTCTATGCCATATGATTTGTCTTCAGTAAATATAATTTCTTGGGACCTTGATTTCCGCCATTTGAACCGCACCATTAATTTAAAGTAAGCTCGTATACAATCTGCTTAGCGGTCTTAAAGTGCTACCTTCTACTAGGCCTAACAGGCCATTTTTGGTAGAGTACTCGTATTGGTATATTAGATTTGTGGTGGAAGTGGATATCTGTAACACTCAGGAGGAAGCGTTTCCAACTCCATAAAGTATATATATTCTTGATCATCATCAATAACCGAGTCGAGAATCATATATCTGTCTGTTCGTCCGTCAGTTCGACTTGTTTGACGCCTAATTCTTTGATACTAAAAGAGGTAGAATCTCCAAGCAATTTTGTGTGCAGACTCCTGTGATATCACACTTTTTTATACCCGATACTCCCGTCCGTCCGTCCCCTTCAGCGCCTAGTGCTCAAAGACTATAAGAGCTAGAGCAACGATGTTTTGGATCCAGATTTCTGTGATATGTCACTGCTACAAAAATATTTCAAAACTTCGCCCCGCCCACTTCCGCCCCCACAAAGGACGAAAATCTGTGGCATCCACATTTTTAAAGATACGATAAAACCAAAAACGCAGAATTGTAGAGAATGACCATATCTTTAAGACTGCGGAATCTGAATTGGATCGTATCATTATTATAGCCAGCATCAAGAAAACAATTTTATTTTTTCTCGCCCTGTCTCTCTGTAACACACACGTAGCATAGACGGCTTTGCTTAGAGTAAAACATTAGCGCCTAGATCTCAGAGACTACAAAAGCTAGAGCAACCAAATTTGGTATCCACACTCCTAATATATCGGACCGAGACGAGTTTGCTTCAAAATTTCGCCACACCCCCTTCCGCCCCCGCAATGGACGAAAATCTAGGGATATTCAAAAATCTCAGAGACTATTAAGGCTAGAGTAACCAAATTTGGTATCCGCACTCCTGTTAGATCTTACTATAAAACGTGTATCTGAAAATTTCGCCCCACCCCCTTCCGCCCACACAAAGAACGAAAATCTGTTGCATCCACAATATTGCACATTCGTGAAAACTAAAAACGCAGAATCATAGATAACGACCATATCTATCAGATTGCTGAATGTGGATCAGATCAGATAATTTTTATAGCCAAAAGGAACAAATCAATTTGCACTGGCTACGCAGTGCACGACGTCACGCTCAGACTGATTTTCTGTCTCTCTCGCACGCACTCTATGTCGTGTCGTTTAATATTAGCTGCGTCTGCCGGAGGAGAGCCACACTGACTAAGTATCGGGTATAAATGTAGAGTTGCGGTGTACGCAGCAACTCACAACGTTCCCCCTCGTCTGTCCGTCTGTCCGTCCGTCCGTCTGTCCGTCCCCTTCAGCGCCTAGTGCTCAAAGACTATAAGAGCTAGAGCAACGATGTTTTGGATCCAGACTTCGGTGATATGTCACTGCTACAAAAATATTTCAAAACTTCGCCCCGCCCACTTCCGCCCCCAGAAAGGACGAAAATCTGTGGCATCCACAATTTTAAAGATATGAGAAAACCAAAAACGTAGAATTGTAGAGAATGACCATATCTTTAAGACTGCGGAATCTGAATTGGATCGTATCATTATTATAGCCAGCATCAAGAAAACAATTTTATTTTTTCTCGCCCTGTCTCTCTGTAACACACACGTAGCATAGACGGCTTTGCTTAGAGTAAAACATTAGCGCCTAGATCTCAGAGACTACAAAAGCTAGAGCAACCAAATTTGGTATCCACACTCCTAATATATCGGACCGAGACGAGTTTGTTTCAAAATTTCGCCACACCCCCTTCCGCCCCCGCAAAGAACGAAAATCTGTTGCATCCACAATATTGCACATTCGTGAAAACTAAAAACGCAGAATCATAGATAACGACCATATCTATCAGATTGCTGAATGTGGATCAGATCAGATAATTTTTATAGCCAAAAGGAACAAATCAATTTGCACTGGCTACGCAGTGCCCGACGTCACGCTCAGACTGATTTTCTGTCTCTCTCGCACGCACTCTTTGTCGTGTCGTTTAATATTAGCTGCGTCTGCCGGAGGAGAGCCATACTGACTAAGTATCGGGTATAAATGTAGAGTTGCGGTGTACGCAGCAACTCACCACGTTCCCCCTCGTCTGTCCGTCTGTCCGTCCGTCCGTCTGTCCGTCCCCTTCAGCGCCTAGTGCTCAAAGACTATAAGAGCTAGAGCAACGATGTTTTGGATCCAGACTTCTGTGATATGTCACTGCTACAAAAATATTTCAAAACTTCGCCCCGCCCACTTTCGCCCCCACAAAGGACGAAAATCTTTGGCATCCACAATTTTAAAGATATGAGAAAACCAAAAACGTAGAATTGTAGAGAATGACCATATCTTTAAGACTTCGGAATCTGAATTGGATCGTATTATTATTATAGCCAGCATCAAGAAAACAATTTCATTTTTTCTCACCCTGTCTCTCTCTAACACACACGTAGCATAGGCGGCTTTGCTTAGAGTAAAACATTAGCGCCTAGATCTCAGAGACTATAAAAGCTAGAGCAACCAAATTTGGTATCCACACTCCTAATATATCGGACCGAGACGAGTTTATTTCAAAATTTCGCCACACCCCCTTCCGCCCCCGCAAAGGACGAAAATCTGGGGATATTCAAAAATCTCAGAGGCTATTAAGGCTAGAGTAACCAAATTTGGTATCCGCACTTCTCTTAGATCTTACTATAAAACGTGTATCTCAAAATTTCGCCCCACCCCCTTCCGCCCCCGCAAAGAACGAAAATCTGTTGCATCCACAATATTGCACATTCGTGAAAACTAAAAACGCAGAATCATAGATAACGACCATATCTATCAGAATGCTGAATGTGGATCAGATCAGATAATTTTTATAGCCAAAAGGAACAAATCAATTTGCACTGGCTACGCAGTGCCCGACGTCACGCTCAGACTGATTTTCTGTCTCTCTCGCACGCACTCTTTGTCGTGTCGTTTAATATTAGCGGCGTCTGCCGGAGGAGAGCCATACTGACTTAGTATCGGGTATAACCGTAGAGTTGCGGTGTACGCAGCAACTCACAACGTTCCCCCTCGTTATACCCGATACTCAAAATGAGTATTGGGGTATATTAGATTTGTGGTAAAAGTGGATGTGTGTAACGTCCAGAAGGAATCGTTTCCGACCCCATAAAGTATATATATTCTTGATCAGCATCAATAGCCGAGTCGATTGAGCCCTGTCTGTCTGTCCGTCTGTCCGTCCGTCCGTCTGTCCGTCCCCTTCAGCGCCTAGTGCTCAAAGACTATAAGAGCTAGAGCAACGATGTTTTGGATCCAGACTTCTGTGATATGTCACTGCTACAAAAATATTTCAAAACTTCGCCCCGCCCACTTCCGCCCCCACAAAGGACGAAAATCTGTGGCATCCACATTTTTAAAGATACGATAAAACCAAAAACGCAGAATCGTAGAGGATGACTATATGTTTTAGAATGTAAGATCTCAACCAGATCGTATTATTATTATAGCCAGAATCAAGAAAACAATTTCCTTCTTTCTCGCTCTGTCTCTCTCTAACACACAGGTTTCATGGTCGGTTTTGCCAATTGCAAAATATGAGTTCAAGGATCTCAGAATCTATAAGAGCCAGAGCAACCAAATTTGGTATCCACACTCCTGTGATATCGGACCTTGACCGTTTCGTGTCCAAATTTCGCCACACCCCCTTCCGCCCACGCAAAGGACGAAAATCTGGGGCATCCACAAATCTCAGAGACTATTAAGGCTAGTGTAACCAAATTTAGTATTCGCACTTCTGTTGGATCTCACTATAAAACGTATATCTCAGAACTTCGCCCCACCCCCTTCCGCCCCTACAAAAGACGAAAATCTGTTGCATCCACAATATTGCACATTCGAGAAAACTAAAAACGCAGAATCATAGATAATGACCATATCTATCAGATTGCTGAATCTGGATCAGATCAGATCATTTTTATAGCCAATAGGAACAAATCAATTTGCAGTGGCTACGCAGCGCCCGACGTCACGCTCAGACTGATTTTCTGTCTCTCTCGCACGCACTCTTTGTCGTGTCGTTTAATATTAGCTGCGTCTGCCGGAGGAGAGCCATACTGACTAAGTATCGGGTATAAATGTAGAGCTGCGGTGTACGCAGCAACTCACAACGTTCCCCCTCGTCTGTCCGTCTGTCCGTCCGTCCGTCTGTCCGTCCCCTTCAGCGCCTAGTGCTCAAAGACTATAAGAGCTAGAGCAACGATGTTTTGGATCCAGACTTCTGTGATATGTCACTGCTACAAAAATATTTCAAAACTTCGCCCCGCCCACGCCCACTTCCGCCCCCAGAAAGGACGAAAATCTGTGGCATCCACAATTTTAAAGATATGAGAAAACCAAAAACGTAGAATTGTAGAGAATGACCATATCTTTAAGACTGCGGAATCTGAATTGGATCGTATCATTATTATAGCCAGAATCAAGAAAACAATTTCATTTTTTCTCGCCCTGTCTCTCTCGGCTCAGAGACTATAAAAGCTAGAGCAACCAAATTTGGTATCCACACTCCAAATATATCGGACCGAGACGAGTTTGCTTCAAAATTTCGCCACACCCCCTTCCGCCCCCGCAAAGGATAAAAAACTGGGGATATTCACAAATCTCAGAGACTATTAAGGCTAGAGTAACCAAATTTGGTATCCGCACTTCTGTTAGATCTTACTATAAAATGTGTATCTCAAAATTTCGCCCCACCCCCTTCCGCCCACACAAAGGACGAAAATCTGTTGCATCCACAATATTGCAGATTCGAGAAAACTAAAATCGCAGAATCATAGATAACGACCATATCTATCAGATTGCTGAATGTGGATCAGATCAGATAATTATACCCGATACTCAAAATGAGTATTGGGGTATATTAGATTTGTGGTAAAAGTGGATGTGTGTAACGTCCAGAAGGAATCGTTTCCGACCCCATAAAGTATATATATTGTTGATCAGCATCAATAGCCGAGTCGATTGAGCCCTGTCTGTCTGTCCGTCTGTCCGTCCGTCCGTCTGTCCGACCGCTTTAGCGCCTAGTGCTCAAAGACTATAAGAGCTAGAGCAACGATGTTTTGAATCCAGACTTCTGTGATATGTCACTGCTACAAAAATATTTCAAAACTTCGCCCCGCCCACTTTCGCCCCCACAAAGGACGAAAATCTTTGGCATCCACAATTTTAAAGATATGAGAAAACCAAAAACGTAGAATTGTAGAGAATGACCATATCTTTAAGACTGCGGAATCTGAATTGGATCGTATCATTATTATAGCCAGCATCAAGAAAACAATTTTATTTTTTCTCGCCCTGTCTCTCTGTAACACACACGTAGCATAGACGGCTTTGCTTAGAGTAAAACATTAGCGCCTAGATCTCAGAGACTACAAAAGCTAGAGCAACCAAATTTGGTAGCCAATAGGAACAAATCAATTTGCAGTGGCTACGCAGCGCCCGACGTCACGCTCAGACTGATTTTCTGTCTCTCTCGCACGCACTCTTTGTCGTGTCGTTTAATATTAGCGGCGTCTGCCGGAGGAGAGCCATACTGACTTAGTATCGGGTATAACTGTAGAGTTGCGGTGTCCGCAGCAACTCACAACGTTCCACCTCGTTTTATTTTATGTTTATTATACCCGATACTCAAAATGAGTATTGGGGTATATTAGATTTGTGGTAAAAGTGGATGTGTGTAACGTCCAAAAGGAATCGTTTCCGACCCCATAAAGTATATATATTCTGGATCAGCATCAATAGCCGTGTCGATTGAGCAATGTCTGTCTGTCCGTCTGTCCGTCTGTCCGTCCGTCCGTCTGTCCGTCTGTCCGTCCCCTTCAGCGCCTAGTGCTCAAAGACTATAAGAGCGAGAACAAAGATGTTTTGGATCCAGACTTCTGTGATATGTCACTGCTACAAGAATATTTCAAAACTTTGCCCCGCCCCCACAAAGGGCGAAAATCTGTGGCATCTACAATTTCGACGATACGAGAAAACTAAAAACGCAGAATCGTAGAAGATGACTATATCTTCTAGAGGGCAAAATCTGAACCAGATCGTATAATTATTATAGCCAGAATCAAGAAAACAATTTCATTTTTTCTCGCTCTGTCTCTCTCTAACACACACGTAGCATAGGCGGCTTTGCTTAGAGTAAAACATTAGCGCCTAGATCTCAAAGACTATAAAAGCTAGAGCAACCAAATTTGGTATCCACACTCCTAATATATCGGACCGAGACGAGTTTGTTTCAAAATTTCGCCACACCCCCTTCCGCCCCCGCAAAGGATGAAAATCTGGGGATATTCACAAATCTCAGAGACTATTAAGACTAGAGTAACCAAATTTGGTATCCGCACTCCTGTTAGATCTCACTATCAAACGTATATCTCAAAATTTCGCCCCACCCCCTTCCGCCCCCACAAAGGACGAAAATCTGTTGCATCCACAATGTTGCACATTTGAGAAAACTAAAAACGCGGAATCATAGATAATGACCATATCTATCAGATTGCTGAATCTGGACCAGATCAGATAATTTTTATAGCCAAAAGGAACAAATCAATTTGCACTGGCTTCGCAGCGCCCGACGTCACGCTCAGACTGATTTTCTGTCTCTCTCGCACGCACTCTTTGTCGTGTCGTTTAATATTAGCTGCGTCTGCCGGAGGAGAGCCATACTGACTTAGTATCGGGTATAACTGTAGAGTTGCGGTGTCCGCAGCAACTCACAACGTTCCCCCTCGTTTTATTTTATGTTTATTATACCCGATACTCAAAATGAGTATTGGGGTATATTAGATTTGTGGTAAAAGTGGATGTGTGTAACGTCCAAAAGGAATAGTTTCCGACCCCATAAAGTATATATATTCTTGATCAGCATCAATAGCCGTGTCGATTGAGCAATGTCTGTCTGTCCGTCTGTCCGTCTGTCCGTCCGCCCGTCTGTCCGTCTGTCCGTCCCCTTCAGCGCCTAGTGCTCAAAGACTATAAGAGCGAGAGCAACGATGTTTTGGATCCAGACTTCTGTGATATGTCACTGCTACAAGAATATTTCAAAATTTCGCCCCACCCCCTTCCGCCCCCACAAAAGACGAAAATCTGTTGCATCCACAATATTGAGGATACGAGAAAACTAAAAACGCAGAATCATAGATAATGATCATATATAACAGAGTGCTGAATCTGGGTCAGATCAGATCATTTTTATAGCCAAAAGGAACAAATCAATTTGCACTGGCTACGCAGCGCCCGACGTCACGCTCAGACTGATTTTCTGTCTCTCTCGCACGCACTCTTTGTCGTGTCGTTTAATATTAGCTGCGTCTGCCGGAGGAGAGCCATACTGACTTAGTATCGGGTATAACTGTAGAGTTGCGGTGTCCGCAGCAACTCACAACGTTCCCCCTCGTTTTATTTTATGTTTATTATACCCGATACTCAAAATGAGTATTGGGGTATATTAGATTTGTGGTAAAAGTGGATGTGTGTAACGTCCAAAAGGAATCGTTTCCGACCCCATAAAGTATATATATTCTTGATCAGCATCAATAGCCGAGTCGATTGAGCCCTGTCTGTCTGTCCGTCTGTCCGTCCGTCCGTCCGTCCGTCCGTCCCCTTCAGCGCCTAGTGCTCAAAGACTATAAGAGCTAGAGCAACGATGTTTTGGATCCAGACATCTGTGATATGTCACTGCTACAAAACTATTTCAAAACTTCGCCCCGCCCACTTCCGCCCCCACAAAGGACGAAAATCTGTGGCATCCACATTTTTAAAGATACGATAAAACCAAAAACGCAGAATCGGTGAGGATGACCATATCTTCTACAGTGCAAAATCTGAACCAGATCGAATAATGATTATAGCCAGAATCAAGAAAACAATTTCATTCTTTCTCGCTCTGTCTCTCTCTAACACACAGGTTTCATGGTCGGTTTTGTCAATTGCAAAATATGAGTGCAAGGATCTCAGAACCTATAAGAGCCATAGCAACCAAATTTGGTATCCACACTCCTGTGATATCGGACCTTGACCGTTTTGTGTCCAAATTTCGCCACACCCCGTTCCGCCCCCGCAAAGGACGAAAATCTGGGACATCCACAAATCTCAGAGACTATTAAGGCTAGAGTAACCAAATTTGGTATCCGCACTTCTGTTAGATCTCACTATAAAACGTCTATCTCAGAATTTCGCCCCACCCCCTTCCGCCCCCACAAAAGACGAAAATCTGTTGCATCCACAATATTGCACATTCGAGAAAACTAAAAACGCAGAATCATAGATAATGACCATATCTATCAGATTGCTGAATCTGGATCAGATCGGATCATTTTTGTAGCCAAAAGCAAGAAATCAATTTGCAGTGGCCACGCAGCGCCCGACGTCACGCTCAGACTGATTTTCTGTCTATCTCGCACGCACTCTTTGTCGTGTCGTTTAATATTAGCGGCGTCTGCCGGAGGAGAGTTATACTGACTTAGTATCGGGTATAACCGTAGAGTTGCGGTGTCCGCAGCAACTCACAACGTTCCCCCTCGTTTTTTATTAGAATTAGTATTGTATTTTTCATTTTTGATTATAAAATAATATCACTGATACTAATTATTTTGTTCCTGTTAGAGCAACTCATACAAAAGTCACAAATAAATAAATACAACGAGGGGGAACGTTGTGAGTTGCTGCGTACACCGCAACTCTACAGTTATACCCGATACTAAGTCAGTATGGCTCTCCTGCGGCAGACGCCGCTAATATTGAACCACACGACAAAGAGTGCGTGCGAGAGAGACAGAAAATCAGTCTGAGCGTGACGTCGGGCGCTGCGTGGCCACTGCAAATTGATTTCTTGCTTTTGGCTACAAAAATGATCCGATCTGATCCAGATTCAGCAATCTGATAGATATGGTCATTATCTATGATTCTGCGTTTTTAGTTTTCTCGAATGTGCAATATTGTGGATGCAACAGATTTTCGTCTTTTGTGGGGGCGGAAGGGGGTGGGGCGAAATTCTGAGATAGACGTTTTATAGTGAGATCTAACAGAAGTGCGGATACCAAATTTGGTTACTCTAGCCTTAATAGTCTCTGAGATTTGTGGATGCCCCAGATTTTCGTCCTTTGCGGGGGCGGAAGGGGGTGTGGCGAAATTTGGACACGAAACGGTCAAGGTCCGATATCACAGGAGTGTGGATACCAAATTTGGTTGCTCTGGATCTTATAGGTTCTGAGATCCTTGAACTCATATTTTGCAATTGGCAAAGCCGACCATGAAACCTGTGTGTTAGAGAGAGACAGAGCGAGAAAGAATGAAATTGTTTTCTTGATTCTGGCTATAATAATTATACGATCTGGCTGAGACTTTACACTCTAGAACATATAGTCATCCTCTACGATTCTGCGTTTTTGGTTTTATCGTATCTTTACAAATGTGGATGCCACAGATTTTCGTCCTTTGTGGGGCGGAAGTGGGCGGGGCAAAGTTTTGAAATATTTTTGTAGCAGTGACATATCACAGATGTCTGGATCCAAAACATCGTTGCTCTAGCTCTTATAGTCTTTGAGCACTAGGCGCTGAAGGGGACGGACGGACGAACGGACGGACGGACGGACGGACGGACGGACGGACAGACGGACAGACAGACAGGGCTCAATCGACTCGGCTATTGATGCTGATCAAGAATATATATACTTTATGGGGTCGGAAACGATTCCTTCTGGACGTTACACACATCCACTTTTACCACAAATCTAATATACCCCAATACTCATTTTGAGTATCGGGTATAAAAATGCGTGTCATCAAGGTCGAAGAATTCGGATGAGGATATTATTTGGTTCAATTATCTGTCCAGGTTTTCTAGTGCAGAGGTCCTCTTAGATCATCCTGTTGTGCAGTTCGACTGGGTGTATTCTGGCCAGCCTACGCCGGTATCTGGATCTCGCAAGACGCCTCGCCAGTACATTAGGGTGGCTTCTGAGCTTACAAATATGGTTAGTATTGGCTGCAATCCCATACACCTGAATGCCGTGGCACAGGCTAGTATGACTTTGTAGATCATGACTTTGTTATACCCGATACTCAAAATGACTATTGGGGTATATTAGATTTGTGGTAAAAGTGGATGTGTGTAACGTCCAGAAGGAATCGTTTCCGACCCCATAAAGTATATATATTCTTGATCAGCATCAATAGCCGAGTCGATTGAGCCCTGTCTGTCCGTCCGTCCGTCCGTCCGTCCGTCCGTCCGTCCCCTTCAGCGCCTAGTGCTCAAAGACTATAAGAGCTAGAGCAACGATGTTTTGGATCCAGACATCTGTGATATGTCACTGCTACAAAAATATTTCAAAACTTTGCCCCGCCCACTTCCGCCCCCACAAAGGACGAAAATCTGTGGCATCCACATTTGTAAAGATACGATAAAACCAAAAACGCAGAATCGTAGAGGATGACTATATGTTCTAGAGTGTAAAATCTCAACCAGATCGTATAATTATTATAGCCAGAATCAAGAAAACAATTTCATTCTTTCTCGCTCTGTCTCTCTCTAACACACAGGTTTCATGGTCGGTTTTGTCAATTGCAAAATATGAGTTCAAGGATCTCAGAACCTATAAGAGCCAGAGCAACCAAATTTGGTATCCACACTCCTGTGATATCGGACCTTGACCGTTTCGTGTCCAAATTTCGCCACACCCCCTTCCGCCCCCGCAAAGGACGAAAATCTGGGGATATTCAAAAATCTCAGAGACTATTAAAGCTAGAGTAACCAAATTCGGTATCCGCACTCCTGTTAGACCTTACTATAAAACGTGTATCTTAAAATTTCGCCCCACCCCCTTCCGACCACACAAAGGACGAAAATCTGTTGCATCCACAATATTGCACATTCGAGAAAACTAAAAACGCAGAATCATAGATAATGACCATATCTATAAGATTGCTGAATCTGGACCAGATCAGATAATTTGTATAGCCAAAAGGAACAAATCAATTTGCACTGGCTTCGCAGCGCCCGACGTCACGCTCAGACTGATTTTCTGTCTCTCTCGCACGCACTCTTTGTCGTGTCGTTTAATATTAGCTGCGTCTGCCGGAGGAGAGCCATACTGACTAAGTATCGGGTATAAATGTAGAGATGCGGTGTACGCAGCAACTCACAACGTTCCCCCTCGTCTGTCCGTCTGTCCGTCCGTCCGTCTGTCCGTCCCCTTCAGCGCCTAGTGCTCAAAGACTATAAGAGCTAGAGCAACGATGTTTTGGATCCAGACTTCTGTGATATGTCACTGCTACAAAAATATTTCAAAACTTCGCCCCGCCCACTTTCGCCCCCACAAAGGACGAAAATCTTTGGCATCCACAATTTTAAAGATATGAGAAAACCAAAAACGTAGAATTGTAGAGAATGACCATATCTTTAAGACTTCGGAATCTGAATTGGATCGTATTATTATTATAGCCAGCATCAAGAAAACAATTTCATTTTTTCTCACCCTGTCTCTCTCTAACACACACGTAGCATAGGCGGCTTTGCTTAGAGTAAAACATTAGCGCCTAGATCTCAGAGACTATAAAAGCTAGAGCAACCAAATTTGGTATCCACACTCCTAATATATCGGACCGAGACGAGTTTATTTCAAAATTTCGCCACACCCCCTTCCGCCCCCGCAAAGGACGAAAATCTGGGGATATTCAAAAATCTCAGAGGCTATTAAGGCTAGAGTAACCAAATTTGGTATCCGCACTTCTCTTAGATCTTACTATAAAACGTGTATCTCAAAATTTCGCCCCACCCCCTTCCGCCCCCGCAAAGAACGAAAATCTGTTGCATCCACAATATTGCACATTCGTGAAAACTAAAAACGCAGAATCATAGATAACGACCATATCTATCAGATTGCTGAATGTGGATCAGATCAGATAATTTTTATAGCCAAAAGGAACAAATCAATTTGCACTGGCTACGCAGTGCCCGACGTCACGCTCAGACTGATTTTCTGTCTCTCTCGCACGCACTCTTTGTCGTGTCGTTTAATATTAGCGGCGTCTGCCGGAGGAGAGCCATACTGACTTAGTATCGGGTATAACCGTAGAGTTGCGGTGTACGCAGCAACTCACAACGTTCCCCCTCGTTATACCCGATACTCAAAATGAGTATTGGGGTATATTAGATTTGTGGTAAAAGTGGATGTGTGTAACGTCCAGAAGGAATCGTTTCCGACCCCATAAAGTATATATATTCTTGATCAGCATCAATAGCCGAGTCGATTGAGCCCTGTCTGTCTGTCCGTCTGTCCGTCCGTCCGTCTGTCCGTCCCCTTCAGCGCCTAGTGCTCAAAGACTATAAGAGCTAGAGCAACGATGTTTTGGATCCAGACTTCTGTGATATGTCACTGCTACAAAAATATTTCAAAACTTCGCCCCGCCCACTTCCGCCCCCACAAAGGACGAAAATCTGTGGCATCCACATTTTTAAAGATACGATAAAACCAAAAACGCAGAATCGTAGAGGATGACTATATGTTTTAGAATGTAAGATCTCAACCAGATCGTATTATTATTATAGCCAGAATCAAGAAAACAATTTCCTTCTTTCTCGCTCTGTCTCTCTCTAACACACAGGTTTCATGGTCGGTTTTGCCAATTGCAAAATATGAGTTCAAGGATCTCAGAATCTATAAGAGCCAGAGCAACCAAATTTGGTATCCACACTCCTGTGATATCGGACCTTGACCGTTTCGTGTCCAAATTTCGCCACACCCCCTTCCGCCCACGCAAAGGACGAAAATCTGGGGCATCCACAAATCTCAGAGACTATTAAGGCTAGTGTAACCAAATTTAGTATTCGCACTTCTGTTGGATCTCACTATAAAACGTATATCTCAGAACTTCGCCCCACCCCCTTCCGCCCCTACAAAAGACGAAAATCTGTTGCATCCACAATATTGCACATTCGAGAAAACTAAAAACGCAGAATCATAGATAATGACCATATCTATCAGATTGCTGAATCTGGATCAGATCAGATCATTTTTATAGCCAATAGGAACAAATCAATTTGCAGTGGCTACGCAGCGCCCGACGTCACGCTCAGACTGATTTTCTGTCTCTCTCGCACGCACTCTTTGTCGTGTCGTTTAATATTAGCTGCGTCTGCCGGAGGAGAGCCATACTGACTAAGTATCGGGTATAAATGTAGAGTTGCGGTGTACGCAGCAACTCACAACGTTCCCCCTCGTCTGTCCGTCTGTCCGTCCGTCCGTCTGTCCGTCCCCTTCAGCGCCTAGTGCTCAAAGACTATAAGAGCTAGAGCAACGATGTTTTGGATCCAGACTTCTGTGATATGTCACTGCTACAAAAATATTTCAAAACTTCGCCCCGCCCACGACCACTTCCGCCCCCAGAAAGGACGAAAATCTGTGGCATCCACAATTTTAAAGATATGAGAAAACCAAAAACGTAGAATTGTAGAGAATGACCATATCTTTAAGACTGCGGAATCTGAATTGGATCGTATTATTATTATAGCCAGAATCAAGAAAACAATTTCATTTTTTCTCGCCCTGTCTCTCTCGGCTCAGAGACTATAAAAGCTAGAGCAACCAAATTTGGTATCCACACTCCAAATATATCGGACCGAGACGAGTTTGCTTCAAAATTTCGCCACACCCCCTTCCGCCCCCGCAAAGGATGAAAATCTGGGGATATTCACAAATCTCAGAGACTATTAAGGCTAGAGTAACCAAATTTGGTATCCGCATTTCTGTTAGATCTTACTATAAAATGTGTATCTCAAAATTTCGCCCCACCCCCTTCCGCCCACACAAAGGACGAAAATCTGTTGCATCCACAATATTGCAGATTCGAGAAAACTAAAATCGCAGAATCATAGATAACGACCATATCTATCAGATTGCTGAATGTGGATCAGATCAGATAATTATACCCGATACTCAAAATGAGTATTGGGGTATATTAGATTTGTGGTAAAAGTGGATGTGTGTAACGTCCAGAAGGAATCGTTTCCGACCCCATAAAGTATATATATTCTTGATCAGCATCAATAGCCGAGTCGATTGAGCCCTGTTGTCTGTCCGTCCGTCCGTCTGTCCGTCTGTCCGTCCCCTTCAGCGCCTAGTGCTCAAAGACTATAAGAGCTAGAGCAACGATGTTTTGGATCCAGACTTCTGTGATATGTCACTGCTACAAAAATATTTCAAAACTTCGCCCCGCTCACTTCCGCCCCCACAAAGGACGAAAATCTGTGGCATCCACAATTTTAAAGATATGAGAAAACCAAAAACGTAGAATTGTAGAGAATGACCATATCTTTAAGACTGCGGAATCTGAATTGGATCGTATTATTATTATAGCCAGAATCAAGAAAACAATTTCATTTTTTCTCGCCCTGTCTCTCTCGGCTCAGAGACTATAAAAGCTAGAGCAACCAAATTTGGTATCCACACTCCAAATATATCGGACCGAGACGAGTTTGCTTCAAAATTTCGCCACACCCCCTTCCGCCCCCGCAAAGGATGAAAATCTGGGGATATTCACAAATCTCAGAGACTATTAAGGCTAGAGTAACCAAATTTGGTATCCGCATTTCTGTTAGATCTTACTATAAAATGTGTATCTCAAAATTTCGCCCCACCCCCTTCCGCCCACACAAAGGACGAAAATCTGTTGCATCCACAATATTGCAGATTCGAGAAAACTAAAATCGCAGAATCATAGATAACGACCATATCTATCAGATTGCTGAATGTGGATCAGATCAGATAATTATACCCGATACTCAAAATGAGTATTGGGGTATATTAGATTTGTGGTAAAAGTGGATGTGTGTAACGTCCAGAAGGAATCGTTTCCGACCCCATAAAGTATATATATTCTTGATCAGCATCAATAGCCGAGTCGATTGAGCCCTGTTGTCTGTCCGTCCGTCCGTCTGTCCGTCTGTCCGTCCCCTTCAGCGCCTAGTGCTCAAAGACTATAAGAGCTAGAGCAACGATGTTTTGGATCCAGACTTCTGTGATATGTCACTGCTACAAAAATATTTCAAAACTTCGCCCCGCTCACTTCCGCCCCCACAAAGGACGAAAATCTGTGGCATCCACAATTTTAAAGATATGAGAAAACCAAAAACGTAGAATTGTAGAGAATGACCATATATTTAAGACTGCGGAATCTGAATTGGATCGTATCATTATTATAGCCAGCATCAAGAAAACAATTTTATTTTTTCTCGCCCTGTCTCTCTGTAACACACACGTAGCATAGACGGCTTTGCTTAGAGTAAAACATTAGCGCCTAGATCTCAGAGACTACAAAAGCTAGAGCAACCAAATTTGGTATCCACACTCCTAATATATCGGACCGAGACGTGTTTGTTTCAAAATTTCGCCACACCCCCTTCCGCCCCCGCAAAGGACGAAAATCTGGGGATATTCAAAAATCTCAGAGACTATTAAAGCTAGAGTAACCAAATTTGGTATCCGCACTCCTGTTAAATCTTACTATAAAACGTGTATCTGAAAATTTCGCCCCACCCCCTTCCGCCCACACAAAGAACGAAAATCTGTTGCATCCACAATATGGCACATTCGTGAAAACTAAAAACGCAGAATCATAGATAATGACCATATCTATCAGATTGCTGAATCTGGATCAGATCAGATCATTTTTATAGCCAATAGGAACAAATCAATTTGCAGTGGCTACGCAGCGCCCGACGTCACGCTCAGACTGATTTTCTGTCTCTCTCGCACGCACTCTTTGTCGTGTCGTTTAATATTAGCGGCGTCTGCCGGAGGAGAGCCATACTGACTTAGTATCGGGTATAACCGTAGAGTTGCGGTGTCCGCAGCAACTCACAACGTTCCCCCTCGTTTTTATAGCCAAAAGGAACAAATCAATTTGCACTGGCTACGCAGCGCCCGACGTCACGCTCAGACTGATTTTCTGTCTCTCTCGCACGCACTCTTTGTCGTGTCGTTTAATATTAGCTGCGTCTGCCGGAGGAGAGCCATACTGACTAAGTATCGGGTATAAATGTAGAGTTGCGGTGTACGCAGCAACTCACAACGTTCCCCCTCGTTTTATTATACCCGATACTCAAAATGAGTATTGGGGTATATTAGATTTGTGGTAAAAGTGGATGTGTGTAACGTCCAGAAGGAATCGTTTCCGACCCCATAAAGTATATATATTGTTGATCAGCATCAATAGCCGAGTCGATTGAGCCCTGTCTGTCTGTCCGTCTGTCCGTCCGTCCGTCTGTCCGACCGCTTTAGCGCCTAGTGCTCACAGACTATAAGAGCTAGAGCAACGATGTTTTGAATCCAGACTTCTGTGATATGTCACTGCTACAAAAATATTTCAAAACTTCGCCCCGCCCACTTTCGCCCCCACAAAGGACGAAAATATTTGGCATCCACAATTTTAAAGATATGAGAAAACCAAAAACGTAGAATTGTAGAGAATGACCATATCTTTAAGACTGCGGAATCTGAATTGGATCGTATCATTATTATAGCCAGCATCAAGAAAACAATTTTATTTTTTCTCGCCCTGTCTCTCTGTAACACACACGTAGCATAGACGGCTTTGCTTAGAGTAAAACATTAGCGCCTAGATCTCAGAGACTACAAAAGCTAGAGCAACCAAATTTGGTAGCCAATAGGAACAAATCAATTTGCAGTGGCTACGCAGCGCCCGACGTCACGCTCAGACTGATTTTCTGTCTCTCTCGCACGCACTCTTTGTCGTGTCGTTTAATATTAGCGGCGTCTGCCGGAGGAGAGCCATACTGACTTAGTATCGGGTATAACTGTAGAGTTGCGGTGTCCGCAGCAACTCACAACGTTCCACCTCGTTTTATTTTATGTTTATTATACCCGATACTCAAAATGAGTATTGGGGTATATTAGATTTGTGGTAAAAGTGGATGTGTGTAACGTCCAAAAGGAATCGTTTCCGACCCCATAAAGTATATATATTCTTGATCAGCATCAATAGCCGTGTCGATTGAGCAATGTCTGTCTGTCCGTCTGTCCGTCTGTCCGTCCGTCCGTCTGTCCGTCTGTCCGTCCCCTTCAGCGCCTAGTGCTCAAAGACTATAAGAGCGAGAGCAAAGATGTTTTGGATCCAGACTTCTGTGATATGTCACTGCTACAAGAATATTTCAAAACTTTGCCCCGCCCACTTCCGCCCCCACAAAGGGCGAAAATCTGTGGCATCTACAATTTCGACGATACGAGAAAACTAAAAACGCAGAATCGTAGAAGATGACTATATCTTCTAGAGGGCAAAATCTGAACCAGATCGTATAATTATTATAGCCAGAATCAAGAAAACAATTTCATTTTTTCTCGCTCTGTCTCTCTCTAACACACACGTAGCATAGGCGGCTTTGCTTAGAGTAAAACATTAGCGCCTAGATCTCAAAGACTATAAAAGCTAGAGCAACCAAATTTGGTATCCACACTCCTAATATATCGGACCGAGACGAGTTTGTTTCAAAATTTCGCCACACCCCTTCCGCCCCCGCAAAGGATGAAAATCTGGGGATATTCACAAATCTCAGAGACTATTAAGACTAGAGTAACCAAATTTGGTATCCGCACTCCTGTTAGATCTCACTATCAAACGTATATCTCAAAATTTCGCCCCACCCCCTTCCGCCCCCACAAAGGACGAAAATCTGTTGCATCCACAATATTGCACATTTGAGAAAACTAAAAACGCGGAATCATAGATAATGACCATATCTATCAGATTGCTGAATCTGGACCAGATCAGATAATTTTTATACCCAAAAGGAACAAATCAATTTGCACTGGCTTCGCAGCGCCCGACGTCACGCTCAGACTGATTTTCTGTCTCTCTCGCACGCACTCTTTGTCGTGTCGTTTAATATTAGCTGCGTCTGCCGGAGGAGAGCCATACTGACTTAGTATCGGGTATAACTGTAGAGTTGCGGTGTCCGCAGCAACTCACAACGTTCCCCCTCGTTTTATTTTATGTTTATTATACCCGATACTCAAAATGAGTATTGGGGTATATTAGATTTGTGGTAAAAGTGGATGTGTGTAACGTCCAAAAGGAATAGTTTCCGACCCCATAAAGTATATATATTCTTGATCAGCATCAATAGCCGTGTCGATTGAGCAATGTCTGTCTGTCCGTCTGTCCGTCTGTCCGTCCGTCCGTCTGTCCGTCTGTCCGTCCCCTTCAGCGCCTAGTGCTCAAAGACTATAAGAGCGAGAGCAACGATGTTTTGGATCCAGACTTCTGTGATATGTCACTGCTACAAGAATATTTCAAAATTTCGCCCCACCCCCTTCCGCCCCCACAAAAGACGAAAATCTGTTGCATCCACAATATTGAGGATACGAGAAAACTAAAAACGCAGAATCATAGATAATGATCATATATATCAGATTGCTGAATCTGGGTCAGATCAGATCATTTTTATAGCCAAAAGGAACAAATCAATTTGCACTGGCTTCGCAGCGCCCGACGTCACGCTCAGACTGATTTTCTGTCTCTCTCGCACGCACTCTTTGTCGTGTCGTTTAATATTAGCTGCGTCTGCCGGAGGAGAGCCATACTGACTTAGTATCGGGTATAACTGTAGAGTTGCGGTGTCCGCAGCAACTCACAACGTTCCCCCTCGTTTTATTTTATGTTTATTATACCCGATACTCAAAATGAGTATTGGGGTATATTAGATTTGTGGTAAAAGTGGATGTGTGTAACGTCCAAAAGGAATCGTTTCCGACCCCATAAAGTATATATATTCTTGATCAGCATCAATAGCCGAGTCGATTGAGCCCTGTCTGTCTGTCCGTCTGTCCGTCCGTCCGTCCGTCCCCTTCAGCGCCTAGTGCTCAAAGACTATAAGAGCTAGAGCAACGATGTTTTGGATCCAGACATCTGTGATATGTCACTGCTACAAAACTATTTCAAAACTTCGCCCCGCCCACTTCCGCCCCCACAAAGGACGAAAATCTGTGGCATCCACATTTTTAAAGATACGATAAAACCAAAAACGCAGAATCGGTGAGGATGACCATATCTTCTACAGTGCAAAATCTGAACCAGATCGAATAATGATTATAGCCAGAATCAAGAAAACAATTTCATTCTTTCTCGCTCTGTCTCTCTCTCTAACACACAGGTTTCATGGTCGGTTTTGTCAATTGCAAAATATGAGTGCAAGGATCTCAGAACCTATAAGAGCCATAGCAACCAAATTTGGTATCCACACTCCTGTGATATCGGACCTTGACCGTTTTGTGTCCAAATTTCGCCACACCCCGTTCCGCCCCCGCAAAGGACGAAAATCTGGGACATCCACAAATCTCAGAGACTATTAAGGCTAGAGTAACCAAATTTGGTATCCGCACTTCTGTTAGATCTCACTATAAAACGTCTATCTCAGAATTTCGCCCCACCCCCTTCCGCCCCCACAAAAGACGAAAATCTGTTGCATCCACAATATTGCACATTCGAGAAAACTAAAAACGCAGAATCATAGATAATGACCATATCTATCAGATTGCTGAATCTGGATCAGATCGGATCATTTTTGTAGCCAAAAGCAAGAAATCAATTTGCAGTGGCCACGCAGCGCCCGACGTCACGCTCAGACTGATTTTCTGTCTATCTCGCACGCACTCTTTGTCGTGTCGTTTAATATTAGCGGCGTCTGCCGGAGGAGAGTTATACTGACTTAGTATCGGGTATAACCGTATCACTGATACTAATTATTTTGTTCCTGTTAGAGCAACTCATACAAAAGTCACAAATAAATAAATACAACGAGGGGGAACGTTGTGAGTTGCTGCGTACACCGCAACTCTACAGTTATACCCGATACTAAGTCAGTATGGCTCTCCTGCGGCAGACGCCGCTAATATTGAACCACACGACAAAGAGTGCGTGCGAGAGAGACAGAAAATCAGTCTGAGCGTGACGTCGGGCGCTGCGTGGCCACTGCAAATTGATTTCTTGCTTTTGGCTACAAAAATGATCCGATCTGATCCAGATTCAGCAATCTGATAGATATGGTCATTATCTATGATTCTGCGTTTTTAGTTTTCTCGAATGTGCAATATTGTGGATGCAACAGATTTTCGTCTTTTGTGGGGGCGGAAGGGGGTGGGGCGAAATTCTGAGATAGACGTTTTATAGTGAGATCTAACAGAAGTGCGGATACCAAATTTGGTTACTCTAGCCTTAATAGTCTCTGAGATTTGTGGATGCCCCAGATTTTCGTCCTTTGCGGGGGCGGAAGGGGGTGTGGCGAAATTTGGACACGAAACGGTCAAGGTCCGATATCACAGGAGTGTGGATACCAAATTTGGTTGCTCTGGATCTTATAGGTTCTGAGATCCTTGAACTCATATTTTGCAATTGGCAAAGCCGACCATGAAACCTGTGTGTTAGAGAGAGACAGAGCGAGAAAGAATGAAATTGTTTTCTTGATTCTGGCTATAATAATTATACGATCTGGCTGAGACTTTACACTCTAGAACATATAGTCATCCTCTACGATTCTGCGTTTTTGGTTTTATCGTATCTTTACAAATGTGGATGCCACAGATTTTCGTCCTTTGTGGGGGCGGAAGTGGGCGGGGCAAAGTTTTGAAATATTTTTGTAGCAGTGACATATCACAGATGTCTGGATCCAAAACATCGTTGCTCTAGCTCTTATAGTCTTTGAGCACTAGGCGCTGAAGGGGACGGACGGACGAACGGACGGACGGACGGACGGACGGACGGACGGACAGACGGACAGACAGACAGGGCTCAATCGACTCGGCTATTGATGCTGATCAAGAATATATATACTTTATGGGGTCGGAAACGATTCCTTCTGGACGTTACACACATCCACTTTTACCACAAATCTAATATACCCCAATACTCATTTTGAGTATCGGGTATAAAAATGCGTGTCATCAAGGTCGAAGAATTCGGATGAGGATATTATTTGGTTCAATTATCTGTCCAGGTTTTCTAGTGCAGAGGTCCTCTTAGATCATCCTGTTGTGCAGTTCGACTGGGTGTATTCTGGCCAGCCTACGCCGGTATCTGGATCTCGCAAGACGCCTCGCCAGTACATTAGGGTGGCTTCTGAGCTTACAAATATGGTTAGTATTGGCTGCAATCCCATACACCTGAATGCCGTGGCACAGGCTAGTATGACTTTGTAGATCATGACTTTGTTATACCCGATACTCAAAATGAGTATTGGGGTATATTAGATTTGTGGTAAAAGTGGATGTGTGTAACGTCCAGAAGGAATCGTTTCCGACCCCATAAAGTATATATATTCTTGATCAGCATCAATAGCCGAGTCGATTGAGCCCTGTCTGTCCGTCCGTCCGTCCGTCCGTCCGTCCGTCCGTCCGTCCGTCCCCTTCAGCGCCTAGTGCTCAAAGACTATAAGAGCTAGAGCAACGATGTTTTGGATCCAGACATCTGTGATATGTCACTGCTACAAAAATATTTCAAAACTTTGCCCCGCCCACTTCCGCCCCCACAAAGGACGAAAATCTGTGGCATCCACATTTGTAAAGATACGATAAAACCAAAAACGCAGAATCGTAGAGGATGACTATATGTTCTAGAGTGTAAAATCTCAACCAGATCGTATAATTATTATAGCCAGAATCAAGAAAACAATTTCATTCTTTCTCGCTCTGTCTCTCTCTAACACACAGGTTTCATGGTCGGTTTTGTCAATTGCAAAATATGAGTTCAAGGATCTCAGAACCTATAAGAGCCAGAGCAACCAAATTTGGTATCCACACTCCTGTGATATCGGACCTTGACCGTTTCGTGTCCAAATTTCGCCACACCCCCTTCCGCCCCCGCAAAGGACGAAAATCTGGGGATATTCAAAAATCTCAGAGACTATTAAAGCTAGAGTAACCAAATTTGGTATCCGCACTCCTGTTAGACCTTACTATAAAACGTGTATCTTAAAATTTCGCCCCACCCCCTTCCGACCACACAAAGGACGAAAATCTGTTGCATCCACAATATTGCACATTCGAGAAAACTAAAAACGCAGAATCATAGATAATGACCATATCTATAAGATTGCTGAATCTGGACCAGATCAGATAATTTGTATAGCCAAAAGGAACAAATCAATTTGCACTGGCTTCGCAGCGCCCGACGTCACGCTCAGACTGATTTTCTGTCTCTCTCGCACGCACTCTTTGTCGTGTCGTTTAATATTAGCTGCGTCTGCCGGAGGAGAGCCATACTGACTTAGTATCGGGTATAACTGTAGAGTTGCGGTGTCCGCAGCAACTCACAACGTTCCCCCTCGTTTTTTCATAATTTTTCTGCAATCTTATCGTTAGCTTTAAATCTATATGATACATATACGATAGATAGTTCGCGTTTTTTTTTTAAGGTAAAGCTTTTTTTAATGAAATAAATAAAAAAAACCTACCTAACTACTTTAAGCATACCAACCTCAACAGATAGTAGTGCCGCGGGTCTTGGAAGCCCGACGGTTAATTTAGCAATTACTTAATTATAGACTCCAGAAAAAATACTGTATATTTGGAAACCCAACAAAATCTTATTGTCGTCAATATAAGAAACATTTCAAGAAGCTGTCATAAGCGGAAACCCGACTAACAATCAGACCAAGGTGGCAGGTGGCAAAATGAGAAAGAAAGCGCAAGAATCGAGGTGGATTACGGCCAAGAAACGGTTCGCTGTGGCAGTGGATAAAACGAAAAATATATCTCATATACATATATGTATCTCTAATTTCGAAATTTTTGTTTTTTTATACCCGATACTCAAAATGAGTATTGGGGTATATTAGATTTGTGGTAAAAGCGGATGTGTGTAACGTCCAGAAGGAATCGTTTCCGACCCCATAAAGTATATATATTCTTGATCAGCATCAATAGCCGAGTCGATTGAGCCCTGTCTGTCTGTCCGTCTGTCCGTCCGTCCGTCTGTCCGTCCCCTTCAGCGCCTAGTGCTCAAAGACTATAAGAGCTAGAGCAACGATGTTTTGGATCCAGACTTCTGTGATATGTCACTGCTACAAAAATATTTCAAAACTTCGCCCCGCCCACTTCCGCCCCCACAAAAGACGAAAATCTGTGGCATCCACAATTTCGACGATACGAGAAAACTAAAAACGCAGAATCGTAGAAGATGACTATATCTTCTAGAGTGCAAAATCTGAACCAGATCGTATAATTATTATAGCCAGAATCAAGAAAACAATTTCATTTTTTCTCGCCCTGTCTCTCTCTAACACACACGTAGCAAAGCCGGCTTTGCTTAGAGTAAAACATTAGCGCCTAGATCTCAGAGACTATAAAAGCTAGAGCAACCAAATTTGGTATCCACACTCCTAATATATCGGACCGAGACGAGTTTGTTTCAAAATTTCGCCACACCCCCTTCCGCCCCCGCAAAGGATGAAAATCTGGGGATATTCACAAATCTCAGATACTATTAAGGATAGAGTAACCAAGTTTGGTATCCGCACTCCTGTTAGATCTCACTATAAAACGTATATCTCAAAATTTCGCCCCACCCCTTCCGCCCCACAAAGGACGAAAATCTGTTGCATCCACAATATTGAGAATACGAGAAAACTAAAAACGCAGAATCATAGATAATGATCATATATACCAGATTGCTGAATCTGGATTAGATCAGATCATTTTTATAGCCAAAAGGAACAAATCAATTTGCACTGGCTACGCAGCACCCGACGTCACGCTCAGACTGATTTTCTGTCTCTCTCGCACGCACTCCTTGTGTCGTTTAATATTAGCGGCGTCTGCCGGAGGAGAGCCATACTGACTTAGTATCGGGTATAACTGTAGAGTTGCGGTCTCCGCAGCAACTCACAACGTTCCCCCTCGTTTTATTTTTGTTTTTAATCTATTTGGTATTAATGTAATCAGGAGAAATAAAATATGTTTGTAAATACGTACCATAAAATAAAAAACATTTGTTATACCCGATACTCAAAATGAGTATTGGGGTATATTAGATTTGTGGTAAAAGTGGATGTGTGTAACGTCCAGAAGGAATCGTTTCCGACCCCATAAAGTATATATATTCTTGATCAGCATCAATAGCCGAGTCGATTGAGCCCTGTCTGTCTGTCCGTCTGTCCGTCCCCTTCAGCGCCTAGTGCTCAAAGACTATAAGAGCTAGAGCAACGATGTTTTGGACCCAGACTTCTGTGATATGTCACTGCTACAAAAATATTTCAAAACTTCGCCCCGCCCACTTTCGCCCCCACAAAGGACGAAAATCTTTGGCATCCACAATTTTAAAGATATGAGAAAACAAAAAACGTAGAATTGTAGAGAATGACCATATCTTTAAGACTGCGGAATCTGAATTGGATCGTATTATTATTATAGCCAGCATCAAGAAAACAATTTCATTTTTTCTCACCCTGTCTCTCTCTAACACACACGTAGCATAGGCGGCTTTGCTTAGAGTAAAACATTAGCGCCTAGATCTCAGAGACTACAAAAGCTAGAGCAACCAAATTTCGTATCCACACACCTAATATATCGGACCGAGACGAGTTTGTTTCAAAATTTCGCCACACCCCCTTCCGCCCCCGCAAAGGACGTAAATCTGGGGATAGTCAAAAATCTCAGAGACTATTAAGGCTAGAGTAACCAAATTTGGTATCCGCACTCCTGTTAGATCTAACTATAAAACGTGTATCTCAAAATTTCACCCCTCCCCCTTCCGCCCACACAAAGGACGAAAATCTGTTGCATCCACAATATTGCACATTCGAGAAAACTAAAAACGCAGAATCATAGATAATGACCATATCTATCAGATTGCTGAATCTGGATCAGATCAGATCATTTTTTTAGCCAATAGGAACAAATCAATTTGTAGTGGCTACGCAGCGCCCGACGTCACGCTCAGACTGATTTTCTGTCTATCTCGCACGCACTCTTTGTCGTGTCGTTTAATATTAGCGGCGTCTGCCGGAGGAGAGCCATACTGACTTAGTATCGGGTATAACTGTAGAGTTGCGGTGTCCGCAGCAACTCACAACGTTCCCCCTCGTTTTCATTATTATTATGCTTATTATTTTTTTTCTGGAAGTAATAATGTAAAACACAATTTGTTGTTTTATGTATTCTTTTGTGGCGTCCAAATGTCCGGTTCTGTTTGTAATATTGGCCAATGTGATTCAGATAGTCGACAAATGTTTTCTGCTTCTAGTATGCAGGGAAGAATTCTGTCCGAATATGATTCTAAACAATATTTTATATACATATATAAAATTCTATGATTTACACGATATTCATTTCTATAAGCTGATTGGCCGTTTGTTTTATCCACTGTACGTGGCCTCAAACTAAAACATGTTGCATCGAACTAGCTGCAGTGCTCATCAAACCCGAAGATTATACCCCAGCAACATGTGGACGAGAGTGGGCAACATTGTAAATACCCTTGGGCAAAAGGCATATTGGTGAAATTTTTTTTCATATCGTGGATCCATAGTATGATTAATATATTAATAGCATATTAAATTAATCGATTTTCTAAATTTAATTTTCGAGAAACAGGAAACTAACCTTTTTTTTTAAGCGGTCTCAACGAGATTTCCCATTTGTATTAAGGTGGGTTCCACAGAAAACTGTAGAGTTTTTGACTTAAGAGTTTTTTTCTTTAAGTTTTGTTTGTTTTTATTTTTTCATTTTTATTCAAAATCTCCACTTCTAATTTGTAGAAAAAATGTTTCTGATTGCGTGTGACTGGCAAACATTAATTGTTTACAATCATCATTATTAAATTATGATGATGATAAGTCTGCAGATAGGTATGTTCTATAAGTAAAACATTCTTTACGAGTCTGTTTAACCAAACCTCAAGTGATAATACTAGTTTTTAAACCAACCGGATTGCGTATTCAGGTTGGAGTGACAAACAGTCGCACCGCCGTATTAAATAAGTTTCAACGATATTTATTGAGAGGCAGCCTGGAAAACAGACTTTTTACGTTAATAGGGTGTACAAGCGTCCATATTCCACAAAAGATATCACTGGAACCGGTTTACCAGCAACATGCAAGTAGTGAGTAGTAGCTGAGACAGTGGAGTGGAAGAACTGTATATTTTTCTGCATCAATCTTTTTCGAGTCGCGGACAACGAAAGTAGTTGATAAATACCTCAAAAATATCCGTATTGATATTCGCGCAGAAAAATATCACTTACACATGTACAAATACATTAACAAAACAAAAAAATACAAGTACAGAACCGACGAAAAGAACAGCTTACAAGTGAAAGTGGCCTTAATATGTATATATACTATGATTTGCATTTATGCAAAAGTCCTAAACGGAGCTTAAGTATGATCGACCGCGACTGTAGCCTCCCCAGTCCGTAATCCGTAATCACAAGTGAATCTATTGATAATCCTAATAAAAGCAACGCAACCACCAAGATTAGCATATGAATAGTGAACAGTCAAATGAGTTTTAGACGTGTGTGTAGTTAAGCTTGATACAATATATATACTCGTATGGAGTCTGTGTTTATGTTTATGTACATATTGTACAATGTACATAAAGTATTGCTGAATTTCCCTTGTGAGCAGGCAAAAACTACAAGTATTATTATTTAAAAGTTTTCGATAAAAATGCCCATAGGCAAATTGCCTCTTCCCCTACCGCCAAAGCCGTTTGCAGGCGACATGTGCGGGCAGGACAGCACGATTGACTCACGAATGTCTAATAGTGGCATCGGCGGAATACCCAAAATGGAGCTACTAAAAGTTAACCATGTGCATAAGTGCAAGCAGGCTATAATGCACAAGTCGAATCAGTCCCCACAGGCTCTCAGGCTGAACAATCCCGCCCGATTTTGTGGATACCGCAGACAACCACCCCAATCAAGTACCGAAGCTGAGATGAGCATGTCAGGACGACAGCACTGCTTCTCACCCAAGATTGTGCCGGATCCAAAGCCTTCTTTACCACCACCTACAATAGAGTCGTGGCAGTTGCTCTTGCAACAGAAGCGCACATCTCTGCCCAGGGTCCATTCTCAGAATGGATTCGCCACTCTGCCAAATGAATTGGAATGTGCTCTGTCGCAGTGTTGCACTAATTCTTCCTGCTCATGTGATGAGTCGCATTCTGACACAACAGAGACCAACACCGGTGTAGATGACTGCAAGAAAACGCAGAACTGGAAGTACCACAGGAATAAACGTGACTTCCAGCGCGCGGCTGTAGGCATAAAATCACGGGCAGATCGTATCGCGCGCATCGAAAACAGAGAGGGCGATACGCGTCTACAATCAAGGCTCCGAATCCCGAACACGTTAACTAATTGCGATGTAAAGAACACTGCACCAACATGGATGTTTCAGAAAACAGATGGCGCGAGTGGAAGCAGTTCACAATTGGCAACAGAGCAGGAGTCTCACCGCATTCAGCAAAAAGTCAAGTTGGAACGTGTTCACATTCGAAAGAAGCGGCAGCCACTGCTTATCGTTAACCACTTAGAGGTTAAAAAACCACAGAGTGGCTACAAAATACAGGTTTCGAACAGCAATTCTGAACTTTCAACATGTAGCTTTGCGTACTGTTCCCTCTCCCGGCATGGTAGGTGTCGAGATAATATAACTGTTAATGGAGAGAAGCGTTTTTCTATCGAGAGCTGCTCTGACTCTGGTGTATCTTTCTCTAATGACAATAGCCAGGAACGGAGTAAGCAAACGAACAACCGCCAGAATGGAGAGTGTGTGGGCTGCAAAAAGGGTCTTGAAAAGCAAAGCCAGATCAAGAAATTCGATGAAACAACTGCTCCTACTCAGATGAAATCGGCTGCTGATCACAACGATGTACAAAACTTTGCCAACAAGAATCTCACTAAGGTCACTACCAACGAGCTGCTAAAAGCTGCCGCAGTTCATGCAAAGCAATGCAATATCGAAAAACAACGCAACATTAACGGTCTTAATGTAAAGGAAGCGGACACTAAGTCCACAATCGTAGCTATCGACGACAGCTGGGTCCGAGAGTCCAGCATAGATCCCTATGATAACTACATGGAAACCGAGGCTCAAACGTTTTCGAAATCTGCCGGCTTTTTAAACCACTCATTTTTCAAACCAGACACTATAGACAACTTAAAAACGATTGTAAACAACAACAGCAATGGTGAGAAGTTTAAGGAAACGCCCAGAAGCCATTCTGTGGCCCTGTCATCAAGCAACTCAACGGCTTCGTCTGGTTGCGGCGAGGAATGCTATCTTGACATTAGCTCACAGTGTGACTCAGAACAGGATTGTTGCCAATGCAACCCCTCAAAATCGGCGAACATCCTTTCGAAAGACTGCTGCAATGCCGTCGGCGGCGTTTTCTGGAACAGTGCATATAACGAATCTTCGACGGACGTTGCGGCTAGCTGTTGCTGCAGTATATCCAGCTGCGACGAAGATGACTGCTCCTACTACGATGGGGATTCCATCAACAACATAGCATGCTTGCAAACTTGGCGCGGGGGCCAACTGACACACACTTCCAAAGAGCTTATACGAAACAAAAAATTACTGCTTAAGGTAGGAAACGAATCTCGTACTGCTATGCAGACCTAATAATTATTGTGTCTAATAAGGCGGAAGATGTACTAGGATCTGGCGCTGGGCATAAAGCTTTGGGTTCCCGCTTGCCTGCTGAATTTTCCCATGAATCATACAGAAAACTGGGGGTATTCATGCCAGGTGTTCGTAGATTACAAGGCCATTACAAGGCTCTCTGTCTGTTTGCATCTTCCAGACTATACGAATAAGAGCTTTTGTGATGCACACGTTATCAATCTCACGCATATCCTACCAATCTGAATAGTTCAAGACATGGAACTTCGCTTTGAATCAATAGCATATATTAGCCAATATTAGGGATGCTGACATGGATCGTTACGTCCATGCCACTCTCTATCTATTTTAGTGTCAACACGCCTAGGGTTACGTTACGTGTGTGGCCACATAAAATCGCCTCCGAATCATCACCGACACGTAAATACCGCTCGGCCTTTCACTTTCTCTATTTTTTGTGCATTTCCAATACTTGAATACAACGCAAGATGAGTTCAGGCCAGATCAGAGCCTCTGTTGTTTTGGTTTACAATCCACAGGTAGAACCATCGCATCCGAAATAGTTTCTAGAAGGTTTATGTATCAAGTTCTTTGTAAGCTAACGGTTCAAGAACCCAAAAAGAGATTTAGTTTATATTCAGTGACCCTATTTTTGTAAGCCCTCAAAGTAGCGTACAAATTTACCTCCGCATGCTTAAAAGACATAGAGGGGCACAGAATAAAAGAGCAGGTTCCAATACCATTCTTTGGTTGGAATCTAAACAGTTATAAAAATTTAGTTACAGAAATCATCGAGCTGATTCGGCTGCTATTCACTCAGTCGTCTCCTCAATATTAAACACATTTTACCAACTCTGATTGAGGTTCCTCTTGCTTGTACAAAGTCATTAAACATTTAATATTACTTTCTAAACGATTTCAGTCGATTGTAGCCACGTATAACGTATCGTTGTTCAAAAGAAACACATATTTGGGTAGCCAAAGCGAGGCTTACTCTAGTTTTCATGCCCCTATTCCACACTTCTTTAAAATGTGAACAAGTTTGCGCTAAGCTCACAGAGCACAAAGAAAGCGTTATCTTACTTTAACATGCATCGAACCTTGCATACCCTTAAAAACCACTTTCTGGAATCTCGGTAAGAATACATAGGAATTTCTATGGCATATTTACATACATACTCGTCTCATATTTACAACGCATCCACTCCGTATCCGTACCAGCTACCTCAAGCTAACAGTATTTTTCTGCCCTTTTTCGAGGAAAGCGTTGTTCTTGAAGGTTTGTCATCTATGGACATATCGTTTTCTGCGGGTCCAGATAAGGTACCAAGTTGCATCTTAAAACACTGTGCCCAGTCCCTTTGCAAACCCTTGACCTTTCTCTTCAACCTCTCCTTGGCACAGTCTTGTCTCCCAGTAATTTGGAATGAGTCCTACATCATTCCGCTTCACAAAAAAGGTTCAAGATCAAACATTGAAAACTATCGTGGTATCGCAAAGCTTTCCGCCATCCCGAAGCTTCTTGAGTTCCTGGTCACCCGGCAACTGCAACATCTTTGTTGCAGCTTGATATCTCCGTCGCAACACGGTTTTTTCAGACATCGTTCAACATCGACTAACCTTCTTGAGTTTTCTAACCTAATCCACCGTGGTTTTCAAATTGGTTTGCAGACGGATGTAGTTTTTACGGACTTCAGCAAGGCATTCGATTCTGTGAACCCTGCTCTGCTTATTCAAAAGCTCTCCTTATTAGGGTTCCCAACGAATCTTCTAGATTGGATTTTGTCCTATCTCTCTAACCGTACTCAACGTGTTTTGTTTTCTAACGTGTTGTCAAATACTGTTAATGTTACTTCAGGTGTGCCACAGGGAAGTCATCTGGGCCCGCTTCTGTTTATTTTATTTGTGAACGACCTTCCTCAAGTTATAACATACTCTACTACACTAATGTATGCTGATGATGTCAAAATCTGTCTTTCTTACTCTGATTGGTATTTGCACACACGCCTTCAACTTGATCTAAGTGAACTACTATTGTGGTGTTCAACTAATCTTCTTTTTCTGAACCTTTCCAAATGCAAACTTATGACATTTTACCGTCGCGCTCCTCATTTTGTCTCATATGTTCTAGGAAATCATGTCCTTGAGCGAATTTCGAGTTCAAATGACCTCTGAGTCCTTTTTGATCATAAGATGTGTTTGAACACCCATATAGCTGCAACTGTAAATAAAGCTAAGGGTGTTTTAGCGTTCATCAAGCGTTGGTCCAAGGAGTTTGACGACCCGTACGTTACGAAACAATTGTACATCTCGTTAGTACGTCCTATATTGGAGTATTGTTCTTGTGTGTGGAGGCCGCAGTATAAAGAGCAGCAGGCTGTTATTGAATCCGTGCAAAAGCAATTTTTAATTTTTGCCCTTCGGAACTTTAACTGGGACTCGGGTAGAATCTTGCCACCCTACCGGTCTAGGCTAAATCTTATTGACCTGCCGTCGTTGCACCATCGCAGAATATGCAATGGCGCAATGTTCGTGCACAAGCTCCTTCTTGGGACTGTTGACTCCCAAACTCTCTTGGGTCAGATTGACTTGACCGTTCCATCCAGACCTACCCGTACTTTTAGGCCTATCCGTCTACCCATATGTAGGTCTAATTATGCTGATCATGAACCTTTTAGGGTTTTATGCCATAATTATAACTCCCTCTGTCTAACCCTATCCCCTGAACTGTCTCTTAAACTAATTGCATGCAATATTTATAATCATTTAAATTTAGCTAACTTTTAACTTATCTTTTTCTGCCTTTAGTAACTAAGTACCATTATTAACAGATAATTTGTTAATTTAATAAATAAATAAATAAAAAACATATTTGTTGGCCTAGTGAAATGCCTTGCAATTGTAGTCCTTTAAATTGCTAGCGTAAAAAATTCACGGCATTGAATAATGGTAAGCTCGAAAGAAACGATCTAATATTCAGCTAAAGACACCAGACCCCAGGCTAGCTTCACAACATAGCACTGCCAAGAACTATTACAGTTATTTTCGAGATGCAGCTCTTTGACGTTGTTGGCATAACTATGACTGCCAACGAAACATAGCCACGAAAGCCAAACGAAAGTTGCTCCGGACATGCTAAGATGGCTAAACACAAAGAACCGTTTTCCCATCTAAATTAGCGATTGTAGTTTGAGAAGTTTGGAAGTCTACTTTCTGTTGAATTGGCAGAATTAGAGAGCTCTTGTTGTGTAAAGAATACAATAGCCTCGGGCCCTCTTTTTATATTTATGTTGGTCTGAGAATCGCGTGGCCGATTGCGATTAATGTTAACCGGTCAATCGTATGAAGGTTCAAATTTTTGTAACGTAGAAACATTGATCAACATCAACAGCTAAGTCGATAGACTCGTGCCCCCCGTGCTCTCAAAATTCAAGGGAAAGCGCTGTTTGTTAAGAATATGTATGTGACTAGTGTCAGTCATAGGGTTAAGCTCATAAAAACAAAAAGCTTGATACAATATATATACTCGTATGGAGTCTGTGTTTATATTTATGTACATATTGTACAATGTACATAAAGTATTGCTGAATTTCCCTTGTGAGCAGGCAAAAACTACAAGTATTATTATTTAAAAGTTTTCGATAAAAATGCCCATAGGCAAATTGCCTCTTCCCCTACCGCCAAAGCCGTTTGCAGGCGACATGTGCGGGCAGGACAGCACGATTGACTCACGAATGTCTAATAGTGGCATCGGCGGAATACCCAAAATGGAGCTACTAAAAGTTAACCATGTGCATAAGTGCAAGCAGGCTATAATGCACAAGTCGAATCAGTCCCCACAGGCTCTCAGGCTGAACAATCCCGCCCGATTTGGTGGATACCGCAGACAACCACCCCAATCAAGTACCGAAGCTGAGATGAGCATGTCAGGACGACAGCACTGCTTCTCACCCAAGATTGTGCCGGATCCAAAGCCTTCTTTACCACCACCTACAATAGAGTCGTGGCAGTTGCTCTTGCAACAGAAGCGCACATCTCTGCCCAGGGTCCATTCTCAGAATGGATTCGCCACTCTGCCGAATGAATTGGAATGTGCTCTGTCGCAGTGTTGCACTAATTCTTCCTGCTCATGTGATAAGTCGCATTCTGACACAACAGAGACCAACACCGGTGTAGATGACTGTAAGAAATCGCAGAACTGGAAGTACCACAGGAATAAACGTGACTTCCAGCGCGCGGCTGTAGGCATAAAATCACGGGCAGATCGTATCGCGCGCATCGAAAACAGAGAGGGCGATACGCGTCTACAATCGAGGCTCCGAATCCCGAACACGTTAACTAATTGCGATGTAAAGAACACTGCACCAACATGGATGTTTCAGAAAACAGATGGCGCGAGTGGAAGCAGTTCACAATTGGCAACAGAGCAGGAGTCTCACCGCATTCAGCAAAAAGTCGAGTTGGAACGTGTTCACATTCGAAAGAAGCGGCAGCCACTGCTTATCGTTAACCACTTAGAGGTTAAAAAACCACAGAGTGGCTACAAAATACAGGTTTCGAACAGCAATTCTGAACTTTCAACATGCAGCTTTGCGTACTGTTCCCTCTCCCGGCATGGTAGGTGTCGAGATAATATAACTGTTAATGGAGAGAAGCGTTTTTCTATCGAGAGCTGCTCTGACTCTGGTGTATCTTTCTCTAATGACAATAGCCAGGAACGGAGTAAGCAAACGAACAACCGCCAGAATGGAGAGTGTGTGGGCTGCAAAAAGGGTCTTGAAAAGCAAAGCCAGATCAAGAAATTCGATGAAACAACTGCTCCTACTCAGATGAAATCGGCTGCTGATCACAACGATGTACAAAACTTTGCCAACAAGAATCTCACTAAGGTCACTACCAACGAGCTGCTAAAAGCTGCCGCAGTTCATGCAAAGCAATGCAATATCGAAAAACAACGCAACATTAACGGTCTTAATGTAAAGGAAGCGGACACTAAGTCCACAATCGTAGCTATCGACGACAGCTGGGTCCGAGAGTCCAGCATAGATCCCTATGATAACTACATGGAAACCGAGGCTCGAACGTTTTCGAAATCTGCCGGCTTTTTAAACCACTCATTTTTCAAACCAGACACTATAGACAACTTAAAAACGATTGTAAACAACAACAGCAATGGTGAGAAGTTTAAGGAAACGCCCAGAAGCCATTCTGTGGCCCTGTCATCAAGCATCTCAACGTCTTCGTCTGGTTGCGGCGAGGAATGCTATCTTGACATTAGCTCACAGTGTGACTCAGAACAGGATTGTTGCCAATGCAACCCCTCAAAATCGGCGAACATCCTTTCGAAAGACTGCTGCAATGCCGTCGGCGGCGTTTTCTGGAACAGTGCATATAACGAATCTTCGACGGACGTTGCGGCTAGCTGTTGCTGCAGTATATCCAGCTGCGACGAAGATGACTGCTCCTACTACGATGGGGATTCCAGCAACAACATAGCATGCTTGCAAACTTGGCGCGGGGGCCAACTGACATACACTTCCAAAGAGCTTATACGAAACAAAAAATTACTGCTTAAGGTAGGAAACGAATCTCGTACTGCTATGCAGACCTAATAATTATTGTGTCTAATAAGGCGGAAGATGTACTAGGATCTGGCGCTGGGCATAAAGCTTTGAGTTCCCGCTTGCCTGCTGAATTTTCCCATGAATCATACAGAAAACTGGGGGTATTCATGTAGTAGTTTAAGTTGCTTGATGGCAACGAGTAACATTTATTTGATAAGTATGTTGGACTTAAAATTATAACAGCTCCAAGTTTTACAAGTATGTTTGTGAATAATTATATGCGTGTACGTCTGATGCGTGGCTGAACTGACAACTGACTAATCTCTCTCTCTTGCTATCGGCTCTCTCAGAGCCGATTACTGCTCTATCCCGACGACACGACGAAAACACGACCGCTTCGTGTCTCTCTCTTTCCCTCGTTTCCTACATTCGGCTGTCCTGACGGACCATTCGCCTCGGATGGGTCTAGCCAAGGTTTCATATATTCTGAAACTGTAGAGGTCTTATAGGGACCCTCAGTATCCCCAATCTTCTCGACTTCGTACCTTCCATGATTCTTTACCCTAACCACCTTATACGGCCCTAGATACTTTCCTTTTAGCTTTAATCCAGTACCATACTGAGTACGCTTGATAGCTACTAGCTCATTAACCTCATACTGTCTATCTAGTTTCCTTTTTAAGTCAAAACTCTTCTTGTTTTCCTGCTGTAACCGTGCAATGTTTTCAACTACTTCCTTTCTAATTTTTTCGCGGTCCTTGTTCAACTCTTCGATTAGTGATTCTTCCAATATTTCTTTTATTTTTGGATCCATTCCTATACGCATGTCTAGCCCAGTCAATATCTTGAAAGGTGTTACCTTGGTACTTCGCGGCTCAACACTGTTGATCATTTGCTGTACTTTTCCTAGATGCTTATACCAACTACCGGAATTACCCTGACACAATTTCGACAACATAGGCACCACTATCTTGTGCATCCTTTCGACTTGACCATTCCCACGTGGAACGCCTGTGGCAATCATTAAATGCTGTATTTTCTCTCTCTCACAATATTCACGAAACAAATTGGACATAAACGCTGCACCCCTATCCGTCACTATTCTGTTCGGATTACCAAAACTAGTCCCCTGAATTTCCAAACACTTAACGACCTCTTCAACACCTGTACTACGTGTAGAATATAACCAAACAAACTTAGAAAATCCATCAACGACAACCAGTATATAATTGTACTGTTTTTTAGTCATTTCCATTGGTCCAACGTGATCAATGTGATACGTTTGTAACGGCCTATCACCCTTGTCTATTGGTTGCAAATAACCCTCACGTTTTCCTGTCTTTTCATTGACAATGATACACTCGACACAACTATTTATTACGCGCCATACTTTGTCTTTTAACTTCGGAATATAATACGACTTTTCAATGATATCTTGTGTCTTTTTAACTGAAAAATGTCCTTGCTTATGTGCTATTGATATAATCTCATTTTCCAACTGAGCTGGTACTACGATGAGCTCCTTATCCGGATCCTTAAACAAAATCTGATTCTGAATATAATAATCCTCATATTCCTTGTCCTCCACAATACTTTTAACAGCCTTAACCCAATTGTCGGTTAGATGAGCTTCTTTCAAACGATGAGCTATACTTTCGGTCACCATAAAACAAGATACACGACTCAACGCGTCAACGTGCCTCATCTTCGTTCCTGAGCGATGTTCTATAACATAATTAAAATCTTGTAGGTACATGGCCCAACGTGCTACTCTCAAAGGAACGTCTTTCTTTTTGATCGTCATTGTAAATGCATTACAATCTGTGACAATTTTGAACTTTATACCCAAAACGTATACACGCCATTTAGCTAAAGCTTCGATAATTGCCAGAAACTCAAGGTCATAAGCAGGATATTTCTCTTCACATGGCTTAGTCCTACGGCTCATATATTGAACTGGATGGAATTGGCTGTCTTCCAAACTCTTTTGCAGTAACACGGCTCCATACCCCCATTTTGATGCATCAGTATGGATTTCTGTCTCCAACTTCGGGTTGTACATTTCTAAAACAGGTATACTAATCAATGCTACCTTTAGTTGTTTAAACGCAACCTGATGTATCTCCTTAAATTCAAATTTAACATCCTTCCGCAGCAGATCTGTCAATGGTTTTGCAATAACAGCATAACCCTCAATAAACTTTCGGAAATAAGAAGTCAATCCTATGAAACGCTGCACTGTTTTTTTATCAACTGGCACTGGGAACTTTTCGACTGCCCTCGTCTTCTCATCACTTGGTCTTATCGTGTTCTTTTCTATTATATACCCCAGAAAATTAACCTTTTGTCGTAACAGCTGACACTTTCTCCAATTTATACGTAGCCCATTCATTTCCGCTATCTTCAGTACTTTTCTCAACTTTAACAAACCCTCTTCTATATCTTGACTACAAATAATAACGTCATCCATATAGACTGCTGCTTCATTATTCTTTACCAAATCTCTCAACACAGCCATTATAAATCTGGTAAACACCGCTGGAGAATTTGAAATTCCAAATGGTACATATAAAAATTCGAACTGACCATTCTGAGTCACAAAAGACGTATATTTTTGAGACTCGACTTCTACAGGCACATGGAAAAAACCATTCGTTAAATCCAACGTGGTGAAATACTTTGCACCCTGCAGTTTCTCCAACACTGTATCCATATGTGACATTGGAAATTTATCGCGAACTATTTTCTCATTCAGCTTTCTTTAATCACAACATAGTCTCTTGCTACCGTTCTTTTTCGGTACCAACACTACTGGTGATGCATACTCCGATGTACTTGGCTTTATAATCTTCTGAGCCAGCCACTCTTCCACTTGCTTGTCCACGATTTCCTGTTCACACAACGGTAATCGTCTCGGATGCTGGAAAACTGGTATCTCATCCACTAATACAATTTTCATTTTTATCGGCGCTTCTACATTTCTCTGAGGTTGGTACTTTCCTACCATACCCCTAACCTCTCTAGCATGTACTTCACTGAGATGACCAACATCAATTGAAAACTCCTTCTCAACTTCGTCAATACTTGACATGCAAATGCCTTTATATTCATTAAACAATTCCACGCATGAGGACGATGCTACCTGATCAAGTTTCTTATCTTTATCCTCTCCACAAACTCTACGAACAAATCTTGTTCCTGTCTTAGAAACTTGCATGTCCACATGATCCAGAATAGTCCTTCCTAAAATGGCTTCAAAACCAATATCCTCGTCTGGAATGACATGAAATTCTACCTCCATTCCAATCTCATCGATTTTCACTGGTATCGAAAAGCTACCAAAAGTTACAACTTGACTATCTCCAATACCTGTTAAACATTTCTCCTGGCCGATCAGTTCAAGATTTCCAAATTTCAAAAATACCCTCCTGCGAATTAAACACAAATCTGCTCCAGTATCAATCAAACCTTGGAATACCAAATTCGCGTACTTAATATCCTTTAATTCCAAACCTGATGGAGTGAAAATACCTGACGGCTTATTGACGACTTTCTTATCTCGAATAATGTTCGTATTCGATCTCTTTTCTTGTCTGGTTTCGACCTTGACATTACAGCTTGCAGCACGGTGTCCTGGTTGGCCACATTTGAAACAACAAAAATCATTTTTGGGACAATCTTTCCTCAAATGCGATTTGTCTCCACACTTAAAACATTTCCTAAAATTCTCTGCCATCGACCCTTTCACCGAACTCTCACTTTTATTACTCAGCGGCCAATTCTTACTCATCGGCTTGGATCCGCCTCTAGCTTTCTGGTAAACATCGATCTGAAATTTAAGCTCCTTTAAGTTTCTAGCTTGGTACAGCATTGCCTTACTTGCCCTAGCGTCTGGTATACCATCCACAAAATATTCGATTAAACTCTCATCATCTAGTTTAATTGGCTTGGCTATCTCCATTAACGCATACAAAAACTCATGCAACGACTCTCCTTTTTTCTGCTGGCGCTTTTGCAACATTCTATGTACTTCTACGGACGACAGTTTAACACTAAACTCATCCAACAGAGCTGCCTTCAACGAATTCCAGTTACGAATATCACGCAAACTACGAACGAAAGATTTTGCTGCACCAACTAACAACTGCTTGGCATAAATGAATAATTGTAATTGACTCCATTGAACAGTAGCTGCGCATTCTTCTAATTCCTCTATCCATTGATTGATGTCGGGGTTATTAGAACCAGAAAATTGTGACACACTACCTTCCACGTCTTTTAGCGTAAACCAAGATTTATACTCTGCCTGTCGCGTACCTGGTTGAACTGCTACGGTATCATCCTCTGCTGTTACTACGGACTCATCCTCTGACTCTTCTTCATCCTCAACTGGAAAGCCGTGATGTATTAATAGTCTATCTTGCAAATCGCGCTTTCGTCCCGTCGTCTGCAACGCAAGCTCTCTTAACTTCTCTCGCAAATGTGCGACTCTCAGTGTCATTATCTCTTCAACTTGCATCGTGACGATTTAAATACAAAATAATTGATATTAGCTTATATCTAAGAAAATGTAATTAAATCAACTTAAACAACCTTATTACTGCTGGCCTGTTAACAATTTTCCAGTTAACATCGATTTCGAAAACGCCTTTAAAGTCGTCACTGTTAACGATCGCTTCTCTGTTAACGCTCACCTTACTATGGGTTTACCCTTGTTAACTCTCGCTTCTGCGCAGAACTTTCCAGACTCCAAATTTGACGCACACACACCACCACATCCAGATCTCGCTTGCCTGTCGATGTCGCTGTTGCCGTCCTCTCTTTGTTGCCTTGCCTTGCTCTCGCTGTTCGCCGTTAACTTGTTGTCGCTTCCCGAATCGTCGCTGCTTCTGCTGTTACAAAATGAACTGCTGCTTGTCTTTTCTTGTAGTTGTAGTCTCCGTCCGACGCAGTGCAACACAACAACAATCAATGTTCTTTGATTCTTGCTGTTTGCTGCCGTCGTTTTGTCGCTTCTGCTTCTTTTGGAACGAACGCACTCAGATTGTCGTCTCTGTGCCGCTTGTCTCCTTGTAGCTCTAGCCTCTCAGACGCAATGCACAACAACAACAACGAAGGTTTTGATTCTTGCTGTGTTTGCTGCCGTCTGCCGTAGTTTTGTCGCTTCTGCTCTCTTTGGAACGAACGCGCTCAGATTGTCGTCTCTGTGCCGCTTGGCTCCTTGTAGCTCTAGCCTCGTGTTCGCCAAAATTTCCAAATACACGCACAAATCTCACTTGCAAATGTTGTTGTCTTGGGCTTATTTTCGGACGAGCCCCCAATTTGTAGTAGTTTAAGTTGCTTGATGGCAACGAGTAACATTTATTTGATAAGTATGTTGGACTTAAAATTATAACAGCTCCAAGTTTTACAAGTATGTTTGTGAATAATTATATGCGTGTACGTCTGATGCGTGGCTGAACTGACAACTGACTAATCTCTCTCTCTTGCTATCGGCTCTCTCAGAGCCGATTACTGCTCTATCCCGACGACACGACGAAAACACGACCGCTTCGTGTCTCTCTCTTTCCTTCGTTTCCTACATTCATGCCAGGTGTTCGTAGATTACAAGGCCATTACAAGGCTCTCTGTCTGTTTGGATCTTCCAGACTATACGAATAAGAGCTTTTGTGATGCACACGTTATCAATCTCACGCATATCCTACCAATCTGAATAGTTCAAGACATGGAACTTCGCTTTGAATCAATAGCATATATTAGCCAATATTAGGGATGCTGACATGGATCGTTACGTCCATGCCACTCTCTATCTATTTTAGTGTCAACACGCCTAGGGTTACTTTATGTGTGTGGCCACATAAAATCGCCTCCGAATAATCACCGACACGTAAATACCGCTCGGCCTTTCACTTTCTCTATTTTTTGTGCATTTCCAATACTTGAATACAACGCAAAATGAGTTCAGGCCAGATCAGAGCCTCTGTTGTTTTGGTTTACAATCCACAGGTAGAACCATCGCATCCGAAATAGTTTCTAGAAGGTTTATGTATCAAGTTCTTTGTAAGCTAACGGTTCAAGAACCCAAAAAGAGATTTAGTTTATATTCAGTGACCCTATTTTTGTAAGCCCTCAAAGTAGCGTACAAATTTACCTTCGCATGCTTAAAAGACATAGACGGGCACAGAATAAAAGAGCAGGTTCCAATACCATTCTTTGGTTGGAATCTAAACAGTTATAAAAATTTAGTTACAGAAATCATCGAGCTGATTCGGCTGCTATTCACTCAGTCGTCTCCTCAATATTAAACACATTTTACCAACTCTGATTGAGGTTCCTCTTGCTTGTACAAAGTCATTAAACATTTAATATTACTTTCTAAACGATTTCAGTCGATTGTAGCCACGTATAACGTATCGTTGTTCAAAAGAAACACATATTTGGGTAGCCAAAGCGAGGCTTACTCTAGTTTTCATGCCCCTATTCCACACTTCTTTAAAATGTGAACAAGTTTGCGCTAAGCTCACAGAGCACAAAGAAAGCGTTATCTTACTTTAACATGCATCGAACCTTGCATACCCTTAAAAACCACTTTCTGGAATCTCGGTAAGAATACATAGGAATTTCTATGGCATATTTACATACAAACATATTTGTTGGCCTAGTGAAATGCCTTGCAATTGTAGTCCTTTAAATTGCTAGCGTAAAAAATTCACGGCATTGAATAATGGTAAGCTCGAAAGAAACGATCTAATATTCAGCTAAAGACACCAGACCCCAGGCTAGCTTCACAACATAGCACTGCCAAGAACTATTACAGTTATTTTCGAGATGCAGCTCTTTGACGTTGTTGGCATAACTATGACTGCCAACGAAACATAGCCACGAAAGCCAAACGAAAGTTGCTCCGGACATGCTAAGATGGCTAAACACAAAGAACCGTTTTCCCATCTAAATTAGCGATTGTAGTTTGAGAAGTTTGGAAGTCTACTTTCTGTTGAATTGGCAGAATTAGAGAGCTCTTGTTGTGTAAAGAATACAATAGCCTCGGGCCCTCTTTTTATATTTATGTTGGTCTGAGAATCGCGTGGCCGATTGCGATTAATGTTAACCGGTCAATCGTATGAAGGTTCAAATTTTTGTAACCTAGAAACATTGATCAATATCAACAGCTAAGTCGATAGACTCGTGCCCCCCGTGCTCTCAAAATTCAAGGGAAAGCGCTGTTTGTTAAGAATATGTATGTGACTAGTGTCAGTCATAGGGTTAAGATCATAATTTCCACAGGAAATAATAATAAATAATTGATAATTTAAACATATTTTTAGGATCTTTTCAAATGTTGTACAATTAAAGTCCATATTGTAGTGGGAACTGAAGTTCGATTATATTATATCGAACTGAAGTTCGATTATATTGTAGTTTTGTGTTTTTTAATTATGCCTGTCCAAGGTATTTCAAGTAATCTGTAATTTACGAACCACTTAGTATGCATTTCTTTGCTGATTTACAGACTGATGCAATCCATGATTTAAGGCCTACATCTATCGATGGTGCAACGGACTCTGGGATCTCGTTAACCAGCAACTCGAACCCAGACAGCGTCGAGCACGTACAAAATCAACAGGTTAGTAATTCAAACGAGGGGGAACGTTGTGAGCCGCGGCATGTATGTAAGTTATAAAATATATTTTATACGTAAACGCCGCTCGAATTAGCTCCCAATTTAATACATTAAATTGGAACCCAGGGAACACCACGGGGAGGCCATCACGATGCAATGGGGTCACTCTAGCCAAAATATAATCTTGGGGACCTACGAGTCGACATGAGCTGCTTTTAAAAGAATTTTTAAGATCCATATTCCCCAACAATTAAAAAAAGGATTCCAATCATTTATAAAAAATATCTAAACTAACAAGAATACCTATATACATACAAATTATTAATAATAAACCTATTTCAACCTAAACTTAATTAACAAAGTAATAAAACGGATAAAAATAAAAAGGTTTAACAAAGGTAAAGATTAAAGAATTAATATAATTAAGAATACGGCTAAATAATACAAAATATTAAATATTTACACTAATGCCAGATTACCAAAAAATCTAGTCTTCTGCCTCTCTAACATTAACTAAAATTCCACTATGATAACTATAGATAGTCTCAAAGGTGCGCGCGGTGGCCCTGCTATCGGAAATGTTTGAAAACGCCCAGTCAATATGCGTATCGCAATTGGTTGTGGACGAGTCCAAATCTAACAATGACCTACAATTCCTTTCTGAAAGGAATTCATAAATTTTCTTACAGCAGCCTGAAAGGGAACGAAGGCATAAATTAAAATCTCCTAACACTACGGAATTTCTATCTAAAAATGGATACCGTTGAAATAAGAACTCAAATTCTGCTTCGAACTTTCGCAACGGATACACAAGGCTTGTGCACTTCATTTGTTCTCAAAACCACGGCTAAATATATGATGACAGTCAATGTAGATACATCAGATGGTCTTGTTAACGTTCTGTAAATAACAATAAAGCCGACAGATTTGTACTTAAACAAAGCATACTCGAACACTGGAGATGCTAAGATCCCGGAATCCGCATAATATCGATTACTTTCAATAATACTACAATGATTCAAAAGTTCATTCCTAACGAATATTAGAATGCCTCTTTTCAATCTAGCTCCGCTGGCTACGGACCGGCAATCTAACCGCACTGCTGTGGAAAAGCCAGGAATATTATAAGCTTCATTTGAGTATGTGGAAGCCTCAACGAAGCACAAAATAGAAGATTTGAGCATTAGCTGATCAGAACAGACATCGATAAAATGGCAGTGCAAGCTTTCCGTATTATGGAGGAAAATATTTCATTCGGACGGATTGAGTAAACAATCGAAGTGGGTGTGAAGTAACTTAGCGGAACGCAAGTTCTCCATCTCTTTCGCGACAGGACAGTCCCGCTTGGGTCTCGAAGGAATGAGAGGTCCAACGATATAAAGTCCGTTCGCACTGGTGGCCCTACTACAAGCTACATACAATGCGTCTATTTGCATATTGGATGAAGTGTGGACGACCAATTTGCTGTATGTTGCTCCCTGACTCTTATGAATAGTTATAGCTTCTGCAGCTACAATCGGAAACTGTTTTCGGTCAATAGTAACTTGTTCGTTTTGATGGTATTGAAAACTTTTTGTAGTCTTCTGGGGTCCAAGAAGATTCGTTACTATGGCTGCGCTTTGACCGTGCGTTAACTCCTACGCTTTCCTCGAGAAAATGTATCCAAAGAAATTCGGGAGTATTGGATGAGCTGAGATCTATCTGCATTAAAACACCAGTGGCTCCGTTAACAAGACCATCTGATGTATCTACATTGACTGTCATCATATATTTAGCCGTGGTTTTGAGAACCAATGAAGTGCACAAGCCTTGTGTATTCGAAGTTTGGATGCTCTTAACAGAGTCCAGATATTTTGTTTTGATTTCTGGGTTAGTCTGAAGCTACTGAAGTATATTCTGCAGTCATAATCGATGATAGCTTCTCCTTATTGTACTTATCTGTCTCGCTATTGCTATAAAATAAGTGGATCGCATCTCTTGGAGCTTCACTGCCGTGAACTATTTGGTCCCTAAGCAACTGAATATCTTCTGACGTCATTACGGCCGATGCCATGTTATTTAGTGCGGTTGCAAAAGGTTGGTCATCTCGCTGTCGCATTATCTCTGTAAGTTCGAAAAACTTGAAGCAATCCCAGAGACTAGAGCCAACTATCGAACTGTATGGATTATGCGCTCCTGATGAGGATTTGAATATCCAACGATCACCTACTGGACATAACTGCCTTAGATCGCCAAACACGATAACAGAAATGCCACCGAAAGGACTCTCGGGCCTTGAAAATATTTGTTTTAGGCGCATATCCAAATATGAAAACATTTTTTCACCGACCATAGAAATTTCGTCAATTATAAGAATTTTAAGATCAATAAATCTTGAACGCAAGGTATTTAACAAATCTGGACCCAATTGTTTAAAAGCATGGTTGGATTGATTGAGAGGTAAAGAAAACATTGAGTGAAGTGTGGCACCTCCAATACCAAATGCAGCTTTTCCTGTGGGAGCACACAGCATAACTTTAACAGTTTCTGGGTTAGATCCTGGTCTACGATTAAACTCCTGGGAAATGGTCTAAAAAATTGTAGATATGGTTCTACTCTTGCCGACGCCTGCGCCACCACCTACAAACTCATAAAAAATTGCCTTATTTCTCACATTATGCAGAACATGGGTGAGATAGGTTTTTTGCTTCAAATTAAGCGATCTAATCAAATTAGCCTGGTCATTCAAGTTCAAAACATTTATCTGAGAACTTATTTCTGGAATCGCTAAAGCCCTAAACTCCTCAGCAATTCCCTCATCAACTACCTCTTCACCTTCCTCCCTATTCTCTTCGGCTTCCATGGCCCTCCTAATCGCGTCTTCCAAATCTCCTAATGCATTGAATTTTTGGAAATTTGAATTTACCAAATCCTGATGATTATTATAAAGATCCTCGCAATTTACGCTCACTAAATCTTTCTCTTCATCTCTCCACGGATAAAACAGCATAGCTAATGCTCTAAAATAGTTTGACCTATCTGTATTTATATTACACTTCATATATTTTAAAATGGACGGCTTAGTTCTTTCCCTAATAAAACCACTATTATCGCGGAGAGGGATAAAAACTTCTACTTGTGCCTCATTTTCTTCGTCCTCTTCATCATCTCTATTTTGGATAGTTCTTTTTCGCTTTTAGAAAATTCATAATTTGCTGCAAAATCGGCTAGACACAGGCCCTCAAGATCAGTTGGTCTTTGTTTATACCGCTCCAGCAATCCTTTGACGAATATGTCAGTGGACTCCTGATGCATATTTTGTAGGATGCTTGTGGATTTGAGCATTCGAACTCGTTTCTCTGGAGGGAAAGTATTTACTTGAACATATTTGTTGCTAGTTCCGGACAACGGAATGCCTAGACAACAATATACGGCTTCCTGAGCAGATATCTCAGTGCCAGAAATAAATTTGTGACCAATATGCTGTAGCTTTTCTCTTATCGTGTAATTGCCCCCTTGAACTTCTTTTGCCGCCTCACGCATAAGCTTTGAAATACCCCTTTGGGTTTTATTTATGTAATTTATTATATAGCTACAGCATGCATAAGGGTCCAAAATGTATTGAATATCCATATTGGCCCTTTGCATTGAAAGGATGTGTTTGTTATAAGCATTAACGCAAATCTCAGCAAATGACCTTTTTAGAAAAATGTGTGGTTTCTTTAAACCAGAAGAAATTGCATATTTGTAGTCCTCGTAATTGAGGCTCACTTGCTCGTGCGAAAGAAAGTTCTCAAATATGCTCAAGTGATCAATCATATCAGAGGATTGATCAGAATTCAGTAGGTCTTGAATTTTCTTAAAATTTCCTTGGTGAAAATCAAGGTTTGGAGTTTCCTCCGTCAGTGGACTCAATATCTCCGTTTGGGGCATTGGAGGGTATGGAATACCCAATCTACAAACTTTTTTTCCACTTTTATTGGCTTTTTTAAGACATGACATGTCCTTATGCCGATGCTTTTGGTATTCAACATACGGAGCTAATTCAGAGTCTGTGACATCTACTGTAATATGTTTGTTAATGAAGGCTATAACTGTTGATATTGACTCTGTACTGGTTAAGTCCACTGCTGGGGCATCTTTCAGCCAAAACATGCCGTGAATATGGGGGGAACCTCTTTGTTGGAATTCAACACGCCAATAATATTTGATGACGGAGGTTTCCCCGAAAATGCCCTCCCGATTCCTCATAACTTTTAAAATTTTACGATACCTATAATCGAAATACCTAGCACAAGTAACTGGATCTGCCCTGATGAGGCTCTTCGTTTTCGGTGTAGTGTAGATCATTGCTTCTTCTTCGCTAATGATCTCCCTATCTACGTTTTTTTTTAGCAAAACAAGCAACTCTGGCCACCGCGTTTCAGCAGCAGACAGAGTAATGAAAAAAGTCGGCAGGCCGAACTGACGAATCATGGCCATAACCTTCTTCTTTTCATCCTCCCAGTGAGCCGGAGACGATCGAATATCTCGAAGAACCCTATATCCCTCATCGTGGTTAATAAGACCCCCTATGAAACTCTCATTAAGAGCGTTAGCTGCCGTTACTGCACTGGAAGTGCTCCGCTTACGTAAGCAGATTGAAATATTATTTCGAATCTTAATGAGTTCTACCTTCTTGTAATTGAAAAATAGTTTGTCAGTTCTACAACCTCTCCTATCTACATTTCGAAGCTCTGATCTAACAATGGTTGTAAAACTTTGCGAAGATTGTCTTTTTACGCCTGCATAAATAGTGGGAAAGGATAACTCTTCCGAGTCAATGTCTAGAATCATGTCGAGAGGTCGTTGGCCTTGACCTGGTGCGATTTTGATAATCCTATCATCAAATGGTATGTTGTTTTCAAGCAGAGTTTCCTGACCTCCAGGGTTGAGCTCTTCGGCTTCTACTTCCTCGTCGGGATGGGCCGGCTCCGTATCTACATTCCTATCTCTATTCTGCATACTTTCTAAAAAGGCTGCGTCTGCTTGAGATGCTACGAAAGGAACAATTTCGGATGTGAAACCAGAGATCCATTGCTCGTTAACTACAACATTATGCTTTTTATACAAATCTGTGGTAACTAAATAACGAAGTGCTTCAAAAATTTTTGAAGGTCTAATGGTTTCAGCCATGAAAGCATGAAGATACTCTTTTCTGCGTTTGAGGTGGAGCTGAATTACCTGGGCTTCATGGAAAGCTCGTGGAAGCTCCTTCACGATATCGCTTACCGAAATAGGGACGTTTACCACTGCCCCTTTAATGGCAATTTGACCTCGCCCCCCAGGCAATATTGGCTTAATTATCATAAATGGAAGTCGAGGAGAAATCAGTCGTTCCTCTAATGGAGTAAGCCCCTTTAAGCAGTCGGGCAGCATGGGGAAATCTAATTCATTGAAGAAAAGCTTAGGCTTTATACGCTTCTTAATGTTGCTATGACATGTTCTGCAGAATTTTAATGTTGGGCAATCAGAAGGGAATTCTAAAAGGCTTTTAAGAGCGAAAATTTCACCACTAAAATCACTTTCTAAAAGGACGCGAGGAATCTTACAAATTTGTTTGGGGAACCACAGGCCTTTGGAAGAAATGCAAACCTGATCAGGACCCAGCTTTACATTCCTGTTATAAACTACTTTCAGAGCTTCTAGGCCACTAAGCCTGATTCTGGGTTCTATCTGCATTCGGGAGGCGTTTCTTAAATTTTGCTCAACTCTATTGCTGCTATCGCTCCTATATTAGCTAACTCTCTGAATAGCAGTTCTGGCAGCGTCAATTTCTAACTGTCGTGCTGCGGCACGAGCAGCTTGGCGTGCCAGAGTGTCTCGCGCTCGCGAGATACGCCTACGATCTACTAAGCTCCGTTCTTGGACCCTGCGAACTCTATCCTGCTCTTTATCTAACATGCGTCTCCTTTCATTATTTAAACGTATGCGTTGTCGCCTCTCTGTATTCCGTTCTTGCTCTCTTGTTCTATAGTCCAAGTCCTGTCTACGTCTGGACCGACGCACAGTATTGGCCACTTCCTCCTCATGTCTAATCTGTGCGTCTGTTCATCTAACTATATGTTCTCCTGTATTCTGTTCTTGCTCTCGTGCCCTATAGTCCGAGTCCTGTCTAATCTGTGCGTCTGTTCGCCTAACTATATGTTCTACAGTATTCTGCTCCTGCTCTCTTGTCCTATAGTCAGGGTCCTGTCTCCGTCTGGACCGACGCACAGTATCGGCCACTTGCTCCTCATGTCTAATCTGTGCGTCTGTTCTTCTAACTATATGTTCTCCTGTATTCTGTTCTTGCTCAATTCTACTCTTTCTTCTACATTCTCTACATGTTGGTTCCGTATACGTACGGACTGACGCACGGACACTTGTCGTTTATTCTGTTCATTTATGCCATCACTATTGCCTACTGCATTCTCTACCTGCTCATGAGGGACGGCTGCCTGCTCTTCCTGACCTACTCCTGAAACTTGCCAAGCAGTCACTTGATTTGGTCCCTCCGTCTCTAGCTCTTGGTTTCTAACTGGTTCAACGAACTCAGGGTCTGCATCTACTTATTACAAGTTCCCTATTTTCAATAAACTCGACATTTTCTAAATTTCCTAAATTTCTATCTCTATTTGATCTGTTTCTCAATTTGCGTCTCTGAGACTGCTGAGAAGCAGATAGCCTACGAGGCATGATAAAATGTATATAAAATATAATTAAATAACAAAAATAAGAAAATGTATATAGTAAATATATTATATACATATAATAATAATAATAATAATAATTATAATAATATATAATATAATACAACAATATATTATATTATATGTTATATCATACTATATTATTATATACAATAAAATAAATAATAATAATATAATTAATAAGGAAATATAATATAATATATATTTATATATATATATTATAAAACTATAATTATATATATTATATATAATTAATGTAAATTAACTTGTAACTTCCCAAAGCGTCAGCAATCGGTGGCAGCGACGTCCGTCCTCAGCCGCTATGCAGGCAGCGACGTCCGGCCTCAGCCTCCAGTGACGCCAGCAGAGGCACCGAAAAGCGCGCGAAGCAACGACGAAAGTTAGCAACTGTTATTAGTTTCTAACTAACGATCGGCGCAGAAAAACTAAAAACTATTTAATAAGTTAAAAGCTAAACTAGTTTGAATGGGTTTAATTCTGAATCGGTAATCGGAAAGTCTCTATCGCTCTGCCTGGCTCGATATCAACTGGTCCCACCGAAATACAGCCTATTGAGATTTCGCGGTCTTTTTACGAGTGAGTCACTCAAGAAAGAGAGAACGGAGTCAAAGCATGCGGAAAGAGACTTACAAGGTGAATGCACGAATAAGGTGGCGTGTGATAATCGCCGAAAGACTGCAAGTGTGGTGATGACCTCATCTTGTTTATAAAGACACTTGCATCCATATGTAAATGTGTAAGGATGTGAACAGACAGTTGAGAGAACTCTTTTCTGAGTGGGGCAGAGAAGCATGCGGAACAAACGGACAATTCAATTCATTTTTTCCAAATAGACATACTAGGTGAATTCACCAATAAGGTGCCGTATGATAATCGCTGAAAGAGAGCATCTGTGGTGATGACGTCACCTTGTTAGACATTTGCAGCTTTTGTATGTATGGACATTTGCTCTATTGAGAGAACACTTGTCTGTGTAGGACAGAGAACTGAGAGAATAACTCAAATAACGCAAAAAAATGGAGCGGCTTTTTTCTCAGTTCTTCCATACGCATATTTGGAGTGAAAACATTTTCGTGTCCCCCTCCCTTACTGTAACGGTTAACAAATTGTTTACCAATGCCTGGGCCTGGGTGATGCTCTCTCCCTCTTTTTGGCTTGCGGAAAGAGTGACAGAGCCCCTGGTGTTTAGATTTCGCGGTTTTTTTACAGACAATTCTCATTCTTTCTATAGGCATTTATATCAGTTTCACACTTGCATTCGCTGGTCCCCCTTCCACTCCCTAACCATAACGGCTCATTCAAACAGCTGCATATACACATACTATATAATGTTAATTTATTTATTTATTTATTTACATATTTATGTTCATTGCTCTTGCTCTTCCTCTTTGGACAAGTGATATTGCTGGGCATGCTGTGTGTCTCTCTCTTTTTAGTCTCTTTGTAGGCAAAGGGACAGATTGATTTGTTAATGTGGGAGGGGGTGATTGAACTGAGACATGGACAAGCAGACACCGTGGTGCGCTTGTTTTTTGGATAAAGGGGTATTGGTCAGAATGTTGAGCGTAAAACAAAGAAAAAGACATCGCCTGCCAGCAGTTACTGTAGGGCTTGCATTGCCGGGGGTTGTTTTTATTTTTTTCAGGGCAGAGAGATAGAGAGAGAGGGAGATAGAGAGGGCGAACGCATAGCTGCGTAGCCACTGCCAATCGTTTTGCTCCTTTTGGCTTTAAAAATGATCCGATCTGATCCAGATTCAGCAATCTCATAGATACGGTCATTCTCTATGATTGTGCCTTTTTAGTTTTCTCGTATCTTCAAAATTGTGGATGCCACAGATTTTCGTCCTTTGTGGGGGTGGAAAGAGGTAGGACGAAATTTGCTCTAGCCTTAATAGTCTCTGAGATTTGTGGACGCCCCAGATTTTCGTCCTTTGCGGGGGCGGAAGGGGGTGGGCGCAATTTTGACACGAAACGGAGAGAGCGAGAGAGAATGAAATTGTTTGCTTGATTCTGGCTATAATAATTATACGATCTGGTTCAGATTTTGCACTCTAGAAGATATAGTCATCCTATACGTTTCTGCGTTTTTGGTTTTATCGTATCTTTACAAATGTGGATGCCACAGATTTTCGTCCTTTGTGGGGGCGGAAGTGGGCGGGGCGAAGTTTTGAAATATTTTTGTAGCAGTGACATATCACAGAAGTCTGGGTGCAAAACATCGTTGCTCTAGCTCTTATGGTCTTTGAGCACTAGGCGCTAATAGGGACGGACAGACGGACGGACGGACAGACAGACATGGCTCAATCGACTCGGCTTTTGATGCTGATCAAGAATATATATACTTTATGGGTTCGGAAACGATTCCTTCTGGACGTTACACACATCCATTTTCACCACAAATCTAATATACCCCTATACTCTTCGAGTACCGGGTATAAATAGACAAATTGAAAATGCACTCATATTGAGCCTCAAGACAGACCAAAGAAGCAGTGTTGTTTATTTTAGCTCACATTCATAATAATTGAATTTCATTGTTGTATTTTAGGACGTGGAGGCCCGACGCCTAAAACGTGGTCATGTTCTAACGGAGCTTTTAGAGACGGAACGCATCTACGTAACCGAAATGAGCTCGATTCTTAAGGTATTTTTAATTTAATTTTTCGTAGGTATAAACTGCAAATATTGTATGCCTACAAAAAGTCGTTTGATTAAAACAAATTTTAGATGAACGAGGCGGTTCTCCGCTGGCCACACGTGCAACCAACCGTAAAACTCCAAGATTTAATTCCTAATGTTTCTAGCTCAAAAGTGGTCAGCGAACTGGAGCCGAAACGGAATCGTTTAAAGGCCCACTATCATAAGGCCCGGCCATGCATGAATGCTTGTGGTTGTAATTAGTGCATTAAGTTCATAATGCTTATCATCTTCAAGAACATCTACTGCACACGTACCAATGCGGTACTGCAGTCCAGTCATTCTGTGTTTAGCTCTTGTACGCGACGGTAGATCTCTTCGAACTCTAAGCTCTGCTCAAATCTAGAAGCAAATATAAATATGCGATATGGCGGATATGATCTTAATAAAGCATCAAAGCCAAAGTCTTCCATTCAGTTGCGACGGGTACAAAATGCAGCAAACAATATTGTCAGTCGCTTCAATTTTAAATTAGGGAGCTCCATGAGCAGGCAACTTAGCTTTTCGATGGGAGATTCGAAAATTCCTCGTCCCTCTCCTCTTTCGTTTCAAGGCTACCTTTTTGAGTCTCACCCGTCTAATGGCTCCCTCTGCTATCGTCCTAGCGATTTTCGGTCCCACTTTGCCCCAACTATTGTTGGGAATGACGGAAGCTACGTTTTCGGCATGAATTTTTGCAATTTCGCCACGCGGAACGTACTAAATGGAAAATCTACTATTAGCATCTTTAACAAACTACAAAAATGCGAGGATATGCCATTTTCCGACAGAGATAAGGAAATGGGTCCTGATACTTGTGGACTAACACCAAGCAATAGCCTTCGACGTTTAAAAGACGAACGTCGCACCGTTTTCAAGGAGCTAATTGAGTTGTCCAGTTGTGACGAATCGCTGGAATACCGACTGGTCAAGGACTATTTAGAGTCAAACACTTATTCTGAAATTGAAAACGATACTGAGTTCAGAGAGTATCTTCAACGTAAAAATTATTCTGACATAGTGGCCTATCTCGAAGATAGTGAACAAAAAAGTTTTCTATCCGTATCCTCGTCAGTGGCACGTGCACAGAGCTCGCTCAGCTTGTTGAACAACGAAAAAGTGTTGTCCACTCCTAAGGCCCTGGTAGCACCTAACCACGTGCCTCCGATCGACAGTCACATTTGCCACAAATGTCGACTTAACCTGGAACAAAACCACTTTGGTCCCCTGGAGAATAGCTCAATTTCACAGGATGAAAAGAGAAGAAAGAAACAATCAAACGTACGCAAAGACTACGACGAGATACTTAAATTTTGTCATGAATTTTTTCAAGAAAGCTTCTTGAAAAACGATGCTGGCACACTTCCCAAGATACGCCATTCTCAATATAAGCCAGCTAAGTATGAGCGGGTTCTTAACGATTTTGTGTCAGCGCAAGGCTTTGGTACCGTTGCACAGTATGTGGAACAAAAATTTGGACAGTTCATCAAGGAAAGCAACGAGTGTTCTGTTTTCAATAATATTGAATTTTTTGATGTAATTCACTTTATTATTTGTACTTGAACTGCCTTGATGTTTTTTGAAAATCCCAGTTTTATCTTGTTATGCATTTTTTCAGGGCTATTATGATCGGATAAAATCAGAAGATCTTTTGCATCTTGCCCCCCCGAGTCTAAATGGGAAGGAGGATATCTTGTTTGGCAACCTACACGAACTCTACACCTTTCACAACGATGTCTTTCTTAAAGACCTGGAAAACTGTATATCAACCACTGAGCTTGTGGCGCTTTGCTTTGTTCAACGGGTAAGTGTTGTCAAGTGTATATATATCTCCCTAAAACTTAAGTACTCTTCAATTTCTTTAGCGAGATACTTTTTACCGGCTGTATTCATTTTATTGTCAAAACATCCCAAGATCAGAGCGGTTGCGCGAAACCCTTGTGGACACGCACCTATTTCTACAAGAGTGTCAAATGCAACTGGGTCATAAGCTCCCGCTAGCGGCGTATTTGCTAAAGCCAGTACAAAGGATCACCAAGTACCAACTTCTTCTGAAAGATTTGCTCCGCTTCAGCGACAGTGGCAGCTGCACCAAGGAACTTCAGAAGGCGCTAGATTGCATGTTGATCGTACTGAAGAGCGTCAACGACTCCATGCATCAAGTAGCTATAACTGGTTTTCCGGTAATTAACTTCGTTCAGTAGATTTTCTTTCCCTAATGTTCTCTTTTTTAATTTTTACAGACCGATCTATCCCAACAGGGCGAACTACTTCTTCAGGATTCTTTCCAGGTTTGGACAGAATCAAAAAAGGACATTCGTCTTCGCATCAAGCCCCAGCAGCGTCACATATTTCTTTACCAAAAATCCATGTTGTTCTGTAAACAAACCTCAAAGTCTGGTCATAACAAAAGCACCTACCAGTTCAAACACCACGTAAAGGTGAGTCTCATTGAAATTATCCAAATCGGCGAACCAAATTATATCTTAAGTGGTACATACCCACTTACTTAACATTTTCAGATGTCTCAAATCGGGTTGACTGAATCTGTTCGGGGCGATACCAAACGTTTTGAAGTTTGGCTTCAGGGTCGACAGGAGGTACATACTCTGCAGGCACCGACGGTCGATTTAAAGAACAAGTGGGTGGCAGAGATCAAACGTGTTTTACTCAACCAGCTAGAGGAATTAAAAGGCGAAAAAATTAAGCAGTACAGCCTTAACCACCGTGGCTTCAGGCATACAACTTCTTGGGACACCCCTAACATTATTCTTGCGAACACGATAAGCTGTGACGCCACTTCAGAGTCTTCCAACCGAAACTCAAACTGCAGCAGCGACGATAACGCTGGAGCTACTTTCGTCAACTCTCTTAGCTGCGCTGCTGACAAAGAGCAGCAGGAAGTTTGTGGATGGAGCTCCGACTGCTCGAATAGCGAGGACGAATTGTCTTTGGTCGAAGATAATAGCACCCCGGTGAGTGGACCTAATTCTTTTAGTTATTAAAAAAAAATACACAAAATACCCAAATCCCCATGCTCACAATTCTAGAATTCAATAGTTCTAAAAAAAAAAATCAAGAAAATCTAATTCGACGCGCAGTAAAAGTTTTCTTTCTCTATTTTGCGCAAATAATTATATTATATTATATATAAATATATATTATATTATATTTGGTAATGAAATATCCAAACACTTTTTGTTATTCGACCAATCTTTGTAATCGAAACTTACCAAACCCTAAAAATAATTGACCCACTTAGGAATGACGACAATGTTTCATTGACAAACGTTAATTCTATGAGATTTGATTCGATCAACTCGGCCTGTCACTTTGATCAAAAATATACATACATAGTATGAATATTCGTCTTGTGTGGGTTATAATATTATTAGTTTTAGCGACCTAAGAAACATCTCTTGCTATTCGTTCGTATCTAACATACCACAAGAACATATGTACATAATTTCAAAGAGAAATTAAATGATAATTTCATCGTGATCGCTTACATTTTGTTTGAATTAAATTTAATTATATGACTTACAATATACAATGACTTATATTTTCTTCATTCAATTCGATATTTATGGGTTGTTTCTTTATTTTCATGAACAAACCACAAAATATTTAATAAAAACCAAAAATTGTGCTCGTAAACTGCACAATATATGAAATATTTCATTGGGTCTTACACAGTGGGTGACGAAACATAGAGATGATCCACCAATTCGGGCCTCAGTTACAGGAAACAGCAAATCAAATTCAGTTTTCTATGTTTCATTCGATCAATAAATTGTAACTATACTATATAAAAAGCCAAATAATAATCGAAATTTGACATCAAATATGCGTAACTGATAAGATAAAGATGCTAGAAATTGTATGAATGGACAGCTAGAACTTACATCGTAGCCATAAGCGTTAAATTTATCAAATGTAGTATATGTAGTATAGTAAAACTTACTCTGTATAATCATTTATTCAATGCTCATCGCAAATGCGCAGGTCTTTAACAGCAATAACCAAATTAAACGAAAAAACCGAAATCGGTTAATAGCTTTTCTGGCTTAAACTGGCTCTAACCGCTTTTACTAAAAAAGATACATATTTATTTCCTGAGTTTTAATCAGTTGTGCACGCGAAATTTTTTATATTATCATGATTTTAGTTAGGCTTGATTTGATAGTCCTTGAAAAATTATTACATTTAATAAGCGTATTTTCCAACTTCCTGGCACTACACTGCTCAGTACAGTCTCAATGGAAATTTCAAGATAATGCTTATGAAGAAACCCAGGAAAAAGTTTATATCTTATTGAAGAATTTTTGGTTTGTTAGAATCGTTTGTAGCGCCATGTACCATGTACCTAAAATTACAAATGTACATATAAATAGTTTTAGAGCTACTACACATTTCTTTAATACTTACATTTTTCTTATCGGAATGAATAACGATTTCAACATATTATTTCTTGCATAAGATATATATACTAACACTTTGTGTGAATTTTAATACAGGGCAGTAAATTCATTGCCCTGGCTGACTATACTGCTATGGGACACTCGGAAGTTTCGATGCGTGAAGGTGAAACTGTCGAGCTGCTTAAGGTGGGCTGTGCCGGATGGTGGTATGTTCGAATCTTAGGTAAATGTTCAAATTTAATGCATGTACCAACCAAATTCATAATACCTAATTTATTTACTTATTTTAAAAATTTTTATAAATATTTATTGCAAATTTAGAAATAATCATAATATCCATGTTGGATCATTCACAGATGCCAATTCAGAAGGCTGGACCCCAGCCGCGTATCTGGAATCAATCAATCGAAAATCTTCACGATCATCGAGTCGCAATCAGGAGCGAATAAATTTTGGATAATTTAATATTCCTTTCTACTAGCACAATGCTTTTTAGTCGTTTTGCTTTAGCCAAAACCAGATTCATCGTGTTCTATAGATGCAAGAATTTTTGTTTCCGAGGCACGTAACAAATTTTTGTAGTTATACGAGAACACAGCTAATCTCATTTTACCAATATAACAGAACCTTCCAATATTTTGGTGCCGCCTATTTATTATTTTCGTTAAATATAACAGGACGAGTATACATATTTACATATATAAATATTTATATCTGTTCAAAATCCCTGCGGGTAAACGCAAAAATTGTAACTATACTATATAAAAAGCCAAATAATAATCGAAATTTGACATCAAATATGCGTAACTGATAAGATAAAGATGCTAGAAATTGTATGAATGGACAGCTAGAACTTACATCGTAGCCATAAGCGTTAAATTTATCAAATGTAGTATATGTAGTATAGTAAAACTTACTCTGTATAATCATTTATTCAATGCTCATCGCAAATGCGCAGGTCTTTAACAGCAATAACCAAATTAAACGAAAAAACCGAAATCGGTTAATAGCTTTTCTGGCTTAAACTGGCTCTAACCGCTTTTACTAAAAAAGATACATATTTATTTCCTGAGTTTTAATCAGTTGTGCACGCGAAATTTTTTATATTATCATGATTTTAGTTAGGCTTGATTTGATAGTCCTTGAAAAATTATTACATTTAATAAGCGTATTTTCCAACTTCCTGGCACTACACTGCTCAGTACAGTCTCAATGGAAATTTCAAGATAATGCTTATGAAGAAACCCAGGAAAAAGTTTATATCTTATTGAAGAATTTTTGGTTTGTTAGAATCGTTTGTAGCGCCATGTACCATGTACCTAAAATTACAAATGTACATATAAATAGTTTTAGAGCTACTACACATTTCTTGAATACTTACATTTTTCTTATCGGAATGAATAACGATTTCAACATATTATTTCCTGCATAAGATATATATACTAACACTTTGTGTGAATTTTAATACAGGGCAGTAAATTCATTGCCCTGGCTGACTATACTGCTATGGGACACTCGGAAGTTTCGATGCGTGAAGGTGAAACTGTCGAGCTGCTTAAGGTGGGCTGTGCCGGATGGTGGTATGTTCGAATCTTAGGTAAATGTTCAAATTTAATGCATGTACCAACCAAATTCATAATACCTAATTTATTTACTTATTTTAAAAATTGTTATAAATATTTATTGCAAATTTAGAAATAATCATAATATCCATGTTGGATCATTCACAGATGCCAATTCAGAAGGCTGGACCCCAGCCGCGTATCTGGAATCAATCAATCGAAAATCTTCACGATCATCGAGTCGCAATCAGGAGCGAATAAATTTTGGATAATTTTATATTCCTTTCTACTAGCACAATGCTTTTTAGTCGTTTTGCTTTAGCCAAAACCAGATTCATCGTGTTCTATAGATGCAAGAATTTTTGTTTCCGAGGCACGTAACATTTTTGTAGTTATACGAGAACACAGCTAATCTCATTTTACCAATATAACAGAACCTTCCAATATTTTGGTGCCGCCTATTTATTATTTTCGTTAAATATAACAGGACGAGTATACATATTTACATATATAAATATTTATATCTGTTCAAAATCACTGCGGGTAAACGGACAAGCTTAAAATGATTTTGCTTGAGCCAATTCGAATAGGATAAGTTTTTGCTCTCTAGTTTGTAGACATCTATTTAAGCAGTAGAAACCAATATAAGAACTAGCTTAAGTAAATACATAAATATTTCTAAACTTTGCGGACTATTGAAATTATTGTTGATATAAAAACATATTCGTATTGCAATTAAAAAATATTCTCCTATGTAATGGATTCTATTATATTTTAGCTTAAAACTAACATAATATGTCATTGTTAATAAATCGAATCATGCAAAAAATAAAAATTATTTTATTATCTTTTGTTCTAACTGCCAGACGTACTGTGTGAATTGCAAAATGAATACTACTTCTTGTCATTGACTTTTCAAAGGTGAGCTGAAAACAACCTTTTAGTTCTGTAAAGTTAATAAATGCATCGATCAATACGTTCTGTACACTTTTACTAGCAGTTTTCGAGATATTAAGGTTTAAAGCGTGGTAATCAGACCGAGAAAATATTCTAGGTATGTATTAGTATTTATAATTTACGAAGAGGAAGTAGATTAGTGTTCAATACTCGTATAGTGTGATTTAGGGAATTATAGTCTCAACATTTAATGTTGATTCATGCAAGGAACCAAACCTATCTGCAGTGTCGAGCACGTGTGGATACATGTTTATCACTTTCCAGTTTTCAGTGATTTTTATACCCGATACTCAAAATGAGTAAAAGTGGATGTGTGTAACGTCCAGAAGGAATCGTTTCTGACCCCATAAAGTATATATATTCTTGATCAGCATCAATAGCCGAGTCGATTGAGCCCTGTCTGTCTGTCCGTCCCCTTCAGCGCCTAGTGCTCAAAGACTATAAGAGCTAGAGCAACGATGTTTTGGATCCAGACTTCTGTGATATGTCACTGCTACCAATATATTTCAAAACTTCGCCCCGCCCACTTCCGCCCCCACAAAGGACGAAAATCTGTGGCATCCACAATTTTAAAGATATGAGAAAACCAAAAGCGTAGAATTGTAGAGAATGACCATATCTTTAAGACTGCGGAATCTGAATTGGATCGTATCAGCCAGCATTATATATATATATTATAGCCAGCATTAAGAAAACAATTTCATTTTTTCTCGCCCTGTCTCTCTCTAACACACACGTAGCATAGGCGGCTTTGCTTAGAGTAAAACATTAGCGCCTAGATCTCAGAGACTACAAAAGCTAGAGCAACCAAATTTGGTATCCACACTCCTAATATATCGGACCGAGACGATTGTTTCAAAATTTCGCCACACCCCCTTCCGCCCACACAAAGGACGAAAATCTGTTGCATCCACAATATTGCACATTCGAGAAAACTAAAAACGCAGAATCATAGATAATGACCATATCTATCAGATTGCTGAATCTGGATCAGATCAGATCATTTTTATAGCCAATAGGAACAAATCAATTTGCAGTGGCTACGCAGCGCCCGACGTCACGCTCAGACTGATTTTCTGTCTCTCTCGCACGCACTCTTTGTCGTGTCGTTTATTATTAGCGGCGTCTGCCGGAGGAGAGCCATACTGACTTAGTATCGGGTATAACCGTAGAGTTGCGGTGTCCGCAGCAACTCACAACGTTCCCCCTCGTTTTTTCATAGATTCTTCAATTTAGTGAGAAAGACAAAAAACAATAATTTAAATTTAAAGAGATGGCCCGTGGCCCGTGTGAAACCAGCAGAAGGCTGTTACGCGCGGATCCCAGGCAAAACGCAGCCCTCCTCCCACCCAACCGACCGAGGGGCGCTGCCGCATGACGCACGGTGCGTGGTCGAACCGAATTCGAGGAAAATTAGCACTAAACTTACTAAGAAACTAAAAATCAAAATACAAATACCACTACAGTTACTAATTAATAGAAAGGTGTGTAAGGATTAGTAATTTAATAAGAGGAAGAGAATTAGTGGTGGATATAATATGGTAGAGGGAATTATAATCCGAGCATAAGTCCCTAAACGGTTCATGCAAGGAATAATTCGATCTACAAACTGGAAGGAACAACGGTATAAAATTTCTAGTCAGTCTAATAGGAATCGTGAAGTTTATGCGGCACAACAGATCAGGGCTGTCTATGTCCCCCCTGATCAAGTTGTGCATAAATATCACACCAAGCATTTTTCTACGGTTAACTAATGATGGGAGGTTTACTAATAGTAGTCTACTAGAGTAAGATGGGAGTCTTACACCCGCATTCCAGTTAAGGCCCCGCAGAGCAAAGAGTAAAAAGTTTTTCTGTACTGATTCTATACGATCCTGGTGTACTTTGTACTGAGGGCACCATACACAGGAGCCGTATTCTAAGATCGGACGAACAAGCGAGGTATAGAGAGTCTTTGTTATATAGGGGTCGTCAAATTCCTTTGACCACCTCTTTATAAACCCAAGCACGCCCATGCCCTTATTTACCATGGTAGAAATGTGTCCGGAAAACTTTAACTTGGGGTCTAACATAACACCCAGATCATCCACCAGGGTAATTCTCTCAAGAGAACCACCAAGTAGGGCATAGGGAGCCAACAAAGGGCTAGAACGATGAAATGAACTTTGCATTTCGAGGCATTAAGGTGTAACAAGTTTGCGCAACACCATGACTGAAAGTTATTGAGATCGGATTGCAAGCGAGAATGAAATGAAATGTCCTTGTACTGGACACAGAGTTTAACATCATCCGCATACGTAAGTACTCGAGAGTATGTTAATACTGAAGGCAAGTCATTAATAAAGAGTGTGAAGAGTAAGGGGCCTAGATGGCTGCCCTGTGGTACTCCCGAAGAAACCTTTACTGGTAAAGAGAGGGAGTTTTTGAAGAAGACTCTTTGAGACCTGGAACAAAGATAGCTAGAAATCCATCTCAGGATACCTTCTCAAACATTTTAGGAATAGCGGATAACTTTGCTATACCTCTATAATTTTTTGCATCAGACTTGCTACCTTTTTTATGGAGAGGAATTCTGAGATATACGTTTTATAGTGAGATCTAACAGAAGTGCGGATACCAAATTTGGTTACTCTAGCCTTAATAGTCTCTGAGATTTGTGGATGCCCCAGATTTTCGTCTTTTGGGGGGCGGTAGGGGGTGTGGCGAAATTTGGACACGAAACGGTCAATGTTCGATATCACAGGAGTGTGGATACCAAATTTGGTTGCTCTGGCTCTTATAGGTTCTGAGATCCTTGAACTCATATTTTGCAATTGGCAAAACCGACCATGAAACCTGTGTGTTAGAGAGAGACAGAGCGAGAAAGAATGAAATTGTTTTCTTGATTCTGGCTATAATAATTATACGATCTGATTGAGATTTTACGATCTAGAACATATAGTCATCCTTTACGGTTATGCGTTTTTGGTTTTATCGTATCTTAAAAAATGTAGATGCCACAGATTTTCGTCCTTTGTGGGGGCGGAAGTGGGCGGGGCAAAGTTTTGAAATATTTCTGTAGCAGTGACATATCACAGAAGTCTGGATCCAAAGCATCGTTGCTCTAGATCTTATAGTCTTTGAGCACTAGACGCTGAAGGGGACGGACAGACGGACGGACGGACGGACAGACGGTCAGGCGGACAGACGGACAGACGGACAGACAGACAGGGCTCAATCGACTCGGCTATTGATGCTGATCCAGAATATATATACTTTATGGGGTCGGAAACGATTCCTTCTGGACGTTACACACATCCACTTTTACCACAAATCTAATATGCCCCAATACTCATTTTGAGTATCGGGTATAACAAAAGGAAAAAATGCGGAGCGCAAAACAAAAACGCGTCTGATCACTACGAAAGAGAACGAACGAAAAAAAAAGTGTTCAAAAAAAGTCCATGTATCCACTTTTGTACGTTTCAAATTTTTGTACTTTTATCACATTCCGAATAAGTTTTGGCATACTCTCGACTAATCAGAAAAGCTCATCCAATCCCTTTGGTGCAGACTCGTACTTTTCCAATGTTTTTTAGGCAGAGCTCATCGATTTTCAATGGGACTTAGATCTGGGCTATTGAGTCATTGGATTAAGTGAAAACTAGAATTATTGGGACGATTTTTCACGAATTTAGCCGTGTGCGTTGGGTTACCGTCTTGCTAGAAAGTGATCTCGGATATGGGGTAGACACACTTTTCTATAAAAATTGACAAATTGGTTCCCAAAATATGAAGATAATATTCTTTTTTTTATTATTCCTTCGAATATAACCAATTGGAAAAGGATATCTTTGAATTGAAACTATTGTTTTTTTTTCTTTCTCACTAAATTAAAGAATCTATGAAAAACGAAGGGGAACGTGGTGAGCTGCTGCGGACGCCGCAACTCTACATTTATACCCGATACTTAGTCAGTATGGCTCTCCTCCGGCAGACGCCGCTATTATTGAACGACACGATAAAGAGTGCGTGCGAGAGAGACAGAAAATCAGTCTAAGCGTGACGTCGGGCGCTGCGTAGCCACTGCAAATTGATTTGTTCCTTTTGGTTATAAAAATGATCTGATCTGATCCAGATTCAGCAATCTGATAGATATGGTCATTATCTATGATTGTGCGTTTTTAGTTTTCTCGAAACGCAATATTGTGGATGCAACAGATTTTCGTCCTATGTGGGGGCGGCAGGGGGTGGGGCGAAATTCTGAGATATACGTTTTATAGTGAGCCTCTAGCCTTAATAGTCTCTGAGATTTGTGGATGCCCCAGATTTTCGTCCTTTGCATGGGCGGAAGGGGGTGTGGCGAAATTTTGACACAGAACGGTCAAGGTCCGATATCACAGGAGTGTGGATACCAAATTTGGTTGCTCTGGCTCTTATAGGTTCTGAGATCCTTGAACTCATATTTTGCAATTGGCAAAACCGACCATGGAACCTGTGTGTTAGAGAGAGACAGAGCGAGAAAGAATGAAATTGTTTTCTTGATTCTGGCTATAATAATTATACGATCTGATTCAGATTTTACGATCTAGAACATATAGTCATCCTCTACGGTTCTGCGTTTTGGACAGACGGACGGACGGACAGACGGACGGACAGACGGACAGACAGACATGGCTCAATCGACTCGGCTATTGATGCTGATCAAGAATATATATACTTTATGGGGTCGGAAACGATTCCTTTTGGACGTTACACACATCCACTTTTACCACAAATCTAATATACCCCAATACTCATTTTAAGTATCGGGTATAAAAACTGAATGAAGTCAGACATGATAGACAGTTTCAAGTAGGTGACACAGTCCTTGTAAAAGCAAACAAACGATTAGGAAACAAGCTGACACCTTTGTACACCGAAAATAAAATCGAGGCAGACTTGGGGACAACGCTCCTAATAAAAGGAAGGGTTGTCCACAAGGACAATTTAAGATAGACATCAGTTCATAACGAGTTAATATTCCTCTTTACTTTTCAATATACAACAATAGTAAATGATACAGAAGAGTTAAGAAACCAATTCCCACAATCGCAAATGAGACATTACTTTAAAGAAACAGAATAATAATTTCAGAATTAAAAGCATTAATGTTATCAGTTACACTTGCAGAGATAGGAATTGTTAACCCTTCTATATTAGACTCTCACGATTTGAGAAGAATTATTAATGAACACTCTACGAATTTAACTATTATTGATTTAATAGACGTAGCTAAAATCAAAGTTTTATTAAATAATGAATTCTTTCCTAAGCCTTACTTATTTTGTAAAAAAAAATATTCTGTAAGATTAATCTGTAATCACCCTGTTCAGCACAACGGCATCATAATTAACTTCGCCGAAGACGGAAAAATAGCCGACGGTGGTTATTCCATGTTATAGCTATCGGAAACTGGAAACTATCGGAAGTAAAAAACTTCCCTACACAACTTGTGCGCAGCAACTATGTACATTCCGGTGTCATCGCGCACTGTTGAACTCGGCCCAGCCATCTCGAACCTGTAACACGCATCGATGATGGCATAATCATCATTAACGACATAATGGCTACAATCGATAAGCAGGTGTGACCTCCTTACCTTTGACGACGAGATAAAGGTAAACAATAATAAAAATCTCAAGAACTACGTGAGGAAGTCTCCAGGACCAGCAGTATCCACACTCCTCGACATAACAAGCCATGAAGACGATCCGAGCTTGCCGTACTTACAAAAGATAAGTATGGAAAACTTACGACACATCGACCAACTGTAAACAGGACTCGTAAAAAACCGATATTATCTGGATTGTCAGCAATCGCTTTATGCTTCTCTGTTATGCCTCATCGAAACTCTACCAAACGGCTCCGAGAAACAGTTTCCAACGTGACCTCCAAGTGCTAATTGACGGCTTAAAGAAATCCGAGGACGTCTTCCACTTAAGTGAAGGGGGAGTTAACACAATCGATCGAAGAAACATAGCGAGCGCAGGATCGGCTGTCATGCAGGGGATGTTGGGTATGGCGCGTACCTAAAATTGTTTGCGGAAGGAAAAAATTAACATATTTCAAGACGTTCGCTGATAGTTTTAATCAAAAAGACATTTTCCGAAGCTTCTGGGGGCGCCTCACACGCCTACGAAGACGGCGCGAAGAAATTCCCAAAGCTTCATCAATTAAGTCGAAAAACCTGGAATTTACTGCATGGCGTTCCGGAATAACTCTTAAAACGGCTCTTGGAACTCCATCTGGACCCTGAGAAGCATGGCAAGCATAGGAAAGACAAGGATGGCCACGGAGAAGGCGACGGGAGTTAAAATTCGCATGGAAACGCTGAAAAAAAGGGAAGGAGAAGCCAAATCCGCCATGCGGGTAGGAGTAAAGATGGCGGCAAAAACGGCTCCGCAGCTTTTGGCTTCTAAACTGCTGTGCAAGAAACCAAACTTGCCGACGAACGTGTCGACAAACATGTCCACGAACACGACAACAAGCATGACATCAAACATTTCTATGACGAAAGAGAGAGAGAAGACTGACGCGGTTTGTGTTGCTTCCGTGAGTACGAAAAACGGAAGTAACCGCAAAATCATCGTTAACAAGTATTATGAGGGGCATAAAGGCCCATACATCATTGTTTGTATCGACAAAATGAGTGCGAATAATGCCAGAATTGCTATAAACCAGTTTGATATATCCGATCTGCTGCTGAAACAGGGCATTAGCGATATCGAGGAGGTTGCTAGAATGGGCTATGGCAGGTGCAAGATTGTGTGCGGGTCGGCGGAGTGTGCAAACGGGCTAGTGGAAAACAGTGTTTTCGCTGCTCAAGGGTACTCAACCCGAATCTTTAGGCACTTCGCCCAAAAAGCAGGGTTAATTTTTGGGATCCCCGGGCACTACTCGGAGGAACAGCTAGCGGAGCTTGTAACCTCGGATATCCCAATTGAGGAGATAGTTCGGATTACGCGAAGGGATAGAGCATCGGGGGAACGTGTACCTACTGTCAGGGTGAAACTCTGGTTCAGAGGAGAGCAGTTACCAACCAAAATCAATTTTCTATATTCTAAAGTAGAAGTGAAACCTTTTGTTCAGCTTATTCAATGTTTCAGGTGTTTTAGGTTTGGCCATCTGGCGCAACATTGCAAGAGTGGAGCGAAGTGTTTCAAATACGGACAAGATCACAGCAAAGATATTATCTGCTCAGGGCTGGTCTGTGCTAACTGCAAGGGGGAACATGCTGCCACCCACCCGCAGTGTGAGGCCAGGAAAAAAGCGTACGCAATTCCCCCGACTTCCCCCCCGACTTCCACGACTTCCCCCAACCTAAGGGATCAAGGGGAATTTCCTAGACCCAGTTGGCAATCTAACCGCTCCCCTGAATTCTTAAATAACAGCTTAGAGTCCGCCAGGGAAATTCATTCTGTCACCTCTTTCGCGGAAGTGACCAAATCCAATAGGGGTGCCGCCCGGAACGCAGAGGCGGCCAAGGCAGCAGCCAACATGGCAGAGTGGAAGAACTCAATAAACTCAGACTGCGTCCAAATGAGCGAGAAATTTGTTAGATCTTCATCCGTGGCATCTTCTCTGGCCCAGGATAAGCTAAACGCACTAGGAGCCAAACTCACAGCGTTCCTGATTGATCCAAACAACATCATTAAAAGGGATTCTTTAGCGAATAAATTTATTAAGGAAATTAGAGAATTTGTCAATGCTTCCAACGCAGAACTAGATAGGCGTCAGATTGCCCAAGGGATGGCAGTTGGTTCTCAAAACATCCAACAATGAAGATTCTTCAGCTAAATATTCAAAGTCTGACACACAACAACAACAAACAGCTCCTCTCAATGTTCCTAGACAAGAACGCAATAGATATTGCCATCCTCTCAAAGATTTGGGTGCTGAACAACGCGGACTGCAGCATTTTAGACTATAACTTTTTCTGCAGGCCCAGAGTGGACGGCTACGGCGGGGTTGGCATCTACGTCAGGAAAAACATTCAATTCAGCATTTTAAAAATAGAGAACGACTTGGAAATTTTAGGAATAAAAACATTAAACCTCAAGAGCAATTTCAATATTTTTAGCATATATGCTCCGCCATCAACAACAGTTTCACAGTTTAAATCGGGCACAAAAAAGTTTTTCGAATTCGCGGCTTCGATTGACATACCCTCAATAGTGGGCGGGGACTTCAACGCTAGGTCTTCTATCTGGGTAAGTCCGATCTGTGATCGCAAGGGTCGCAGCATTGAGAATTCCACCCGGGAGGCCGGATTTATCTGCCTAAACGACGGTTCGCCAACCTTCTCCAGGAGCCCATCTCAATTCTCCGTTCTTGACCTTTCTTTTTCGAACTACAGAAATGGAACTATTAACTGGCAAGTCCTCAAAACAAAAATTACGAACAGCAACCACTTCCACTTCTTAGAAAGCGCAACTTTTCCAAGTTTATAGAAGAGGTATCCTCATCGCCCTCTATGTGGAGCAGGGTGAAGAACATGAAAAAATACGGTCAAATCAAAAATGTAGGGAACAAATGGACGAACGAAGATGACAAAAACTTTCTCAATATGGTTAAAGTAACCCCATCCACGTCATACAGTAGGTCCCCTAAGAAAATTCCTGCCCCTTTGTTAGGACCAGACGACCTGGAACCCCTGGAACTGGAAGAATTCCTGGCCTTCCTAAAAACCACGAACCCCAATTCGGCTAGGCGCCCTGATGGCATCTCGTTCAGGATGCTTCAAAAGCTCCCAAGTGGGAAAAAACAAGACATTTTTGAAATTATAAAAAAAGTATGGCTGAGTGGCGTCATCCCTGAAGTCTGGCGCAGGATAAAAGTGGTACCCATCCCCAAGAAGAATGCAGACCCTACTTCCTTCCAAAACCATAGGCCGATTTGTTTGATTAACACGCTGTTTAAATCCATAGAGGGGTTGATAAAGTTGAAGTTGGACGAGCACATAGCAAACTGTGACCTGCTGCCGGTCAGGTCCTATGCCTTCAGTAGAAACAGGTCCACGGCTCTTTGCATCAACGACCTTATCAACAAAGTTCTGGCGCTGAAGGCGAGGGGTTGTCAGGTTGTCGCAGCTTGCCTAGATTTACAAAGAGCGTTCGACTGCGTAAGAGTGGACACACTCGAGCACAGGATGAGGGATATGCGGTTCAATACAAGCCTCACGGCTTGGATCTCCAGCTTCCTTAACAGACGAATTCTCATAAGGGGCAAAAGCGAGGTAGAGGTGAACAGAGGTGTTAGCCAGGGTAGCTGTCTCAGCCCAACCCTTTTTAACCTTTACACAGCCGAACTACATGATATTATCAGTCATAACTGCTTACTGTTTCAGTATGCTGATGACTTTTTCATAGTTTGTTTTCATAAAGACGTATCCATTACGAAAGGGGTGCTGGAAGACAGTATAGATAAGTTCGAAGAAAAATGCAATAGGCTAAACCTGTCATTCAATCCGGTGAAGTCTAAAGTGATTTACTTCAACAGTTGAGATCAGACAAGTAGAGGAGATCAAATACCTAGGCAGGGCTATCTCAGCAAACAACTCAGCCTCTGGTCACATTGATCTGGCCATCTCGGAATCGAACAGAAACTTTGCGTTTCTCAAATTACTCAGTGGGTGCCACTATGGTATCAGCCCCAAAAGAGGGCTTATATTTTCCAAGGCATTTGTCAGAAGTAGGCTTGAGTACGCGTGCTCATCATTCTGCAACCTGTCCAAATCTGCCTTGGCCAAAATCAAATCCCACTGCAACCATCACCTCAGAAAGTCGCTGGGTCTGATAATCTGCACTCCCGTTCCTATCATATATCACATGGCAGGAGAACTTCCCGCGGACTACAGGATGAGATTCCTGGCGGCGAAAGAGTTGGTTAAGGTGTTTGCATTTAATCTCCCAGCAAGTGAAACAGTGTCAGCAAATAGGGATTTAAGCACGGGCTACGCTAAGGCATATCGGGAGTTTGGCAGCATAATAGATAGAGTTGAGGTTTTCGAGAACACAGCTTCGTTTTGCACTAAAATTAGCTCCGACTTAGAATTTTTCAAGGGTTCTGCACCCAACAAGCACGCTATAGACCAGGCAGGTATCATGCTGCTCCACGGGGAAAAGAAGGATCAGCTGACAAAGGGTGGTTTTTAAATCTATTACACGGATGGGTTAGTCGCAGATGGGCATTCCAGCGCCGCTTTCCTGCACGATAGGACAGGTTTTTTAGATAGCTATTACACGCACAAAACCCTTTCCTCGTTGTCCGCCGAGCTCTTTGCTATCGAGAAGGCATTAGACCATGCTATTTTGTACAATTTTCCTCGTGTCGCGCTCCTGACAGACAGCAGAAACGGGGCCCTCATTCTGGCGAAGAACATTCAGGATAACTCTATCGCCCACAAAATCAGAGAAAAGATCCAACAAAATCCACATCTAAGAACTGTAGAGGTTCACTACATTCCCGGACACGCTAACATCCCTCAGAACACTTCAGTTGACGCAGCAGCCAAAGAAGCCCACAGACGAGGAAAATACACAGTGGGTAAATGGAACCTTAAAGACGCTATGTGCGAAATACACAGAATCTTAAAAGCAGAATGGGAGAGAGAATACGCCGAATTTGCTAGTATCAAGCACCGAGGTTACTGCTCGCTTTTCCCCTCAACATCATCCAAACCGTGGTTCCTAAATAAAACTAAGCTTAAAGCCATTGACGCTAAAAGAATCAACAGACTGCTACATCATCCAAACCGTGGTTCCTAAATAAAACTAAGCTTAAAGCCATTGACGCTAAAAGAATCAACAGACTACTTAGTGGTAACGCATTCGATAGGCACACTCTCGCCAAAATGCATGTAGTTCCTAGTAACATATGTGATACATGCGATAGTATCGATAACGCCTCGCATTTAATTTTCAATTGTACAAAGTACAACACAACAAGGCAAAACTTCCCATCTCTAAGAAAATATAATGATATTTACAAATTCTTTGAAAAAGAAAACATCAGCGCGTACCAAACACTAATTGACTTCATCGACGAAATTGATGTAAAGCTATAAACAGTACTCCAACATCTTCTATTCTTTGACTTGGCAATTTCCACCTTCAAAAGGCGGGCGGCCAAATAATCCCACGCTACTCACGGGTAGCTTGGTAACTTAAACCCTAACAAAAAAAAAAAAATAATATCGAACCCACGGCAAAACCTGAACCAGCGCCAAAAATAAAAAAAGCCAAACCAATACACGCAATTGAACATCAAGAAAAAAACAGATCCAGCAGCATCTGGAAGATAAAGAAGACACCATACCACCATACACCATAAATCGTACACCCTACACCATAAACCGTACACCATACACCTACCAACAAGAAGACATCAAGAAGCAGCTATACCAACATAGTATAAGTACAAAGAACATGTGAGTAGAGTGCTCATTAAAAAAAAAAAAAAACTCAAAACCCCACATAAAACACAATTTAGTCTTGCAAGTTGATTGATAGTGATATAAATAAAAACAGGTGCATTTTTTTTTAGGTTATGAGTGATAAGGAAGTACAAGATTTGGTAAAAGAATTTTAGAAACTAAAAGGAACAATTTATCAGGTAGGCGTAATAGAGAACACAAATTTAGAAATGAATATATCAAACGAGCAGCTCAGACTCATGTTAGAGGCCGCGGTTTCAAGCTCACTAGCCGTACAGGAACAGAGCTTCACTTCAAAACTACAGGGTATTCAGGAGAGCTTAAATATTGTACAAATTAACGCTCCTCAAGTGGTGGCGTACAAGGATGCAGAGATAAGAACAGACCCTGTCTGTAATGAGACCATTGATATTATGAAATGCCTGCCCGACTTTGAGGGAAAGAATGGAGGAAGGCTGCGCATACCGCATACAAAGTTTATGAGAAATTTGACGGTAGCTCAAAACATCAAGCTTTAGGAATACTGAGAAACAAAGTTAAGAACTCAGCTGATATGGTACTCTCTTCTTTCGACACTCCCCTTAATTTCAAAGCCATTATAGATCGACTAGACTTTACGTACGCAGACAAACGACCAATATACTTAATTGAACAAGAGATGTCAACGCTCCGGCAGGGAAATTTGACATTATTACAGTACTATGACGAAGTAGAAAAGAAACTGACCCTCCTTATAAAAAAACAATTATGACTAACGAAACCACTGTAGCTTCTTCATTGAATGAGAAATACAGAGCGGACGCTCTACGAGTATTCATCTCAGAGACCAAGAAGACTTTAAGTGATGTTATATTCTCGGCAAGACCAAAACATCTACCCTCTGCTTTGGCATCGTCTCAAGAAGTTTAGGCTAATTATGATCGATATATGTTCGCTTTAAACTACGCCCGTAGCATGGAAGAAAAAGCTCAGAAAACTGAACAAAGACAGCATGGCAGAGAGAATTTAGTGACGGACCCAAGGCAAAGACAAATAGGGAAACTCCCACAATATAGGAAACAAGAATTTTTAACAAAATCAGAACAGGTCCAACCCATGGACTCGGACACATCCTCATGTTTTAGGCAGACTACCCAGTATCAACAAAATAGTGCGCCTCAGAGACAAAACCAGTGGCAAATTCAGCAACAAAACAATCAATCGTACTACAACAACCAGGGACAAACAAACAAGCGACCGAACAATAGTAGCGGACGTTTTACGGGACCGAAACAACAAAGAATTAACCACGTAGAAGCAGAAGATACCCCACTCTATCAGGAAGAACAGGATTACCAAACTATAGCAAACGTCGAAGTTAATGGCATAGAGAACGACCTTTCAGATTATGACCAGATTAATTTTTTAGACATAACTCCTTGCTTCCGTTCATAGAAAGTACAGTAGCAAGGAGAACAGTCAAATTACTCATAGATACAGGAGCTTCCAAAAACTACATAAAACCATTAAAAGAACTAAAACATATAACCCCAGTAAATAAACCCTTCCGAGTGAAGTCAATCCATGGCTATAATGGTATAGACAAAAAATGTATAATGCACCTTTTCAATATCAACTCAACATTTTTCTTACTACCAAACCTTACGACATTTGACTGTATAATTGGACTTGACCTACTAAAACAGAGTGACGTTCTACTGGACTTAAAGAAAAAGAAATTAATAGCAAACTTCGGTTCCGAACCATTCCAATTTTTAAAATGTGCAAACATAAATTTCACAAATTTCGAGGAAATAAAGGTTCCTGAGACTATATCCCAAAAGTTTCAGCTGATGGATAGGAATGATGATAGGAAACCGAACAGGAGTTTTCGCAGAACCACATGAAGCACTCCCATATAATACAAATATCATCGGCACTATCCGAACAGAAAATGAAGATCCCATATATTCAAAATTGTACCCATATCCAAGGGGCGTTTCAGAATTCGTAAATGTAGAAACTCAAGACTTGTTGAAAGCTGGTATAAGACGACCGTCTCGGTCACCATACAACAACCCCATTTGGGTTGTAGACAAAAAAGGTACCGATGAACAGGGAAATAAAAAAAAACGTTTGATCATAGATTTCAGAAAACAAAATTTAAAAACAACAGATGACAAATATCCCATTCCCAATATAGTTTCTATATTATCCAACTTGGGTACAGCTATATACTTTACAACCCTAGATCTTAAATCTGGATTCCATCAGATTTTACTTGCAGAAAAAGATAGAGAAACGAGGGGGACGTTGTGAGTTGCTGCGGAGACTGCAACTCTACATTTATACCCGATACTTAGTCAGTATGGCTCTACTCCGGCAGACGCCGCTAATATTAAACGACGTCTGAGCGTGACGTCGGGCGCTGCGTAGCCACTGCAAATTGATTTCTTGCTTTTGGCTACAAAAATTATCCGATCTGATCCAGATTCAGCAATCTGATAGATATGGTCGATATCTATGATTCTGCGTTTTTAGTTTTCTCGAATCTGCAATATTGTGGATGAAACAGATTTTCGTCCTTTGTGGGGGCGGAAGGGGGGGGGGCGAAATTCTGATATATACGTTTTATAGTGAGATCTAACAGAAGTGCGGATACCAAATTTGGTTACTCTAGCCTTAATAGTCTCTGAGATTTGTGAATGCCCCAGATTTTCGTCTTTTGGGGGGGCGGAAGGGGGTGTGGCGAAATTTGGACACGAAACGGTCAAGGTTCGATATCACAGGAGTGTGGATACCAAATTTGGTTGCTCTGGCTCTTATAGGTTCTGAGATCCTTGAACTCATATTTTGCAATTGGCAAAACCGACCATGAAACCTGTGTGTTAGAGAGAGACAGAGCGAGAAAGAATGAAATTGTTTTCTTGATTCTGGCTATAATAATTATACGATCTGATTGAGATTTTACGATCTAGAACATATAGTCATCCTCTACGGTTATGCGTTTTTGGTTTTATCGTATCTTTAAAAATGTGGATGCCACAGATTTTCGTCCTTTGTGGGGGCGGAAGTGGGCGGGGCGAAGTTTTGAAATATTTTTGTAGCAGTGACATATCACAGAAGTCTGGATACAAAAAATCGTTGCTCTAGCTGTTATAGTCTTTGAGCACTAGGCGCTGAAGGGGACGGACAGACGGACGGACGGACGGACAGACGGTCAGACGGTCAGACGGACAGACGGACAGACAGACAGGGCTCAATCGACTCGGCTATTGATGCTGATCCAGAATATATATACTTTATGGGGTCGGAAACGATTCCTTCTGGACGTTACACACATCCACTTTTACCACAAATCTAATATACTTTGAGTATCGGGTATAAAAAAAGGAAAAAATGCGGAGCGCAAAACAAAAACGCGTCTGATCATTACGAAAGAGAACGAACGAAAAAAAAAGTGTTCAAAAAAAGTCCATGTATCCACTTTTGTACGTTTCAAATTTTTGTACTTTTATCACATTCCGAATAAGTTTTGGCATACTCTCGACTAATCAGAAAAGCTCATCCAATCCCTTTGGTTCAGACTCGTACTTTTCCAATGTTTTTTAGGCAGAGCTCATCGATTTTCAATGGGACTTAGATCTGGGCTATTGAGTCATTGGATTAAGTGAAAACTAGAATTATTGGGACGATTTTTCACGAATTTAGCCGTGTGCGTTGGGTTACCGTCTTGCTAGAAAGGGATCTCGCATATGGGGTAGACACACTTTTCTATAAAATTTGACAAATTGGTTCCCAAAATATGAAGATAATATTCTTTTTTTATTATTCCATCGAATATAACCAATTGGAAAAGGATATCTTTGAATTGAAATTATTGTTTTTTTTCTTTCTCACTAAATTAAAGAATCTATGAAAAACGAAGGGGAACGTTGTGAGCTGCTGCGGACGCCGCAACTCTACATTTATACCCGATACTTAGTCAGTATGGCTCTCCTCCGGCAGACGCCGCTAATATTAAACGACACGACAAGGAGTGGGTGCGAGAGAGACAGAAAATCAGTCTAAGCGTGACGTCAGGCGCTGCGTAGCCACTGCAAATTGATTTCTTCCTTTTGGCTATAAAAATGATCTGATCTGATCCAGATTCAGCCACCTGATAGATATGGTCATTATCTATGATTGTGCGTTTTTAGTTTTCTCGAAACGCAATATTGTGGATGCAACAGATTTTCGTCCTTTGTGGGGGCGGCAGGGGCAGAATGAAATTGTTTTCTTGATTCTGGCTATAATAATTATACGATCTGGTTCAGATTTTGCACTTTAGAAGATATAGTCATCCTCTACGATTCTGAGTTTTTAGTTTTCTCGTTACTTTAAAATTGTGAATGCCACAATCCATTGTGGGGCGGAAGTGGGCGGGGCGAAGTTTTGAAATATTCTTGTAGCAGTGACATATCACAGAAGTCTGGATCCAAAACATTGTTGCTCTAGCTCTTATATTCTTTGAGCACTAGGCGCTAATAGGGACGGACGGACGGACGGACAGACGGACAGACAGACATGGCTCAATCGACTCGGCTATTGATACTGATCAAGAATATATATACTTTATGGGGTCGGAAACGATTCCTTTTGGACGTTACACACTGAATATATAAAAACTGAATGAAGTAAGACATGATAGACAGTTTCAAGTAGGTGACACAGTCCTTGTAAAAGCAAACAAACGATTAGGAAACAAGCTGACACCTTTGTACACCGAAAATAAAATCGAGGCAGACTTGGGGACAACGCTCCTAATAAAAGGAAGGGTGGTCTACAAGGACAATTTAAGATAGACATCAGTTCATAAGTTAGTTAGACATTAGTTTTCTCGAATCTGCAATATTGTGGATGAAACAGATTTTCGTCCTTTGTGGGGGCGGAAGGGGGGGGGGCGAAATTCTGATATATACGTTTTATAGTGAGATCTAACAGAAGTGCGGATCCCAAATTTGGTTACTCTAGCCTTAATAGTCTCTGAGATTTGTGGATGCCCCAGATTTTCGTCTTTTGGGGGGCGGAAGGGGGTGTGGCGAAATTTGGACACGAAACGGTCAAGGTTCGATATCACAGGAGTGTGGATACCAAATTTGGTTGCTCTGGCTCTTATAGGTTCTGAGATCCTTGAACTCATATTTTGCAATTGGCAAAACCGACCATGAAACCTGTGTGTTAGAGAGAGACAGAGCGAGAAAGAATGAAATTGTTTTCTTGATTCTGGCTATAATAATTATACGATCTGATTGAGATTTTACGATCTAGAACATATAGTCATCCTCTACGGTTCTGCGTTTTTGGTTTTATCGTATCTTTAAAAATGTGGATGCCACAGATTTTCGTCCTTTGTGGGGGCGGAAGTGGGCGGGGCGAAGTTTTGAAATATTTTTGTAGCAGTGACATATCACAGAAGTCTGGATACAAAAAATCGTTGCTCTAGCTGTTATAGTCTTTGAGCACTAGGCGCTGAAGGGGACGGACAGACGGACGGACGGACGGACGGACGGACAGACGGTCAGACGGTCAGACGGACAGACAGACAGGGCTCAATCGACTCGGCTATTGATGCTGATCCAGAATATATATACTTTATGGGGTCGGAAACGATTCCTTCTGGACGTTACACACATCCACTTTTACCACAAATCTAATATACTTTGAGTATCGGGTATAAAAAAAGGAAAAAATGCGGAGCGCAAAACAAAAACGCGTCTGATCATTACGAAAGAGAACGAACGAAAAAAAAAGTGTTCAAAAAAAGTCCATGTATCCACTTTTGTACGTTTCAAATTTTTGTACTTTTATCACATTCCGAATAAGTTTTGGCATACTCTCGACTAATCAGAAAAGCTCATCCAATCCCTTTGGTTCAGACTCGTACTTTTCCAATGTTTTTTAGGCAGAGCTCATCGATTTTCAATGGGACTTAGATCTGGGCTATTGAGTCATTGGATTAAGTAAAAACTAGAATTATTGGGACGATTTTTCACGAATTTAGCCGTGTGCGTTGGGTTACCGTCTTGCTAGAAAGGGATCTCGCATATGGGGTAGACACACTTTTCTATAAAATTTGACAAATTGGTTCCCAAAATATGAAGATAATATTCTTTTTTTATTATTCCATCGAATATAACCAATTGGAAAAGGATATCTTTGAATTGAAATTATTGTTTTTTTTCTTTCTCACTAAATTAAAGAATCTATGAAAAACGAAGGGGAACGTTGTGAGCTGCTGCGGACGCCGCAACTCTACATTTATACCCGATACTTAGTCAGTATGGCTCTCCTCCGGCAGACGCCGCTAATATTAAACGACACGACAAGGAGTGGGTGCGAGAGAGACAGAAAATCAATCTAAGCGTGACGTCAGGCGCTGCGTAGCCACTGCAAATTGATTTGTTCCTTTTGGCTATAAAAATGATCTGATCTGATCCAGATTCAGCCACCTGATAGATATGGTCATTATCTATGATTGAGCGTTTTTAGTTTTCTCGAAACGCAATATTGTGGATGCAACAGATTTTCGTCCTTTGTGGGGGCGGCAGGGGCAGAATGAAATTGTTTTCTTGATTCTGGCTATAATAATTATACGATCTGGTTCAGATTTTGCACTTTAGAAGATATAGTCATCCTCTACGATTCTGAGTTTTTAGTTTTCTCGTTACTTTAAAATTGTGAATGCCACAATCCATTGTGGGGGCGGAAGTGGGCGGGGCGAAGTTTTGAAATATTCTTGTAGCAGTGACATATCACAGAAGTCTGGATCCAAAACATTGTTGCTCTAGCTCTTATAGTCTTTGAGCACTAGGCGCTAATAGGGACGGACGGACGGACGGACAGACGGACAGACAGACATGGCTCAATCGACTCGGCTATTGATACTGATCAAGAATATATATACTTTATGGGGTCGGAAACGATTCCTTTTGGACGTTACACACTGAATATATAAAAACTGAATGAAGTAAGACATGATAGACAGTTTCAAGTAGGTGACACAGTCCTTGTAAAAGCAAACAAACGATTAGGAAACAAGCTGACACCTTTGTACACCGAAAATAAAATCGAGGCAGACTTGAGGACAACGCTCCTAATAAAAGGAAGGGTGGTCCACAAGGACAATTTAAGATAGACATCAGTTCATAACGAGTTAATATTCCTCTTTACTTTTCAATATACAACAATAGTAAATGATACAGAAGAGTTAAGAAACCAATTCCCACAATCGCAAATGAGACATTACTTTCAAGAAACAGAATAATAATTTCAGAGTTAAAAGCATTAATGTTATCAGTTACACTTGCAAAGATAGGAATTGTTAACCCTTCTATATTAGACTCTCACGATTTGAGAAGAATAATTAAGAAGAATAATAATTTCAGAATTAAAAGCATTAATGTTATCAGTTACAGTTGCAAAGATAGGAATTGTTAACCCTTCTATATTAGACTCGCACGATTTGAGAAGAATAATTAATGAACACTACGAATTTAACCATTACTGATTTAATAGACGTAGCTAAAATCAAAGTTTAATTAAATAATTAATTCTTTCCTAAGCTCATAATTAACTTCGCCGAAGACGGAAAAATAGCCGGCGGTGGTAACCATGTTATAGCTATCGGAAACTGGGCTACCACTCTTACAACAACGTTCTGTAAAAAACTTCCCTACACAACTTGTGCGCAGCAACTACACTCCGGTGTCATCGCGCACTGTTGAACTCGGCCTAGCCATCTCGAACCTGTAACACGCATCGATGATGGCATAATCATCATTAACGACATAATGGCTACAATCGATAAGCAGGTGTGACCTCCTTACCTTTGACGACGAGATAAAGGTAAACAATAATAAAAATCTCAAGAACTACGTGAGGAAGTCTCCAGGACCAGCAGTATCCACACTCCTCGACATAACAAGCCATGAAGACGATCCGAGCTTGCCGTACTTACAAAAGATAAGTATGGAAAAATTACGACACATCGACCAACTGTAAACAGGACTCGTAAGAAGACCGATAATATCTGGAATGTCAGCAATCGTTTTATGCTTCTCTGTTATGCCTTATCGAAACTCTACCAAACGGCTCCGAGAAACAGACTCCAACGTGACATCCAAGTGCTAATTGACGGCTTAAAGAAATCCGAGGACATCTTCCACTTAAGTGAAGGAGGAGTTAACACAATCGATCGAAGAAACATAGCGAGCGCAGGATCGGCTGTCATGCAGGGGATGTTGCCCAGCGATGCCGGAGTTTTGGGTGCGCATCAATGTTGCAGAACGAGCAGTGAGCGTCTGGTGTGCTGAGGGCTAACTTGTAAGAAGTAGGGCGGGCAGTTCTTTTGGAGAAATCAACCGCGTCGGCCGTCGCCACGCCAATCTCAAACCGAAAGAAAGAAATAAAAAATTAAAATTTGTACAATGTTCATGTACATATATAAAAATCATTTTGTCAAGATACCAATAATGCAAAAAATTATCAATTTTGAATTTGAAAGTCTTATATTTTCCTGGCGGTAAGCTACATAGTGTTTGGGCATGATTTATATCAGCATTTATCAGCTGTTAAGAATTTAAGAATTTAATAAAATTTCTATAAACCTAAGTCTAAGATATTTAAGTTATGGGAAAAAAAAGCACAACCTCTGAAAAACAGTACACAAAAGTATCAACCTTAAAAAATTTTAGATAAAAACCCAAATCTTGAAAAAAACGTTTATAATTTTAAAAGCCCAAAATCTATCAAAAAATTTAGTTTAGGTTTATAGCGGAACAAAGTTCAATTTTGTGTAATAGTGTAATAGGGGTTTCCATGTAATATAAGTAAAAATCTATTTTTATATGTTCAGCGGTAGTATGTAAGTTAACGTACCCAATTCTATTGAGCTCTTATACGAGTTGTAAACAATCTTTGGCTTTCCAAAACGAAAACAATTTCAATCTTGGGCCTCCGCCTAATTGATTTCTAAGATGTACAATCTCAAGCGCTCCCGTCGCAATCCCAATCTTTGACACTCGCCTAAATGGACCACCAATGATTGCCCACACCCGGCTTCTCATAAACAATCTCACTCCCGGCTTTCTGCAGATCCTGCACTTTAGGCATTTTACAGTTCTCTCTTTGGATGACGAAATCCAATACTCGGGATGGCGAAATCAATTGAAATGTTTATAGAAAAACTATTCCCGAAAGGGATCAACGATGCAAAGATCAGAAAGTTCAAGTCAGTCTTGATCCAGAAGCGACACCGCAAAGTCGAGCTAAAAATTAAGATCGCGCAAACCCTTTGTCCGGAATCCTTTGTGACCCTCTACTTAAATCTATATCAGTGAAGTTAGAAGTAAAATAAAAACTTTTTAAAAACACAATCCGCTACCGCAGTTACTTAATTGGCGCCCAACGTTGGGCGATGTTGTATAAAAAGCACCGAATAATAAAAGTGTTGCGTCGTGCCGAAACCCGAAGGACAATTAATTAATGGAATAAATCCTTCAGATATAAAAACGCGGAGTGACTGTGAGATATAAGATAAGAAAAAGTGAGATAAAAAGGAAACAAACCGGAGCTTAGGGTGTGCAAAAATAAATACAATATACAATACAAATACAAATACAATACAAAATACAAATAAATACAAAAGCTAATCAAGACAATTCAAAAATACAAAAAAACCAAAAAAACCAAAGTTTTTAAACAAAACCAACCAAACCAAAACACAAAGAAAGTGAAACTATCAGCTTAACCAAAGAAGGAAGACCCCCAGAAGACCCAGTTAAACAAAGAAATTTAAGAAGGAAGACCCGTTCGAAGACCTGTCAGCCAAATCAAGAAGGAAGACCCGTTCGAAGATCTGTCAGCCAAACTAAGAAGGACGACCCCTACCGGATAGTTCGTGAGCAAAAGTTGTATTAATAAATATATAAGTTCAATTAGGTTATATTAGATTATAAAAACAAACATATAAGAAAAATTTAAGGTGGATCAACTAACTTTAGATTTTGAAAAACTAAAAATGATTAACTCACAAACAAGGACCGATCTCACTGCAGATCTGGTCAAACAATTGATAGCACTTCAAATTTCACAAGTACAGGAGCAAATTGTAAATTTAAAACAACAAATAGAAACTAAATCCGATCAGGTATCAGATTATCAGGCAGAAACAATAGACGAGACAATAAAAGATGACACCACATTAAAGGTAATAGAATCCCTACCAATTTTCAATGGTGGATTAAACCAATACGTAGGATGGAGGGAAGCTGCAGAAACTGCAGTGAAGTTATATAAGAAAGGAAGTAAGCAATATTATATTGCCTTAACAATTTTGAGAAACAAAATAACAGGACCAGCACATGACGCACTGACCAACCACGGGACAGTTTTAAATTTTGATGCCATACTTTCACAACTTGACTTTGTTTACAGTGACAAGAGACCAATTTACATAATAGAACAGAAGTTAAGCGTTCTCCGACAAGGGAACCTTTCAATAATAGATTTCTATAACGAGGTTAACAAGAAAATGACCTTGTTAATAAATAAGACAATAATGACTCACGGAAAGGACAGTGAAATCACGAAAGAATCAAATAAGAAAATTAGAGACAATGCCTTACGCATTTTTGTCACTGGCCTAAACGGCGGCATTGCAGAAATCCTATTTTCATTGAATCCCCCAGATTTACCGAATGCCTTGGCAAAGGTACAGGAATTGCAATCAAATAACATTCGGGCCCAATTTGCCTACCAATTCAGTGGCCCCAGAAATTCAGGGAATAATAACTACAATACATTAAGATTCAACCAACGACAACCAAGGACTAATAGTTCACCATTCGACCAAAAAAGGGATCTTCAGAGGAATAACATGTCATGGGGACAACCCTATTTCTTGGGTAATAGACAACAAAATCAGGCCCCAGAACCAATGGATGTAGACGAATCGATACAAATCAAGAACCGACAGAACAGCAATCAATTCAGGGGAAGTAATAATAATAGAAATTATCGGGAGAATACTAACGGTTATTATAGGAGAAATAATAACAATTATAACCAAGCTCAGCATTTTAGGGCAAACGTAGTACCGAATAATCAGTCTAACGAAAATCAGGCGCAGAAACGAAAGCCAAACGAAATGTCGGAACAACCGGCTAATAAAGCAATGCGGATAAATAACATTGAGGAGGACCATTTTTTAGATCAGCCCCCAAAGTAGGTCTGCCCTACTTAAAAAGAGTAGATAAAACGAGGGGGAACGTTGTGAGTTGCTGCGGAGACCGCAACTCTACAGTTATACCCGATACTAAGTCAGTATGGCTCTCCTCCGGCAGACGCTGCTAATATTAAACGACACGACAAAGAGTGCGTGCGAGAGAGACAGAAAATCAGTCTTAGCGTGACGTCGGGGGCTGCGTAGCCAGTGCAAATTGATTAGTTCCTTTTGCCTATAAAAATAATCTGATCTGATCCAGATTCAGCATCCTGATAGATATGGTCATTATCTATGATTCTGCGTTTTTAGTTTTCTCGAATGTGCAATATTGTGGATGCAACAGATTTTCGTTCTTTGTGGGGGCGGAAGGGGGTGGGGCGAAATTCTGAGATATACGTTTTATAGTGAGATCTAACAGAAGTGCGGATACCAAATTTGGTTACTCTAGCCTTAATAGTCTCTGAGATTTGTGGATGCCCCAGATTTTCGTCCTTTGCGGGGGCGGAAGGGGGTGTGGCGAAATTTGGACACGAAACGGTTTAGGTCCGATATCACAGGAGTGTGGATACCAAATTTGGTTGCTCTGGCTCTTCTAGGTTCTGAGATCCTTGAACTCATATTTTTCAATTGGCAAAGCCGACCATGAAACCTGTGTGTTAGAGAGAGACAGAGCGAGAAAGAATGAAATTGTTTTCTTGATTCTGGCTATAATAATTATACGATCTGGTTCAGATTTTACACTCTAGAACATATAGTCATCCTCTACGATTCTGCGTTTTTGGTTTTATCGTATCTTTAAAAATGTGGATGCCACAGATTTTCGTCCTTTGTGGGGGCGGAAGTGGGCGGGGCGAAGATTTGAAATATTTTTGTTGCAGTGACATATCACAGAAGTCTGGATCCAAAACATCGTTGCTCTAGATCTTATAGTCTTTGAGCACTAGGCGCTGAAGGGGACGGACGGACGGACGGACAGACGGACAGACAGACAGGGCTCAATCGACTCGGCTATTGATGCTGATCAAAAATATATATACTTTATGGGGTCGGAAACGATTCCTTCTGGACGTTACACACATCCACTTTTACCACAAATCTAATATACCCCAATACTCATTTTGAGTATCGGGTATAAAAATAAACAGAGAATTAAAAGTTTTGATAGATACGGGAGCAACTTCCTGTTATATAAAAAAGGGAATTTACGAAAATAAAAAAGAATTATCAATTTATAAGAAAGTTGCTACAGTGAATGGGTTTTCAATAATTAAATATTTCCATAATATAACTATTTTCAACACAAAACAAGTGTTTTATGAAATAGATGGAATGGAGGCAGATTTACTAATAGGATTTAACCTATTAAAGAAATTCGGAGCTGTTATTGATACAGGAAAGGAGACTTTAAGTTATAAAGACAATGAGGAGAAACTAATTAATGACGAGGTCCTTTCTTTAAACAAATTAACCTTTATAGAAGGAAAAACCATCCTTCCGTTGAAGGAATATATAATAAAAAAATATTTTGAAGAAGAAAAAGAAATGAAAAGTGATTCAGTAAAGGTAGAAGGAAGTTTATATAGCTTGGGATAAAAAAATCCTGAGCACGCCGACGAAGAATTATCCGTCAATAGTTTGGGATTCAAATATCCTGAACCCGCCGTCGTTGAATTATCCGACATCCAAAGTTTTAATAGCTTGGGATTAAAATATCCTGAGCACGCCGTCGTTGAATTATCCGACACTAAAAGTTCGAATAGTTTGGGATTAAAGAATCCTGAACACGCCGTCGTTGAATTATCCGACAATGAACAATTTAAAAGTTTGGGATGCAAAAATCCTGAACGCGCCGTCGTAGAAATATCCGACATTCAAAATTATGCAAATTATGAATTGAAAAAAATGAAATTGTATAACACAATAACCTACAAAGAGGACAATTTAGAACATCTCAGAGAGAAAATGGTATCTATCATCGAAGAAGACCATGCCAATATAAATTTACAGTTACCGTTCAGAACGGATATAAAAGGAGAGATTAACACTGAACATGATAGACCGGTATATGGCAAGCAGTATCCATACGCTTAACGATTTCGTTAATAACGAAATAAGTAAAATGTTAGATGAATGAATAATCAGACCTAGTAAAAGCCCATATAATTCACCGGTAATAGTAGTACCAAAGAAGGGAGTAAATGAGGACGGAACTCCTAAACATAGATTAGTAATAGACTTTAAGAAACTTAATGAAAACACCATACCGGATAGATACCCTATGCAAGATCCTTCAGTAATCCTTGCCAATTTAGGTAAGGCAAAGTATTTCTCGGCCATTGATTTAGAGTCAGGTTTCTATCAGATTTTAATGAGGGAATCAGATATTGAAAAAACATCTAACGGCAAATATGAATTTCTAAGAATGCCTATGGGATTGACGAACGCTCCCAGAATTTTCGAAAGGGCAATGGACGATATACTTAGAGAACAAGTTGGGAAAACTTGTCACGTCTATATGGACGATATAATAATATTTTCAAAAACTATAGAACAACATTATAAAGATCTAATTCATATAATACAGATATTGCAAAACGCTAACATGAAAATTTCCCTAGAAAAGTCTAAATTCTTTCAATTGGAAACCAAATTTCTGGGATACATTGTTTCCCAAAATATCATTAAAACAGATCCAGACAAAATCTTCACAATACAAAACTATCCAATTCCTAAAAATATCAGAGAGCTAAGTAGCTTCTTAGGACTAACAGGGTATTACAGAAAATTTGTCCGAAATTATGCTACAATTTCCAAACCATTAACAAAATATCTGAGTGGAGTAAATGGGAAAGTTTCACGAAGGGCATCCAAGAAAACATTAATACAGCTGGATGAACCAGCAATGGGAGCATTTAATAATTTAAAGGACAGTTTAATAGCACATATTGAATTAGTACAACCAGATTACAATAAAAAATTCACATTAACCACAGATGCATCGGACATAGCAGTTTTGTCGCAAGATGGGAATCCCATAACATTTATTTCTAAAACTTTAAGTAAAACCGAGCAATTATATGCTACTAATAAAAAGGAATTATTAGCTATTGTATGGGCATTAAAAAATTTGCGAAATTATTTATACGGAGTGGTTGGAATTGAAATACATACAGATCACCAACCTTTGTCCTTTGCAATGTCGCAAAAAAATCCAAATGTTGAAATGAAACGTTGGTATTCCTTCATAGAAAGTTTCACACCAAAAATCATTTATAAGCCAGGCTCAACTAACGTAGTAGCGGACGCTTTATCTCGGATTAAAATAAATCATATGACAGATAGTGATGTCGACCAGACAGAATCAGAATCAGACATAAATACTCAGCATTCAGCAGAGAGTAGTTTTGAAAACGTCATTCAAGAGACTAGCAAGCCTCTAAACCAATTTAAACAGCAGCTATTATTAGCGCAAGGGAGATTCACAGTTCATGAGTTAGTAAGAGTTTATGAAAATACCCGACATATTATTGAATTTGATACGGTAGACAATCTGCTAATCATTTTAAAAGAATTTATTCAGCCTCACTTAACCACAGGAATACACTGCACTTTAGAAGATTTATACCTTATCCAAAATAAGCTAAAGGAAAACTTCATAAATAAATTTCTCTTCACGAGAAATTTCCTCCAAGATGTAGTAAATTCAGAAGATAAAGCTATAATTATAGAAGAAACACATTGCAGAGCCCATAGAGGACTAGACGAAAATTACAAACAAATAACTAAGCTGTATTATTGGCCAAACCTGCACAAAAAATTAAAAGAATATATAAAAAATTGTGAGATCTGTAACAAAAACAAATATCACAGACACCCTGTAAAAATTCCAAATACTTGGTGGTCAAGGAAATTCAAAGTAAATTAAACATTGAAAATAAGGTAATGGAAATTTTGCAACACTTTCCGTTAGCAACATCTTTAATGACTGACAACGAACCAAGCTTTACTTCAGCACAATTTAGATCATTCATACAAAGAAGTAACTTAACTATTTATTATGCTGATCCCAGACACAGCACCTCAAATGGTCAGGTAGAAAGGGTACATTCCACACTAACAGAAATAGCGCGGTGCATCAAGGATGAACTAAATCTAACAGATTATTCAGAAATAATAATAAGGGCGGCACTGAAATATAACCTGACCATACATTCAACGACCAATCAAATGCCATATGACATATTGTATAACAAAATAGAACACAAGCATAATCCAATATTACTTAAGGAAGCTCAGACCAAAATGCTTAAGCTACATAACAAAGATAGAAGAGAAAAAGATCATAAAATAGGAGAAGTAGTTTATGAAAAGAAATTCGGGGAAAGAAATAAACTTCAATCCCGATACAAAAAGCAGGTAGTCAAGGAAAATCTACCGAATAAAATTATAATCAACAATAGAAACAGAATTATACATAAAGATAACATCAAATATTAAATATTTTTTTTCCAGAAAATGTATGCGAATATACTAATACTGACTTTTGTTATATTGACGACTTCGGAAGTAATTGACTATACGCATAGTGACTATCTATTGCTCAACAATGACAGAGACGTTTACACTTATGAAACATACGCTGAACTTTTCCATATTACTAATTTGAGTTTTTATAGAGAGATAATTGATAAAGAATCCAAATATGTTAACAAAGCAATTAATTCAGATGATGAGTGGGAAATATCAATGGACTTAAGTCTATTAAAATTAATGATTTCAGAATTAGTTCCAAAACGGAATGAGAGGGGAATAAATGAATTAGGTACCATTTGGAAATGGATAGCAGGCAGCCCTGATCATGACGACTTTTTGAAAATACAAAATAAAGTAAATGAATTAACTGAAAATAATAATAAACAATTTGTAATAAATTCCAAATTTTTCAAAGAAATTGAATTGCTATCAAATTCATTTAAAAATGTCATCTTCAATGAAGAAACGATACTGAGAAAGCATCGTTTAAAATTAATAACTTTTGACCTACTAAATTTAGTTGATACCATAACCCTCTTAAAAGTAAACATTTTCAATACAAAAATTTTAAATAAAAACGAAATAGAGGACATTTATAAGCATGAAAAACATCCTGTTGAACTGTCTGATCTGCTGGACATTGCAACGGTTAAAATAATTCGAAATGCTGATTTAATAATCATTTACATAAAATATCCTCAAATTAAAGATATTTGCAAGTTTTACCATGCAAGAGTCATCTCACAAAATGATGGAATGTTAGTTATAAGTGAAAAAGTTTGTGAATGTAAGGAGAAATACTATTTAATGAATAATTTTAAAAGTGAAACTTTTAACAATTACGCACAAATAAATTTAAAGAAGACCTGTTTCACCAATTTACTTAATGGCTTTAAAGCCAACTGCACTAAAAAAAAGGAAAAAAACAAAGAAATAGACATCATTCAGGATGGTGCCATATTAGCTTCAGGCAAAAATATCGTAGACAATACTACTTTGTTAGGATCGTATCTCCTTATATTCAACAACACAATTGTAATAAATAATATAACCCACATAAATGATAAGGGTAAAATTCTAAGATATATATCGCATCATAGATATAGCGATTTTGAATTAGTTTATTATATACAATCGAATGATAAGCAATTTTCTTTTGATAATGTTAATATTTTAAATCCCCTTATAACATTAGGTAATATGGCCTTACCATTAACAACATTATTCTTAATCATTTTGATATTGATAAGGTTATTTTACTTCGGCTATAAATTAACCAAATTTGTACTTATTAAATCAATAAGAATACCGTCAGAAGAAATAGTGGAAAGCAACATTCAAATACTGTCAGAAGAAATTAGAGCTCTATCAGAGCTTCAAAATGTATCGGGACGAAACATTTAAGAATTGGGGGAGTTAACGTACCCAATTCTATTGAGCTCTTATACGAGTTGTAAACAATCTTAGGCTTTCCAAAACGAAAACAATTTCAATCTTGGGCCTCCGCCTAATTGATTTCTAAGATGTACAATCTCAAGGGCTCCCGCCGCAATCCCAATCTTTGACACTCGCCTAAATGGAAAACCAATGTTTGCCCACACCCGGCTTCTCATAAACAATCTCACTCCCGGCTTTCTGCAGATCCTGCCTTTAGGCATTTTACAGTTCTCTCTTTGGATGACGAAATCCAATACTCGGGATTGCGAAATCAATTGAAATGTTTATAGAAAAACTATTCCCGAAAGGGATCAACGATGCAAAGATCAGAAAGTTCAAGTCAGTCTTGATCCAGAAGCGACACCGCAAAGTCGAGCTAAAAATTAAGATCGCGCAAACCCTTTGTCCGGAATCCTTTGTGACCCTCTACTTAAATCTATATCAGTGAAGTTAGAAGTAAAATAAAAACTTTTTAAAAACACAATCCGCTACCGCAGTTACTTAATTTGTATATGTTTTATTATACTTTTGGATGTTGATATGTAATGACTGCATATTTAAAGTGGCAATGCAATTATGCAATAACGCGAACGCGAACATGCAGGAAAGACATCTGTAAATAGTTTCTAGTGATTCTAATAGGAATCGTGAAGTTTATGCGGCTCAAAAAGTTGGGGTATCTACGTCACCATGGATCAAGTTGTGCACAAAAATCACACAAAGCATTTTTCTACCACTAACTAAGGATGGAAGGTCTATTAAAACCAATTTACATACTAGGGTAAGATGGCAGTCTCACACACGCCCAAAAAGTAAAGTTTTTCTGGACTGATTCAATACGGTCTTGCTACAGTGGGTACCATACATAAGAGTCGTATTCTAAGGTCGGACGTATAAGAGAGGTATAGAGAGTCTTTGTTATATAGGGGTCTTCAAATTGACCATCTCTTTATAAACCGAAGCAAGCTTGGCGTCTAACATAACACCAAGATCATCCACCAGGGTAATTCTCCTAAGAGAACCACTGCGTAGGGTATAGGGAGCCAACAAGGCGCTAGAACGATGAAATATCATTACTTTGCATTTCGAGGCATGAAGCTGTAACAAGGTCGGATTGCAAAGGAGAATGAAATGAATTGTGCTTAATATCATCAGCATACATGAGCAATCGAGAGTATCTTAATACCGAAGGCAACGTTCGAAAAGAAAGGGGCCTAGATGGATGCTGTTCGGTCAAACTCCTTTAAGGAACAAGTATTCAAATGACCCTCGTAAAATAGAGAGCCTACGCTCACTTTTTGTATTTACTCACCATTATTGTACTAAATTCACCACTGTATTCTCTCTCTTATGCCCAGTACTCAAGCACTAAGATTTGTAATAAATAGTTATTCCCTAATACTCAACTGGATCGATCGACTTTTCTCTTTCTTGTATAGACTTTGATTCGTTTGCAGAAAAAACTAACACACCCCCATCCGTGAATTAACATTAATGCGGAAAACGCTCCGTGTACAAACATTTTGGCGCCCAACGTGGGCATGTGTGTTATGTTAATTCTTCTGTGAACAATTAAACTAATCGCAATCTACAAAGGCAACAATTACAACATTCGCTCGTCTCGCAGCTGCAATCGAAAGTTCCGAAAACCGTATCAGAATTGTTCGTCTAGATCGCGGGATCGTTGTCCTCGCCTTGCACTCGCCGTTCTCGCTTAATTTTATCATTCGCTTGTCACCCACAACGCATTCAACGGCGCTTGCATTCTCGGTTTGTTCGCTTTGCAGCTACCTGCTTTGGTCCATCGATCAACGCATTCTTTCTATTGGAATTCCACCGCTTCACTTTCGTTTTGCTTTCGTTGCCGCTGCTGCTTGCTGCGTTTTTTTTTTGTTGTTGTTATTTTTGGAAGCTCTAGTTCTGTGTCAGCGTAATTACACTACACAACAAAATGACGACGCTCGAAGACTTAAAACGCCAACGGAGCAATATAAAACGAAATATAACTCGGATCAAATCTGTGGTAGATGCTAAATCGGAAACCCCGATATGCAATGATGAGCTTCGCTATCGGTTGAACATCTTAGAAACGTATTTCAAGAATGTTTTAAATGTCCAAGCTAATATTGAAGACCTTAGTCCGAATGATGAAGGACGGGCAGATTTGGAGGATACATACATAGCAATCAAGCTAGCCATAAAGGAAAAAATGGGAGGAGATCTGAACGCCAGCATTGTTGCGCCGGACTACCACCCACCGCCAGTGAAGTCATCGTTACCAAGGTTGTCGCTACCCACTTTCGACGGAACATATGCAAACTATAAGAATTTCATTCACTCGTTCGAGCAAATTGTTGTGCGTGAGTCCGGATTGTCTAATATAGAAAAGTTTAATTATTTGCTGACCTGCCTCACGGGGCCGGCATTAGATACAATTCAGGCATTTCAGGTTACAAGCGAAAACTATCCGAAGGCCCTAGCAAAACTCAAAAGCCGTTTTGATAATCCTACTCTTATATTTTTAGAAGGTATTGAGGCATTGTTTGCACTACAACCTGTGGAAAGGTCAAACAGTCAGCAGCTTCACAGCCTAGTGGATAAGGCATCAGCTATATTAAGCTCGCTGGAGTCCATCGGCTAACCTGAGAACATTGTTCACGCTATGGTTATATATATTATAATGGAAAAGTGTGATCAGCAAATTCGGAACAAGTGGAAGGAATCGCAGGACTACAAAACTCTGCCAACCTGGCTAGCATGCACACAGCTTTTGGAACTCCACTGTCAGTTTCTCCATTCGTCTGGAAACTCGGCTGCTACTTCGTCACAACGAAAGGCTGAATCCAATAAGTCAAATCGTCATTCTAATCACCAAATAAACTCGTCATTTGCTATCACTAATCCGTCTTGTACACTTTGTTCTAGTTCTGGCCATAAGATCTCTAATTGCGCTCAGTTCAAGGCTATGAACAGCAACCAACGGTACGACAATGCAAAACGCCTCGGTCTCTGCATCAATTGTCTTGGAAATGGTCATAGAGTGGCGCAATGTTCATCGACTCATCGTTGCCGATCCTGTAATCGGAATCATCATTCATCTTTGCATCACTCTCAGCCGCAACAGCCACCCCAATCATCAGCAGGACAATCTTCAACTACTGAACCGGTACTCCAACCAGCGCAACCCTCCTGGCAAACAGCTCATCAAGCTGCTTCACATTCTCATATGGAGATCGCAGCAGATGATCAAATTTTGTTGGCAACAGCTATGGTTTTGGTAAAGGATGCCACAGGTGAATACAAACTCGGTAGATCGTTGCTTGATTCATGCTCTCAGGTTAATTTTGTAACCGAAACCTTTGCAAAAAGCTTCGCCTTCGTCGTGAAAAACACCACATTGGAATTCGCAGTATAGAAGACTCCCTTACTAGTTTGAAGGCTCGTACGACTACCTCTATTAAGTCACGTACTTCCGGCTATCAGCTCACTCTCCAGCTTGGAATCACATCCCATATTGCCTACCAGCCAGATAGTGAGATCGACATATCGAATTGGAACCTACCAGCTAACACTCCATTGGCTGACGAATCGTTCTATAGGACTAAACGTATTGATTTGTTACTGGGGACCGAAGCCTTCTATGGAGCTCTAGCTGTTGGCCAGATAGGCATTGGTCCAAATCTTCCCACTTTGCAGAAGACTCTTTTTGGTTGGGTTGTTGCTGGGAGGTACCAGCGGCAATATAACAGACAGCCACCATTGTGCTTGGCGACTGTAGAAGAGTCGATCGACAAGAATTTGCAGCAATTATGGAAAGTGGACTCATTTGTCGATCCAAGCGCTAGAATGCTCCCAAATCATCGTCGCTGTGAGGACCATTTCAGGGACACAACACATCAGGATGCCAGTGGGCGGATTGTCGTTCGCTTGCCATTTCAAGAAGATCCAAGTTGTCTTGGAAGTTCCTTCGATACAGCTCGAACTCGATTTTTTGCCATTGAGAGACGTCTCGCTCGTCTACCGGAAATTCGCTCGCAGTATATCTCGTTCATGTAGGAATATGAAAGTCTCGGCCATATGTCCCTCGTACTGAATCCTAACTTGGAAGAACCGCATTATTATATACCCCACCATTTCGTTCTGAAACCAAGCAGTACCTCGACGAAGCTCAGAGTTGTCTTTGACGCCTCTTGCCGTACAACATCTCAAAGGTCACTTAACGATCTACTTTTAGTCGGCCCTACCATTCAGGATGAGTTGTACTTGCAATTGCTGCGGTTCCGCATGCATAGGTACAGGCAGGTACTTGTGAGTTAGAAGGATAGAAAATTCCAGTACATTTTGTGGCGAGCATCTCCAAATATGGATCTTCAAACCTACCAACTCAATACAGTGACATATGGGACTGCGTCTGCCCCATTTCTCGCAACTCGTAGTTTGCATTACTTGGCTGAGGATTGTAAGGATGCATGGCCATTAGGGGCTGCTGCTGTTAAAACTGCATTTTATGTTGATGACCTTTTGTGTGGGGCTGATGATATAGATACACTCTTCAAACTAAAAACTGAAATCACATCAACTCTCGCTCGTGGTCAGTTTCCATTATGCAAGTGGCATTCAAATCATCCAGGCGTGATGGAAGACGAATCTACCAAGGAATTAAACATTTCAGAAAACTCAGTCAGCAGCACACTCGGCTTAACTTGGCATCAACGAAGAGATGCATTTAGTTTCACATTTAATCCAAAGGAAGTCTATCCCACTACCACAAAACGAACAATTTTGTCTACTGCGTCGTCGCTATTCGATCCAATCGGTCTGCTATCACCGTTAGTCATTGTCTCTAAGATCATTCTTCAGGAGTTGTGGCTTTTGAAACTCGACTGGGACGAGTCTGGCCCCCAGAATTTAAGCCACGCATGGAGGAAGTGTTTGAAATCGCTGAATTCACTGTCGTCACTAGCGGTACCTCGTTTTTGTTTGCAGCCTGATACTAGGAGCATTCAAATACATGGATTTTGCGACGCATCGATTCGGGCATACGGCTGCTGTGTTTATGTGCGCACGGGGAATTCGCTTGGACAGGTCACAGTGAAATTGTTCACTTCTAAGTCTAGAGTAGCACCAGTGAAGAAACAGTCTCTTCCGAAGCTTGAACTATGCGGCGCACATCTACTTTCTCAGTTGTATAACAAAGTCAAGGCCATATTCAGTAAACACACTATCACATCCTATTTTTGGAGCGACTCACAGCTCGTATTGCATTGGTTGCAACAACACTCAGTCACCTTATCGACATTGTTGGAAATCGAGTGTCCGATATTCAGGATTTAACGTCTGATGGAAAATGGCGTTTTGTGCCAACACATCAAAACCCTGCTGATATTCTGTCGCGACGCTGTAACGTGAGCGAGTTGATTAAGTCTCCATGGTTTTCGGGTCCTACGTTTCTAGTCGAAGATTCACTAAACTGGCCCGCCACTGGTGGAAAACTTGATATTGACATGGACGTGGTTAACTTGGAGAATCGGAAAAGTTTGTTTGCTGCCGTACACGAGACAAATAATATCCTCAACATCGTCGATAATATCAGCTCGTACACTCACAGTCTGCGTCTCATTGCTTGGTTGATTAGGTTCATAAGGAGATGTCGGAAGCAATCGACGTTCACCACAAGCTCACCGACGCCAGATGAACTTCGTTTTGCTTCATATTGCCTTATTTGGAACATTCAACAAACTCATTTTGTAGAGGACATCCGTTTACTTCAGAAGCAAAAACCATTAAAAAGCAGCTTAAAGTTTCTTACTTCCTTTTTAGAAGTCGTGAACGGATTCGAACTTATAAAGGTGGTGGACGTTTGGAATACTCAGACCTACAAGACGGTCAAAAAGATCCGTTGCTGCTGCCTAGTCAGTCCAAATTTGTATGGAACTATATTCGTCATTTGCATCTTCGGAACTATCACGCTGGACCTAAAGCCCTAGTCGCTCTCATTCGTTTGGAGTATTGGATCGTTAACGCCAGAGACTTGGCACGTAGAATTGTTCGCTCCTGTGTACACTGCGTTCGCTACAGACCGAAGCTGTAGGCTCATTACCGCCTACGCGACTCGCTCCGGCTCGACCCTTTGAACGCTGTGGAGTTGACTTTTGTGGACCCATCAACACATATCTACGCATTCGAGGAAAGGGACCTACAAAAGCATACATAGCCGTGTTCGTTTGCCTTCTCACCAAGGCCGTTCACATCGAAGTAGCCTCACCGAGGGCACGTTGGTCATCATCCATGAGGACAACCTGCCACCGCTACGCTGGAAACTAGGCCGAGTGCAGTCTACTGTGCTTGGGAAGGATGGACATGTACGGGTGGTGCACCTCCGCTCTGCAAATGGAACATGTTGCAGGCCAATACACAAGTTGGCAATTCTTCCGGTGGTTTAAAAGCAGTCCTTTCAACGGGGCCGGGATGTTCGGTCAAACTCCTTTAATGAACAAGTATTCAAATGACCCTCGTAAAATAGAGAGCCTACGCTCACTTTTTGTATTTACTCACCATTATTGTACTAAATTCACCACTGTATTCTCTCTCTTATGCCCAGTACTCAAGCACTAAGATTTGTAATAAATCGTTATTCCCTAATACTCAACTGGATCGATCGACTTTTCTCTTTCTTGTATAGACTTTGATTCGTTTGCAGAAAAAACTAACACACCCCCATCCGTGAATTAACATTAATGCGGAAAACGCTCCGTGTACAAACATATGCCCTGTGGTACTCCAGAAGTAACCTTGACTGGTGAGGAACAAAGGTAGCTAGAAATCCATCTCAAGAGGTTAAGCGGATATGCTAAAAGGTCTATGTGCTAGAATGGAATGGTTTGCAGAGTCGAATGCTTTACTAAAGTCGATGTAAATAGCATCCGTCTGTAAGCTACCTTGAAAGCATTTAATGATGAAAGACGTAAACTCTAACAAATTCGTGGTGGTTGATTGCCGCCTTATAAATCCATGCTGAGTTGGAGATATAAGTGACTTGCAGAGATGTGGCAGGTGCGGAGTTAAAATCTTATCAAACATTTCAGGAATAGCGGATAACTTAGAAATACCTCTATTGTTCATTGCATCATACTTCCTACATTTCTTATGGACAGGGTGAATAGTTTAAGCAAGAGTCCACACAGAACCTCGGTGAAAATCATGAAACAGTAAGCTTTTATTTAGCAAAATACTGAAAATGGCGTCCGATCTCGGTAAACCGTATGGGTACGGCTGACCAGAGTAGCTTTCCTGAGAATATGTGGTTTGGAAAAATTGGGGGAAAAGATCGGCGATTGACTGATCATCATTTGCTGACGTATTAAGAAATGAAATACATGTAAATTTTGACATGCACTTGTGCAGGTTCGATATCACAGCAGTGTGGATACCAAATTTCGTTGCTGTAGCTCTTATAGTCTCTGAGATCTAGGCGCTCACTTTTTGCGATAAGCAACGCCGACTGTGTAACGTGTGACATATGTAACACATCATATCATGAGCACTAGGCACACATAGGGAGAGACAGACATGGCTCAATCGACTCGGCTATTGATGCTGATCACGAATATATATACTTTATGGAGTCGGAAACGCTTCCTTCTGGACGTTACACACATCCACTTTTACCACAAATCTAATATACCCCTATACTCATTTTGAGTGAAGTTTCTATTTTTATAGTGCCTTCTTATATAAATTTTTGGTTTCGGTCAACATTAGCTGTTGAATCTGGACAACTATAAAGACGTTTTAAAAAACAAAAATGACTTGCAGCCGTTTGTGATATTTATCACATATTTATCGCACTTGCATTGTTTGACGATAAAGTTACTTTCATGGAGAAACGAAAAATGGCGAAGCAATGGCACTTTGTGTTGACCATAATGATGTCGAAACTACTGAAAAACGCCAAATTTGTAAAGAAAATAATTTTCCAACGTTTATTACAAAGAGACTATCTGGTTTTGTGATACCTATTTCTGCTTAATATTTTATGTTTATGATTTCCAAACGTGTTTAACTGAAGATTCTTCAGAATGGCATAGCAATGAAGATATAAATATATTAAAACATATAAAAGTGGTTAATGATACAGCCGAACTTATGTAAACTATAACCAAATACTGGCCAAAAAATAGATGACTTTCAGAAGTTGCTTAGCGTCGTAAAAGAATATGCTAGTCAATATCCCCAATAATAAAAATGCCTTAATATAATAACAAAGCTGTCGGTTAACTATTTATATAACTATACTATATATTATATATTATATAACTATGTTAACTATACGGTTAACTATACTCATTATGAGTATCAGGTATACAAATATTTGTTCATTGTATAGCATCAGTGCACAGGTACAAGGCGGCCCAATCAAAATCCCTAATGGGGAAAGCTTTGCAAACTCGGCTTTACGAAAGCAGCGGACACGTTCAGATAGCCTACGCGACCGATCCAATTCAGTTGGTCCTGTATCTAGCGACACTTCGAAAGTAGGATGGTCTTCAGGTATAGTGAGCGGAATGGCTCGGGCTAACAACACGATGAAAAGCACAGATCAAGCAATCGATCCAAGGAATTTTTCACATGATTGATTTGAGACAGGGACAGGTCAAGCAAGCCGTCAAACCAAAAAGGATGACATTTCGTGTCTGGCAGAGATCGCCAGAGACCGACTCGAAGAACAGAAGGGCCACCACAGAAGAAGGAAGAGCATGACATGAGGCAGGAGAATATGCTGCAGGACTTAATCAGCACCCAAACGAAATTCCAAACCGACTTGTTAGAAGTTTTATGGCTTCTGTAAACACAATAACGTGGGATAACAATGTGACAGACACTATCCGGAACAAGAGTGCTATGCTTACTACGTGAGCCTCTCACATTCTGACAGGTTACTACAAAAGAAGAAGTTAGTTTTTTGAAAGGTTGAAAATAGATCGAGTAGATGGCACATTTAGCTAATTATGATTTGGAAGATTTATGGGGGGCCTATTCTTCTAGCCTAAAAGTGTTTCACCACTAAATGCTTCGTCCAAAATTTGGCAGATCAAATGGTGTCGAATTAATTTGGGGGACGTTTATCGTAAATGAATCTATATCCGTGGAATAAGAGAAGTTCAACTTCTCCTTCCTTACAGTTACATCGTTAGATGTGAAGTCAGGGGCCAGCCGTGAAACAAAAACTTCTTGTTTTTATACCCGATACTCAAAATGAGTATTGGGGTATTGTTACGGCAGAAACCGCAGTGGCAGCTCTAAATATCACTGCGCCTAACAGCACAGACATTAACAGCGCAGACGTTAACAGCACAAACATTAACAGCGCCAAGCAAAGGGTTAATCAGGGCGAACGGCAGCTATAGGCCAGGAAGAGGAAGAACGAAAAGAAAGGCAGCGGAAAAAGTTTACTGAAGCGGTACAAGTTTTTTAGCTATAGCTCCCATAGTTAAATACCCGCCCCGATATTGTAAATGAAACACCTGAATAAAACCAACTTGAAGAACAAACCACGGGAGGCCTATTGAACGCGGGAGGCTTATCAAGCGTACGGCCCCAGATTTGGAGGCGTTGCCCGGCGCGGCAATATTCTAAAAAACTTTTCCTGCTCAACGGAGAGCAAGTCGAATAATCACGACCGACAGAAAGAAGATCGGCGTGCGACGTAGTCAGCAGCGGCACGAAGGATTCGACTTTGCAGGTGAGATATCCTCATACAGATGGACAGAAAGGCTAATCTCTTACATTCGAGCGACAAGAGGTTCGTGTATAACCACAAACCAGAACTGTACGAAAAAAGACACCGGAGTAAAATGGACGGCGTCAAAGGTCAGCAGTCGGAATCTGGCGGTGAGACCCCGTGTGGATTAGGAGAAATATATGTGCCGGAAAAGGTGCCTGGTGCGTGTTCTGAGAATAAGGGAGGTGCAAGGGAAACTCATCGCGTTAGGGATACATATGCAGATGTGATCTCGGCGGCAACAACGGCCACACCTAACGTGTCCACCACAGCCCCGACAAGCCATCAAGCAGCAGAGCATACCAACCAAGGAGGAGGGGTGGATCAAGCCCTTTCACCAAGAACGAGCCTTTTAGATAACTGCGAAACGTTCGCTCAGCAGAGAGCGGATACATTAGGAAGGTCGACGTACGCCACGGCCTTCGAGGGAATGCGCTCCATCCCGACGCATTCCAGAGTGCCTCAAGCAGGAGGCCTCATGAGCTCCACGGTAACCAACGGAGGCTGGGACAGAGCAGTTCCCAACTGGACCGGAGTCCACATGTCAGGACCCACGGAAGCAACGCGGATTGGAATGCCTACTGGGCTGAATCCGAACGAGACAATGCCAGTCGGCGCTATGTGGTATCCAATGGCCGCACCGGCGCCGGGTACCAACCTTCATGGGCAAAACCTCTTCATTCGCGCCCCGACTGCACAGTATTACCCAAGTACGAGTCGAAATATTTCGGACCCGTACGCGTACGGGAGTAATCAAGCGGTCGCGCCAGCGGGGGCGGAGAGATGCTTTACAGCATCCCAGATAGCCACAAGACAAGTCATCAACAAGGATCTACCATGCTTTTCTGGAAACCCCGAGGAATGGCCCATGTTCATAGTAAACTTCGAGCAATCTACAGAACGCTGCGGACTCAGCGATCAAGAGAATCTCATGAGGCTGCAAAAGTGCCTGAAAGGTGCCGCTTTGGAAGCAGTACGAGGAAAATTAATGATGCCCGCAACAGTTCGACTAGCCATCGAGACTCTTCGAATGCTATATGGCCGACCAGAGGCCATATATCACACCCTACAAACGAAGCTAAGAATGGAGCCGTCCGTGAAATCGAGCAGCATCGAAGGCCTAGTGCGCCTGTCGCTGTCGGTGCAAAACTATCGCGCTACTGTCGACGCGATAGGACTGTCCGCCTATCTGAACGACCCAATGTTACTTCGCGACCTTGTGGAGAAACTCCCATTCGACTTGAAACTGGATTGGGCCAGACAAAGCGCTGGACTTCCGAGGGTAAATATCGCTGTTTTCGACGATGTGCTATTCCGAGTCGCATCGTGCGCAAGCACCGTGATGCCAGTAGCATCCGAGAAAGAAGTCTGCACGAAGGAGAAGAACCCAAGAGTCCGGCTTATGGTGCACAATGCTAGCAGCGCACAACCGCCCTGCCGTAGGTGCAATGGGGCTCACAAATTGGAGGACTGTAAGCAGTTCCTGGAGCTAGAAGGGCCAGGTAGATGGAACTTCGTTAGAGAAAATAAGCTATGCTGGAGGTGCCTTGGCAAACACTTTATAAGGCACTGCAAGTCAACAAGAGTATGTTCCGTCGACAGATGCTCGAGAAAGCACCATTTCCTCCTCCACAACAGTAACCAGCAAAGTTCTAGGGTAGAGAATAGGCCGAAGGAAAGCACTACGGTACTGCACACGATGCAGAACGAAGCTGCGTTGTTTAGATATGTCCCCTTAACATTGTATGGACCGAACGGCCAAATGCAAGTGTTCGCACTGATAGACGAAGGATCCGCCTGTACCCTAATCGAGACGGAGATAACGGAAAAACTAGGTATCGATGGCCCCTCGGACGAGCTATGCCTACGCTGGACTGGAGACATCACGCAGAGAGAATCTCAATCCAAATGGATAAGCCTAGCGATCTCTCCAAGGGACAATGTGGCTCGCAGATTCACGCTTCAAAACGTGAGAACAGCAAAACACCTGGATCTGCCGAAGCAGATCTTCCTTGTCGTAGAAGAGCCATTTCTTCAGAGTAAGCCTCTTCTTGGACCATCCGGTATATAACGATGTTGACATCTTCCATGTTGCGAAAGCGTGCGGCTAAATTTGCCTCCTCTGATGCGAAATCTCTTTTGCTTTTGAAATCTCAATGCTACTAAAAGGACCCGACCAATTGCCATCGCTGGTAGGAGTAATATCGCGCTTTCCAGAGAAGTCTATTGGCATCTGCGGAGATATTAGAGAAATGTTTCACCAGGTTAGGATACGTTCGGAGGATCAAAGCTCACAGCAGTTTCTCTGGAGATATGAAGACACCAGTCGAGAACCGGATAGGTACATAATGAGCGTAATGACCTTTGGTGCTTCGTGTTCCCCAGCAGCAGCGACCTACGTGGGAGATAGGAACGCAGAAAGGTTCATCAAGGAACAAAGAGAGGAAGTAGAGGCCATACTTCGCAACACCTTTGTAGATAACTGGCTCCAAAGCTGTGACTCAGAAGACGAAATGGTCCGTCTAGCGCTGGCAGTGAGGAACATACACAAAAAAGGAGGCTTCGAGATGAGAGGATGGATATCTAACTCGAGCACCGTGATGAGAGCGCTCTCAGGAGATGGAGATCATCAAGAACGACCCATCGAGATGACGGCCTCGACAAGACGGGAACGAGTGCTTAGTATGTGGTGGCATCCAAGGAATGATTACTTCACCTTCGTCAATAAGTTTCGGGATGACATATACGACGAAACGAAAACTGTGACGAAGCGGTCAATTCTACGTATAGTCATGACCATCTTTGATCCCTTAGGACTATTGGGCTTCTATATTATACAGGCAAAGATAATACTGCAGGACGTATGGAGGTCGGCCGTAGGCTGGGATGAACAGGTCGAAGAAAACGAACGTCAACGTTGGATGATATGGGCACGGCAACTTCAAAACATCGAAGAATTAAGGGTTCCACGATATCTCGGTCTAACGAAAGAAACATCTAATATCCAATTACACATCTTTACAGTCGCGAGCATAAACGCCTTTGCAGCCGTCGCCTACATTAGGATCGAACAAAGAGGAGAAGTCAGTCACTACTCGCATCCAAGACAAGAGTGGCACCATTGAAACCAATTTCGATTCCCAGGATGGAGCTTATGGCAGCGATCCTCGGCCTACGACTAGCTAAACTCATAACACAGGAGCTCTCCGTCGAGGTCAAGCGACGTGTTTTTTGGACCGACTCCAAGAACGTGTTGTATTGGATATGTTCAGACGCCCGAAAGTACCATCAGTTCGTTGCGCTCCGAATTGGAGAGATCTTGGAAACCTCGGACATCAGAATGGAAATGGGTTCCCTCCGCTCTGAACGTAGCAGACGATGGAACGAAGTGGACCAAAGAATCGAGTTTCCAACCGGAAGTGAGATGGTTCTCCGGTCTGCCGTTCCTATTTGACGAGGAAGAATACTGGCCAACTACACAGCTCAACTCGAGTAATCTGGAACGGATACACGTACACGAATGGACAGATCCGCCGAAACCGCCATCAAAGTTGAGTAGCATAATCCCAAATGTATGTCGCTTTAGCAATGGGAAAAGTTCACGGGAGCCCTGAGATGCGTGATGAGATTTCTGGACAAAATACGCAAAAGAGATTTCGCATCAGAGGAGGCAAATTTAGCCGCACGCTTTCGCAACATGGAAGATGTCAACATCGTTATATACCGGATGGTCCAAGAAGAGGCTTACTCTGAAGAAATGGCTCTTCTACGACAAGGAAGAATCGTGAGTAAGAAAAGTTCGATCTACAAATTATCGCCGTACCTCGATGAAACAGGCGTACTGAGAATACGCGGCCGCATAGATAAGTCGATCGGCATAACGAGGAACCTGAAACGGCCAGTAATTCTACCCGGAGGACATAACGTCACTAATCTTCTCATTGATTATTTCCATCGGAAGTTTCAGCATCAGCTTACTGAGATCGTCGTCAACGAGATGCGACAATTGTACCACATACCAGGACTGCGAGCAAGAGTTCGCGCCGTAGCGAAAACCTGCCAAAGATGTCGCAATAAAAGAGCGCTTCCAGAGGCACCGGACATGGGAAGCTTACCACCAGAGAGGCTAGCAATCAACGAATTGCCATTCACAAACACAGGTATCGACTACTTCGGACCACTGTAGGTAAACGTAGGAAGACGACGCGAGAAACGATGGGGAGTACTATTCACGTGCCTCACCGTGCGAGCAGTACACATCGAGCTGGCAAACTCCCTGTCAACAGACGCCTTCATGCTAACATTGGAAATGTTCGTAGCCCGTCGAGGAGTCCCCAAGAGAATTGTGTCGGACAACGGGACGATCTTCCGAGGAGCCAGCCGCTTATTACGAGAAAAAATTGAAGGAAACCAAGTACCCGCAAATAGAATGGTCCTTCATACCCCCAGGAGCACCCCACATGGGAGGTGCGTGGGAAAGGATGATCAGATCGGTGAAATCCATACTAGCCGAAATATTAGAGGAGACACACGTACAAGAACCAGTGCTGAGAACAGCACTAGCAAGGATAGAAAATATGCTAAATTCCCGAACCCTGACTTACGTGCCGTTGGAGTATCCGGAAGCCGACGTACTTACACCGAATCACTTTCTGAGAGCAGAGACCAGCTCGATGGTAGCAAAGAGCGACAGCAGCGCAATAGGAGCTATGCTTGGTAAGAGTTTTCGCATTGCAGGGCAGATCGTGGACAGCTTTCAAAAACAATGGCTGAAGGAGTACCTACCGTGCCTGACGCCACGAACCAAATGGCATGGACCCCCAATCAACCCTATCCAACTCGGAGACGTCGTGGTTCTAGCGGACGAAACAAGCCCCAAGGTGCAGTGGAGGAAAGGCGTCATCCCCACTCCTGTGATATCGGACCTTGACCGTTTTGTGTCAAAATTTCGCAAAACCCCTTTCCGCCACCACAAAGGACGAAAATCTGTTGCATCCACAATATAGCAGATTCGAGAAAACTAAAAACGCAGAATCGTAGAGAATGACCATATCTATCCGGTTGCTGAATCTGGATCAGATCGGATAATTTGTATAGCCAAAAGGAACAAATCAATTTGCAGTGGCTACGCAGCGCCCGTCGTCACGCTCAGACTGATTTTCTGTCTCTCTCGCACGCACTCTTTGTCGTGTCGTTTAATATTAGCGGCGTCTGCCGGAGGAAAGCCATACTGACTAAGTATCGGGTATAAATGTAGAGTTGCGGTGTACGCAGCAACTCACAACGTTCCCCCTCGTTTCATTTACTTTTGCGAATTACGTTTTCAGTCCGAACGTTTCGTTTTCGTTTTAAGGTTCTCCAGCTTTCACGTATTTTAGCTGTTTGCAAATTGTTGTTGCACTGGCCAATTTTTTCCGAGCCAAATTTGAGGTTGGGTTTACTTTTCATTTCGTCAACGGAAAATGTTTTCGTTTTGAAAACGAATAAATCTTACGGAATGTGAAAACGGGAGCCCCAATTTATGTGTATTCAAAAGTAAATCGGAAAACTTTTGTGACGTTGAAAAACGGAGCATGGCTGATTGTTTCTACAATTCGTATTTCTGGATTGCGAGAAGATTTTAATTTCCACGGATTTACATGTGGTTCTAAACAACTCCGAGCGAAGACTGACTATTTCCAGTGGTCATCCTGTTTTCTGTTTTTCTGCATGGTAAGGCGCTAGTCTCTGACTTTTAGTTTCGGTCTTCGGTTGTTTCTCCCCTGATTGTATTGGGACCATATACAACCCAATTCGTCTGTATTTTCTTCCGCTGTGGATTATAAAATAGTAAGAAGCAGTCAGTTCTGTCACTTCGTAATTGGATGTAACTTCTTATTGGTAAATTTCATTCAACCGATTCTTCTATCATATTTTGTTCTATTAAACTTTAGAGTCACGCCGATTTTTAAATCAGCCCGAAGTCTTAGATCTTTACCAAATATGGCAACTGCCTGCATCCCGAAGCAATATGCCATTAAAAACATTGGAATAAGTTCATCCCAATTTGTTTAATTTGTGTTGACTATCTTCCTAAGATTCGCCTCCAAGGTTCTGCCAAAGCGCTCCACAATACCATCACCATCGTGTTATCCGAATTCCTAATGAGACTCTAAATTGCGAATCTGGACAGAGTGTAATTCCATTATAACTCAGAATCTGGTTACCCAATTACTGGTGAACACGCTCGCCACTGGTGACGCCTCCTGATTTAGGATCTGATATACCTCGGTCCACTTGCCCGAAAATAGTCAAATACCACGGGCACGAATGGACGGTGGACTGGGAAACGGTGTTCCTGAATTGAACTAACGCATTTTTCCGTGGCTTCTAGTAGATGGTCCACCATAGCACAACGGTCGTATAGGCGGATCCATTCAGTTGCTGACTCCTGGCAACCAATTCAATTGAATTGTTTTTAATCTTCGTGATTGGTCTTTTGATGACCTCTTTAACTCGTTTCTGTGGTATAGTCGGTATGGTTTTCGAATCCTCGCTTTCCATGATTGTTATAGATTTCGTTTTTGAGGTAAAAATTTTGCCACTGAGTCCAGTTTAACTTCCGATAATCTTCGCACTACTGGAGAACTCCATAGGCTAATGGACGGTTATATTATTCCATTACGTTCTGTGTCCGATATTAATTTTCTTGCTTCTTCCCTCATGGACAGTGGAATCCTACGTGTTGACCTGTGTCATTTATATACCTAACCAAAGCTGTTCTTCCTGTTACTTTATCCAATGCCAAAACTTTTCTAACAAGGAAGAAGCTTTTATCTTTTGATAGTAGATGAACCCAATTTTGTAACTGTAATCTTTCCAAATGCTCAGGTTCCACACGCTGATTACTCATTTGTGATTCATTTCACTCGCAGTTTACAACCATAGAATCCTCTTGAAACTGTCCAATTTGTTCGAATAATTTTGATCGTTAAAGTGGGGCTTAAGAACATTACTGTTATCTGTCCATCTTCAGTAGCATGTACAAGAGCCTTTCCCAACAAAACGTTTTTAAATTTCTTTCCAACGGACTCGACAACCAATAACATCCTTTCGACATAACTTTATCCACACACATGAATGAAAATTGCCCACATTGCCGTCGTCTCTACTTGCACTTATAGGCAGTTCTACACTTCCATAGCTCCGAATTTTTTTTGGTAAATTTAGTTTAAAGCCATTACTGATAATGAAATCTTCTGCAATAATATTATTGTCTACGAAATCAGGAACTATGTTTTAATCGCAAATCATTTCCAATTCCATGATTTTTTTAAATCAAGCCCATTAGAGGCGCGTCTTCACCTGCATCCGTTCGCAGTGCAGTCGTATCCCACTCAAAGTTTCCCCATTTCCATTACCATTTCCACACTTCCGTCCAAAGTCATTACCAACTCGGTTCCATCCATTATGTCTCTGATAGTAAGGTTCTTCGAGTTTTACACAAACTGGGAAACGAGAATTGTGTGACAGTCCGAAGTATGAGTCAGCCTAGATTTTGGACCTGATACAGTAAAAATACCGACATCTGCTCCGTTCAGTGCGTATTGGGCGAGCGATTCGATGTAATGAGAAAGCCGAGACGCTGATTCTAACTGACCGAACGAAGCGAATACCGAGTCCCAACAAATCGATTCGTTGCTTGTTCATGCAGAGCTCTAGTACTATGTACCCACCCTTTCGCATTCTAAGCCCGATACTCATATACTTTTCAATTGGTGCATACATAATGCATATATGCAACCCGGTAAGATCATAGACTTTTTTCTACATTTCAACCAGGAATTACTCATAAAAAAGCTTTCCGTAAAACAAATAGGAAATATTTTTCCCTTTCAGATATCAAAACAGGATACGAATTAAAGTTATTTTATATTTATTCTTGCATAAACATTTGAGCTATAAAGGATGTCATAGAACATTGCATTGAATCCAAGAAAATTTTAAAATAGAATCATTTGTCCCCATTGTAAGTCAACTTTACTGCAGATACTTGGCAGTAATTAAACCAAGACGGAATGTATTTTATGAACAAAAACAAATATATTACGTGCGCATACTGTATATATAGGGTGTATGGTGGAAAGATTACAACATATGATTCAAATTATACTTCAATGACATCACGTAAGGGAATATTATACAATTAAAATAAAGGGTTTAACAAATATTTCAATACATTTCAATACTTTTCTTTTAGTGCAAGCTTTGATGAATACACCAGTACATTATATATTGACAACTGAGTACGAGAAGCAGTTGGAAATCTAAAATTGAAATATTTAATTGGCAGTTACTCTGCTGTTCATGTAGAATTGTTGTGCAGAAAGCAACAATGTCAAAACATAAATGCATGATGCGATCCAGCAGTTGTAGGCGTTCTGAAAAAAAAAAAGCAATAACTGTTACAACAACAAAAACATTACTGGTTCAACTCAAATATGCGTACATATGATATATATGTATGTATGTACATAGAAATCGTTAAATTCCATGTAAATATATATTTATGTGTGTATATAGCGCTCTGGTCATGTACATAGTATGTACATATGTATGTAAATGTCAAGCATACCGATTTATCCCGTGATATAAACTAACCTGATTGTACGCTCTATTCGCAGCTGCATAAAAATCTTCCAGAGAATGGTACTCCTCATCTAGGGGCAAATCCTCAATAAGGGCAACACTATTAATGTAGAAAAACAGCCCCATCAGCACCTAAAACAAAAGTAATTTAAATTTGTAGATTAACTCATGACTATAAACTGAAACCTTGTGACTTTCAAGTGTGACCACAAACACAGACATTCGGCTGAAGAACCAACGTACTCACCAGTTGAACGATTCCCCAAACGGAGATAATCAAACCACAAAGGGATAATTTTGGACCACAGATTTTCATTTTGCCGACTTTTGGTTTAGTTGTACGTAAATTTTTGGCAAAGCTCAGAAAATTCTCATCAAACACAGAAAAACTCGTAAGGTGAATATCATGTGACCTAATTTCAGTGTCACCGTACATAGAAAAATGTAAAATACTGCTGGTTATAGTTTTGGTATATTTTTTACGGATTCATTTTTTTCAGGTTGTTTCCAGGGGTCAAAGATCATAAAATGTCTGGAGTTTTCAATTTCACCTTAAATATAGATATCACAGAACGTTGCCAGAAAACTCAAGAATATGCATAAAAATATAAATTTTACGCTACAGTTTGAATACAACTCAAAATTTTCTTAGCGCTATTGAAGTCAAAATGTTGAGAATTTCCACAGTAACAAGTAAACACAGACAAAAGAACGTAGTGCATGACAATATCAACTCGTTAATTCGACTCGATGACTCCATATAGGCTCTTCACACTGACGACCATCCACCATCCACCATCCATTTCGGGGATGGTCCGTAAGGTTTTGCCGTTCTGAAAATTTCCCAGTTAGTCCACCATCCATTTTGGATGTTCCTAAACCGCACGTTTCTATGCGATAGTTAGCCGATGGTTTTCAAATGCAACTCTGAATAATTGTCACTCACAACGAAAAAATGGTATTCACTGCGAAAACGTAAGCAATGATTGTGACAAAATAAACAAAAAACAACAACAATCATGCCCAATGGCTCGGATGCATTCAAGGCTGGCGATGAGATTGAATGCGGCATGGCCGAGTCTGCCAGGCTGAAGTTGCAAGTGTGTGGCGAATAAATGGCAGACGACTGCCAACATAGAACAAATATTTGTATGCTCTGTAATTGCTTTGTTATGCATAATTTATTCTTTAATAATGAGTTTTTTTCGAACATTATCGAGTCGAATCTGGACGGATCATGTAGCTCCAGCACCTTTTCTGCCAACAAAGGCCCCCGCCAAAGCGAACCAAAAAAGTCGACACTTCATGGATGGCAGAGATCGCCAGAGAGCAATTCGAAGAGCAGAAGGACCTTCACAGGAAGAAGGAAGAGCATGATATGAGGCAGGAAAAGATAGCCTCATCCACACGCAAAAAAAATTCCAGAATGATTTATTGGAAGTGCTGAGAAATATAAATAAATAAGTTTATAATTTGCATTATGGTCTAAATAATATTTTGCGATTGCAGATCGTATCTGTTCTGCTGACTGATTACAATCACCAGAGCTGTTGCTGCTATCGGGCTGTTCGCAAATATTTTGCTGTTGAAACACGGCCGAAATAATTGCTATATCTTCATCATCCATTATAAGAACCAAGATTTAAAAAACTTTCGCGCAAATTTAATGAACTTGTTATTGGAATCAGCTGTTTTTGACGGATGGTGGATGGTGGATAGTGGCAGTGTGAATCGGAGTTTCACATCTGTCAAAAAATCCCACTATTCCCCCGGGATGGGCTCAGTGTGCAGAGCCTAATAGAGTCTGGGATCCATGCTTCTGCGCGGTTCCAATATCTTATCAGATGCCGTCTAAACAGAAGGTGTAAATTAGTTTTGTACAGTATCTAGTCTTTCGGAACCTGAAACAATATAACTACATCAGTCAATATAAGGTAAATAATTTGAAAGACAAAATACTTACATACGTAGGCTGGCTTGTGTTTAAACAATTTTTTGCATGGTGTGATATGCATATGAAAGCCCGTATACCGAATTTTGAAACTATTGATACTGATCAGGAATATAAAAATATAATACTAATATTTAAGATTTTTTTTTTAGATATATCTATTTATATCTTTTGTGAATATTGGTAACAAAAGACATAAATTACATATATTGTATATATTACATAAATAATAAGCTCAGAAATATACTGTTTGAATAGGAAAAGTAGAGCCTTTGCAGATATACGTATATGTACAGATAATACATATAATACATATTTCAAATAATCTAAAAACTTAAAAATTAAACTTGAGCTTTCATAACAGTCTTTTACATTTAATAAGACTAAACTAAAAAATATTTAACATAAAAGAAATAGCTTTCATAGCAGTCTTTTCCTTTCATTGTAGATCAAACTAAAATTTAAAACAAGTACTTTTTGTCTATGCTTTGCAAAAATTAATTAAATTAATTCTATTACTTTTTTGAGATAATAATTAGCAGCCGCTGACCTGTTCAGAGGGAACGGATGAACGGCAAAAATTGCATTGCAATTTTGTATAGATTAGGATCGAGCTGCACTGCAAATATACCGGAAATACGCAATGATATGAATTTAAACTACCGTTGTTTTCCAAAACATCGATGCATCGCTCAACATCGGTAGCAGCAAAAACATCGGAAAACATCGGCATCGGGAACGGGGTGACCGCTTGTGGTATTTTTAATACTTTTCGGTATTTTTTGAGGTCAAAATCACTAACCATACAGTATATATAGTGTTAAAATTGAACCGACGGTATATTCACGGTATATCGGTATATAATGGTATATTTAGCCAGTTTCATCAATCTATTAAATTTCATTTTTAACGTTATATAGAAATCCAATAAAAGCTATTAATTATATCAAGTCAATCAAGTAGAAAATTGATTCATCCATCGTATAAAATTATGATGGCATTGCTAAATGTTCTATATAGCTAGTAATATTCGACGGAATATCAAATAGAACTTGAATTCGTCAGTATATTTACGGTATATTATGAAAATTAGGCGGTATGTTTCGGTATATTTCTGAGGGTCGGACGGTATATTTTATCGATAAATCCGCGGTCACACTGATCGGAACATCATTAATTAAGACAACCATGCAAACAACTTTGAAGATTTATCATGAGAAGTAAACAAGGCAGTTATGTGCGCTCCACGCTCTTAACAATCTATTTCAAGGTATGAAATTTACTGTATTACGCTTTTAAAGGCATTCTGATACATGCAATTTGATTGCCAGAAAATATTTACCAAAAGGCAGAACTGGATAATATCTGCAGTAACTTAAGTCCGAACGCGTGGATAAATCCTCATCGATCTCTTCTGGGACTCGGAAATTATGATATCAATGTTATTATGACTGCCTTAGAGATAAGACATTGCGAAGCCTTTTGGTTTGATAAACGAAAAGACCCGTCTTGCATTGACTTGGATAAAATTGTGGGTTTCATACTTAATATTCCATTAGATTACAAAATCGGCGCAATAACATTACCATTACGAAAGAGACACTGGATAGCTGTACGTCGCATAGGTCAGCACTACTATAATCTGGATTCCAAACTACGACAGCCTGAATTGTTGGGCACTGAATCCGACGTGCTCCATTTTTTGCGGGAACAGCTTAAGGAAAAGGAACAGCAGCGTGAACTTTTTCTTGTAAGTTATCGCAGCGACTGTAATGAATCACCACAGCGATGGATAGAAGAATCGCACGACATAAATAAAACAACAGATTGAACATGATCTTTAACATCTAAGTTTTCTAGTCGACGAAGTGAACTTGGGCAGCCCCACATAATGCGTCGTGTTTAAATTGTAAAAAGATTAAGTTGTTGTTAGGCATGGACAGGAAACAATAGTACTTTAGTATAAATTAATTTTATAAGAAATATATCTGTTAGTTTTTTCAAAGCTGCATCATAGTACTTGAGATTAAAATAAAACTTTAAGTTTGAAATGTTTGTATAATTTATATCAAGTGTTGTTCTTAAAATATTTGTAGTAAAATTCGAAAAAATAAGCATTAATGGACGGATATTTTTCAATAATGTGTGATTACATCTAGCGACAATATAATTGCTGGAATTAATCGAGCTAATATTATTAATCGAGACACGGTACTAAAAATGTATTGATATGTTTAGATTAGTTGAGTCCTCTTTAACAGTTATATATCTGTTTGGATTCCTCCCTGTGGCTGGGTGTTTGGTGTACGTCCAGGCTGAGGACGACGTGGGCGGCTTGGCTCTGGTGCAAAGTAAGATTGAGACGGTGATGGAGCAGTGGGGGTCGTCGCGACGTTTGCCTGGTGCTGATAGTAGTCATCTCCATATTCGCTAACTTCTCGGTTACTTATTTCATTGAGGCGCTTGTAGCGCTCGCGTCGAGCTTCAATCATGTAAAGTATTCCTCCAGGTAGCAACAACACAGCGCCAACCACGCCCAACGCGAAAGACCAGCCCATGTCATTGTTTTGCCATCCAGGCATCCAGTCACGAGAGTCTCCCTTGGCACCGAAAATGACCACGGCAATAAATCCGAAAATTGAGCCCAACACTTGGCAAGTTCCAATGGTCAGTAGCAGCACAACATATCTATCATCGTCGCGAGAAGTCCGTAAAAAGGCCAGTGTAAGGGGAAGGCCAATAAGGCACATGACGAAGCACAGCGTTGCAAATAGCTGCACCGCTATATAGAATCCCGGTAGTAGAATATCATGAATGATGTAGTATTCCTCTTCAAAGACCCACATGCATCCATTGAAAGGGTTGTCGTAGAAACGGTGAATATCCTGAAAATCGTTGAAGCACACTTCCCATAGCCCTAGATTGGTAAAGCGTGGCTTTTCTAAACGACCATCTGTAACCAACCAATAGGGGGTTGAAAACGCAATAATAAAAAGCAGAAATGAAATCGCGGAAATGCAAAGAGCCACTTGCGTACTACGGTTTGACGCCCCCATTTCGGAACGCGGGATTTGTTTGACTATACAAACGAAAAACACCCAACCCAAGAAACCTTTGCGTCATAAAAACAACACACGCCCTTTAGTGTAACCGTTCCAAAAATAAAAAAATACCGCTTATCAAATCTTAAAATACTAATTAAATTACAATTAAAAAAAATATTTTTAATGATTTTCCTTAACAGTATTTTTTATACATACTTTCTAAAATTAATTTTTATTTAATTTTCTCCCTTAGAATTCATTAAGATCAATTTTTGAACACAATATTAATCAAGTGCTGATAGTAGTCATCACCGTATTCGCTAACTTCTCGGTTACTTATTTCGTTGAGGCGAAACCAACGGTATGTTTCCATTTCTTGATACCAGACGTCCAGGGAATTTTCGTTGTATAAACTGAATTGTGTGCTTTATAGTGGTGTATTGCGCATCTTCTTGTTGAAGCTTCATATGCCTATTGACTTAACACAACTGAACGATTATTTTCAATGCACAGCGCATTGTTTCGGTGTAAAGCGCATGAAGCAGACTCTGTTCTCGGACACAACACTACCATCGGAGGATTCGCTGTGTCCCATCTGCTGGGCCAAGCACGGCAGTATTCACGCCCTGCAGGCATTAGTTGTGCGACTTCATCGACTGCATCATGCAGCAGATGCTGAACTCCGAGGTGTGTTTCTATTGCAAGACCCCCATTCAGACGATTGAAACTTTGATGGCACACTCATATATTTCAACAACGAGGGCTTTCATTCGCCCCTAAACGAGACAGCTTAAGACCCAGGCCCCAAACCCCACCGATGTCAAACCAAAGACACTCCTTTTGAAAACACCAACTAAGTCTAGTCACTGTTATAGGACAACCTTTGGCGATTAAACTGATTAAACTAGATAGTTATACTATTTGTATATATGTATAGTCCCTAAATATATTCGTTCAGTAAACTATTATTTGGCTTGTATGCCGTCGAAAAATTAGTTAAGTGATATACCAAAGAAGCAATGTAAGAAGAAAATAAATAAACTAAGTAGCAAAAAATATTACATTATAATCTCCGTTTTCCGGATTCCCTAGGCCATATAAAATACGTATATCTATACGTATTTCCAACTGGCAGATCTGCATTTTTAACAGAGAATATCCTTGGTCAAAGACTATTTAAAAATAATATTTAATGTCTATGCATATAAATAGAAAATATTTAATGACCTCACAATTTGAAAACGAAATCTATACAAAAAAAAATCTAACAAATTTATAAATGTTTAATGTGCAAGAGTAATCTATGCATTTCAAAATAAAATGTTCTTAATGTAAAAAATTAAATTTTACTTAATTGGCGTCTCCAAAGGGATCTACTCATGTCAATCGTATCACAAATGTCAAAGTTATTCGAAAAGTTTACATAGCGCAGTAAAAGATGGTGCACCGTGTTTAATGTCAATATCATATTAAATTTAATTTGCATTCATTTACTCTCATAAACTGATGACTGACTCTCATAAACCGATTTTTAAGCATATTACGGGCCTCCCCCTTTTATTGTTGTTACTTGAAGTCGCGGTATTTATTTCGTTTAAATACCAAATTCGTAAGAAATCCGAATACCAAAAACGTATTGTTGCCACTTCGGGAAAATATTAATTTGTGTGTGTTCGTTCTGCGTCCCGTCCCTTTGTCTTGTACTTTAAAAAGTTGTTTGTACATACGAATACAATTGGGAAAAATGCGTGGTTTTTGCATTTAAATCAAACCAATTTTTTAATGATTGCCGAAAGTTTGAGATAAATTATTTCATTTAATTCGCGATACTTAGTTTCTTTCTGGTCGAAGGCTCGCACGCCGACATCAACCGCATCAATATGGCTTCCGCTTCGGAAATTGAAAAAACATTGGTCGTAAACATTGGAAACTTTGAGAGAATCCAAAACTTTCTGAACGACAAGGAAAGGTATAAGGAGATACTAGAAAATAGCGAGAACTTCAACACGCGACTTTGTATCGAAAGACGTCTTCGAATGCCATTTCTTGACCCCCAGACCGGTGTTGCGCAGACACACTGTGCCCTCTTCATGAAAAAGAAACAGCGTATGCCAGGATTCCGCCATGGACAGATTTATACGTACCCGTCAACTCGTTGGCGTAAGCCGAAGCGACAGTATTTACTAAACCCAAATCATAGCTACCGTGCCTATCAGTACCGCGAGCATCTTTCCCACTCCCACCACCAACAGCATCAACAACATCACCATGTACCAACATGTACAGTCAGTGTACGTGACCATCATCAGACTGAAAGTGCTGGTAAGGGACTATCTAAAGTCGTTTCAAAAATCAATAAAAATTTAGTTGTTCACATTGTAAATATCATTAGGAAAGTCACTTTAGTTTGGTGAAATTTGTAAAATATACAAATCCAAATGCTATGTATTTGAGCATTTGGCGGTTTCACAGGTTAAAGTGAATCAATAAATAATGCACTTTGTGTGGGCATGATTTAAAACTACGCTCGATTATTATATTTATTTTTTCTTTCAGCTTTTGCTGCTACGGACGGCAATTCTATGGGGGCTTCGGGAGATAATGATAGTAAAGATTCACATGCAAATGCCGAAAAGGAGTGGTTCCACGACGAGATAGACTCTTCCCACTATCATCATGGCGGCGACGACTATGAAGATGACTTTGATTCTGATACCGATTTCGATGAGTCTTACAGTAATAGGGGAAAACGCAAGCGGAGCTCACGGCCACGGCGGTCCAATGCAAATGTAGAAGGTACACCTAAGCGTGGTCGCAAAGGCGGTGGTAAGTAACTAATTTCATGAGCTTGGACTTTACGATCTCTGAATGTGATTATTGTTGCAGGCAGTCGTCGCAAAAACACTGCTGATGGGGAAACCGATCGGAGACGTCGAGGCGGTGGAAATAGCGGAAACACATCTGCAGCTGCAGCGGCCGCTGCAGCAGCAGTTGCACACGCAGCTAACACGGCAGCTGCTGCCGCCACAGGACTCTATACATCGCATTCAAACTCAGCATCGCCCATTCCCATTAACGATGAAACCTCCCAATCGGCTCTGGTAATGCCGACCAACATTGCTTCATCTTACGACAAGACTTTAAGTGATGCAGGAGCTTCCAATGACTCGATTCCTTTGGCAACCATGGCTGGAATCGCAGGGATGGGCATAGCCGCAACATCCAACGTCTCTGCTGGACCTCCTATTTATGCTGCGGTTAACCCAACAGTACCAGCGCCAGTGGTGGCGTCTGTCGCTAGTCCTAAAAAACTCAAACAACGTATTGAACGAGAAGTGGCGCAACCATCTCCCTACTGTGACTTTTGCTTGGGCGATCAGCGCGAAAACAAAAAAACTAATATGCCGGAGGAGCTTGTTTCCTGTTCCGACTGTGGTCGTTCTGGTCATCCATCGTGCCTACAGTTCACAGCAAATATGATAATATCAGTTAAACGGTATCGCTGGCAATGCATAGAATGCAAGTACTGCTCTATTTGTGGGACATCTGATAATGACGATCAGCTTTTATTCTGCGACGATTGTGATCGCGGATATCACATGTATTGCCTATCACCACCTCTTGTTACTCCACCAGAAGGATCTTGGAGCTGCAAGCTTTGCATGGAAGAATTTCACAAGAACAAATAAACGATAATTACAGATTCCAATCATGAATGGAATAATGCAAATGCTCATAGTTTCCGAAAAATGCAAAACTGCGAGTCCTCATTCATTTAGTCGCGTCATAAATATCTAAGCAGGGATTTTAATTTAATTATTACGTTAGGTATTTGTTTTACTTACGTGTATCAATTTTTATTTGTACAACTAACTATTCCTAAGTGAAGTCCTCAAGTATTTTTCTAAGTATTCTGCGCAGCTTTGAAAATTTGTTTGTAAGTATCTTGTGTCCATTCATTGTCTCTAGTTTCTTTTTATTCAAAATGTATGCATATTTACAAGAAATAGTATAGAGTTCCATATTTTACATAATCAATAAATTATGCAATTCTTCAGGCACATAAATTAAATAACTGCGGTAGCGGATTGTGTTTTTAAAAAGTTTTTATTTTACTTCTAACTTCACTGATATAGATTTAAGTAGAGGGTCACAAAGGATTCCGGGCAAAGGGTTTGCGCGATCTTAATTTTTAGCTCGACTTTGCGGTGTCGCTTCTGGATCAAGACTGACTTGAACTTTCTGATCTTTGCATCGTTGATCCCTTTCGGGAATAGTTTTTCTATAAACATTTCAATTGATTTCGCCATCCCGAGTATTGGATTTCGTCATCCAAAGAGAGAACTGTAAAATGCCTAAAGTGCAGGATCTGCAGAAAGCCGGGAGTGAGATTGTTTATGAGAAGCCGGGTGTGGGCAAACATTGGTTTTCCATTTAGGCGAGTGTCAAAGATTAGGATTGCGGCGGGAGCCCTTGAGATTGTACATCTTAGAAATCAATTAGGCGGAGGCCCAAGATTGAAATTGTTTTCGTTTTGGAAAGCCAAAGATTGTTTACAACTCGTATAAGAGCTCAATAGAATTGGGTACGTTAACTCCCCCCATTCTTAAATGTTTCGTCCCGATACATTTTGAAGTTCTGATAGAGCTCTAATTTCTTCTGACAGTATTTGAATGTTGCTTTCCACTATTTCTTCTGACGGTATTCTTATTGATTTAATAAGTACAAATTTGGTTAATTTATAGCCGAAGTAAAATAACATTATCAATATCAAAATGATTAAGAATAATGTTGTTAATGGTAAGGACGTATTACCTAATGTTATAAGGGGATTTAAAATATTAACATTATCAAAAGAAAATTGCTTATCATTCGATTGTATATAATCAACTAATTCAAAATCGCTATATCTATGATGCGATATATATCTTAGAATTTTACCCTTAACATTTATGTGGGTTATATTATTTATTACAATTGTGTTGTTGAATATAAGGAGAAAGTAGTATTGTCTACGATATTTTTGCCTGAAACTAATATGGCACCATCCTGAATGATGTCTATTTCTTTGTTTTTTTCCCTTTTTTTAGTGCAGTTGGCTTTAAAGCCATTAAGTAAATTGGTGAAACAGGTCTTCTTTAAATTTATTTGTGCGTAATTGTTAAAATTATTCATTAAATAGTATTTCTCCTTACATTCACAAACTTTTTCACTTATAACTAACATTCCATCATTTTGTGAGATGGCTCTTGCATGGTAAAACTTGCAAATATCTTTAATTTGAGGATATTTTATGTAAATGATTATTAAATCAGCATTTCGAATTATTTTAACCGTTGCAATGTCCAGCAGATCAGACAGTTCAACAGGATGTTTTTCATGCTTATAAATGTCCTCTATTTCGTTTTTATTTAAAATTTTTGTATTGAAAATGTTTACTTTTAAGAGGGTTATGGTATCAACTAAATTTAGTAGGTCAAAAGTTATTAATTTTAAACGATGCTTTCTCAGTATCGTTTCTTCATTGAAGATGACATTTTTTAATGAATTTGATAGCAATTCAATTTCTTTGAAAAATTTGGAATTTATTACAAATTGTTTATTATTATTTTCAGTTAATTCATTTACTTTATTTTGTATTTTCAAAAAATCGTCATGAAAATATTTAATATTTGATGTTATCTTTATGTATAATTCTGTTTCTATTGTTGATTATAATTTTATTCGGTCGATTTTCCTTAACTACCTGCTTTGTGTATCGGGATTGAAGTTTATTTCTTTCCCCGAATTTCTTGTCATAAACTACTTCTCCTATTTTATAATCTTTTTCTCTTCTATCTTTGTTATGTAGCTTAAGCATTTTGGTCTGAGCTTCCTTAAGTAATATTGGATTTCTATTTTGTTATACAATATGTCATATGGCATTTGATTGGTCGTTGAATGTATCGTCAGGTTATATTTCAGTGCCGCCCTTATTATTATTTCTGAATAATCTGTTAGATTTAGTTCATCCTTGATGCACCGCGCTATTTCTGTTAGTGTGGAATGTACCCTTTCTACCTGACCATTTGAGGTGCTGTGTCTGGGATCAGCATAACAAATAGTTAAGTTACTTCTTTGTATGAATGATCTAAATTGTGCTGAAGTAAAGCTTGGTTCGTTGTCAGTCATTAAAGATGTTGCTAACGGAAAGTGTTTCAAAATTTCCATTACCTTATTTTCAATGTTTAATTTACTTTGAATTTCCTTGACCACCAAGTATTTGGAATAAGAATCTATACAAGTTATGAATGTTAGGTTTTGGGCATAGTATATGTCTAAGTGTAATTGATCTCCTTCTTTGCTGGAATGGGAGCTTCCCCAATTGGAATTTTTACAGGGTGTCTGTGATATTTGTTTTTGTTACAGATCTCACAATTTTTTATATATTCTTTTAATTTTTTGTGCAGGTTTGGCCAATAATACAGCTTAGTTATTTGTTTGTAATTTTCGTCTAGTCCTCTATGGGCTCTGCAATGTGTTTCTTTATCTTCTGAATTTACTACATCTTGGAGGAACTTTCTCGTGAAGAGAAATTTATTTATGAAGTTTTCCTTTAGCTTATTTTGGATAAGGTATAAATCTTCTAAAGTGCAGTGTATTCCTGTGGTTAAGTGAGGCTGAATAAATTCTTTTAAAATGATTAGCAGATTGTCTACCGTATCAAATTCAATAATATGTCGGGTATTTTCATAAACTCTTACTAACTCATGAACTGTGAATCTCCCTTGCGCTAATAGTAGCTGCTGTTTAAATTGGTTTAGAGGCTTGCTAGTCTCTTGAATGACGTTTTCAAAACTACTCTCTGCTGAATGCTGAGTATTTATGTCTGATTCTGATTCTGTCTGGTCGACATCACTATCTGTCATATGATTTATTTTAATCCGAGATAAAGCGTCCGCTACTACGTTAGTTGAGCCTTTCTTATAAATGATTTTTGGTGTGAAACTTTCTATGAAGTAATACCAACGTTTCATTTCAACATTTGGATTTTTTTGCGACATTGCAAAGGACAAAGGTTGGTGATCTGTATGTATTTCAATTCCACTCACTCCGTATAAATAATTTCGCAAATTTTTTAATGCCCATACAATAGCTAATAATTCCTATTTATTAGTAGATATAATTGCTCGGTTTTACTTAAAGTTTTAGAAATAAATGTTATGGGATTCCCATCTTGCGACAAAACTTCACCTATTGCTATGTCCGATGCATCTGTGGTTAATGTGAATTTTTTATTGTAATCTGTTTGTACTAATTCAATATGTGCTATTAAACTGTCCTTTAAATTATCAAATGCTCCCATTGCTGGTTCATCCAGCTGTATTAATGTTTTCTTGGATGCCCTTCGTGAAACTTTCCCGTTTACTCCACTCAGATATTTTGTTAATGGTTTGGCAATTGTAGCATAATTTCGGACAAATTTTCTGTAATAGCCTGTTAGTCCTAAGAAGCTACGTAGCTCTCTGATATTTTAAGGAATTGGATAGTTTTGTATTGTGTAGATTTTGTCTGGATCTGTTTTAATGATATTTTGGGAAACAATGTATCCCAGAAATTTGTTTTCCAATTGAAAGAATTTAGACTTTTCTAGGGAAATTTTCATGTTAGCGTTTTGCAATATCTGTATTATATGAATTAGATCTTTATAATGTTGTTCTATAGTTTTTGAAAATATTATTATATCGTCCATATAGACGTGACAAGTTTTCCCAACTTGTTCTCTAAGTATATCGTCCATTGCCCTTTGGAAAATTCTGGGAGCGTTCGTCAATCCCATAGGCATTCTTAGAAATTCATATTTGCCGTTATTTATGGAAAAAGATGTTTTTTCAATATCTGATTCCCTCATTAAAATCTGATAGAAACCTGACTCTAAATCAATGGCCGAGAAATACTTTGCCTTACCTAAATTGGCAAGGATTACTGAAGGATCTGCATAGGGTATCTATCCGGTATGGTGTTTTCATTAAGTTTCTTAAAGTCTATTACTAATCTATGTTTAGGAGTTCCGTCCTCATTTACTCCCTTCTTTGGTACTACTATTACCGGTGAATTATATGGGCTTTTACTAGGTCTGATTATACCTTCATCTAACATTTTACTTATTTCGTTATTAACGAAATCGTTAACCGAATAAGCGTATGGATACTGCTTGCCATATACCGGTCTATCATGTTCAGTGTTAATCTCTCCTTTTATATCCGTTCTGAACGGTAACTGTAAATTTATATTGGCATGGTCTTCTTCGATGATAGATACCATTTTCTCTCTGAGATTTTCTAAATTGTCCTCTTTGTAGGTTATTGTGTTATACAATTTCATTTTTTTCAATTCAGAATTTGCATAATTTTGAATGTCGGATATTTCTACGACGGCGCGTTCAGGATTTTTGCATCCCAAACTTTTAAATTATTCATTGTCGGATAATTCAACGACGGCGTGTTCAGGATTCTTTAATCCCAAACTATTCGAACTTTTAGTGTCGGATAATTCAACGACGGCGTGCTCAGGATATTTTAATCCCAAACTATTGACGGATAATTCTTCGTCGGCGTGCTCAGGATTTTTTGATCCCAAGCTATATAAACTTCCTTCTACCTTTACTGAATCACTTTTCATTTCTTTTTCTTCTTCAAAATATTTTTTTATTATATATTCCTTTAACGGAAGGATGGTTTTTCCTTCTATAAAGGTTAATTTGTTTAAAGAAAGGAGTTCGTCATATATTAGTTTCTCCTCATTGTCTTTATAACTTAAAGGCCCCTATCCTGTATCAATAACAGCTCCGATTTTCTTTAATAGGTTAAATCCTATCTGCCTCCATTCCATCTATTTCATAAAACACTTGCTTTGTGTTAAAAATAGTTATATTATGGAAATATTTAATTATTGAAAACCCATTCACTGTAGCAACTTTCTTATAAATTGATAATTCTTTTTTATTTTCGTAAATTCCCTTTTTTATATAACAGGAAGTTGCTCCCGTATCTATCAAAACTTTTAATTCTCTGTTTATTTTTTTTTATCTACTCTTTTTAAGCAGGGCAGACCTACTTCGGGGGCTGATCTAAAAAATGGTCCTCCTCAATGTTATTTATCCGCATTGCTTTATTAGCCGGTTGTTCCGACATTTCGTTTGGCTTTCGTTTCTGCGCCTGATTTTCGTTAGACTGATTATTCGGTACTACGTTTGCCCTAAAATGCTGAGCTTGGTTATAATTGTTATTATTTCTCCTATAATAACCGTTAGTATTCTCCCGATAATTTCTATTATTATTATTTCCCCTGAATTGATTGCTGTTCTGTCGGTTCTTGATTTGTATCGATTCGTCTACATCCATTGGTTCTGGGGCCTGATTTTGTTGTCTATTACCCAAGAAATAGGGTTGTCTCCATGACATGTTATTCCTCTGAAGATCCCTTTTTTGGTCGAATGGTGAACTATTAGTCCTTGGTTGTCGTTGGTTGAATCTTAATGTATTGTAGTTATTATTCCCTGAATTTCTGGGGCCACTGAATTGGTAGGGGGGGCCCGAATTGGGGCCGAATGTTATTTGATTGCAATTACTGTACCTTTGCCAAGGCATTCGGTAAATCTGGGGGATTCAATGAAAATAGGATTTCTGCTATGCCGCCGTTTAGGCCAGTGACAAAAATGCGTAAGGCATTGTCTCTAATTTTCTTATTTGATTCTTTCGTGATTTCACTGTCCTTTCCGTGAGTCATTATTGTCTTTTTTATTAACAAGGTCATTTTCTTGTTAACCTCGTTATAGAAATCTATTATTGAAAGATTCCCTTGTCGGAGAACGCTTAACTCCTGTTCTATTATGTAAATTGGTCTCTTGTCACTGTAAACAAAGTCAAGTCGTGAAAGTATGGCATCAAAATTTAAAACTGTCCCGGGGTTGGTCAGTGCGTCATGTGCTGGTCCTGTTATTTTGTTTCTCAAAATTGTTAAGGCAATATAATATTGCTTACTTCCTTTCTTATATAACTTCACTGCAGTTTCTGCAGCTTCCCTCCATCCTACGTATTGGTTTAATCCACCATTGAAAATTGGTAGGGATTCTATTACCTTTAATGTGGTGTCATCTTTTATTGTCTCGTCTATTGCTTCTGCCTGATAATCTGATACCTGATCGGATTTAGTTTCTATTTGTTGTTTTAAATTTACAATTTGCTCCTGTACTTGTGAAATTTGAAGTGCTATCAATTGTTTGACCAGATCTGCAGTGAGATCGGTCCTTGTTTGTGAGTTAATCATTTTTAGTTTTTCAAAATCTAAAGTTAGTTGATCCACCTTAAATTTGTCTTATATGTTTGTTTTTATAATCTAATATAACCTAATTGAACTTATATATTTATTAATACAACTTTTGCTCACGGACTATCCGGTAGGGGTCGTCCTTCTTAGTTTGGCTGACAGATCTTCGAATGGGTCTTCCTTCTTGATTTGGCTGACAGGTATTCGAACGGGTCTTCCTTCTTAAATTTCTTTGTTTAACTGGGTCTTCTGGGGTCTTCCTTCTTTGGTTTAGCTGATAGTTTCACTTTCTTTGTGTTTTGGTTTGGTTGGTTTTGTTTAAAAACTTTGGTTTTTTTGGTTTTTTTGTATTTTTAAATTGTCTTGATTAGCTTTTGTATTTATTTGTATTTTGTATTGTATTTGTATTTGTATTGTATATTGTATTTATTTTTGCACACCCTAAGCTCCGGTTTGTTTCCTTTTTATCTCACTTTTTTTATCTTATATCTCACAGTCACTCCGCGTTTTTATATCTGAAGGATTTATTCCATTAATTAATTGTCCTTCGGGTTTCGGCACGACTCAACACTTTTATTATTCGGTGCTTTTTATACAACGTCGCCCCACGTTGGGCGCCAATTAAATAACTGCGGTAGCGGATTGTGTTTTTAAAAAGTTTTTATTTTACTTCTAACTTCACTGATATAGATTTAAGTAGAGGGTCACAAAGGATTCCGGACAAAGGGTTTGCGCGATCTTAATTTTTAGCTCGACTTTGCGGTGTCGCTTCTGGATCAAGACTGACTTGAACTTTCTGATCTTTGCATCGTTGATCCCTTTCGGGAATAGTTTTTCTATAAACATTTCAATTGATTTCGCCATCCCGAGTATTGGATTTCGTCATCCAAAGAGAGAACTGTAAAATGCCTAAAGTGCAGGATCTGCAGAAAGCCGGGAGTGAGATTGTTTATGAGAAGCCGGGTGTGGGCAAACATTGGTTTTCCATTTAGGCGAGTGTCAAAGATTGGGATTGCGGCGGGAGCCCTTGAGATTGTACATCTTAGAAATCAATTAGGCGGAGGCCCAAGATTGAAATTGTTTTCGTTTTGGAAAGCCAAAGATTGTTTACAACTCGTATAAGAGCTCAATAGAATTGGGTACGTTAACTTATACATAAAACATTGTTCCATAGTTCTTAACAGTAACACTACAGTTGAGAATTTCAAAAATTGAATTTCTATGCATATCGAAGAACGGCATGGGTGATTGCACAAACTTTCATACATTAACAATACTTGAATATTTACCGTTCACGTTCAATCGGAAAATATGTATGTATGTATTTTTGTTCGTTGTTGATTTTAAATCACTAAAACTGTGCGTTTCATGAATGTGTTCTTTCCGATCAGTTTGTACAGTTGTTCAATAAGCTAGATTCAATTCGTATGATTTTATTCATGTGAAGAGTCGGTGAACAGTTGCTGACAGAGATGAAAAAAAGGCGAAATAAAATAGAATCCACATTTATTATTAATTAATTAATATTAATAATAAAAAAAATAAATTTTTTTAAATATATACTAGCGGGCCCTGCCACGCTACGCACATTGTGTTAGAACGGATATGAAATGAACAAAACCCTAAACCTTTCAAATGCAATACCTATGGGTATAAAATATTTTTTGATTTGCCGATATTGAGTTTCCCAATATTCCGCTTCCGTTGCCGAATTCCCCTTCAAATCCAGTGGATCCCGCTATTTCTCTGTGTGTTAAGTCTACATCTCTCGCGTACGGATTTCAGTTCTTCCTCGGTCACATTCGTACGCTGTCTTCTCAGTTCTTTTCTGTTACTACCTAAAAGAAGTTTTTATTGCGAGTCATTAACTTTTTCTGACCGAATCTGATCTTAGACTGACTTTATTTTGGTATTCATCGGTTTATTTTTGAACTTGGATGCTTATTCTTACCGATTTACTCATTTTACCCTTTTTCACGTTGTCTGGTTCGTGCTATGTGGGGGCGGAACGAAATTTTGAAATACATATATAGCATGTACATATGTAACAGTGTGATATCAAAGGAGTCTGGATATAAAATTTGGTTGCTCTAGCTCGGACGGTCTGACAGACATAGCCATATCGACTCGGCTATCGATGCTGACCAAGAATATGCATGTTTATTTTATATACCACCACAAAACTAATATATCCCTAAGTTCTCGAGTACCGGGTATAAAAATTGTTCCACGAACTGCCATTTGGCATAATCGTCGTCTTCTTTAAGATTTATTTAAAAACGTTTTGTTTCAGAAATGTTATGTTTGGATGGATTATTATAATGAAAACTAATTTTTAGTCATACATTTAACATTTGGTTCGTATAGATTCATTATGATTTATTGATCCGATCGACTCAAATTCGAAGTAAAAAATATTCAGATGGATTCTGAGCTGAGAATAGTTTTAATAGAAAATATGACGAAATGATTATATTCACTTCTTTTTCCGATCAAGAATATTTTCTTACTCCTTCTGTACATTGAAAACTTCTTTCCAATATTACAATAAATTATTTAGCACCTTCATTGACCAATTGAACCAAAACCCTTCCGTAGTGCGCAAATTTTCCATAACTTGTGGGAAAATGGCAACCCCATACTACCTATGCCTCCAAATAGCATTTTCCGTTTTATTTATATGTATGATGCATAGCTCGTTTTAAACCCATAATGGGTTATGGGTACCGTCGATTAAAATGTTTTTTTCCGTGCTCAATTTCTTATATCCGTTATACGTAACCTCTGTAGATGTTATATGCAGCTTTTGAAGCTCCGCGATCGTATTTTTGTATCATTTTCTTACACCAATTTTCTTTGACCGACGCGAAAAAAGCTATTACGCGCGGATCCCAGGCAATAGCGCAGCCCTTCTGCCGCCCAACCGACCGAGATGCGCTGCAGCATGACGTGCGACGCGATAACCGAACCGATCACGAACATTCAGGAAAGATAGCTATTAGAACTTAGAACTAAACTTAGCAAAAGAACTAAGCATGCATTCAAAATACAAATATAATTACTAATTACAAGAAAGGTGTGTGAGTATTAGTAGTTTAATAAGAGGAAGGGGATCAGTGGTGGATATGGTAGAGGGAATTATAATCCAAGCATAAGATCCTAATCGATTCATGTAAGAAATAATTAAATGGAAGGAACAACGCTATCTAATTTATAATGGATCTAATAGGAATCGTAAAGTTTATGCGGCTTAACAAACCAGGGCTATCTACGTCACCATTGATCAAGTTGTGCACAAAAATAACACTAAGCTTTTTTCTGCTATTATGAAAGATGGAAGGTATATTAATAGAAATCTATTAGGATGAGATGTCAATATCAAACTTGAATCCCCAAACTTCTGGGCGGTCCCGGTGTACTTTGTACTGAGGGCGCCATACACAAGAGCCGTATATAGCCGAGATATAGAGAGTCTTTGTTATATAGGGGTCGTCAAATTCCTTTGACCACCTCTTTATAAACTCAAGCACGACCATTTCAGAAAACTTTAGTCTAATATAACACCACGATCATCAACCAGGGTAATTCTCTCAAGAGAAGCACCGCATATAGGGGCACCGGGTATAGGGGCTAGAACGATGAAATGTGTTTACTAGGCTTGCGCTTATTTGTTTGGGCGAAAAAAAATGTGTCGGAATCAAAAGTCTCAGGGTCTAAAAATTTTCCTTTTGTTATAAAATAATAAAATATAAAGTTTCAGACTGATTTGACAACGTTTAGAAGTGCCGACTTGAGGTCAAAGTTCAAAAATACGCTATTTGGCCAATGGTTCCTATGGCAGCTATACTACATATCGCTCTGATCAGATTGAACTTTTTTTTAGTTAGAGTTAATTTAGTTAGAGTTAGTTTAGAGTTAACACTCAACTTTTCAGACTAATGTGCAACTACAAGTTTAGAGTATTAAACGAGGGGGAACGTTGTGAGTTGCTGCGTAGACCGCAACTCTACATTTATACCCGATACTTAGTCAGTATGGCTCTCCTCCGGCAGACGCCGCTAATATTACACGACACGACAAAGTGAGCATGCGAGAGAGACAGAAAATCAGTCTGAGCGTGACGTCGGGCGCTGCGTAGCCACTGCAAATTGATTTGTTCTTTTTGGCTATAAAAATTATCCGATCTGATCCAGCAATCTGATAGATATGATCATTATCTATGATTCTGCGTTTTTAGTTTTCTCGTATTCTCAATATTGTGGATGCAACAGATTTTCGTCCTTTGTGTGGGCGGAAGGGGCTGGGGCGAAATTTTGAGATATACGTTTTATAGTGCGATCTAACAGAAGTGCGGATACCAAATTTGGTTACTCTAGCGTTAATAGTCTCTGAGATTTGTGGATGCCCCAGATTTTCGTCCCTTGCGGCGGCGGAAGGGGGTGTGGCGAAATTTTGAAACAAACTCGTCAAGGTCCGATATCTCAGGGGATCAAAAATTTGGTTACTCTAGCTTTTATAGTGTCTGAGATCTCGGCGCTAATGTTTTACGCTAAGCAAAGCCGGCTATGCTACGTGTGTGTTAGAGAGAGAGACAGGGCGACAAAAAATGTAATTGTTTTCTTGATGCTGGCTATAGTAAGACTACGATCCAATTCAGATTCTGCAGTCTTAAGCATATGGTCATTCTCTACGATTCTGGGTTTTTCGTTTTCTCGTATCTTTAAAATTGTGGATGCTACAGATTTTCGTCCTTTGTGGGGGCGGAAGTGGGCGGGGCGAAGTTTTGAAGTATTCTTGTAGCAGTGACATATCACAGAAGTCTGGATCCAAAACATCGTTGCTTTTGCTCTTATAGTCTTTGACTAGTGCCCATAGTGACTAATAGGGATGGACAGACGGACAGACAGACAGGGCTCAATCGACTCGGCTATTGATGCTGATCAAGAATATATATACTTTATGGGGTCGGAAACGATTCCTTCAGGACGTTACACACATCCACTTTTACCAAAAATCTTGTATACCCCAATACTCATTTTGAGTATCGGGTATAAATATCGAATTGCCACCCTCGTCTACCCAAAATGAATGGGTGAATGGGAATGAAATTGGGAGTAGTTGACAACTACAGGGCGCTACCTTCCGCCTAGAGAAATTATTATAATAAAGACTCTTATACCTCCCATGCTGACATCACAGCAGTGAAATTTGCGGGCAGCATTTGAGTCATGTGCCGAAGCTACATCAGGTACAAACGTTGCACTCTTTGCCAGATTTAAAGATTCCTGGAAAACTATTGAAAAAAATCAAGTTTAAGTTTGGTGCGACTGATCAGTACTTCTGTCAAGTTGAATTGAGAAAACTCATGCGCGTGCTGATTACGTTAAATCGTTAGAGTTAACTCGAATTTGTTTACGATTGGTTCCGAAAGGTAATTTTTCCGACTCCCTGGACCAATGCACCATCCACGATGGATGTATACGGCGATTTATACCTTTAAAATATATAGTTTTCGAGAGAAGTTTAAGTTGACAACTCAAGAAGAAAACGAGGGGGAACTTTGTGAGTTGCTGCGGAGACCGCAACTCTACATTTATACCCGATACTTAGTCAGTATGGCTCTCCTCCGGCAGACGCCGCTAATATTAAGCGACACGACAAAGAGAGCGTGCGAGAGAGACAGAAAATCAGTTTGAACGTGTCGTCGGGCGCTGCGTAGCCACTGAAAATTGATTTGTTCTTTTTGGCTATAAAAATGACCCGATCTGATCCAGATTCGGCAATCTGGTAGATGTGGTCATAGGGAAAATAGTAGATACTCTTAACATACATTGTCGTGCTGTAGGTTCTAATGCTTCCTGTTTGCCAGACAAATTTTTAAGCTTGCACCGTACTATTGAATAGACTTTATTGCTAGGAAAAAAATATTGATCGTGCCGTGTTTAATGTTTAATCATATCAACAATGATTATCTATTATCTATTTAGGGCTAGATTTTCATTTTAATCTAGTAGTAGTGGCTGTGGTGTAGTGGCTTTGTTCAATATTTTTTTAGAAAATTGAACATTTGAATATAACTAGGTTTTCTTTGGGCTTTCATACGAAAATGGTATTTTTAAAATATTAATTTACATTTATTGGTACTTAAAACTAATTCCTGATCTAGGTTCGCGTCATAGGCATACATAGACGTTTTAATTTTTAAACTAATTTTCAGTTTATTTTGGAAGGAATTTATTGGTTAAGGTTAAGTCTTTTCCATCGTAGTTAATTCCTTCGTAGAAAAACTTTCGATTAGCTCTACAGGTAGGACCGCACCTGGTAGAACCACAGCTTGGACATTCGTACCAGCATCCATCACACTCTTCGCTCATGCAGTCGCAAATTTCTAATAAATTGTAGCGTGTGAGGGAGCGTACGCTCCACCCACATTTTTTCCGCCCATCAGTTCGCCGTCATTTTCCCATTGGAGGGACCCGAGATTACGTTATTAGAATTAAGATTTTTTACTTTTCTTTATTGACTTTTCAGTTGTAGGTTAAGGAGGGGGGGAGGGGGAAGGCCACGAAGGCTACATGACATTAATTTTATATATTATACGGCCCGAGGGGTCTCTAAGCCCCACGTAGCTTATTATCTTCTTTAAAGGGCGGGGGGGGGGGGGGGGGGGCAAGTAGCGATCACGGCGGACGCCACTGGCTTTTCAGAACCAAAACCCCACAAAAACGACGCAGCAGCAGCCAAAACGAGAGAGGAATACACCGAGGACCGAAAACCAACGGCATCGACGCAGCAACGGCGTGAATACACCGAGAAAGCAGAAACCCAACGACAACGACGCAGCAGCGGCCAAAGAGGGAGAGGGATACACCAAGAATCGAAATCCAACGGCACCGACACAGCAACGGCGACGAATACACCAAGAACCGAAACCTAACGGCACCGACGCCAAAACGGGGAGGAATACACCAAGAAACAAAACCCGACAACAACAACGCAGCGGAAGCCAAAGAGAGAGAGAAATACACCAAGAGCCGAAAGCACCAAGATAAGCCGCCAGCGTCGACGCAGCAACGAAGCGCTGGAACAGTAAGCCCACAGCAGCAACGGCAGAAGAGAGACGCGGAAAACTAAAGCGAAGTAACGACGCGCCAGCAGCGAGACAGAGAGACGAAAGTCACCGGCGCAGCGTAGACGCCGAACGACGGCGCCAGCCCTCTGCCGCCGCGGAAGATGACGACGCTAGCCGCCCACGCTGACGCTGGATCGGAGAGCCAGCAGAACGCCGGCTCTGAGCTGGGAAAACGAAAAAAAAGTCGATTGGGAGCAGTCGTAGGAGTCGGACGTATTCGCGGAAAAATTCGAGTGGCTTGGAAAAAGTAAAAACACGTGGAGGCCCGGATCCACGCCAACGCTATCAGTGACACGGGGAAGATCCGGCATCGACGCTGCGCTTACGGGGAGAAGACCCTGCATCGATACTACACTTACCGAGAGGAGATCCTGCATCTACGCTGCACCCACGGGGAAGAGGAGGCTTTCGACGAGTACAAGCGTGGGAGTTCAAGGGTAAGCTAGTCTATAGACGTGTATACGGGCTGCTGAGCGGTGCGTTAATTTTGACCTCTTTTCTTTCCTTTTCGCTTGTTCTTCTCGGATTCAATAGCCACATTGTCATCATTGGATGTCTTTGTTTGTCTTTGCCGTAAGTTACGAATAATCAGGGTCAATATCTGAACTCATTTTTCAAGTTCCGAAACAAAAAAAAACTTACACCACAATGTTATATCAGCCATGATGCAATTATAATAGTATAATTACAATTATACAATTACAATACAATTATAATAGTATAATTGCATCATGATATCAGCAGCTGTAATTGTCAGTACAGACTGTAATATTTGAAAAAAAATACCAAATGAAATAATGGAAAAAAATGTATGGGTATTCCTGAAATCAATTTAGTCCTGCTTTGGCTGCTCAGATGAGTTTCATATACATATTTCGCCAACGGCAAAGTTTGACCAGATGTACTTACGTGCACTAAAAATCCACAGGAATTAATTCTATATAATGTAAACTTTTAATAGCACGGTTTTATTATATGTTCTTCTTTCTTGATCGGCGTATTCGAATGAATGTGTGTTGGCATATCGATACTTGTCGAGGACAAGTATCGATATATCGAGTACATTGGTATATCTTATAATACTATCGATGAGTAAATCTTATACTAATATTCAAATCTTATAAACTAATATTCATATCTTACATTCGGGCAACCTGACTACAGATCGCCCACGATTTACACACTAAGGCACACAGTTGGTTAAACATTTCTTATTCGGTATTGTCTTACTTAACATACTATTTCATCGATTAACAACATGAGACCATGGTTTTATCCTTACACTCTACCCAGGGTTTAAGCCTTCCTGGTTCTAATATACTTCGGAATGGCATTTGCGTCAACTGACAGTCCTCAATGTCGACAACCTCATAACGATCATTATCCAATACTCTATTGATCCTGTACGGTCCTCGATACTTTGGTGCGAACTTCTTATTGATCCCCGGTGTTGTGTCCACATGCCGGACTGCTACATAGTCACCAGGTTTCATACTTTAATGGGGCTCTATGTTTATGGGCATACATCTTCTCATTTCTTTTCTGCGACAACCGTATGTTCTCACTTGCTATTTCTCTTATAGTTTCCAACTCTCTAAGTTCTGACGCTAACTTCTCCTCTAGGTATTCGGTTAATTCATCTACAACGGGTCCTTTCTGGGGTATTCCAAATAACAATGTGCTAGGTGTCTTTTTCGTACTGCTGTTAACGGAGTTATTAATGGCGTGCTCTAACTTGCTCATCAACCTATACCAATCGGCTTGCTCAAGGGGCTCTGACAGTTTTCCTAACATAGGAGTAAGAACACGATTCACCCGCTCCACTTGGCCATTCGCCTGCGGTGCACCTGTAGCTACCTTAATGTGCTCTATCCCTCTCTCCTGCAGAAAACTAGAGAACTCTAACGAGGTGAAACAGGTCCCACGATCTGATATTATCCTAGTAGGGCGACTATAGAAATCAAAATATTTACTTAAGGCATCCTTCGCTTCCCGCGTGCTGGTACTATTAACCGGGAACAATTTGACAAACTTAGTGAATGCATCTATTACCACAAGGAGGTGTTTTCGCTTAGATCTAATACTCGGCAACGGACCCAAATGATCAACATGTAGGGTATGAAAAGGAACACATGACTTTGGGATACTATGGAGCGTTCTGTTATGGATTGTTTTAGGCATCGAGTGTAGTATACACGGTAGACAGTTTCTGATGAACCTTGCCACTTTACTTCTCATTGACGGAAACCAGTAGGTCCTCAAAAGGTCACTCACGCACTTATCTGCGGCCAGATGTCCTAGTTTTTCGTGTGACCGCCTTATCAACTGCTCTTCCATACACATTGGTACATAGAAACATAGTTTGTTTTCACAACTCCTCTTGTAAACAATACCATCATTTCATCATTTCAAAATCTACTTCAATTCCATCCTCTAGCATTTTTCGAATCCTAACTACTTCCTTGTCTCGCATCTGTTCTGTTTGCAATATCAAATCAACATCTTCTGGCGTTGCACCTACTACCCCAACTATCAATGATTTTAGTAATCTTTCCTCCTGAAACTCTAACTTGTCCCTCTCTACTGTATCCTCAACACATTTTTTCTCTTTATCTGAATTCCTACTACTAATGTACTTTACTCCCCCCACCACATCGTTAACGCTTCCTCTACATTGTCTCAAATCTCTAATTTCAATCTTCCATCCATCCTTTTCCCTATATTCACTATTCTCTATGTTATCTCTACAATCATCACCAAGGTTCTCTCTATCATCAGACTTCCACCTATTTCCCAATCTACTTCCTACTGCACTTGATTCTCCACACTCAATCGCAGGGTTCTGTACGGTACTACTATGCTCTCTATTGATATTTAATTCTCTTCACTTAATCACAGGGTTCGCGGACGTGTTCGCGGAAAAATTCGAGTGGCTTGGAAAAAGTAAAAACACGTGGAGGCCCGGATCCACGCCAACGCTATCAGTGACACGGGGAAGATCCGGCATCGACGCTGCGCTTACGGGGAGAAGACCCTGCATCGATACTACACTTACCGAGAGGAGATCCTGCATCTACGCTGCACCCACGGGGAAGAGGAGGCTTTCGACGAGTACAAGCGTGGGAGTTCAAGGGTAAGCTAGTCTCTAGACGTGTATACGGGCTGCTGAGCGGTGCGATAGGTAGGGAACCAAGAAAGAATAAAGTGAAATGTAACGAATATAACAGAAACATAGCACGACCTCCAACAATCTATACACTAGGGAACCTGGAGGCCGGGGGCTTCATCTTCTCTGCCTTTCCTCCCGCCTCTTCCCCGAGTCTGTGTGATTCCATCCAGTAGTTCGTAGCCCGACAGGATCCTGAGGCCGCTGTCCGGCGATTGCCTATGCGTTCTCGGTGATACCTGTCGTTGTTCCCTCCGCATGATTCCCTCCAGTAGTTTGTGACCCCGCAGGGTCGCGAGGCCGCTATCCGACGATCGTCTAAGCGCCCCCCGGTGACTCCTGTTGGTGTCTCGCCTGATCCCCGTAGTTCCCTGGGTCCCGAAGGGGCTGTCCGGCGATTGCCTAAGCCCTCTCGGCGATACCTGCCCTGTATGATAAAGATTTTCGCAGTAATGTTTAGCCCGATAGTGTCTCGTGAGTGCTATCCAGCGATTTCCTAAGCGCTCTCGGCGATGAGCGTCGGTATTCTCGTACTCGTAGTAATTCTTAGTTCGGCGGTGTCCCGTAAGTGCTATCCGGCGATTGCCTAGGCACTCTCGGCGATGCTTGCCGGTACCCCCGACCCTTGTAGTAATTCTTAGTTCGACAGCGTCCCGTAAGTGCTATCCGGCGATTGCCTAGGCACCCTCGGCGATGCTTGTCGATATCCCTGACCCCCCCGTGGTAATTCTTAGTTCGACAGTGTCCCGTAAGTGCTATCCGGCGATTGCCTAGGCACTCTCGGTGATGCTCGTCGATATCCCTGACCCTCGTAGTAATTCTTAGGCCGACAGGGTCCCGTAAGTACCGTCCGGCGATAGCCTAGGTACTCTCGGCGATACTTGTCGGTATCCCCGCATAGCAAAGTTCCCCTTTCCGCGTCGTAGTAATTCTTAGGCCGACAGGGTCCCGTAAGTGCCGTCCGGCGATAGCTTAGGCACTCTCGGCGATACTTGCCGGTATTTCCGCATAGCAAAGTTCCCCTTCCGCGGCGTAGTAGTTCTTAGGCCGACAGGGTCCCGTAAGTACCGTCCGGCGATAGCCTAGGTACTCTCGGCGATACTTGTCGGTATTGTCGCATAGTAAAGACCTCCGTATTGATTCTGAGTTCGGTGGGGTCCTGAAGGCGCTATTCGGCGATAACCGGAGAGCCCTCGGTGAAACCAACGGCCCTGTCCCACGCTACTATCGCTCCCGTCCGCGGGACTGCTGCCCCGTCCCCCATCATCGATCCGAAATACGGAGTCCCGGCAAATTATAAATATTACTGTAATTTCGACCCTGGAGTAGACTGAGATATGTACCCCATCCCAGGATCGCTTCCTTACAAGCGAATAATACCATACTCATCATAAGCACTATTTTTCCCTTAATTTTGACCTCTTTTCTTTCCTTTTCGCTTGTTCTTCTCGGATTCAATAGCCACATTGTTATCATTGGATGTCTTTGTTTGTCTTTGCCGTAAGTTACGAATAATCAGGGTCAATATCTGAACTCATTTTTCAAGTTCCGAAACAAAAAAAAACTTACACCACAATGTTATATCAGCCATGATGCAATTATAATAGTATAATTACAATTATACAATTACAATACAATTATAATAGTATAATTGCATCATGATATCAGCAGCTGTAATTGTCAGTACAGACTGTAATATTTGAAAAAAATACCAAATGAAATAATGGAAAAAAATGTATGGGTATTCCTGAAATCAATTTAGTCCTGCTTTGGCTGCTCAGATGAGTTTCATATACATATTTCGCCAACGGCAAAGTTTGACCAGATGTACTTACGTGCACTAAAAATCCACAGGAATTAATTCTATATAATGTAAACTTTTAATAGCACGGTTTTATTATATGTTCTTCTTTCTTGATCGGCGTATTCGAATGAATGTGTGTTGGCATATCGATACTTGTCGAGGACAAGTATCGATATATCGAGTACATTGGTATATCTTATAATACTATCGATGAGTAAATCTTATACTAATATTCAAATCTTATAAACTAATATTCATATCTTACATTCGGGCAACCTGACTACAGATCGCCCACGATTTACACACTAAGGCACACAGTTGGTTAAACATTTCTTATTCGGTATTGTCTTACTTAACATACTATTTCATCGATTAACAACATGAGACCATGGTTTTATCCTTACACTCTACCCAGGGTTTAAGCCTTCCTGGTTCTAATATACTTCGGAATGGCATTTGCGTCAACTGACAGTCCTCAATGTCGACAACCTCATAACGATCATTATCCAATACTCTATTGATCCTGTACGGTCCTCGATACTTTGGTGCGAACTTCTTATTGATCCCCGGTGTTGTGTCCACATGCCGGACTGCTACATAGTCACTAGGTTTCATACTTTAATGGGGCTCTATGTTTATGGGCATACATCTTCTCATTCTTTTCTGCGACAACCGTATGTTCTCACTTGCTATTTCTCTTATAGTTTCCAACTCTCTAAGTTCTGACGCTAACTTCTCCTCTAGGTATTCGGTTAATTCATCTACAACGGGTCCTTTCTGGGGTATTCCAAATAACAATGTGCTAGGTGTCTTTTTCGTACTGCTGTTAACGGAGTTATTAATGGCGTGCTCTAACTTGCTCATCAACCTATACCAATCGGCTTGCTCAAGGGGCTCTGACAGTTTTCCTAACATAGGAGTAAGAACACGATTCACCCGCTCCACTTGGCCATTCGCCTGCGGTGCACCTGTAGCTACCTTAATGTGCTCTATCCCTCTCTCCTGCAGAAAACTAGAGAACTCTAACGAGGTGAAACAGGTCCCACGATCTGATATTATCCTAGTAGGGCGACTATAGAAATCAAAATATTTACTTAAGGCATCCTTCGCTTCCCGCGTGCTGGTACTATTAACCGGGAACAATTTGACAAACTTAGTGAATGCATCTATTACCACAAGGAGGTGTTTTCGCTTAGATCTAATACTCGGCAACGGACCCAAATGATCAACATGTAGGGTATGAAAAGGAACACATGACTTTGGGATACTATGGAGCGTTCTGTTATGGATTGTTTTAGTCATCGAGTGTAGTATACACGGTAGACAGTTTCTGATGAACCTTGCCACTTTACTTCTCATTGACGGAAACCAGTAGGTCCTCAAAAGGTCACTCACGCACTTATCTGCGGCCAGATGTCCTAGTTTTTCGTGTGACCGCCTTATCAACTGCTCTTCCATACACATTGGTACATAGAAACATAGTTTGTTTTCACAACTCCTCTTGTAAACAATACCATCATTTCATCATTTCAAAATCTACTTCAATTCCATCCTCTAGCATTTTTCGAATCCTAACTACTTCCTTGTCTCGCATCTGTTCTGTTTGCAATATCAAATCAACATCTTCTGGCGTTGCACCTACTACCCCAACTATCAATGATTTTAGTAATCTTTCCTCCTGAAACTCTAACTTGTCCCTCTCTACTGTATCCTCAACACATTTTTTCTCTTTATCTGAATTCCTACTACTAATGTACTTTACTCCCCCACCACATCGTTAACGCTTCCTCTACATTGTCTCAAATCTCTAATTTCAATCTTCCATCCATCCTTTTCCCTATATTCACTATTCTCTATGTTATCTCTACAATCACCACCAAGGTTCTCTCTATCATCAGACTTCCACCTATTTCCCAATCTACTTCCTACTGCACTTGATTCTCCACACTCAATCGCAGGGTTCTGTACGGTACTACTATGCTCTCTATTGATATTTAATTCTCTTCACTTAATCACAGGGTTCGCGGACGTGTTCGCGGAAAAATTCGAGTGGCTTGGAAAAAGTAAAAACACGTGGAGGCCCGGATCCACGCCAACGCTATCAGTGACACGGGGAAGATCCGGCATCGACGCTGCGCTTACGGGGAGAAGACCCTGCATCGATACTACACTTACCGAGAGGAGATCCTGCATCTACGCTGCACCCACGGGGAAGAGGAGGCTTTCGACGAGTACAAGCGTGGGAGTTCAAGGGTAAGCTAGTCTCTAGACGTGTATACGGGCTGCTGAGCGGTGCGATAGGTAGGGAACCAAGAAAGAATAAAGTGAAATGTAACGAATATAACAGAAACATAGCACGACCTCCAACAATCTATACACTAGGGAACCTGGAGGCCGGGGGCTTCATCTTCTCTGCCTTTCCTCCCGCCTCTTCCCCGAGTCTGTGTGATTCCATCCAGTAGTTCGTAGCCCGACAGGATCCTGAGGCCGCTGTCCGGCGATTGCCTATGCGTTCTCGGTGATACCTGTCGTTGTTCCCTCCGCATGATTCCCTCCAGTAGTTTGTGACCCCGCAGGGTCCCGAGGCCGCTATCCGACGATCGTCTAAGCGCCCCCCGGTGACTCCTGTTGGTGTCTCGCCTGATCCCCGTAGTTCCCTGGGTCCCGAAGGGGCTGTCCGGCGATTGCCTAAGCCCTCTCGGCGATACCTGCCCTGTATGATAAAGATTTTCGCAGTAATGTTTAGCCCGATAGTGTCTCGTGAGTGCTATCCAGCGATTTCCTAAGCGCTCTCGGCGATGAGCGTCGGTATTCTCGTACTCGTAGTAATTCTTAGTTCGGCGGTGTCCCGTAAGTGCTATCCGGCGATTGCCTAGGCACTCTCGGCGATGCTTGCCGGTACCCCCGACCCTTGTAGTAATTCTTAGTTCGACAGCGTCCCGTAAGTGCTATCCGGCGATTGCCTAGGCACCCTCGGCGATGCTTGTCGATATCCCTGACCCCCCGTGGTAATTCTTAGTTCGACAGTGTCCCGTAAGTGCTATCCGGCGATTGCCTAGGCACTCTCGGTGATGCTCGTCGATATCCCTGACCCTCGTAGTAATTCTTAGGCCGACAGGGTCCCGTAAGTGCCGTCCGGCGATAGCTTAGGCACTCTCGGCGATACTTGCCGGTATTTCCGCATAGCAAAGTTCCCCTTCCGCGGCGTAGTAGTTCTTAGGCCGACAGGGTCCCGTAAGTACCGTCCGGCGATAGCCTAGGTACTCTCGGCGATACTTGTCGGTATTGTCGCATAGTAAAGACCTCCGTATTGATTCTGAGTTCGGTGGGGTCCTGAAGGCTCTATTCGGCGATAACCGGAGAGCCCTCGGTGAAACCAACGGCCCTGTCCCACGCTACTATCGCTCCCGTCCGCGGGACTGCTGCCCCGTCCCCCATCATCGATCCGAAATACGGAGTCCCGGCAAATTATAAATATTACTGTAATTTCGACCCTGGAGTAGACTGAGATATGTACCCCATCCCAGGATCGCTTCCTTACAAGCGAATAATTCCATACTCATCATAAGCACTATTTTTCCCTTAATTTTGACCTCTTTTCTTTCCTTTTCGCTTGTTCTTCTCGGATTCAATAGCCACATTGTTATCATTGGATGTCTTTGTTTGTCTTTGCCGTAAGTTACGAATAATCAGGGTCAATATCTGAACTCATTTTTCAAGTTCCGAAACAAAAAAAAACTTACACCACAATGTTATATCAGCCATGATGCAATTATAATAGTATAATTACAATTATACAATTACAATACAATTATAATAGTATAATTGCATCATGATATCAGCAGCTGTAATTGTCAGTACAGACTGTAATATTTGAAAAAAATACCAAATGAAATAATGGAAAAAAATGTATGGGTATTCCTGAAATCAATTTAGTCTTGCTTTGGCTGCTCAGATGAGTTTCATATACATATTTCGCCAACGGCAAAGTTTGACCAGATGTACTGACGTGCACTAAAAATCCACAGGAATTAATTCTATATAATGTAAACTTTTAATAGCACGTTTTTATTATATGTTCTTCTTTCTTGATCGGCGTATTCGAATGAATGTGTGTTGGCATATCGATACTTGTCGAGGACAAGTATCGATATATCGAGTACATTGGTATATCTTATAATACTATCGATGAGTAAATCTTATACTAATATTCAAATCTTATAAACTAATATTCATATCTTACATTCGGGCAACCTGACTACAGATCGCCCACGATTTACACACTAAGGCACACAGTTGGTTAAACATTTCTTATTCGGTATTGTCTTACTTAACATACTATTTCATCGATTAACAACATGAGACCATGGTTTTATCCTTACACTCTACCCAGGGTTTAAGCCTTCCTGGTTCTAATATACTTCGGAATGGCATTTGCGTCAACTGACAGTCCTCAATGTCGACAACCTCATAACGATCATTATCCAATACTCTATTGATCCTGTACGGTCCTCGATACTTTGGTGCGAACTTCTTATTGATCCCCGGTGTTGTGTCCACATGCCGGACTGCTACATAGTCACCAGGTTCATACTTTAATGGGGCTCTATGTTTATGGGCATACATCTTCTCATTTCTTTTCTGCGACAACCGTATGTTCTCACTTGCTATTTCTCTTATAGTTTCCAACTCTCTAAGTTCTGACGCTAACTTCTCCTCTAGGTATTCGGTTAATTTATCTACAACGGGTCCTTTCTGGGGTATTCCAAATAACAATGTGCTAGGTGTCTTTTTCGTACTGCTGTTAACGGAGTTATTAATGGCGTGCTCTACCTTGCTCATCAACCTATACCAATCGGCTTGCACAAGGGGCTCTGACAGTTTTCCTAACATAGGAGTAAGAACACGATTCACCCGCTCCACTTGGCCATTCGCCTGCGGTGCACCTGTAGCTACCTTAATGTGCTCTATCCCTCTCTCCTGCAGAAAACTAGAGAACTCTAACGAGGTGAAACAGGTCCCACGATCTGATATTATCCTAGTAGGGCGACTATAGAAATCAAAATATTTACTTAAGGCATCCTTCGCTTCCCGCGTGCTGGTACTATTAACCGGGAACAATTTGACAAACTTAGTGAATGCATCTATTATCACAAGGAGGTGTTTTCGCTTAGATCTAATACTCGGCAACGGACCCAAATGATCAACATGTAGGGTATGAAAAGGAACACACGACTTTGGGATACGATGGAGCGTTCTGTTATGGATTGTTTTAGGCATCGAGTGTAGTATACACGGTAGACAGTTTCTGATGAACCTTGCCACTTTACTTCTCATTGACGGAAACCAGTAGGTCCTCAAAAGGTCACTCACGCACTTCTCTGCGGACAGATGTCCTAGTTTTTCGTGTGACCGCCTTATCAACTGCTCTTCCATACACATTGGTACATAGAAACATAGTTTGTTTTCACAACTCCTCTTGTAAACAATACCATCATTTCATCATTTCAAAATCTACTTCAACTCCATCCTCTAGCATTTTTCGAATCCTAACTACTTCCTTGTCTCGCATCTGTTCTGTTTGCAATATCAAATCAACATCTTCTGGCGTTGCACCTACTACCCCAACTATCAATGATTTTAGTAATCTTTCTTCCTGAAACTCTAACTTGTCCCTCTCTACTGTATCCTCAACACATTTTTCTCTTTATCTGAATTCCTACTACTTATGTACTTTACTCCCCCACCACATCGTTAACGCTTCCTCTACATTGGCTCAAATCTCTAATTTCAATCTTCCATCCATCCTTTTCCCTATATTCACTATTCTCTATGTTATCTCTACAATCACCACCAAGGTTCTCTCTATCATCAGACTTCCACCTATTTCCCAATCTACTTCCTAATGCACTTGATTCTCCACACTCAATCGCAGGGTTCTGTACGGTACTACTACGCTCTCTATTGATATTTAATTCTCTACACTTAATCACAGGGTTCTCTACGGTACCTCTATGCTCACTACCAGTGTTGTCTCTACTTACACTATTCCTTCTATATTGCTTTCTACTCTCATCTTTTTCTAAATTAGACTTTTCTAAACCGTATTTGACTCTATAACCATCCTCTAACATATTCGTCACTTGATCTTGTCTGCTCAGCGCATCAACGTGCGCCATACTGGCCCCAGGTCTGTGCATAATGGAGTAATCATAGTTCTCTAACTCTAGGGACCACCGTGCTATCTTAGGACTAATTGACTTTCTGGTTAACGTCTGTACTAACGAATTACAATCCGTGATTATTTTGAAGGACCTATGCTCCAAATATGCTCTAAAACGCCTCAATGCATAAATTATAGCCAATGTCTCTAGTTCGAAACTATGATAACGTGATTCTCTTTCTGTTGTTTTGCCGGAATAATAGGACACAGGGTGCATCTTCCCATCATCTTGTCTTTGCATCAGTATTGCGCCATAACCGTATGAACTTGCGTCTGTATGTAATTCCGTTTCTCTATTTGGGCTAAAAATGGCTAATACCGGAGGATTTGCCAACGCATTCTTAAGAGTTTCAAACGTCTTCACCTGTTCTCTATTCATGGGAAACGGACCACCTTCTTATAACAACTGCACCAAGGGCTTAGCTTTCGTCGCAAATGACAACATGAAACGTCGAAAATACGAAAAGAATCCCAAGCATGAGTGCAGTGCTTTTACATTTTGAGGGACTGGGTATTTTTTCAAGGCCTCAATATGGGAATCACTAGGAACTATTCCGTTTTGATTAACTTTATACCCCAGGAAATCGATGTTTCAATTGGCAAACCTACACTTTTTTAGATTTATCTCTAAATTTTGCTCGCTAAACCGAATGCATAGTCTTTTTAATATATCCATGTGTTCTTCAACTGTTTTAGTCGCTACTAATATATCATCCATGTACACTACAATGCTTTTGTTCCTAATAAAGTCTCTCAAGAGCTCCGAAATAAATCTCTGAAAAATAGCGGATCCATTTTTTAACCCAAAGGGCATTCTCAAGTACTCATACTGTCCTTGCGGTGTCACAAACGATGTATACGGAACTGATTTTTCTTCTACGCCTATTTGTTTTCTAAAAACTCAAGACAGTCCTCAATAAGGGGCAACGGGAAATTATCTTTAACAATTCGTTTGTTCAGACCACGGTAATCGACACACATTCGAAGTTCTCCTGATTTTTTTTTGACTAGGACCAACGGGGAAGCATAAGGAGACTCACTATGATGGATTACTTTCTTTTCTAACAGATCATCTACTATTTCAGCTACTTTCTCTCTCTCATGGTAGGATAAACGACGCGGAGTACAATGAAATGGTGTTGTTTCTGTTACACGAATCTGCATCTGATACTTTGGTGGTGCTTTAAAGTCAAATTCTTTGTGTAAATAGTATGTCTTAATAACTTCCCTACACTTTTCTGCAAGAGTGAGGCCAAATTCGAAACCTACGTTAATATGTTCCTCTTCATCAATCTCTACCGACGCACAAAAGTTACTGAATTCGTCGACTTGATTCATATTCTCGATGGCCATTTTGTCATTCCTTGAGTTTTCTTGTGTCTGATTTTTAAATGGACTAGAACGTTTGATTAGCTCGCTTCTTTCTGATTGATTACCATCTAACTTATCATATAGTCTTATGTTAATATTATTTTTACGTTCGGTGAATAAAGACGCGCAGGTTAAACTAATAGCTTTTTGCTTTAACGAACTTAATGATGTGTGTTGCTTCGCATTGATATTTTTCTTATGAACTAATTTTACTTCAATAACTTTAAGGGCATCGCTATGTAAACTTTTAATAGCACGGTTTTATTATATGTTCTTCTTTCTTGATCGGCGTATTCGAATGAATGTGTGTTTGCATATCGATACTTGTCGAGGACAAGTATCGATATATCGAGTACATCGGTATTTCTTATAATACTATCGATGAGTAAATCTTAAACTAATATTCAAATCTTATAAGCTAATATTCATATCTTACAATAAATTATAAACACTTGGTAAGGAACAAACAATAGCAAATCAATTTCATCGTGAAAAAAAGGTAATTTCATATCGGTTCCATGCGAATTTCATCTCTGTTTACGCTTTATTTTTTTATGCCCGATACTCAAAATGAGTACAGGGGTATATTAGATATATATATATATTTTTGATCAGCAATAGGCGAGTCGATTGTCCGTCTGTGCGTCGCTATGTGCACCTAGTGCTCAGAGACTATTAGAGATGGACCAACGACATTTTGTATCCAGACTTCTGTGATATGTCACTGTTACAAATATATTTCAAAACTTCCCCCAGCCGACTTTCGCCCCCACAAAGAGCGACAATCAGTTGCATTAACAATTTCAAAGATACGAAAAGACAAAAAACGCAGAATCGTAAAGAAGGACTATATCTTTTAGACTGCAGAATGTGAGCCAAATCGTATCATTTTTACAGCCAGAATGATGAAAACAATTTCATTCTTTCTCTCTCTGTCTCTCTCTAGCACACACGTTTCATGGTCGACTTTACCTATCGCAGAAAGTGAGCGCATAGATCTCAGAGACTATAAGAGCTAATGATGATACGAGTAAACTAAAAACGCACAATTATAAGGAACCATATCTGATCATTTTTATATCTAAAATGAACAAATGAATTTGCAGTGGCTACGCAGCGCCATAATAATAATAAATAAATAATAATAATAATAAAAAATAATCTTATTCTTCACGCCCTTTACAAGAAAAAATCTTGTTCGGAAAATGCTTGAAGACCCGAAGGAGCAGCAGAAATTACAGGATGAGCACTTCAAATACTTCATCAAGTTGAGGGTGCCATATCTATGTTTGTATTGTTTTATTATAGCCAATTAGTTAGTCAATTTAATAATTTAAAATTGTGAAAATTTCACAATTCAGACCAAAACTTTTAATTTTATGCTCATAAGCTGCTTTTTGATGGATGGTGATAGTGTGAATCGAGGTTTCACATCTTTAAAAAAATCCTACCATTCCCCCGGGATGTGCTAAGTGTGCTGAGCCGAAGTTGTAAATATAATCGGCTCAGAACAAATCTATATTGGAACAAGCAGCCGTTTGCTTATATTTTGCTCAAATCCAAATTATAAATTAAAAATCAAATTTTTTATACTTTTTATCAGCAGAAGAATTAATTTGGCTTTGTTTACGTTTATATTCTTTTGCTCATTCTTAACGATATGTCGGCTATCGAAAAAGGCCAAAAGAAATGCATCATATGGAACGTACCATATTTACGCTATATCTGTTGCTCGAATGTATGCGTGAACGTCATTAATAATCGACACTATTGTATCATATTCATTACTGTTCCCTGAGAAAGTTCTGTTGGAGAACGCGCCCAATAATTTAGCTGTGCCTGTTGGCAGGTTAAGTCATAGATACGAACATTATCAGATCTCCATGTTATTCGCTAGATTTTGAAATTTTTTATATACTTAAATGATAAAACAATTAATTAGTAATTAAAACAATAGCACTTAGATAAATATGCTAGATTTCACAAAAATACAAGCTAGAACAAGCTTAAAATTGTAAAAAAAAAAACAGGCTAAAAAATAGGCTACGAATAAAGCAGCACATAGATATATACACTTTAAATTGTGTTATTATTTCATCCAATTCGCTATTAATCCAATCCGTATTTTTATCGCTGGAATGTATTAAATTTAAATATTTCCTGGTAATTGGTAGTTGCGGCCACATGACGGCGCAACCCATATCCGCTTAATTTTAAAAGAATTTTAGTCGTATACATAACAAAATTAAATATTTCTAAAACAAACCTTATATTTAATATTTAACAGTAATTTTGTTCCTAAGTTTGGTCTTAACGATATTCATTTGACTGAATACCCGTTCAATCACAGCATTTGACCACGGTGCACTTAAAATTCCAATGCCAAATAAAGCGATTTCTCCAAAAGGTTGGTTTTTGCCAGCATCTTTATAAGTCAGTACTTCTGACCGAAGCTTTGTAGTTTCATCTGTATTCTGCCAAGGGACTAATCATTTCCGTTTTCCAATAAGTAGATCTAACCTTAAATAGGCTAAAATGGCAGCACTGATTCATATATATAAACAGCTGATACCGATAACTATAATCGTCTCCTTAAAAAGACTTGGTCACACATATTCTAGTCCAGAAAAACTTTGTTGAATTTATAAACTAAAAATAATCTTGTTTGTTTCATAGGTAAATTAAATCAATTTAGTAACTCGATATGTGTATATTTATTTTTCTGAAAATATTGTCATCGGAACTCATTTATAACATAGAAAAAAACAAATTTACATATGTGAATTCAATGGATTCCGGCTGATGTAACTGCAGCTCAATCGCGTGTTGCCATTTTAATTTTTTACTATGGCATATCGATCGAAATGACGCAAACAATGTTTTCTCGATCAATTTTCGGACAACACCTTTTGACTCCACTGGTCTTCCGCATATTTTGGAACATCTAGCCTTATGTGGCTCAAAAAACTATCCCGTCCGTGACCCATTCTTCAAGATGCTTAATCGCTCTGTAGCTACGTTCATGAATGCCATGACAGGTCCAGATTACAAACTCTATCCTTTTTCAACCATGAATGAAGTGGACTTTAGGAATTTACAGAGTATTTACTTGGATGCGGTTTTTAAGTAAGTCCACATACATATGTTAAAACATAAAAAAATATTGAAAATTCTTTATTATAGCCCTAACCTTGCGTATTTGGATTTTCTTCAAGAGGGTTGGCGATTAGAGAACAAGGACTTACATAATCGGAAGTCTGAACTGGTCATCAAGGGTGTGGTTTATAATGAAATGAAAGTCGCGTTTTCGGAGAACTCTTTGGTTTTTGGACAGAATCTCCTAAATAATATTTTACCTGACCACACGTATGGACATGTATCCGGAGGAAATCCATTGGAGATACCCAAATTAACGCACACGGATTTAATTGAGTTCCATCGCAAATATTATCATCCAAGTAACGCCCGTGTATACTCTTATGGTTCTTTCGATTTGACAAAGACCCTCTCGCTTATTGATAAAGAATATTTATCTCTGCACACCAGAGTAGACAACTCTTATAGCCGTATCCCTCTACAACTCGATGGTCACAGCCACGGCATGTACACATTTCCAGCAGACTGGACAATATGGGCGCTGCTTTTGATCGACAGAACCAAATTGCCATTGCTGTGCTTATGTGCGACATGACCAACATACAGGAAACCTTTGAATTAAAGGTCCTATCCGAAATATTGATCCGTGGACCTAACTCTGCCTTTTACAAGAGCCTAATAGAACCAAACTTTTCCGGGGGCTACAACCAGAGTACAGGGTATTCTTCAGACACCAAGGATACGGCATTCGTTGTGGGGTTGCAAGACCTGCGTGTTGAAGAATTCAAAAAATTCAACGACATCTTTAGCCAAACTATATGCAAAGCCATGAAAGAGGGATTTGAGCCCCAACATGTAGAAAGTATTCTCCATAATCTTGAATTGTCACTAAAACATCAAAGTCCACATTTTGGCAATGCTTTGTTATTTAACTCAACAGCACTTTGGAACCATGATGGCGATGTAGTTAGCAACCTTCGGGTTTCGGATATGATAGCAAGGCTGCGAACATGTTTAAGGCAGAATAAGAATTATTTCCAAGAAAAAATGAACAAATAGTTTGTATATAATTCGCACAAACTTACACTTACGATGTCGCCTGACGAGTTGTACGAGGAAAACTTTAAACAGGCTGAATTGGAAATGCTAAAGCAGAAAACTAGTGCGCTCGATAATGAAAAGTTGGAAAAAATATATCAGAATGGGTTGAAATTGGACGCCTCTCAAAAGGCTGCACCGAATACTGAACTTTTGCCCTGTCTTACGCTTAGCGATGTGAAGAAGTCACCGAATTGGCCAAAGTTAAGCATCCAAACTATTGAAGAAGTTCAAACTCAAATTTGCAAAGTTCCGACCAACGAGATTACTTATTTTAAATGTCTATTTAATATAACTGGTCTGAGTGAAGATGAAGTAACGCTCGTACCATTATTTTGCAATATTATCAATGACATGGGAACCACCCAGCATGATTTCCGTGAATTTGACAAACTCGTACTCTCTAAGACTGCTGGAATTGACTTCAAGTTAAATTTCGTCGAAAATGTTGAAGACGCCAAAAGCTACCGGCTGAGCTTGATGATGACAACACATGCACTAGATAAAATGTGCCTGATATGTTTTTACTGTGCCAAGATTTGCTGCGAAACTTTAAGCTTGAAGACCGTCTGAAAATGCTTATTGAAAACAACATATCCAATATATCAATAGGCATCGCTAGCTCTGGTCACTTATACGCTATGTTAGGAGCGGCAGCGTTAGTTAGTAATGCAAGTAAATTGAAGTCTCTGTTATCAGGAGTTGATCACATAGATTTCATGAAGAATTTTGTGCAGCAAATCAACACTGCGGACATTCGAGACCAGTTAAAGTCAATAGGCACAAAGGTTTTTAATAAGAGCAATATGCGTGTAGCGATCAACAGCTCAGAATCATACCTACCAACGGCCTTAGAACATTTGAAGAATTTTTTGGGGACATTGTCCACTCTAGAAAAAACGAATGAGAGTAGCGAAATTACACTCTTACATCCAAGCTGTCAACAATACCTCATGAACATACCAGTCAACTACTGTGCAAAAGCATTCTTTGCAGTCCCATATTTGCATAAAGATCATCCCACATTGCGCGTTCTTGCCAAGCTTGTGTCGGCTAAGTATCTTCTGCCTGTGGTTCGCGAACAGAATGGGGCCTACGGAGCGGGCGCTAAGATAAGTTCAGATGGAATTCTTAGCTTCTATAGCTATCGTGACCCCCATTCCGCAAAAACGCTAGATGCGTTTGAAAAAACATATGAGTGGTTGCATTCGGAGAGTAAGATTGATCAGCAGGCCTCATTTGAGGCGAAACTCGGAGTACTACAGCAGCTGGACTCGCCAATTGCACCCGGAAATATTGGGATTGATTATTTCTTGTATGAAGTATCGCAAGAGATGTTTGTGAAATATCTCTCTCGAATGCTATCTATAACTATTGATGAACTCCACGACATGATTGAACGTTACTTTAAGGAGAAATCAAAAAATTATGGAAAATGCATTTTGGGACCAGCCAATGAAAGTTTGGAACTGGAAGCTAGTCAGAAATGGAAAATCATAGCCTAGATATTCGTATTTAAAATTTCGACTGTTCTCAAAAATATCCGTAGGAAGACTTTTTCATACTTTTTCAGCCACCCTTCATAAATCCATTGTTGTTATTTCGATGTATTTCCTTAATGGAACGTTAAGACGATGTGTTTCACTTTTGTTAAATATTTATATGTATAGTATATGTACTATGAAAAAATATTAGTAGCTAAATAAAGTGGAAAAATAATATTACATTTTTCTATCTTTTTTATCCCTTAGCAATGGCCATGCCCAACACGTTTACCAATCCTGAGACGTATTTCGAATCAGTAGTCGATTTTTTGAGTTCCTACTCCTGGGTTTATCGCAAAGCCAACACAGAATGTCTTGTTTCAATAGAATCAATGCCGCTGGATATGAAAAACTATTTTCTTGCAGTATCAAACGAAAAGCTTAATGAATTTCCATTTATTCACGAGAACTTGGACGCTTTCCCCACATCATTATTAAGCTTCCGGAAAAATCTGGCCTCTCTGACAACAAAAGAAACTTTCGACCACAGCTTTTTCGAAGTAACGGGACGCCAAACCACCAGTAAGCGCAGGATATCGACAAAAAAAACAGCATGAAATCAAACATTTTGCCACTCACATTCACACTCATTGCCTAAACGAGCAAATTTTGGTTGACTTGGGTTCAGGATTGGGCTATCTAAGTCAAGCATTATTCGAACTGGACCCGAATTGCTCTATACTTGGATTGGAAGCAGATGAAACACGAGTGGAGGCGGCACGTAGCCGGTGTCGTCAGTGGTTACCATCGGCAGCCACAAAGTCAATTAGCTACCAGCAAAAATATGTTGACGCTGACTCAGGGGCTTATATCGACACACACTCACTGGCTCTAGCGAAAAATAACGGCTTTTTGGAGGTGAAATCTATGTCGATAATAGGCTTGCATGCTTGTGCGGATTTGAGTATTAACGCAAAGCGAATATTTTTGAAAATGGATCGTGTGCGAAGTCTTCACATTATGCCCTGTTGTTACCACAAATTAGCTTTGCAGTCTGTTGGCGGGGGAGTTAATAGCACTGATCAGCCTAATTTCGTAAATTTTCCGCTTAGCATTGCCATGCGCAAGGCGGTAGAAGCATGTAAAAAAGCATTATATCTTAATCGTCCATTTCTTGGACTAGCATGCCAACAAACGCGTGCTCGCTGGCGGCGAACAAGTTACGAAGAACACGCTGAGCACGGAGATCAGATGTACACGCGTGCACTGGGGGATTCCGTTCGACACTCTAATGAATTGGTAAAACCAAAAAAGTGTATCCTTCCGTCTCATGAAAATCAGGATGCATTTTGGGAGATAGTGAGAAAATTTCAGTTGTTCTCAAAGGAGACAGGCGCTCCGCTAGAGTGGCAACCTACACACAAAACGCGCTTTATAGCAATAAGCGACAAATACACCGATAAACAAGCAGACAGCCATGCAGGTAATGGATTTGCGATTTTACTTAACTTATTCATAAAATGATTAGCGGCTTGTTTTTGAATTATTTAGAAGCTCTGTGAGAACGTGATATTATTTGACCGTTTGTGTTATCTTCAGGAAGCTGCTGCCGAACATAAAGTGCATGTCAGGCTGCGATATGAAAAATTGCTTGATGAGGAGGTATCGCCTCGATGCCACGTTCTGGTTGCTGAAAAGTTGTCCTAATGCGGGCCAAAACTTCTGGAAGCTTGTGTCTCCTTTTGGCCGTATGTCAGAAATTTAGATGGCTGTGCTGCCTGCGCACAAGCACTAATACAATTAGCAGGCACTCTGCTTTTATACCCGATACTCAAAATGAGTATTGGGGTATATTAGATTTGTGGTAAAAGTGGATGTGTGTAACGTCCCTGTCTGTCTGTCCGTCTGTCCGTCTGTCCGTCCGTCCGTCTGTCCGTCCCCTTCAGCGCCTAGTGCTCAAAGACTATAAGATCTAGAGCAACGATGTTTTGGATCCAGACTTCTGTGATATGTCACTGCTACAAAAATATTTCAAAACTTTGCCCCGCCCACTTCCGCCCCCACAAAGGACGAAAATCTGTGGCATCTACATTTTTAAAGATACGATAAAACCAAAAACGCAGAATCGTAGAGGATGACTATATGTTCTAGATCGTAAAATCTCAGTCAGATCGTATAATTATTATAGCCAGAATCAAGAAAACAATTTCATTCTTTCTCGCTCTGTCTCTCTCTAACACAAAGGTTTCATGGTCGGTTTTGCCAATTGCAAAATATGAGTTCAAGGATCTTAGAACCTATAAGAGCCAGAGCAACCAAATTTGGTATCCACACTCCTGTGATATCGGACCTTGACCGTTTCGTGTCCAAATTTCACCACACCCCCTTCCGCCCCCGCAAAGGACGAAAATCTGGGGCATCCAAAAATCTCAGAGACTATTAAGGCTAGAGTAACCAAATTTGGTATCCGCACTTCTGTTAGATCTCACTATAAAACGTATTTCTGAGAATTACGCCCCACCCCCTTCCGCCCCCACAAAGGACGAAAATCTGTTGCATCCACAATATTGCACACTCGAGCAAACTAAAAACGAAGAATCATAGATAACGACCATATCTATCAGATTGCTGAATCTGGTTTAGATCAGATAATTTTTATAGCCAAAAGAAACAAATCAATTTGCACTGGCTACGCAGCGCCCGACGTCACGCTCAGACTAATTTTCTGTCTCTCTCGCACGCACTCTTTGTCGTGTCGTTTAATATTAGCGGCGTCTGCCGGAGGAGAGCCATACTGACTTAGTATCGGGTATAACTGTAGAGTTGCGGTGTCCGCAGCAACTCACAACGTTCCCCCTCGTTTATTTTGCATTTATTGTTTAAGGAAGCATTTAACGAGTAAGTGCTCAGTCTTTTTGCTCATTACGCAGCCAGAGCGGTGCGGGTGAGTCTATGGTAATTAAATTTCTTGTGGCGCTAGGTATACATGACCCACATACACATGGAAGTATGTTCATAGGGGAACTGATTCGTGAGGGAATTGCATCATCCAAATGTAATTGCTTTAGTTATACAATGACAGAGTTTTATATGAATGTGCAGCCTTTGTTTCGATACCTACAGAAATACATAGGTCTCAGAAAAATACCCATAAGCTAAAATTTCCAAAAAGTCATCTGGTTTTTATACCCGATACTCAAAATGAGTATTGGGGTATATTAGATTTGTGGTGAAAATGGATGTGTGGAACGTCCAGAAGGAATCGTTTCCGACCCCATAAAGTATATATACTCTTGATCAGCATCAATAGCCGAGTCGATTGAGCCCTGTCTGTCTGTCCGTCTGTCCGTCCGTCCGTCTGTCCGTCTGTCCGTCCCTATTAGCGCCTAGTGCTCAAAGACTATAAGATCTAGAGCAACGATGTTTTGGATCCAGACTTCTGTGATATGTCACTGCTACAAAAATATTTCAAAACTTCGCCCCGCCCACTTCCGCCCCCACAAAGGACGAAAATCTGTGGCATCTACATTTTTAAAGATACGATAAAACCAAAAACGCAGAATCGTAGAGGATGACTATATGTTCTAGATCGTAAAATCTCAGTCAGATCGTATAATTATTATAGCCAGAATCAAGAAAACAATTTCATTCTTTCTCGCCCTGTCTCTCTCTAACACACACGTAGCATAGGTGGCTTTGCTTAGAGTAAAACATTAGCGCCTAGATCTCAGAGACTATAAAAGCTAGAGCAACCAAATTTGGTATCCACCCTCCAAACATATCGGACCGAGACGAGTTTGTTTCAAAATTTCGCCACAACCCCTTCCGCCCCCGCAAAGGACGAAAATCTGGGGATATTCACAAATCTCAGAGACTATTAACGCTAGAGTAACCAAATTTGGTATCCGCACTCCTGTTAGATCTCACTATAAAACGTATATCTCAAAATTTCGCCCCACCCCCTTCCGCCCACACAAAGAACGAAAATCTGTTGCATCCACAATATTGCAGATTCGAGAAAACTAAAAACGCAGAATCATAGATAACGACCATATCTATCAGATTGCTGAATGTGGATCAGATCAGATAATTTTTATAGCCAAAAGGAACAAATCAATTTTCACTGGCTACGCAGCGCCCGACGTCACGCTCAGACTGATTTTCTGTCTCTCTCGCACGCACTCTTTGTCGTGTCGTTTAATATTAGCTGCTTCTGCCGGAGGAGAGCCATACTGACTAAGTATCGGGTATAAATGTAGAGTTGCGATGTACGCAGCAACTCACAACGTTCCCCTCGTTTCAACTGCATTTATTGAATATTATTATAAATGTATGTTGCATGTACTGTACCTTTTCATAAAGAAAACGTATTATGTATATACATATGTACTATATGTCTATTTTTACAATGAGCGTGTGCGCGCCTTAATTCGGATTTCAACATATTAAAATATTTTAATTCGGTAAATACTAAATAATGTAGCTGCCCATTATTTAATGGCACATCGACTTTGGGAATCTATCAATTTGTTAAATATTAAAACGTTTTCCAGCCCCTTTGAAAAGTCTTAATACCTTTTTAGGAAGAATCGTATTAAATGTCGTAGAAGCATGTGCCACTACAAGCTCTGAATGTTTGTCAATGAATCGCCAGCATTTTTCTTTTTCTTTGTGCTTTATGATTTCCTTCCTCAGTTGATGACGTTGTTCGTATCACCATCACTTTCTGCCATGCTTGTGGAATCGAGACTTTCATAAACTGCAGAGGGATGGTCACTGCTGTGTTTAATAAATATAATATCCATGTTCAGTGAAATGCCAAATCCCTGTACATTTATTTCTATAGATAAACTTACCCTTTACAACGATAGTAATTGCTGATGCCTGTGTAGACGCATGACATAAGGGATGGCCGTAACCTGCTGTTGGTGTTTGATGTCTGTTGCTCCACATCCTGTGACGAGTCTTTGCTGAGGGCCAGGCTAAGGCTGTTTTGTTCGTAGGGGGACAAATACTCGCCGTTCCGTTTTCCATATCGAGAGCCAAGAAAAAAACGATCATTTCGTGGTACAATTATGAGACGTCGCGTTTTCGAGCTATCAACACTAGTTGCCCCACAGCCGGTGACAGCGTTGCCGCTGGACCGCCCGTAGCGACTTCCCACAATGCTTGGGATACTTTTTTGCAATGCTTGCATACCTGTAAAGTTAAACAATTACAAATATAATATATGAAGCTATTGGATATGGGGGTACAGACCTCCGCCGTCTTGCCCATGCGTGTTTTCAACATACGATTGATCGGTGGGCACTGCACATACGTCCTCGGACAGCACCGCGCAAATCGTAATCAATAAGAGCCCCAAATAAAATTGTCGCGGCTGTGTAGGGAGCTGATTCGCATTCCACATTTTGATGTCCTTTTACCTATATCTCTGCAATAGAATAAGTTCATTGCGAGTCAGCATAAATACTGCAGAGTTAGATTGTATCTATTCATAATATTTGTTTCCCGAGAAGAAATTTACTACCAAATGCGCTATGCTAAATAAATAAAAATGGAAATCATTAAATATAATATTCCCCAGATACTGACTCCTCAGAACTAATTCGATGCTGTTACTTGCATTAATGGTAATTAAAGTGGGTAGAATGAACGGCAAACATTTTGCAATGGTAGCTGAACAGAAAAGGTTTAAGTTTGTCCTTCCATGCACAGGTGTTTGACAGAATAATACCTTTTTGGTCACGTACATTCATGGCAGCTCATCAGCAGGTCCAGTACGCAGAACAGGCAAATTCATTTTGTAGACGTCTTACGTAACAGTGAAAAACTTCATGCCGATTCACTTTTTGACCAATTTGAAAACTGGTCTGGAATAATAAGGATTATTAAAGCACCCTTTCATTTCCGGCAAATGTAAGTAAGGTACTTGCAAAAAGCACCAAAAAAATTTGAAAGAGCGAAAGTTTACAAATTATTACTAAACGTTCAAATAACGCCGCTCCTACGTGAGTAATTGTTGATACTTTTCCCGATTGCATAGGAGGCCAAGCTATGTATAAATAGTAATGCTAACAGCTCAAAGCTCAGCATTACTCAGTTGTCCTCAAAAGAATGCATTTCACAAAGACACGAAGCTGCCGGTCAACTATGCCATTGATGCTTCTACTAATTGTTCTAACTGCTGGTGCCTGGTGTGCTTCCAGCTCCAAGCCGTTAGAAAAGCGGAGTCTCGCTTTGGACGTCTATCCCGAAGCCAGCATTCCATGGGCTATAACGAGTGGCCCGCGAGCTTTGAACGGAGGGCCTTGGAACCTTGGTTGGCCCACTTGGAGTGGGGGACACACCTCGCTGGGAATCGGGCCGACACCCAACGAAGTTGCACACGCTATTTCGGTAGCTAAGCAGGCCTCAGCCAATGTTCTTATAGCGCAGCAGCATTTACAAGCGGCTAAGGAAAACGTGTTAAATCAGCAACGCATCGCCACGGAAAGACAAACTCAGGCAGTAATACTGAAGCAAAAGTCTCAGGCGGCGGCTGCGATTCAACGTTCTGAGGCGATACAGCAGCGTCTTGCTGCCTCAAAGGCAGCTGTGGCACATGCTGCTGCTCATGCAGCTGCTGCGGAAATCCAGAAAACCGAACATGAGGCGGCCAAGCTTGGCCACTTCACAAGAAACGCGCACCCGGGAGTTGGTAATCCACTCCCTATTATTGGATCGGGAAACAATAATTTTTCGCCCTCCAATGTAGAAACGATCGGATTTGGGCATTGGCTCTCTGGCAGTACCGCAGGGAAATCTGTCAATAATTGGTACTAAATGATAAAGTGCTTTGTGGGCTCAGCTGTAAGCAATTTTTTTTAAAAAGTATAATTAATTATATACCCAGAAATTAGGGCAATGAGTAAATTTTCATACATAATAAGAATAACAAATTTTCTTGTGATCTATATATACATATATATTATGTGATATATAATGATCATAATACACGTTTTGGTTTGCTTCATGTGTGACTAAAAGAAGTCACATTTATGCTGATTTATGAAATATATCACATTTCTTGTAAAAGGAAATATTAATGTTGTCTGATAGCACCGATATAATAACTTAAATTTATGGTTAAATTATGCAAATAAATAATGCATAATTTTCACCTCTAAAGATCAAAACGTTGACCCACTCTGGTACTCCGGTACACGTCCACATGTTTTGTTGAAACGCCCTTGGACTCCCAGAGGCGGGAGGTCTTGCTGACCCTTAGAGTTGTCGGCATTATTACAGAGGTGGTCTGCGGACGAACCTCGTAAATACTATCGCATCGTTTTATTTTCCTGAGACTGCTACACCTGCTTCACTGAAATTTGTGGTCCTAGGGCATGCTTTCTACTCATGTTAACCTTTTTTTTTTAGGGTGTCTGCTGTTTACTGAGGTTTGCTGGTGTAATTTGTAACCGGACCAACGCTGATGTTGGTCGTCTGTGCTGCCAACGAACAGTCATGTTCCTAATTCAGGTGTAGTTTAACTTTGTTTTGCTGTGTAATTTCTTTATGTGGAGCACAGAATGCAAAAATGTACTTTTGTGTCAGCTAATGAGTCTACTGTTCATTAGTACGTCCCCAATTGATGGTGTTCGGTCAAACTCCTTTAAGGAACAAGTATTCAAATGACCCTCGTAAAATAGATAGCCTACGCTCACTTTTTGTATTTACTCACCATAATTGTACTAAATTCACCACTGTATTCTCTCTCTTATGCCCAGTACTCAAGCACTAAGATTTGTAATAAATAGTTATTCCCTAATACTCAACTGGATCGATCGACTTTTCTCTTTCTTGTATAGACTTTGATTCGTTTGCAGAAAAAACTAACACACCCCCATCCGTGAATTAACATTAATGCGGAAAACGCTCCGTGTACAAACATTTTGGCGCCCAACGTGGGGCATGTGTGTTATGTTAATTCTTCTGTGAACAATTAGACTAATCGCAATCTACAAAGGCAACAATTACAACATTCGCTCGTCTCGCAGCTGCAATCGAAAGTTCCGAAAACCGTATCAGAATTGTTCGTCTAGATCGCGGGATCGTTGTCCTCGCCTTGCTCTCGCCGTTCTCGCTTAACTTTATCATTCGCTTGTCACCCACAACGCATTCAACGGCGCTTGCATTCTCGGTTCGTTCGCTTTGCAGCTACCTGCTTTGGTCCATTGATTAACGCATTCTTTCTATTGGAATTCCACCGCTTCACTTTCGTTTTGCTTTCGTTGCCGCTGCTGGAACTTTTGCTTTTGCTTTCACCGTTGGATTTGTGCTCTAGCTGCTGCTGCTTGCTGCGTTTTTTTGTTGTTGTTATTTTTTGAAGCTCTAGTTCTGTGTCAGCGTAATTACACTACACAACAAAATGACGACGCTCGAAGACTTAAAACGCCAACGGAGCAATATAAAACGAAATATAACTCGGATCAAATCTGTGGTAGATGCTAAATCGGAAACCCCGATATGCAATGATGAGCTTCGCTATCGGTTGAACATCTTAGAAACGTATTTCAAGAATGTTTTAAATGTCCAAGCTAATATTGAAGACCTTAGTCCGAATGATGAAGGACGGGCAGATTTGGAGGATACATACATAGCAATCAAGCTAGCCATAAAGGAAAAAATGGGAGGAGATCTGAACGCCAGCATTGTTGCGCCGGACTACCACCCACCGCCAGTGAAGTCATCGTTACCAAGGTTGTCGCTACCCACTTTCGACGGAACATATGCAAACTATAAGAATTTCATTCACTCGTTCGAGCAAATTGTTGTGCGTGAGTCTGGATTGTCTAATATAGAAAAGTTTAATTATTTGCTGACCTGCCTCACAAGGCCGGCATTAGATACAATTCAGGCATTCAAGGTTACAAGCGAAAACTATCCGAAGGCCCTAGCAAAACTCAAAAGCCGTTTTGATAATCCTACTCTTATATTTTTAGAGGGTATTGAGGCATTGTTTGCACTACAACCTGTGGAAAGGTCAAACAGTCAGCAGCTTCACAGCCTAGTGGATAAGCTCGCTCGAGTCCATCGGCAAACCTGAGAACATTGTTCACGCTATGGTTATATATATTATAATGGAAAAGTGTGATCAGCAAACTCGGAACAAGTGGAAGGAATCGCAGGACTACAAAACTCTGCCAACCTGGCTAGCATGCACACAGCTTTTGGAACGCCACTGTCAGTTTCTCCATTCGTCTGGAAACTCGGCTGCTACTTCGTCACAAGGAAAGGCTGAATCCAATAAGTCAAATCGTCATTCTAATCACCAAATAAACTCGTCGTTTGCTATCACTAATCCGTCTTTTACACTTTGTTCTAGTTCTGGCCATAAGATCTCTAATTGCGCTCAGTTCAAGGCTATGAACAGCAACCAACGGTACGACAATGCAAAACGCCTCGGTCTCTGCATCAATTGTCTTGGAAATGGTCATAGAGAGGCGCTATGTTCATCGACTCATCGTTGCCGATCCTATAATCGGAATCATCATTCATCTTTGCATCACTCTCAGCCGCAACAGCCACCCCAATCATCAGCAGGACAATCTTCAACTACTAAACCGGTACTCCAACCAAAGCGAACCCTCCTGGCAAACGGCTCATTAAGCTGCTTCACATTCTCATATGGAGATCGCAGCAGATGATCAAATTTTGTTGGCAACAGCTATGGTTTTGGTAAAGGATGCCACAGGTGAATACAAACTCGGTAGAGCGTTGCTTGATTCATGCTCTCAGGTTAATTTTGTAACCGAAGCCTTTGCAAAAAGCTTCGCCTTCGTCGTGAAAAACACCACATTGGAATTCGCAGTATAGGAGACTCCCTTACTAGTTTGAAGGCTCGTACGACTACCTATATTAAGTCACGTACTTCCGGCTATCAGCTCACTCTCCAGTTTGGAAACAAATCCCATATTGCCTACCAGCCAGATAGTGAGATCGACATATCGAATTGGAACCTACCAGCTAACACTCCATTGGCTGACGAATCGTTCTATAGGACTAAACGTATTGATTTGTTACTGGGGACCGAAGCCTTCTATGGAGCTCTAGCTGTTGGCCAGATTCGCATTTGTCCAAATCTTCCCACTTTGCAGAAGACTCTTTTTGGTTGGGTTGTTGCTGGGAGGTACCAGCGGCAATATAACAGACAGCCGCCATTGTGCTTGGCGACTGTAGAAGAGTCGATCGACAAGAATTTGCAGCAATTATGGAAAGTGGACTCATTTGTCGATCCAAGCGCTAGAATGCTCCCAAATCATCGTCGCTGTGAGGACCATTTCAGGGACACAACACATCAGGATGCCAGTGGGCGGATTGGCGTTCGCTTGCCATTTCAAGAAGATCCAAGTTGTCTTGGAAGTTCCTTCGATACAGCTCGAACTCGATTTTTTGCCATTGAGAGACGTCTCGCTCGTCTACCGGAAATTCGCTCGCAGTATATCTCGTTCATGCAGGAATATGAAAGTCTCGGCCATATGTCCCTCGTACTGAATCCTAACTTGGAAGAACCGCATTATTATATACCCCACCATTTCGTTCTGAAACCAAGCAGTACCTCGACGAAGCTCAGAGTTGTCTTTGACGCCTCTTGCCGTACAACATCTCAAAGGTCACTTAACGATCTACTTTTAGTCGGCCCTACCATTCAGGATGAGTTGTACTTGCAATTGCTGCGGTTCCGCATGCATAGGTACAGGCAGGTACTTGTGAGTTAGAAGGATAGAAAATTCCAGTACATTTTGTGGCGAGCATCTCCAAATACGGATCTTCAAACCTACCAACTCAATACAGTGACATATGGGACTGCGTCTGCCCCATTTCTCGCAACTCGTAGTTTGCATTACTTGGCTGAGGATTGTAAGGATGCATGGCCATTAGGGGCTGCTGCTGTTAAAACTGCATTTTATGTTGATGACCTTTTGTGTGGGGCTGATGATATAGATACACTCTTCAAACTAAAAACTGAAATCACATCAACTCTCGCTCGTGGTCAGTTTCCATTATGCAAGTGGCATTCAAATCATCCAGGCGTGATGGAAGACGAATCTACCAAGGAATTAAACATTTCAGAAAACTCAGTCAGCAGCACACTCGGCTTAACTTGGCATCAACGAAGAGATGCATTTAGTTTCACATTTAATCCAAAGGAAGTCTATCCCACTACCACAAAACGAACAATTTTGTCTACTGCGTCGTCGCTATTCGATCCAATCGGTCTGCTATCACCGTTAGTCATTGTCTCTAAGATCATTCTTCAGAAGTTGTGGCTTTTGAAACTCGACTGGGACGAGTCTGTCCCCCAGAATTTAAGCCACGCATGGAGCAAGTGTTTGGAATCGCTGAATTCACTGTCGTCACTAGCGGTACCTAGTTTTGGTTTGCAGCCTGATACTAGGAGCATTCAAATACATGGAGTTTGCGACGCATCGATTCGGGCATACGGCTGCTGTGTTTATGTGCGCACGGAGAATTCGCTTGGACAGGTCACAGTGAAATTGTTCACTTCTAAGTCTAGAGTAGCACCAGTGAAGAAACAGTCTCTTCCGAAGCTTGAACTATGCGGCGCACATCTACTTTCTCAGTTGTATAACAAAGTCAAGGCCATATTCAATAAACACACTATCACATCTTATTTTTGGAGCGACTCACAGCTCGTATTGCATTGGTTGCAACAACACTCAGTCACCTTATCGACCTTTGTTGGAAATCGAGTGTCCGATATTCAGGATTTAACGTCTGATGGAAAATGGCGTTTTGTGCCAACACATCAAAACCCTGCTGATATTCTGTCGCGACGCTGTAACGTGAGCGAGTTGATTAAGTCTCCATGGTTTTCGGGTCCTACGTTTCTAGTCGAAGATTCACTAAACTGGCCCGCCACTGGTGGAAAACTTGATATTGACATGGACGTGGTTAACTTGGAGAATCGGAAAAGTTTGTTTGCTGCCGTACACGAGACAAATAATATCCTCAACATCGTCGATAATATCAGCTCGTACACTCACAGTCTGCGTCTCATTGCTTGGTTGATTAGGTTCATAAGGAGATGTCGGAAGCAATCGACGTTCACCACAAGCTCACCGACGCCAGATGAACTTCGTTTTGCTTCATATTGCCTTATTTGGAACATTCAACAAACTCATTTTGTAGAGGACATCCGTTTACTTCAGAAGCAAAAACCATTAAAAAGCAGCTTAAAGTTTCTTACTCCCTTTTTAGAAGTCGTGAACGGATTCGAACTTATCAAGGTTGGTGGACGTTTGGAATACTCAGACCTACAAGACGGTCAAAAACATCCGTTGCTGCTGCCTAGTCAGTCAAAATTTGTATGGAACTATATTCGCCATTTGCATCTTCGGAACTATCACGCTGGACCTAAAGCCCTAGTCGCTCTCATTCGTTTGGAGTATTGGATCGTTAACGCCAGAGACTTGGCACGTAGAATTGTTCGCTCCTGTGTACACTGCGTTCGCTACAGACCGAAGCTGCTACAACAACTCATGGGCTCATTACCGCCTACGCGACTCGCTCCGGCTCGACCCTTTGAACGCTGTGGAGTTGACTTTTGTGGACCCATCAACACATATCTACGCATTCGAGGAAAGGGACCTACAAAAGCATACATAGCCGTGTTCGTTTGCCTTCTCACCAAGGCCGTTCACATCGAAGTAGTCTCTGATTTGTCAACAAAGGCGTTCTTAAACGCATTGAAACGGATGGGAGGTCGTCGCAAGCTGCCGACAGACATCTTCTGCGATAATGCCACTAACTTTGTAGGGGCATCGAATCAACTGCAGGAACTAAAAAAGTTTATGTTTTTAAAGCAGACCCAAGATGAAATCTATAAATTTTGCGCATCTGACTTTATTAATTTCCATTTTATTCCCCCCAGGGCACCTCATTTCGGAGGCCTTTGGGAAGCGGCGGCAGAGTGCAAAGGGGCTGTTAAATCGTACGCTGGCCAACACCAGGTTCACCTTCGAAGAGTTGAGCACTGTCGTCGTCGAGATAGAATCGATCCTCAACTCGCGCCCACTATCGCCGCTTTCGTCAGACCCAAATGACTATAGCACTCTCACGGCTGGTCATCTCTTGGTTGGCGAATCATTGCGATCACTACCTGAAAGGTCCCTCGAGAATATCAAGCTGTCAAGTATGGACCGCTACGATGCGATTACGGCCGTCAAGCAACGGTTTTGGAAGCAATGGTCTGCTGACTATGTCAACGAATTGCGATCGCGCACGAAGTGGACAGCACCCTCAACGAACCTCACCGAGGGCACGTTGGTCATCATCCATGAGGACAACCTGCCACCGCTACGCTGGAAACTAGGCCGAGTGCAGTCTACTGTGCTTGGGAAGGATGGACTTGTACGGGTGGTGCACCTCCGCACTGCAAACGGAACATCTTGCAGGCCAATACACAAGTTGGCAATTCTTCCGGTGGTTTGAAAGCAGTCCTTTCAACGGGGCCGGGATGTTCGGTCAAACTCCTTTAAGGAACAAGTATTCAAATGACCCTCGTGAAATAGAGAGCCTACGCTCACTTTTTGTATTTACTCACCATAATTGTACTAAATTCACCACTGTATTCTCTCTCTTATGCCCAGTACTCAAGCACTAAGATTTGTAATAAATAGTTATTCCCTAATACTCAACTGGATCGATCGACTTTTCTCTTTCTTGTATAGACTTTAATTCGTTTGCAGAAAAAACTAACACACCCCCATCCGTGAATTAACATTAATGCGGAAAACGCTCCGTGTACAAACAGATGGTTAGCTCTGATTAGACGCACCTAAAAGCTCGTCAAATCCACATTTTCAAAATCACAAAAGGAAGCATATAAAAGTATATTCCCCATAAAGTATATACTAGTGTACATATGTACATATGTGGATCAGCGAAATCAGCCACTAGCAATATATCCATATTCTAGTCGGTAGTGTATAAATAAATGATAGCTAAAATAATCGCCTTTAGTTTTTAGCACTACCCTTTTTACATACACAAATTAGAAAGTATTGGTCAGTGCACGTAACCAAAAATAACTAGAAAAGACAAAGGTTTTGCGTTAACGGCTCACTGGCGAAGGAAATGAATACATACATATGTACATTCTTTTATAAGCGGGAACTTTCTTAAGTGTCAACAATCACAAACACAAACAAATAAATTTTAATAGACGTCTCTAGGTAACAAACGCCGCATTAACTCGCCCTAAATTGCAATTAGCGAATATATTTGGCAATTTGGTAATTGACGGGCCAGCCTTTACGCAGCTGTGGGAACTTGTTGACAGAACAAAGAACAATAAGAAGAAAATGCAAAATCGTATTGAACTCAACCAAAAGGACTTGACTTGGTGGTGTAGCGTAAAGCTCAGGCTTAAAACGACTCGTGACAATTTAAAAAAAACAACAGATCTTTCAATCACCTTCGCCAGATAATGTATCTGCCGTTAGCGTAACCAATGGGCCAAACTGACTGCTAAGATATGGCGTACAAAATTTGTGTACGTACATATGTATGTACATATATCTCATCATATGAGTAAACCATATTTTGACACTTATTCCAGATACCCGGTAATAAATTTATTGATTAATTTCTCAATATGTATACCGCATAATTTTTTAAATAATCACAAATTATACTGTTGCAATGTTTTAATGCCTTTATCAATTTCTGAGAGAGCTTGTCAAGCAACGCACCTGTAGCATATGTGGAGAGTTCTATCTACATCTACATTTTTAAAGATACGATAAAACCAAAAACGCAGAATCTTAGAGGATGACTATATGTTCTAGATCGTAAAATCTCAGTCAGATCGTATAATTATTATAGCCAGAATCAAGAAAACAATTTCATTCTTTCTCGCTCTGTCTCTCTCTAACACACAGGTTTCATGGTCGGTTTTGCCAATTGCAAAATATGAGTTCAAGGATCTCAGAACCTATAACAGCCAGAGGAACCAAATTTGGTATCCACACTCCTGTGATATCGGACCTTGACCGTTTCGTGTCCAAATTTCACCACACCCCCTTCCGCCCACGCAAAGGACGAAAATCTGGGGCATCAACAAATCTCAGAGACTATAAGGGCTAGAGTAACCAAATTTGGTATCCGCACTCCTGTTAGATCTCACTATAAAACGTATATCTCAAAATTTCGCCCCACCCCCTTCCGCCCACACAAAGAACGAAAATCTGTTGCATCCACAATATTGCAGATTCGAGAAAACTAAAAACGCAGAATCATAGATAACGACCATATCTATCAGATTGCTGAATGTGGATCAGATCAGATAATTTTTATAGCCAAAAGGAACAAATCAATTTGCACTGGCTACGCAGCGCCCGACGTCACGCTCAGACTGATTTTCTGTCTCTCTCGCACGCACTCTTTGTCGTGTCGTTTAATATTAGCTGCTTCTGCCGGAGGAGAGCCATCCTGACTAAGTATCGGGTATAAATGTAGAGTTGCGGTGTACGCAGCAACTCACAACGTTCCCCCTCGTTTCAACTGCATTTATTGAATATTATTATAAACGTTTGTTGCATGTACTGTACCTTTTCATAAAGAAAACGTATTATGTATATATGTACTATATGTCTATTTTTACAATGAGCGTGTGCGCGCCTTAATTCGGATTTCAACATATTAAAATATTTTAATTCGGTAAATACTAAATAATGTAGCTGCCCATAATTTAATGGCACATCGACATTGGGTATCTATCAATTTGTTAAATATTAAAACGTTTTCCAGCCCCTTTGAAAAGTTTTAATACCTTTTTGCTTGTAGGTTTAGTAAATCGCAGAAAAACAATTGGATAGCAAGAATCGTATTAAATGTCATAGAAGCATGTGCCACTACAAGCTCTGAATGTTTGTCAATGAATCGCCAGCATTTTTCTTTTTCTTTGTTCTTTATGATTTCCTTCCTCAGTTGATGACGTTGTTCGTATCACCATCACTTTCTGCCATGCTTGTGGAATCGAGACTTTCATAAACTGCAGAGTGATGGTCTGCTGTGTTTAATAAATATAATATCCATGTTCAGTGAAATGCCAAATCCCTGTACATTTATTTCTATAGATAAACTTACCCTTTACAACGATAGTAATTGCTGATGCCTTTGTAGACGCATGACATAAGGGATGGCCGTAACCTGCTGTTGGTGTTTGATGTCTGTTGCTCCACATCCTGTGACGAGTCTTTGCTGAGGGCCAGGCTTAGGCTGTTTTGTTCGTAGGGGGACAAATACTCGCCGTTCCGTTTTCCATATCGAGAGCCAAGAAAAAAACGATCATTTCGTGGTACAATTATGAGACATCGCGTTTTCGAGCTATCAACACTAGTTGCCCCACCGCCGGTGACAGCGTTGCCGCTGGACCGCCCGTAGCGACTTCCCACAAAGAAGGCTGGCCTTTTTTGCAATGCTTGCATACCTGTAAAGTTAAACAATTACAAATATAATATATGAAGCTATTGGATATGGGGGTACAGACCTCCGCCGTCTTGCCCATGCGTGTTTTCAACATACGATTGATCGGTGGGCACTGCACATACGTCCTCGGACAGCACCGCGCAAATCGTAATCAATAAGAGCCCCAAATAAAATTGTCGCGGCTGTGTAGGGAGCTGATTCGCATTCCACATTTTGATGTCCTTTTACCTATATCTCTGCAATAGAATAAGTTCATTGCGAGTCAGCATAAATACTGCAGAGTTAGATTGTATCTATTCATAATATTTGTTTCCCGAGAAGAAATTGAATACCAAATGCGCTATGCTAAATAAATAACGAGGGGGAACGTTGTGAGTTGCTGCGGACACCGCAACTCTACAGATATACCCGATACTAAGTCAGTATGGCTCTCCTCCGGCAGACGCCGCTAATATTAAACGACACGACAAAGAGTGCGTGCGAGAGAGACAGAAAATCAGTCTGAGCGTGACGCCGGGCGCTGCGTAGCCACTGCAAATTGATTTGTTCCTATTGGCTATAAAAATGATCTGATCTGATCCAGATTCAGCAATCTGATAGATATGGTCATTATCTATGATTCTGCGTTTTTAGTTTTCTCGAATGTGCAATATTGTGGATGCAACAGATTTTCGTCCTTTGTGTGGGCGGAAGGGGGTGGGGTGAAATTTTGAGATACACGTTTTATAGTAAGATCTAACAGGAGTGCGGACACCAAATTTGGTTACTCTATCCTTAATAGTCTCTGAGATTTTTGAATATCCCCAGATTTTCGTCCTTTGCGGGGGCGGAAGGGAGTGTGGCGAAATTTTGAAACAAACTCGTCTCGGTCCGATATATTAGGAGTGTGGATACCAAATTTGGTTGCTCTAACTTTTGTAGTCTCTGAGATCTAGGCGCTAATGTTTTACTCTAAGCAAAGCCGCCTATGCTACATGTGCGTTAGAGAGAGACAGGGCGAGAAAAAATGAAATTGTTTTCTTGATGCTGGCTATAATAATAATACGATCCAATTCAGATTCCGCAGTCTTAAAGATATGGTCATTCTCTACAATTCTACGTTTTTGGTTTTCTCATATCTTTAAAATTGTGGATGCCACAGATTTTCGTCCTTTGTGGGGGCGGAAGTGGGCGGGGCGAAGTTTTGAAATATTTTTGTAGCAATGACATATCACAGAAGTCTGGGTCCAAAACATCGTTGCTCTAGCTCTTATAGTCTTTGAGCACTAGGCGCTGAAGGGGACGGACAGACGGACAGACGGACAGACAGACAGGGCTCAATCGACTGATCAAGAATATATATACTTTATGGGGTCGGAAACGATTCCTTCTGGACGTTACACACATCCACTTTTACCACAAATCTAATATACCCCAATACTCATTTTGAGTATCGGGTATAAAAATGGAAATCATTAAATATAATATTCCCCAGATAATGACTCCTCAGAACTAATTCGATGCTGTTACTTGCATTAATGGTAATTAAAGTGGGTAGAATGAACGGCAAACATTTTGCAATGGTAGCTGAACAGAAAAGGTTTAAGTTTGTCCTTCCATGCACAGGTGTTTGACAGAATAATACCTTTTTGGTCACGTACATTCATGGCGCGGCAGATATAATTACCTTATAAAAATACTTTACAAAGGCAGCTTTATTTCAGCCATGAGTCGACAGCTCATCAGCAGGTCCAGTACGCAGAACAGACAAATTCATTTTGTAGACGTCTTACGTAACAGTGAAAAACTTCATGCCGATTCACTTTTTGACCAATTTGAAAACTGGTCTGGAATAATAAGGATTATTAAAGCACCCTTTCATTTCCGGCAAATGTAAGTAAGGTACTTGCAAAAAGCAGCAAAAAAAATTTGAAAGAGCGAAAGTTTACAAACTATTACTAAACGTTCAAATAACGCCGCTCCTACGTGAGTAATTGTTGATACTTTTCCCGATTGCATAGGAGGCCAAGCTATGTAGAAATAGTAATGCTAACAGCTCAAAGCTCAGCATTACTCAGTTGTCCTCAAAAGAATGCATTTCACAAAGACACGAAGCTGCCGGTCAACTATGCCATTGATGCTTCTACTAATTGTTCTAACTGCTGGTGCCTGGTGTGCTTCCAGCTCCAAGCCGTTAGAAAAGCGGAGTCTCGCTTTGGACGTCTATCCCGAAGCCAGCATTCCATGGGCTATAACGAGTGGCCCGCGAGCTTTGAACGGAGGGCCTTGGAACCTTGGTTGGCCCACTTGGAGTGGGGGACACACCTCGCTGGGAATCGGGCCGACACCCAACGAAGTTGCACACGCTATTTCGGTAGCTAAGCAGGCCTCAGCCAATGTTCTTATAGCGCAGCAGCATTTACAAGCGGCTAAGGAAAACGTGTTAAATCAGCAACGCATCGCCACGGAAAGACAAACTCAGGCAGTAATACTGAAGCAAAAGTCTCAGGCGGCGGCTGCGATTCAACGTTCTGAGGCGATACAGCAGCGTCTTGCTGCCTCAAAGGCAGCTGTGGCACATGCTGCTGCTCATGCAGCTGCTGCGGAAATCCAGAAAACCGAACATGAGGCGGCCAAGCTTGGCCACTTCACAAGAAACGCGCACCCGGGAGTTGGTAATCCACTCCCTACTATTGGATCGGGAAATAATAATTTTTCGCCCTCCAATGTAGAAACGATCGGATTTGGGCATTGGCTCTCTGGCAGTACCGCAGGGAAATCTGTCAATAATTGGTACTGAAGAATAAAAAAAAATTGCTTAATGATAAAGTGCTTTGTGGGCTCAGCTGTAAGCAATTTTTGTTAAAAAGTATAATTAATTATATACCCAGAAATTAGGGCAATGAGTAAATTTTCATACATAATAAGAATAACAAATTTTCTTGTGATCTATATATACATATATATTATGTGATATATAATGATCATAATACACGTTTTGGTTTGCTTCATGTGTGACTAAAAGAAGTCACATTTATGCTGATTTATGAAATATATCACATTTCTTGTAAAAGGAAATATTAATGTTGTCTGATAGCACCGATATAATAACTTAAATTTATGGTTAAATTATGCAAATAAATAATGCATAATTTTCACCTCTAAAGATCAAAACGTTGACCCACTCCGGTACTCCGGTACACGTCCACATGTTTTGTTGAAACGCCCTTGGACTCCCAGAGGCGGGAGGTCTTGATGACCCTTAGAGTTGTCGGCATTATTACAGAGGTGGTCTGCGGACGAACCACGTAAATACTATCGCATCGTTCTATTTTCCTGAGACTGCTACACGTGCTTCATGCGTGTGGTCCTAGGGCATGCTTTCTACTCATGTTAACCTTTTTTTTTAGGGTGTCTGCTGTTTACTGAGGTGTGCTGGTGTAATTTGTAACCGGACCAACGCTGATGTTGGTCGTCTGTGCTGCCAACGAACAGTCATGTTCCTAATTCAGGTGTAGTTTAACTTTGTTTTGCTGTGTAATTTCTTTATGTGGAGCACAGAATGCAAAAATGTACTTTTTTGTCAGCTAATGAGTCTACTGTTCATTAGTACGTCCCCAATTGATGGTTAGCTCTGATTAGACGGAACTTAAAATACCCTTGCAGTTTCACCTAAAAGCTCGTCAAATCCACATTTTCAAAATCACAAAAGGAAGCATATAAAAGTATATTCCCCATAAAGTATATACTAGTGTACATATGTACATATGTGGATCAGCGAAATCAGCCACTAGCAATATATCCATATTCTAGTCGGTAGTGTATAAATAAATGATAGCTAAAATAATCGCCTTTAGTTTTTAGCACTACCCTTTTTACATACACAAATTAGAAAGTATTGGTCAGTGCAAGGAACCAAAAATAACTAGAAAAGACAAAGGTTTTGCGTTAACGGCTTACAGGCGAAGGAAATGAATACATACATATGTATGTACATTCTTTTATAAGCGGGAACTTTCTTAAGTGTCAACAATCACAAACACAAACAAATAAATTTTAATAGACGTCTCTAGGTAACAAACGCCGCATTAACTCGCCCTAAATTGCAATTAGCGAATATATTTGGCAATTTGGTAATTGACGGGCCAGCCTTTACGCAGCTGTGGGAACTTGTTGACAGAACAAAGAACAATAAGAAGAAAATGCAAAATCGTATTGAACTCAACCAAAAGGACTTGACTTGGTGGTGTAGCGTAAAGCTCAGGCTTAAAACGACTCGTGGCAGTTTAAAAAAAACAACAGATCTTTCAATCACCTTCGCCAGATAATGTATCTGCCGTTAGCGTTACCAATGGGCCAAACTGACTGCTAAGATATGGCGTACAAAATTTGTTTACGTACATATGTATTTACATATATCTCATCATATGAGTAAACCATATTTTGACACTGATGATATGCCTTATTCCAGATACCCGGTAATAAATTTATTGATTAATTTCTCAATATGTATACCGCAACATTTTTAAATAATCACAAATTATACTGTTGCAATGTTTTAATGACTTTATCAATTTCTGAGAGAGCTTGTCAAGCAACGCACCTGTAGCATATGTGGAGAGTTCACGTACTCAGAGAATGGCAATTTAATTGCATCAATCATAAATTTGGTTCAATTTTGGGTTATCGGGCGCAATAATTTGATTTCCATCAGGGCGTAACGAAGCGAATGTGAATGTTCTTAAATCAAAATTTATGGGTTGGGGTCGGTCGTGCATCGTAAATACTGTTATCTACCTCTGAGTCCCCATGCTCAACCACAAAGCAAGTATGCTGAAATGGTGGCTTGTCCAGAGTAAAGGTAACATTCGATTTTACTGTAAACACAATCGTTTAACAACCTAAACAAGGTGGAAGGTGTCTTAAAAAGGGCAAATGGCCGTATACACGTACGAAATCTTTATTTCGTCAGTTTTGTGCGTCAGCGATGCCTGAATGCCAATACCGGCCTGGGTATCTCTTGGAAAAACTTTATCGGGCCTCAAAAGCAAACCTTTCACGAGCAGATGCCATGCTTCCTTAATAAAGCAAAGTCCGAATTGACCGGTTTTCGCTAAATAAACTTCCTAATACATCTGTAAAACTTTAATAGAATTTATAACTGAATTTAGCCCAATCCCAACACCGAGAAGGGAAATTATTCTCAGCACCCGTACACCGGGCTCTGAAGGTTGCCAGTGGAGGCTATTGCAGATTTTGATAATAATAAAAATCCGTTCGTTTTTGACAACACGCTTCTATTGCAGCTGCCATGTCCTGCCAGACAAAATGAAATAAACACAACCAACAGAAAAGAAAACAATGTTCAGCCGCATTTTAAAACTTCCATCATTAGTTAATCATAGTAAAATTCTTGGTGTGATTTTTGTGCACAACTTGTTCAAGGGTGACGTAGATGGGTTTGTTGAGCCGCATAAACTTCACGATTCCTATTAGATACACTATCAAACTATGTACCGCTGTCCCATCCGTTTTGTAGATCGAATTATTCGTTTATAGTTCTAATTCCCTTCCTCTTATTAAATTACTAATACTCACAAACCTTTCTCGTAATTAGTAATTGTAGTGGTATTTGTATTTTGAATGCATGCTTAAATCTCCTAGTAATGTTTAGTTCTAATTTGCTTCGCATATTAGTCTAACAGCTATTTTTCCTGCATGTTCGCGTTCGATTCGGTTAATCATTGCAATTATTGCATATCAATGTCCAAATATCATAACATTAAAATTATGTACATAAGAACTAGTTGTTAGTGAGTCCTTCGCAAGTCGATCCGCAAGTGGAATCTCTAGACCGATAGATAGTGCAAGAAATTATTTGCCAAGCTGCTTGTATCATTTTTCAGAAAACTGTAAAACAAAACTATTTTAAGGGCCTGCGGTGTCGGGACAAAAGTTGGCACTGGTGCAGTAAGCCACAATCAACGGGGCGGACTTTATTTCCCCGCTAAGAAGCGGATGCCACTCAACTCATGAATACTGATTGAACGAACCTGTGTCGACCTTTTGTTGCGTAAAGTTTTTCGCTCGCCTCGCTGTTTATTAGTAATTTGCAACCAACATAATAATTGGACTATTCATTATTACATAGTTAATATCTACATATTGACTAAGTTCCATTTACAGGTGGTTTTTATGTATATTTACACAATTTCCCATTTAATAGTATACATATATTTATGCAGCTGGAATTATGCTGATACGTTATTAATTATTAAGCACTAAGTAGAAATTATCGAGGATATTGATTTGCCAAAGATTGAGCATTCAAAAGTAAGAAATGTGAGACAATTGGAACGCCATAGTTGGGATTTAAATTAAGGAGATGAGATACGATATTCTGAATTTTCTTTTTGTAACAACCTGAAACAGTTGCAAAAATTTAGCCTGAAAAATTGTATTTTAATTCTAAATTAAAATTTTCACGAACCACACTTCTCTGAATCGAATCCATACAATATTATTTTCCAGTCCCTTTACCATATAAGTGGCATAGAATCACTCGATTTGCTCTGCCGACGGAAGCAACAACTTTTGTGTATCTTAATAAAAGAAATAATTATACTGTGTACTAGCTGAAGATATACCAACCAAATGTTAAATTTGTGTTACTGTACCATTTTTTTCGAATGTTAAAGTAAGTTTGTAAATGTTGGTGAAAAGTGAAGAAATCCTTCTGTTTGCTGCTGTTTTTTTATAGAACTTCTTGGTAACAAAAAGATTAATTTAATATTTTTTATCACAAGTAATTGCGAAAATTATATTTTTTAATTTAAAGTGAACATATTTTAGTTGTATTCAAATGTTTTTCCTTTAATTAATATGGATTCAATTTCTTAGAAGAACCTCATCATATTTGTATATTTTCTGTCGATTCCGTGATGTGAGAAAAACTTATTTAATGTTATTATCTAAGGCTTCAAATTTTTGCCTATTTGTATGAAGTTTGATTGGCAGTATGGCCAAAATCTTAAAAAAGTTGTAGGTTATAGCAACTCAAGTTCAGATATGTTTCTGGACGATAAATATTATATATTTTCCAGAATGCACATATCCCTATATCCTTATATTAATTAGGAGCGAAACTTAATTTCGTTAACATTTTAAGGAATTCTTAATAAATCAAAAAAAAGGAAATAAGACAAATAGAATATTAGAAGCACTTTATACAAATGTTAATGTATTAGAATTAGGAATTTTAAGAATTAGATTTAAGTAGCTTTCAACATAAACTATAGATTTAATGTGACTAGCGCAATAAATATAAGTTGAACCTGGTAGCGGTAGAATATATAATGAAATAAATAACTAACTACAAAATAAAACAACCGAAATCATGAGGATCAGGATTAGAACAGCGTTTACTTTGATAACGAAGTATATAAAGTTTATCAATAGTGAGATTGATAATTCTATAAGGTAGCTGCCTTGGAAATCATCGTTCGAAATCCATCTTTTTCTGAAAATTTCTGCCAAATATTCAAATTTTGTGAACATAGAATCATATTGTTTAAATATATTGTTTATAGTGGAAGTTCGAAAAAATTAGCAGTAAACGAGGGGGAACGTTGTGAGTTGCAGCGGACACCGCAACTCTACAGTTATACCCGATACTAAGTCAGTATGGCTCTCCTCCGGCAGACGCCGCTAATTTGAACGACACGACAAGGAGTGCGTGCGAGAGAGACAGAAAATCAGTCTGAGCGTGACGTCGGGCTATAAAAATGATCTGATCTGATCCAGATTCAGCAATCTGATAGATATGATCATTATCTATGATTCTGCGTTTTTAGTTTTCTCGAATGTGCAATATTGTCGATGCAAAAAATTTTCGTCCTTTGTGGGGGCGGAAGGGGGTGGGGCGAAATTCTGAGATATACGTTTTATAGTGAGATCTAACAGAAGTGCGGATACCAAATTTGGTTTCTCTAGCCTTAATAGTCTCTAAGATTTGGGGATGCTGCAGAGTTTCGTCCTTTCGTCCGATATCACAGGAGTGTGGATACCAAATTTGGTTGCTCTGGCTTTTATAGGTTCTGAGATCCTTGAACTCATATTTTGCAATTGGCAAAACCGACCATGAAACCTGTGTGTTAGAGAGAGACAGAGCGAGAAAAAATAAAATTGTTTTCTTGATTCTGGCTATAATAATTATACGATCTGATTCAGATTTTGCACTCAAGAAGATAGAGTCATCCTCAGTTTTTTTCAGTTTTTTCGTATCTTTAAAATTGTGGATGCCACAGATTTTCGCTCTTTGTGGAGGCGGAAGTGGGTGGGGCAAAGTTTTGAAATATTCTTGTAACAGTGACATATCACAGAAGTCCGGATATAAAATGTCGTTGCTCAAGCTCTTATAGTCTTTGAGCACTAGGCGCTGATAGGGACAGACAGACAGACAGGGCTCAATCGACTCGGCTATTGATGCTGATCAAGAATATATATACTTTATGGGGTCGGAAACGATTCCTGACTCATTTTGAGTATCGGGTATAAAAACCAGATGACTTTTTGGAAATTTTAGCTTATGGGTATTTCTCTGAGACCTATGTATTTCTGTAGGTATCGAAACAAAGGCTGCACATTCATATAAAACTCTGTCATTGTATAACTAAAGCAATTACATTTGGATGATGCAATTCCCTCACGAATCAGTTCCCCTATGAACATACTTCCATGTGTATGTGGGTCATGTATACCTAGCGCCACAAGAAATTTAATTACCATAGACTCACCCGCACCGCTCTGGCTGCGTACTGAGCAAAAAGACTGAGCACTTACTCGTAAAATGCTTCCTTAAACAATAAATGAAAAATAAACTAGCCTTAATAGTCTCTGAGATTTGTGGATGCCCCAGATTTTCGTCCTTTGCGGGAATTTGGACACGAAACGGTCAAGGTCCGATATCACAGGAGTGTGGATACCAAATTTGGTTGCTCTGGCTCATATTTTGCAATTGGCAAAACCGACCATGAAACCTGTGTGTTAGAGAGAGACAGAGCGAGAAAGAATGAAATTGTTTTCTTGATTCTGGCTATAATAATTATACGATCTGACTGAGATTCTACGATCTAGAACATATAGTCATCCTCTACGATTCTGCGTTTTTGGTTTTATCGTATCTTTAAAAATGTAGATGCCACAGATTTTCGTCTTTTGTGGGGGCGGAAGTGGGCGGGGCAAAGTTTAGAAATATTTTTGTAGCAGTGACATATCACAGAAGTCTGGATCCAAAACATCGTTTCTCTAGATCTTATAGTCTTTGAGCACTAGGCGCTGAAGGGGACGGACAGACGGACGGACGGACAGACGGACAGACGGACGGACGGACGGACGGACGGACAAACAGCATCATACCCCAATACTCATTTTGAGTATCGGGTATACAAATGGAGTAATTGTTGTTAAATATACAGGTATGTTGGATATACCTGTAGTCAAATTCCAAGCATACAGTGTAGATGCTAGGAACAAAAATAATTATCGATTATGGCATGAGAGGTTGGGGCATATAAGCAATGCAAAATTGCTTGAAATAAAGAATAATAATTTATTTAATGACAGTAATCTTCTTGTTACTTTAAAAATATCAGATGAAGTTTGTGAGTCATGTTTAAATGGGAAACAGGCTAGGTTGCCATTTAAGCAATCTAAAGATAAAAGTTATATAAAACGACCCTTGTTTATAATACTTTCAGATGTATGTGGCCCCATTAAACCAGTTACACTAGACGATACAAATTATTTTGTGATCTTCGTAGATCAATTTACACATTATTGTGTAACCTATTTGTTAAAATATAAATAAGATGTATTCAATGTATTTAAAGATTTTGTAGCAAAGAGCGAGGCTCATTTTAATTTCAAGATTGTCAATTTGTACATTGACAACGGTAGAGAATACCTGTCGAATGAAATGCGTGAGTTCTGCGTTAATAAAGGAATAAGTTATCATTTGACAGTGCCACATACACCTCAGTTGAATGGTGTTTCGGAGCGAATGATAAGAACCATTACAGAGAAAGCTCGTGCTATGGTAAATGGTGCAAAATTAGACAAAAGTTTTTGGGGTGAAGCTGTGCTAACTGCAACATATCTAATCAACAGAATTCCAAGCAAAGCACTTGGTGATTGTAAAATGACCCCATATGAGCTGTGGCACAATATAAAGCCCAATTTAAAGTTTTTAAGAGTGTTCGGTTCAACCGCGTATGTGCACAACAAAATTAAAAAAGGTAAATTTGATGAAAAATCATTCAAAGCTATCTTGATAGGGTATGAACAAAATGGACTCAAATTGTGGGATGTCATTAAAGGAAAAGTTATTGTTGCAAGAGATGTTGTCGTAGACGAGACTAATATGCTTTATTCTAGAGAAGTAAAATTTGAAACAGATTTCCCGAAAGAGAGTAAGGAAAGAAATCAACAAGAATTCCTGAATGAGAGTAAGGAATCTGATCAGCTTAATTTCCCGAATGATAGTACGGAATGTGGAATCCTGAATGAGAGTAAGGAATGTGATCAGTTTTATTTCCCGAATGATAGTACGGAATGTGGAATCCTGAATGAGAGTAAGGAATGTGATCAGTTTAATTTCCCGAATGAAAGTACGGAATGTGAAATCCTGAATGAAGGTAAGGAATGCGAAAAGCTGAATTTTCCGAATGAAAGTAGGAAAAGAAAAACTGATTTCCTGAATGATAGTAAGGAAATATATATCCCGAATGAGAGTAAGGATTGTGAAAAAGCTGATCAGCCAGATAATTGTCGTGAAGGAAATAAGGATACTAATATAATTAGTAGAAAAAGTGAGAGGTTAAAGTCTAAGCCGAAGGTGTCTTATAAAGAACATGATAAAAGCTTTAACAAATTTATATTAAATGCAATATTAAATTGATGAAATAAATTTTAGGAATGACAAATCTGATTGCGACGAGGCAATAAATACAGAGTTAAATGCCCATGAAATTATTAACACCTGGACAATTATAAAGAAGCCAGAAAACAAAAATATTGTAGACAGTAGATGGGTATTTTCAATTAAATATAATGAACTAGGAGTCCCAATAAAATACAAAGCTAGACTGGTTGCAAGAGTATTTACTCAAAAGTACCAAGTAGACTATGAAGAAAAATGTGCTCCCGTTGCTAGAATTGCCAGTTTTAGGTTCGTACTATCATTGGCAGTCCAGTTTAATTTGAAAGTCCATCAGATGGATGTTAAAACAGCTTTTCTCAATGGTACATTAAGTGAGGAGATATATATACGGCCTCCTCAGGGCGTATCATGCGGTGCTGGGCATGTATGCAAACTGAACAAAGCCATTTATGGGCTCAAACAAGCAGCTAGATGCTGGTTTCAAGTATTTGAGCAAGCATTGAAAGAATTCGATTTTGTAAACTCTCCCGTGGATCGTTGCATATATATTCTTGATAGAGGTGACATAAAGAAAAACATATATGTATTATTATATGTTGATGATGTAGTAATAGCGACAAGGGATATGGATAGAATGAATAATTTCAAAAAGTATTTAAGCGAAAGATTTAGAATGACTGACTTAAATGAGATAAAACATTTTATCGGTATCAGAGTAGAAATGTTTGAAGACAAAATATATTTGAGTCAAGCTGAATATGTAAAAAGAATTTTAAATAAATTTAACATGGATAGTTGCAATTTAGTCAGTACTCCATTACTATATAAACTAAATTATGAGTTACTTAACTCAGATGAAGACTGCAATGCTCCATGTCGTAACCTTATTGGCTGTTTAATGTACATAATGCTGTGTACACGCCCAGATTTAGCTGCCGCTGTAAATATCTTGAGTAGATATAGTAGCAAGAACAATGCTGAGTTATGGCAATGTTTAAAAAGGGTTATTAGATATTTAAAGGGAACTATTGATATGAAGCTTATATTTAAAAAGAATACATCATTTGAAAATACATTAGTTGGCTATGTAGACTCCGATTGGGGTAGTAATGAGATTGATAGAAAAAGTACAACAGGTTATTTGTTTAAAATGTTCGATTCCAATTTAATTTGTTGGAATACAAAAAGACAGAATTCAGTGGCAGCTTCATCAACTGAAGCTGAATATATGGCCCTATTTGAAGCTGTAAGAGAAGCTTTATGGCTAAAGTCTCTTCTAAATAGTATTAATCCTTAAACTCGACAAACCCATTAAAATTTATGAAGACAACGAAGGCTGTATTAGCATTGCAAATAATCCCTCATGTCATAAAAGAGCAAAGCATATTGATATAAAATATCATTTTTCAAGAGAACAGATAGAAACTAATGAGATTTCTCTTGAGTATATTAATACAGACAACCAACTTGCTGACATCTTCACGAAGCCACTACCTGCTGGAAGATTTGCGGAACTGCGGAACAATTTAGGACTACTACAAGAAGAATGATTCCAATTTAAGGAAAACATGAACATGATGCTTTATTAACAAATTTATTACATTAATTCATATTTAATTTTATTTTTTTATTTTTTTTTTTTTTTATTTGAACCAAAAGAACCAATGAATTGTCAAAGTAATTTAATTTTATGTTAATCTAATTTTAAAGTGATCTGATCGGGTTTTTTCTGGGTTTTCCCCGTATCCTTAGAGCAAATGCTAGATCACATAACACTTCCCAGAATGCACACCAACCACATTAGAATAACAATTGAATGTTACCTTTTCGATTTAATGATGAAAATATTTATTTTTATTTTTGTGATTTTGATGATTAATGTTATTTTTGAGGGGGGCGTGTTGGAAATTCAAATAATAACATTAAATACTATTAAATAATTCTATCGACATATTAAGTATTATTATGTAAAGTTAGTCTGGTCACACTTGAAGGACCGGTGTTGCAGCAAAAAGTAATCAAGAAATACATAAATAATCTTTAAAGAAAAATATAACTTGGTACTGTCATTCGTTTACTAATTGTCATAGCTAGTTATCAAATAGCTTGAAAAAGATCTCCACATCCCAAAAATTGGAGATCAAATTAACCATCATAGAAGTCGATACAATGATAGGCTTTTCATTTCACCATTGAAATGAAGCAGTTAGAGGATTGATGCAAATTTTAATTTTATTTCTTTCAATTTTTATTTTATTTTATTCGGTTTGAGATAGGCGTGGCGACGGCCGACGCGGTTGATTTCTCCCCCCGAGATAACAAGTAAGTTCCCAGCACTCCCGACGCTCACTGCTCGTTCTGCAACATTGTTGCGTACCCAAAACTCCGGTGTCGCTGGGCAACATCCCCTGTATAACGGCTGATCTTGTTTTTATATATTTTTTCTATCGATTGTGTTAACTCCTCCTTCACTTAAGTGGAAGACGTCCTCGGATTCCTTTAAGCCGTCAATTAGCACTTGGAGGTCACGTTGGCGTCTGTTTCTCGGAGCCAATACAGATATTATCGGTCTTCTTACGAGTCCTGATTCCAGTTGGTCGATGTGTCGTAAGTTTCCATACTTAACCTTTATAAGTACGGCAAGCTCGGTACGTCTTCATGGTTTGTTATGTCGAGGAATGTGGATACTGTTGATCCTGGAGACTTCCTCGCGTAGTTCTGTTTATCGATTGTATCCACTATGTCGTTTATGATGATTATGCCATCATCGATGCGTGTTACAGGTTCGAGATGGCTGGGCCGAGTTGGACAGTGCGCGATGACGCCGGAGTGTAGTTGCTGCGCACAAGTTGTGTAGGGAAGTTTTTTACAGAATGTTGTTGTAAGAGTGGTAGCGCAGTTTCCGATAGCTGTAACATGGTTACCACCGTCGGCAATTTTTCGTCTTCGGCGAAGTTAATTGTGATGCCGTTGTGCTCAACAGGGTGATTACAGATTAATCTTACAGAATATATTTTTTTTTTTTTTTGCAAACTAGGTAAGGCTTAGGAAAGAATTCATTATTAAATAAAACTTTGATTTTAGCTCCCTCTATTAAATCAGTAATAGTTAAATTCGTAGAGTGTTCATTAATTATTCTTCTCAAATCGTGAGAGTCTAATACGGAAGGGTTAACAATTCCAATCTTTGCAAGTGTAACTGATAACATTAATGCTTTTAATTCTGAAATAATTATTCTGTTTCTTGAAAGTAATGTCTCATTTGCGATTGTAGGAATTGGTTTCTTAACTCTTTTGTATCCTCTATTATTGTTGTATATTGAATAGTGAAGAGGAATATGAACTCATTATGAACTGATGTCTATCTTAAATTGTCCTTGTGGACCACCCTTCCTTTTATTAGGACCGTTGTCCCCAAGTCTGCCTCGATTTTATTTTCGGTGTACAAAGGTGTCAGTTTGTTTCCTAATCGTTTGTTTGCTTTTACAAGGACTGTGTCACCTACTTGAAACTGTCTATCATGTCTTACTTCATTCAGTTTTTTCATTTGGAGTTGTTGTGCTTTATGAACTCTATTCCTGATTTCCACCTCAAGTTCAGGGGAGGACGAGTGAATTACATCGACCGGACGTTTCTTCGTTACGGAGTGAACTGTGTTATTGTATTCAATAGTTGCTTGAAGTATCGTTTCCACAGTATTTGTAAGTTTCCTTTGGGCTGTTAAACATCTCGCAATGTCATTAAGGGTGCTATGGAATCTTTCGACTTGTCCATTGGAAGTACTATGAAGTGGTGGAGCATTTATAATTTGAATGTTATATTGGTTACTTAATAATGATTTTATTGTCTCGGACTTTATGGAAGGTTCGTTATCGCAATAGATCGTCTTGGTGTTCCGGTAAAAATTGATAAGTTGTAAAATTGCTGATTGTATGTCAACTATTGTTCTTGAAGCGATGGGTTGGACAACTGCAAATTTTGAAAGCTTGTCTATGCATGTGAGGAAATATTTTTTATCGGTTGAATATACGTCGATATGTAGCATTTCGCCCACATACGAGGGTATGGGTGTTTCCCCAAGTATTTGTTTTTGTGGGTGTCGGTTGTACTTGGCCGTTTGACAAATTTTGCAATTTGCAACAACCTCGACTGCTAATTTGGTCATTTTCGGGAAAAAATAGTCTTGTAAAATTTGTTTTACATTCTCCTGTGCCGCCCTATGGGCTCTATTGTGTTCTGTAATAACTATTTCTTTTTGTTCGTTCTTGTCCAAAATGTCATTTACTATATGTGTTGTGTATCGGAATATTGTTGTTGGAAATGTTTCTATTAATTTATGTTGAATGAATGCTAATATGGGTAATTCGCAGTGGATTGCATTTACGACATCTTTTTTGACAGCGTCACTTATTTTTTTAATTAACGAGTCCCTACTTGAGAAATATATTGTATGTCGGATCTTTTCACCGAACAAAATGGTTGTGCGATTTGAAGCTACTTCATGTTCCTCTATTATAATTTGGTTTCGAAAACAGTTGATTGGTTTGTCTGTTGATTCTATAGTGTATGTAAGTGATATTTCGCTGTGTATTGTGGCCCTGTCTGACTGTGCATCATCTTCTAAGGTATGGATGTTGTGTCGTGATAGTGCGTCAGCGACGAAGTTTTCTTTTCCTGGCTTGTAGAAGATATTTGCATTGTACTCGTCTATGAGAGCTTTCCAACGTCTTATTTTTGCGTTTGGGTTGCGATCAGAAACTGCAAACGTTAGAGGCTGATGGTCTGTAAAAATATTTAAATTTTTTACTCCGTATAGATAGTTTCTGAGGTTTTTCAAAGCCCAAACTATAGCGAGCAGCTCTCTTTCGTTTGTTGCAAAGTTAAGTTCCCTATCATTTAGTGTCCTTGATATCATGGTAATTGGCTTCCCGTCTTGTGATAAGACGGCTCCCAGACCGAAGGACGAAGCATCTGTTGTTAGGTCAAATGCTTTCTTATAGTCAGGATAGAGTAACATTACGCTTTCGGATGCCAGAATCTCTTTAAGTTTATTGAATGCCGCGCACTGACTTTCGTCTAATTTGACTGGTATTTTCTTTGACTGTCCGGCGCTTACCTTGCCATTTTCGCCCTTAAGGATGTCACTTATGGGTTTAGCTATGGATGCAAAGTCTTTAATAAAACATCTATAGTAACTTGCAAGTCCAAGGAATGATCTGACGTTGAACAAAGTGGTTGGTTGTTCGTAGTTACGAATCGCTTCCACTTTATTGGGCATGTTTTTATACCATTACTTGAGACGACAAATCCTAAGTATTCGACATTCTCCTTGAAAAAGTGCGATTTTTCGCGCGAAACTCTCATATTGGCATCGTACAGTTTGTCTAAGACCCATGCGATATGCTTGACATGGCTTTCCATGTTTTCAGAAAAAATGATTACATCATCGACATAAACATAGCAAGTTTTCCCAATTTGCTCTCTGAGCACGTCGTCAATGACCCTCTGAAAAATACTAGGTGCATTTTTCAAGCCAAAGGGGAGTCTACAGAACTCATACTTCCCATTTGCTACGGAGAAAGCTGTTTTTTCTCTATCTTTTTCTGCAAGTAAAATCTGATGGAATCCAGATTTAAGATCTAGGGTTGTAAAGTATTTAGCTGTACCCAAGTTGGATAATATAGAAACTATATTGGGAATGGGATATTTGTCATCTGTTGTTTTTAAATTTAGTTTCCTGAAATCTATGAACAAACGTTTTTTTTTATTTCCCTGTTCATCGGTAGCTTTTTTGTCTACAACACAAACGGGGTTGTTGTATGGTGACCGAGACGGTCGTATTATACCACCTTTCAACAAGTCTTGAGTTTCTGCATTTACGAATTCTGAAACGCCCATTGGATATGGGTACAATTTTGAATATATGGGATCTTCATTTTCTGTTCGGATAGTGCCAATGATATTTGTATTATATGGGAGTGCTTCATTTGGGTCTGCGAAAACCCCTGTTCGGTTTCCTAACATCAGCTGAAACTTTTGGGATATAGTCTCAGGGACCTGTATTTCCTCGACATTTGTGAAATTTATGTTTGCACATTTTAAAAATTGGATTGTTTCGGAACCGAAGTTTGTTATTAATTTCTTATTCTTTAAGTCCAGTAGAACGTCACTCTGTTTTAATAGGTCAAGTCCAATTATACCGTCAAATGTCGTGAGGTTTGGTAGTAAAAAAAATGTTGAGTTGGTATTGAAAAGGTGCATTATACATTTTTTGTCTATGCCACTATAGCCATGGATTGACTTCACTCGGAAGGGTTTATTTACTAGGGTAATATGTTTTAGTTCTTTTAATGGTTTTATGTAGTTTTTGGAAGCTCCTGTATCTATGAGTAATTTGATTGTTCTCCCTGCTACTGTCCTTTCTATGAGCGGAAGCAAGGAGTTATGTCTAAAAAATTAATCTGGTCATAATCTGAAAGGTCGTTTTCTATGCCATCAACTTCGGCGTTTGCTATAGTTTGGTAATCCTGTTCTTCCTGATCGAGTAGGGTATCTTCTGCTTCTACGTGGTTAATTCTTTGTTGTTTCGGTCCCGTCAAACGTGCGCTACTATTGTTCGGTCGCTTGTTTGTTTGTCCCTGGTTGTTGTAGTCCGATTGGTTGTTTTGTTGCTGACTTTGCCACTGGTTTTGTCTCTGAGGCGCGCTATTTTGTTGATACTGAGTGGTCTGCCTAAAACGTGAGGATGTGTCCACGTCCATTGGTTGGACCTGTTCTGATTTTGGTAAAAATTCTTGTTTCCTATACTGTGGGAGTTTCCCTAGTTGTCTTTGCCTTGTGTCCGTCATTAAATTCTCTCTGCCATGCTGTCTTTGTTCAGTTCTCTGAGCTTTTTCTTCTATGCTACGGGCGTAGTTTGAAGCGAACATATATCGATCATGATTAGCCTCAACTTCTTGAGCCAATGCCAAAGCAGAGGGTAGATCTTTTGGTCTTGCCGAGAATAGAACATCACTTAAAGTCTTCTTGGTTCCTGAGATGAACACTCGTAGAGCGTCCGCTCTGTATTTCTCATTCAATGAAGAAGCTACAGTGGTTTCGTTAGTCATAATTGTTTTGTTTATAAGGAGGGTCAGTTTCTTTTCTACTTCGTCATAGTACTGTAATAATGTCAAATTTCCCTGCCGGAGCGTTGACATCTCTTGTTCAATTAAGTATATTGGTCGTTTGTCTGCGTACGTAAAGTCTAGTCGATCTATAATGGCTTTAAAATTAAGGGGAGTGTCGAAAGAAGAGAGTACCATATCAGCTGAGTTCTTAACTTTGTTTCTCAGTATTCCTAAAGCTTGATAATGTTTTGAGCTACCGTCAAATTTCTCATAAACTTTGTATGCGGTATGCGCAGCCTTCCTCCATGAGACATAGGTTTCATTCTTTCCCTCAAAGTCGGACAGGGATTTCATAATATCAAGAGTCTCATTACAGACAACGTCTGTTCTTATCTCTGCATCCTTGTACCCCACCACTTGAGGAGCGTTAATTTGTACACTATTTAAGCTCTCCTGAATACCCTGTAGTTTTGAAGTGAAGCTCTGTTCCTGTACGGCTAGTGCGCTTGAAACCGCGGCCTCTATCATGAGTCTGAGCTGCTCGTTTGATATATTCATTTCTAAATTTATGTTCTCTATTACGTCTTCCTGATAATTTGTTCCTTTTAGTTTCTGAAATTCTTTTACCAAATCTTGTACTTCCTTATCACTCATAACCTAAACAAAAAATGCACCTGTTTTTATTTATTTCACTATCAATCAACTTGCAAGACTAAATTGTGTTTTATGTGGGGTTTTGAGTTTTTTTTTTTTTTTTAATGAACACTCTACTCACATGTTCTTTGTCATAAACTATGTTAGTATAACTGCTTCTTGATGTCTTCTTGTTGGTAGGTGTATGGTGGTGTATGGTGTACGGTTTATGGTGTATAGTGTACAATTTATGGTGTATGGTAGTATGGTGTCTTCTTTGTCTTCCAGATGCTGCTGGATCTGTTTTTTTTTTTTATGTTCAATTGCGTGTATTGGTTTTTAATTTTTGCCGCTGGTTCAGGTTTTGCCGTGGGTTCGAATTAGTTGGGCGCCAATTTTAATTTTATTTCTTTCAATTTTTATTTTATTTTATTCGGTTTGAGATAGGCGTGGCGACGGCCGACGCGGTTGATTTCTCCCCCCGAACTACTCTACTGCTTACAAGTAAGTTCCCAGCACTCCCGACGCTCACTGCTCGTTCTGCAACATTGTTGCGTACCCAAAACTCCGGTGTCGCTGGGCAACATCCCCTGTATAACGGCTGATCTTGTTTTTATATATTTTTTCGATCGATTGTGTTAACTTGCATCGGATCGAATAATCGTGCACTCACTGAGAGAATTGTGCGCTTTGTAGGAGTCACTTCCTTTAAAATTTCATCCAAATGAAAGCGGAATGTGTCTGCACTTCGACTCCATCGCATTCCTAAGGCTTTGGTCGAATCGGTATCATTGAAATTAAGAAATGTTTCCATATTGATTCCTTCAGCTAGCTGTGGATGGTTTTAAAACCATTTAGACACTTAATTACACAATACATTCAACGTTTTAATCTTATCGGCTCCAGTAAGCATGTTGTCAACATAAAAAACGTTGCAAATTGTGCAAAACCGATCTCATGTGTGTCTTTATGACGAACTCCAAGTTCTTGCACGCAACGGTCGACCTACATATGGGTAAGCAGATTGGCCTAAAAGTACGGGTAGGTCTAGATGGAACGGCCAAGTCAATCTGAACCAAGAGAGTTTGGGAGTCAACAATCCCGAGAAGAAACTTGGGCACGAACATTACCCCATTACACATTCTGCGATGGCAGGTCAATTAGATTTACCCTGACCGTCCAGTTAAAGTTCCGAAGGGCAAAAATTAAAAATTGCTTTTGCACTGATTCAATAACAACCTGCTGCTCTTTATTCTGCGGGCTCCACACACAAGAACAATACTCCAATATAGGACGTACTAACGAGATATACAGTTGTTTCGGAACATACGGGTCGTCAAACTCCTTGGACCAACGCTTGATGAACGCTAAAACACCCTTAGCTTTATTTACTGTTGCAACATGTTATGATCAACAAGGACTCCGAGGTCATTTGAACTCGAAATTCGCTCGAGGACATGATTTCCTAGAACATATAAGACAAAATGTGGAGCGCGACGATAAAATGTCAAAAGGTTGCATTTAGAAAGGTTCAGAAAAAGAAGATTAGTTGAACACCACGATAGTAGCTCACTTAATTCCAGTTGAAGGCGTGTGTGCAAGTACCAATCAGAATAAGGCAGACAGATTTTAACATAATTAGCATACATTAGTGTATTAGAGTATGTTATAACTTAAGCAAGGTCATTCACAAATAAAATAAACAGAAGCGGGTCGAAATGACTTCGCTGTGGCACTCCTGAAGTAACATGAACAATATTTGGCTACACAGAAGAAAACAAAACGCGTTGAGTACGGTAAGAGAGAAAGGAAAAAATCCAATCCGGAAGCTTTGTTGGGAACCCTAATAAAGAGAGCTTGTGAATAAGCAGAGCATGGTTCACAGAATCGAATGCCTTGCTGAAGTCCGTAAAAACGACATCCGTCTGCAAACCACTTTGAAAACCACGGTGGATTAGGTTAGAAACCTCAAAAAGGTTAGTCGATGTTGAACGATGCCTGAAAAAACCGTGTTGCGACGGAGATATCAAGCTGCAACAAAGATATTGCAGTTGCCGGGTGACCAGGAACTCAAGAAGCTTCGGTATGGCGGAAAGCTTAGCGATACCACGATAGTTTTCAATATTTGATCGTGAACCTTTATTGTGAAGCGGAATGATGTAGGAATCATTCCAAATTACTGGGAGACAAAACTGTTCCTCCAAGCAGAGGTTGAAGAGAAAGGTCAAGGGTTTGCAAAAGGATTGGGCACAGTGTTTTAAAGTGCAACTTGGTGTCTTATCTGGATCCGCAGAAAACGATATGTCCATAGATGACAAACCTTTCAGAACAACGCTTTCCTCGAAAATAGACAGACGAGTACGTTGTTTGAAAAAAGTTAGCGAATAAATTTGCAATATCAAGAACAAAAGCTTCTGTTTTGTTCTGGTAATGAAGGAAAGGAGGAAAACGTTTGACTTAGAATAGAATAAAATAGAATAGAATTTTTTAGGATCACTACGAAAGTTTCTACTTCATTGTGATTATAACTCTGACTATTAACGGCAAGGAACAGAGAGCGAGCGGAGGAGTTTAGGCGAAGCGATTCAATCGAAATCTGACGAGATATTATAACAAATTCCTCTAAATAGTGGGCCCCACCATTACAATGTTGAGGTACTATCAGGCTTCAAGGCGCATTGATGTGGTTTGAAATAGTGCGGTCCTGGTGGAATAATATTGGCTGTTGGAGACATATGACCGAGCTCGAGGTACTCCCTCATTAAAGCAACGTACATTTCGCAAAGTGAACTGTTTTTCAGACTTCTACGCTCTAACTATTAAAATCGACGCTTAGCCATTTCAACCGAAGGTTTAAAGGGCAGGCGAACTTCAAAACGCTGTGAATTCAAATTGGAAACGTTTTTGACAAAGTGGTCCTCATAAGCAATTTGTTCTGCTGAATATTTTGTTAATTTCTTATTCTAAGAAGGCCTACCAATTCCATGTCTTCCTTTGACGAAGCTGCGACACAACAAGCAGCTTGTTGTTGTTGCTTGCATCGTCTAGAAACTACCCATCCCAGGAGAGTTTTCTGTATTAACGGACCTTCATTATCGAGTCTGAGTTTCCCGGTGCAAGCAACATGTCTACCCTTTGAGGCCAATGATACGCTGGATCTGCCAACTCCACGTTCGCCAGAACTTTCCACTGCTTGATGGGAAGACTAATATGCGGCTGCTGGTTCGAAATGCTGCTGAGAACCCAAAAATCAGCGACGAAACTATGATTATTTAACCTCGAATATATTTTAATCGACACTTTACTCCACAAGACCGAGCTTTCCATCATGAAATTGACCTGCGAGCCTGAGTCCAATAGTGCTCTTGCAAACTGAACTTAGCCAAACCTATCTCGAACTCGAACCATTGCTGTCCAGGATGACGTGATTAAACTGAGGCTTTGTTGGCCAGACCTTGCGAGTCTGAACTCTGATTTGCATTCGAAGCGCCATATCTGTGCAATAGTGTGCGGTGTCGCTGTGAACAAACTCTACACTTGGAGGATGTGCACTGGGAAACCCTATGCCCAAATACAATCGAATGGTTGGAGCCGCAATATATGCACTTTGGATCGATAGATTTTTTTCCCTTGCGCAAAAAAACGAAAACGCCCTTGCTGGTCGAAGGCATGTCGAATTTTAGTCTTCCTCTTTTGGTAGAGGATTCCTCTGATGAACGGTTCTGGTATCACCTATGTAAAGTTTTCGCACAATCGGACCAGCAGGGCAGCACATCATAATCGAGCTGCTCCTTATATTTCGATTTTTTATATGAATCTACCATCGACAACGCCTGATGTATGATCATGGAGTTAGAAACCTGTCGCTCGTCTCCTAATGATAAAAGCGACTCGAAAATTGCTGCAACGGAATCTATAACTAATCGCAGAGAAGAGGCGGAAGGCTTAGTCATGGCCGGGACATCAAACAACTTGGCAAGTGTATCAAAATATATTAAGCACCTGTTGCCATACAGCCCCTTCAAACTAGCTAGAGCCTTTGAATAGTTTGAATCTGAAACTTGGAATTCCTGTATAGGCTTCATCGAACAAGCACAAAATGAGATGGTTGAAATATCTCTATGTTGGCTATTCTCATTCGATTTAAATCGTAGCTAATCTTTTCGAGCCGTATATACAATTTTCTTCACCAGTATTTTGAGCCATTTTGCTCTAAGGTTTTAATTATTTTAAAGAACAAAACTGTTAAAGTTATTTTATTTGTAAGACAGCAGAAGATCAGTATACAGAATTATATGTGCTTTCGAGTAACATACGCAAGAGACAGACGCCGAAAGAAGAATATCGATATGAGAACATCGATATGCAGCAGGGCACATGCGCAGTGTTGTTAGAGATCAATATCTAATTATCGTGGCGGTCACTTTGAACACTCCTCCTCAACACAACGCATGTTTACAAACTTTAAATATACTTAACTAATATCTAATAACATGTCAAGCACTTATAAACGATCTTTTAAACCAAATGCGAATACAAATTTATGGTGCTTAACCTTGGCTAAGTTCTTTGTGAGGACATCTGCTATCATCTCATCGGTTGGCAGATACGCAATGTTGACTTCACCTCTCTTGAGAACCTCTCGAATATGATGTATCTTGACGTCGATGTGCTTTGAACGTGCATGAAACATGGGGTTTCTAGCAAGCTGCTGTGCTCCAATGTTGTCGCCGTACATCTGAATAGCTGACTCCTTGGATATCAGCTTCAAGTCAATCAGTAGGCTGCGAAAGTATATCGCCTCTTTTGCTGCAGATGATAAGGCTATGTACTCTGCCTCCGTGGAACTGAGGGCAACCGTCGATTGCTTTCTTGACTCCCAAGAAACCGCTCCTCCTGCCAACATGCATACATAGCCAGTGAATGACTTTCGGTTCGTCATATCACTTGCCCAATCTGCATCAACAAAACACTCAATTGCCTTTCCTTGCTTTGTGTAGCATATCTCCCAGTCGATAGTTTTTGCCAAATATCGAAGGATGTGCTTGGCTGCCGCTTCATGCTCGGAATGAGGATCCTTGTTACGTTGTGCTAATTTGTTCACCGAATGCGCAATGTCCGGACGAGTCATAATAGCAAGATAAGATAACTCTCCAATTAGCTTTTGGAACGATGTGATGTCGACCCTGCGGCAGTCCTCTTTGTTGCATGCCACCTGGTAACCAGCTTCAAGAGGCGTGGACGTCTGTCGACAATCTTTCAAATTGTACTGTTCGAGCAACTCTCTAATATACTTCCGTTGGCTGATTGAAATCGCACCCGTACTGCATTCACGTTTCACCTCAATACCTAAAAAGTATTGCATAGGCCCGATGTCAACCACATCAAATTCTGCTGCGATCTTTATCTTGATATCAGATATATCATCTAGGTCCTTGCACGCCAAAATAATTTCATCTACGTAGACAGCTATTGGACACATATTTTTACCTGGCTTACAATACAGACAGGGTTCGTTGACAGTCGGTATAAAACCAATGCGTCTCAGCGTTGCATCCAACGTAGAGTTCCACACTCTTCCTGATTGTTTTAGGCCATATATACTTTTGTGAAGCCTCAAAACGTGATTTGGGTGAACTTCGCTGATGAAGCCCTCAGGTTGTTTCATAAAAACCTCATCTTCCAATTCGCCGTTGAGATACGCCGTGACAACATCCATTTGATGTAGGTGGAGACCATGTTCGACTGCAAGTGCAATTATCAACCTGATAGTTGCGTGGCGTACAACTGGTGCAAATGTTTCCTTGTAGTCGATCCCGTAGCGTTGGCTACAACCTTTCGCCACCAGACGTGATTTGAGCCTGTTCACGCTTCCATCCGGATTGGACTTAACTGCGTAAACCCATCTGCATCCAATGGACTTTTTCCCGCTAGGCAATTTAGTAAGCGACCACGTGCCGTTCTTCACGAGAGATTCGTACTCGTCCTTCATTGATGCTTTCCATATCTCGCCTTCAGTAGACCGTTCAGCTTGTGCGTAGTTTTGTGGAACTTGTACGTCTGCTGCCAGTATCGCATTGAGCATATGATACTGCTTCCTTGGTCGTCCTAGTTTGCCCGTCCGTACTATAGTTGGGCGTCCTGGTCCTCTTATTGGTTCTGGAATTACAAGAATGTCATTACTAGACCTAATCTCCTCCTGATTTTCTGGCTCATTTTCTGGATCTTTAAATTGCTCGCTATCCATTTCGGGTTCAGAGACCTGGTTTTGTTGAACCTCAATTGATGCCATGTCATTGGAACATGATGCATCTAGTTTGCCCCCTTCAGGTTCTACAAAAATGACATCCCTACTCTCTACGAGTTTCCTGGTTTCTTTACTGACCAAACGGTATGCTTTGGCCGTATCCGAGTAGCCCACCATTATATACTCTAAGCCTTTCTGTGCGAACTTTGATTTCTTTTTTTTATCTAGAGCTATCGCTACTGAGCCAAAAACTCTTAAATGCGATACCACTGACTTTCTACCTGTCCATATTTCAAAAGTTGTCACCCCGCTCAAGCAGCTGCTTGCCACTCTATTTCGCAAATACGTGGCAGTTCGAATCGCTTCTGCCCAATAGCATTCACTTAACCCAGCATGCAGCAGCATACTTCTTGCCATTTCTACCAATGTTCTGTTGGCCCTTTCTGCAACTCCGTTTTGTTGAGGTGTATATGGCACTGTTAAGTTTCGCTTTATTCCATTTTGGTTTAGGTAATTATCAAAAACGTTTGATATGTATTCTCGGCCATTGTCACTTCGTAAAACCTTGACTTTTCTCCCAGTTTGGCACTCAACTTGACTTTTAAATTCTTTAAAAGCCTCGAAAACCTGATCTTTGGTTTTTAGGAAACTTACTGATACATATCTTGAACAATCATCAATAAATGTGGCGAAATATCGATTGCCTCCCATTGACTGCTTTTGCATTGGACCGCATACATCAGTATATATTAAGTCTAGAACGCCCTTTGACCTGTTTGTGCTCGATTGAAATGGTTGCACGCAAATTTTACTTTTTGCGCATGTTGCTTGTATATGCCCTTGAGACCTATTACCATCTCCTTGTTAACCATTTCCTTTAATGCGTCAAAATGTACGTGGCCGAACCTATTGTGCCATTTGAATGCATATGCCTCAACATTTACAATGTTCATACACTTTTCCTGATTGTCCTGAAACATAAACAATCCATTTTCCAGATGTGCCTTTATAACTATTTTTCCGTTTTCAAATATCATCGCTTGATTTTTCTCAAACACAACTTTTTTTCCATGTTTTAATAGTTTTGTGACCGATATAAAATTGTACTGCAAATCTGGTACCAAGATAACCTTTTCCAGCGTAACGGATCTATCACCGAACTTTACTTGAACAGTTCCATGCCCTTCAGCAATAAGTGATTTACCGCCGGCTAAAAATACTTTTTGATTATCTTCCGTGAACGACACAAAGCGTTCCTTGTCACAACATAGATGCGCCGTTGCGCCACTGTCTATGCACCATGCATTTAACATCTGGTCATTTGGCTTAGCTAAACTTAGGATTGGTACGTATTTTTCTGGTTCCACTTTGGCATATTCGGTTACGCAAAGCATTGTACCCAATCTTTCCCCGCTTTTACTGTTTGCGCCCTTGTTGTTTGCTCCTTCCTGCTTGCTTTTAGCACGGCATTCCGATTTAAAATGCCCTTCCTTTCCGCACTTAAAACACTTTTTGCCCTTCTTAAAGTTTTTCTTAAAATTGTTGTTGTCATAACTGACGTGTAGTTCCGCGCTACTTGTAATTTCCTTGCTAATGCTATCTTCCTGCCTATTCGCTTCTTCAGAAATTTTTATTTTTAGCATGCTCAAGCTCGGCAAATCATCTCGCGTCTCAATCGCAACAACAAAACTTTCATACGATTTAGTCAAACCATTTAGCAACACAACTGATAAGATCTTTTCATCAACCATTGTGTTGACCTCTGCTAAAGCCTCGTGTACCACCTGGAATTTCCGCAAATATTCCTGTGCACTTATACCATCCGACATTTTTAACGTCAACAATTGTTTAATTAAAAGCACTACCCTTGCTGGTCCGCTTGGCCTGTGAATTTTATTTAGCTTTTGCCATGCCTGTGACGACGATACACAATTTGTAATATTGTTTAGTTGGGTCGATTTAACACAAAGTAAAATTGACGCCAACGCCTTTTGATCCTTTAGTTCAAAAGCTGCACGTTGCTCATTTGTTGCAGTTTCACTAAGCTCAATTTTACCACTGACGATTGTCCACAAATCATTTTGTATGAGAACACTTCTCATCAAAACTTCCCATGTGCTATAATTGTTTTCGTCCAGTTTCTCAATATTGAAATTTATATTTCCACTCATTTTTTATACTTATTGTCCCACAGTGCAAAATTTGTCTCATGCACAAAGCAACTACGACGACAATACTGTTGTCCGTGTCTTTCTTTTGTTTTTTCGTTTTCTCTTAAGTATCCCTCCGAGGTGCTATTTACACACACACACTCGGGATTTTCTAAGGCTTGGTATACACACTTTTGGGTATACACACTTGAGTCTCCGTTCGCTTTTGTGTTTCTTGATCCGTTGGGACTGCTTTATTTTGGACTTTAAACCACGGCAACGGTCCGATTCGCTGCGAAATTCTAATCAAAAAAACACAATGCGAATCTCCGTTGAATTTGTTCAACTTGTTCTTTTGCCTTTCTATGTACACACATACACTAATGAGTCTATGCCATTTTTTTAGCACTGCTTTTCACTAAGCAACAAACAATGTTTATTGTTTCTCACTGTTTCTGTTTTATACTTTTTCTGGGTGAATTGGTGTCTGGGCCCAAAACCTGTTAAAGTTATTTTATTTGTAAGACAGCAGAAGATCAGTATACAGAATTATATGTGCTTCCGAGTAACATACGCAAGAGACAGACGCCGAAAGAAGAATATCGATATGAGAACATCGATATGAGAACATCGATATGCAGCAGGGCACATGCGCAGTGTTGTGAGAGATCAATATCTAATTATCGTGGCGGTCACTTTGAACAAAAACAAAAAGTTGGCTGGATTTAAGTTCTAGAGTACAATTGAAGAGAGCAGACGTCATCAGGAGACTTAAGCGGCAATAAAATGCTGAAATTAAATATAGTGCATAAGCGCATAAATTCGATTAAATACGAAACGACTGAACGAAAGGACTTCGAACCGTTCTAAGCGCACGCTAGAAACAGCCAAGCTTTGGCTCGATGTATTAAGTTCGAGCAATGCGAACTATGCGCGAAACGGTAAGTGAATTACGTAAGTTAAAACAACGTTTGACCCGAAGACGAAGCGGCAAGCAATTCCACAATTTCACTTAATTCCACAAATGTAAGCTAATGACGTTTAAGAAGCCTTCCACACAAACGAACTGGGAAAGCAAACAGACGAACGATGCTCCAATGTTATAGTTAACTTCCCAAGTATAAGAGACTTCTTAACATACGAACGATACGCAAGCTGAGCGAATCCAGAAAAAGACAAACGAAGCTGCGAAAGCAAGCTATGAATTGAAACGCATGTGGTGCATTAAAGAGACGAATTTTTTAAGAGCCCGTCAATGCGCATTAGCTTACCACTGCAAGGGTCAAAGTTTTCTAGAAACGAAAGACGAAATATTGCAACCCAAGAACCGAAATAAACGGTCAACTTTGGCGTTGGAGCCTTCTGATACATTTCCTGTTTTTACAAAGCGACACACGAATATTCAAACGTTTTGGGCTTATGTACATTTGTACTGATCTATGCCAAGCCATTTGGTATTTTCCCTATTATTTTAGCCTCTATTGCTTTGGCATTTTTACCTGATCGTCGGATGAATCCCAAGGTCCCTGACCAGATACTTCAATAGCACCAGCAGGGCTCGAGTCCATGTTGGTTATTGTTTCATTATTTTGATTTTGCAGCGTCTCTTGGGATGGATTGATTAATTGGTTGATGTCTTAGTTGTCGACGGCTTGAAAGGTGTGTTTTACCACTAACCATAGAGTAGTAGTGAAATTTTATACACCGAGCATTTCTTAGAGAGAACATTCAAAATTAGATCCCAGGGTGTCGACGGACGATAGTTGACCGTGGTATTCGATTAAGTATTTAATGTATATCGATAATAGGTGAATTTCTAGCCACGAATGAACGGGCATACTTTTCGGCCACCATGAGTTGCCGCCATAGTTTAAGCTTTACTTTTTACTGTCGGGTTTTTAAATAAAATAGACAGCCAGTCCAAAGCATCGTACCTACTTACGCGCACAGCTTGCGACAACAACTGCTCTTGCGGCAATTAATCTGTGCTGTTAAAACCAACTAAACGGGACCACACTCTGGCGTTCGCCTACCGCCGCGTCATCATGACGCCAGCGCGTCAGCCGGAGCAGCAACGTCTAGACGACATGTAGATGACATTCGTCATTGCTTACTCCTGGTACTGCAGGGTACAGTTGAAAAGATAAGTGCAGTACATGTGTTGTACAAAGTTGGTTAATAGTAAAGACATAATGAAAAGGCAATATATGTCAATTATACAATATAATGGTTATAAACAGAAGGAAATGTGGGAAGCAAAGGGAACAGAACAGAAGGGGCTGCTCTAGAAAAAGAAACAACAGAAGGTTTCTAATTAATATGACTTCCGATGGCACTCAGTTGCTTGACCCCGATGATTTAGTGTGCATATGACTTTCCTGTGTTTCCAAATTGGCTTCACTAATGAATTTCGCCAAGTCCATATAAGTCCTCCATACCTGGAGGCCCCGGAGACTCCGAGCCTGGAGATCAAGCCTGCGGTATCGGACGTAGCATCAGTGGTGTCGGATGACATCCGGGATGGCTATGTGTCCGACGGAAGCGACCTTGCTAGGGGTCTCAAGCATAGTGAAACACAGTGATCTGGGAGCCTGAAGCAATGACTGATGTTTAGGTCGTTACAGTAGACTCCGCCACCCACGTGGCCGTCTAGCTTTAAGCCATCAGTGTAGAAGTGGATCGCATTTGCAGGTCCCGGTTCGCCCATCTCCCAGTCCTCCCTAGGTGGGATACCTGGAATGTAATACATGGAAAGGCAAAGAGAGGTGATAGCTAGGGATACAGTAATCTGTCCTCTCTGGTAATTGCGGGGGTCTCGTCAGGATTCCCGAGTGCCCAAACGCGGACGCTTTCCATAGTTTGGCTTCCCTAATTGCAAACTTCTTTCCCATGAGGTCTATGGGAAGGAGGTCCAGCATGGTATCGAGGGATACTTCACTTCGGATAGTGCGTAGCCCACCAGTTATGCATAGCTCTGCTACCATACCACCACTCCATAGAACATGATTGGTCATATGATAGCTGTGTAAAGCCACCGAAATATATAGAGGGTCATTCCCCATTTTAGTCCGATGGTTTTTCTGCAAGCGCTTCCCCACATAGTTTTGGGGGAATCAGTGCCGGAACTTTGTACTTCCTAGTGAAAAGCACCAGTTCCGTTTTAGATGGATTGACACCTAGACCGCATTTGTCTGCCCATTTTGACATCTTCATGAGTATGCTTGTCAAGCACTCACACAGCGTCTGCAGAAATTTACCGGAGAATGCTATGGCAACATCGTACGCATACGCCACTATCGCACTCTATCTCCCACAGCAGTACGTTCACTGCCACGTTCCATAGGAGGGACGAGAGTACTCCGCACTGCGGTATGACTCTGCTGAAAAATCTGGTGATGCCTCAACCATCCTGCTTTGTAGCATCTGATCGATCAGGCTCACCGTCCGGGAGTCAACCCCCAGTGCACCCGTCATGGCGGTCGGGAGGATGCTATTAAAGGCGCCTTCTATGTCGTAAAGTATGTAAAGTTAAGAGACGCTTCGATGATCGATGTGATCGAGTGTGGGGTCGTTTCGGTGGATCTTCCCTTCCGATAGGCATGCTGAGAGTCTGAGATTAGACTAGGCGGAATACTCGCCGTGAGATGCATCCCCAGAAGCCGTTCCATCGTGTTCAAAAGGAAAGACGATAGCCTTATGAGTCTGACATCTTTGGGGGCAGTATGCGAGGGCTTGCCTGCCTTGGGAATGAAGCCGACTTTGGTATGAAGCCCGGTTTCCGGGATGAATCCATGGGAGAAGATTACCTCGAACATCCTTTTTGAGCCATTAAGGCTTTTTGTCCAGCGTGAATCAGTTGGGCAGGGATAATGCCATCTGACCCCGCAGACTTGTAAAGTTTAAGTCTTTTGATTTCCCAGGAAATGTTCTCCTGGCTTAGCAAGTTCGTGATATCACTTGAGGTAACGGGGGAATCGCAGCAGGGGAATTGGTTGTTAAGGAGAAGATGTAGCGACTCATTGCTGGACGTTGTCCAAGATTAGTTGTCCAAATTCGCTTCTAGCTCTTGCTTAGGCCGGCTGTGTTTTTTTCTTGCTCCTGCATTCTCCGCCCTTTGCTTAAATATCATACAACATTGTTGTGACCTTGTTTTGATATATCATCGCATCTCTTTAATTTGATTTTACTTTGTGTTAATCACCAGTGTTTTGTTTGTAAACAAGTGTTTAATATAAATTCAATATTCGCAACGTAACGCATCGGACTCGTGCAGGCAATTTGTTATTGTTTTTTGCCCAGTCTGCTTTTCGTTATCGCTTCTTCGGTGTGCACTGGTCTCGCGCATCAACGTTTGCATCGCCCACACTCTCTCGTGAGCATAAGCGGGCCTGCTGCTCGCATTTTTGCTCTCACTCTCTCTGGATTGCCTATACTCTCCCTCTTTGTAGACTTTTCTTTTGTGTCTCTGCTTTGGTGAGTTTACTGCTCGTTTCCTGCACTTCGTTGGATCATCTGCTTTGAATTATTGCCGCTGCAGCTGATTGTCGGGCTCGCTCTTCTGTCTGCTCTCCCATTTTACCTGCGCTCTCACTCCGTTCTTTTATTATTCGTGCACAGTGATTCTACTGCTGTCAATAATGGCAATCGTTTGTAGTGCAAAGAAATGTGAATTCGGTGGTGTAATCATTAGTGATTCATTCCTTAGCTGCTGGCTGTGCGACAATTTTGTGCTAAATGATCTAATTTCGAAACGCATGGGCCTGTCTTGGTCATGTCTGGCTTGTCGGGAGATTGAGGCCGAAATGCGAACATTTATGAGACAGACTCGAACTGAGCCAATTTGTGGCTCTCAACGAGAAATTTCTTGCCCTTGAATCACAGTTTCTTGGGCTCAAACTCTTGAGCGAATCGCCTAGACGGAAAATTCCGCATAATGATACCAATCTCTTGCAACCTAATCCGATTGGTACGCCTGCCTCCCACCTTCATCCATCGGAAGCATTACTCCGTGTGGTCATGCCTCGCCGTTATCTGTAAGTCCGCCAGCGGTGGCTCCGATGCTCTTTACACCAAGCAATGTGCTTCCTTCGAGCATCCAAGTTCCCAACATCATCAATTCCATCCCTGCAGTTTCTGCTGCCGTCACTTCTGACGTGGTGAGTGCTCCTAGTGCGGGTGTGTTGGTTGCTGGTGATGTCTTGCCAATTCCTGCTCCAGCCGTTGCTGCCAATTCTTCTGCCCCAGGACCGAGATCTCTGTTAGGAGTGGCTCCACCATCTCGATCTCGCTCGGGACTTCAACTTAGAGCAGTGGTCCCTCGGAAAGCAATATTTGTTTCTCGTCTTATTCCTGAGGCTACAACGGAGGATGTTAAACAACATCTTTCCTCTAAACTTAACACTTCGCCTGATGATATAGTTGTGACTAAATTTACATTTAAACATAAGCGCAACATATCATCCTTTAAAATTCTTCTCCCTGATTCTTTACTATCCAGTTCTCTAGAACCGTCAATATGGCCTGAGCATACAATTATGCATGAGTTCCTTCTCAAAGATTCGAACTCGAATCCAAGAATTACCGTAACTGCTTCATAAAACTGATGTACCATTTTTCCATGCACTATCAGAACGTTCGTAGTTGGTTGGGAAAAATGGCGTCAAATTCATCGACGCCATCGCCATCGCGTTTACCGAAACCTGTCTTAACTCTTCTGTCAATGATCATGAAATTTTCATTGATAGTTACACTATTTATAGAATGGACCGCCCATCTTTTGCAGGTGGGGTTCTGATTGCAGTTAAATCTGTTTTCTCATCTGAGTTATTCCCATTCAATAACATCCATGGAATTGAATTTGTTGCAGTCAAAGTTCGCGTTGGTTCGGTTGTTTTTCTATTTAACCTGCTCCTACATTCCTCCCAGGTCTGATGCTGAGGTTTACTTAAACCACCTCTCAGCATTTAATCATGTGTCATATCTGCATTAGGTTGCCATGATCAAATTATTGTCATGGGGGACTTTAACCTCCCATTTCTTTCTTGGCTGTCTTGCGATGACGCTAATCTGTTGTTTCCCAATTGCCACGATGACTTTATCAATGGGCTAAAGGATATTTCTCTTGTCCAAATTAAAGCCGTTAAAAACATTAGGGACAAAATTCTTGACCTCATTTTTGTTAACGATGCTTCTCTTGCTACGGTATCCAGAGCAAGCCAATATCATTCCCTGAAGATCCTTACCATCCAACTTTGTCGATATCCCTTGCGTGTAAACGATCTGGTGGTGCTGACACTTCCATGGCTCCTTGTCACATAAAGTGTTTTCGCAAAACAAACTTTATTGATTTAGATCTACATCTCTCGCGTGTTGATTGGTCATTTCTTTATTCATTACCGAACATAGATGCAACTGTTAACTCGTTTTATAGCTACCCTAAAGTACCAGCAGTGAGCGATGACAAATGTCATCTTCAATGTCATCTAGGCGTTGACGCCAGCCATATCGAACCCTTTGTTTTATCTTTTGTTTCTTTCTTTTCCGCGCGAGCCGAACGTAATTCGGTTCTGCCGACCGTGCGCAGTAGCACAGAACTTCGTTTTTTCTTTTCGTCTCCTTTGCGCCTGCGTCGTCAGAACTCGTTTGCTTTGTTCTTTGCTATTTGCAATCGTGAAACGAAGTTTTAATAAGTAAAATTAAGTAATAAGTTATCAGGTAAGTGCAGTTTTTAAATAATTAATAATATGTGTTGTGCGCGTGTTAAATAAAGAAAATCTCAATTGTATAAAAAGTTAAATTTATGAAAAAACTGTGGTCAAATTATATTAATGTTTCGCTGCATTCACATTATATTTCTTTATTCTTCTCTTATGCTCGGGAATAAAAGAAGAATAAAGAAATAGAATGTAAATCCGTGATAGCGAATTAAATTGTTATAATCTGCGGTGGGCACGAAACTGCAATTTGTGAGCAGTCCAGCAGCAAAACAAACAACAAAAGAAAAGCAACAAAAAGTAACCCTTATTTGCGCGGCTTGGCTCGAGCAGGTACATTTTTTTTAATAATTTAATAAATTTTTAATAATAATTATTAATAAAAAAAGCTTATTGGAAAAATAAACAATTGAATGTATTACTTTTTTAAATTAAATGCATGATTTTTCATGAAAAATCATCACTTATAAAATGCATCATCGCTTATTAAGTGCATGATTTTTCGGCAATGCTCGATGACAATGTCATCGATTATGCCCTAGGATATCTCCATGTTAATGTCAACAGCTCAGCGTATGGCCGGTCATCAACTATGTCATCGGGGGTAGTGACGCGGTCACCGACGTGTCAGCAGCTGAGTCATCAATGACCCGTACTGCATGTTATATTTACTCCGCCCTTAACACATTTGTTCCAGATATCACTGTACCTGGTTCGTCCAAGCCTCCCTGGTTCTCCAAGTATTTGTCATACTTAAAAAATAATAAATCCAGGCTCTATAAAAAGTACCAGAAGACGAGCTCCACGTTGGCCTTAGCTCTATACTCCTCCGCTCGTTCTCAGTTCCTTGCCGTTAATAGTCAGTGTTATAATCAATACCTTTCACAATGTAGTAGAAACTTTCGTAGTGATCCTAAAAAATTCTTTTCGTTCGTTAACTCTAAGCGTAAGTCAAATGCTTTTCCTCCGTCCCTTTATAACCAAAACAAAACATTAGCTTCTGCTGTTGGTATTGCAAATTTATTCGCTACCTTTTTCCAAACAACGTACTCGTCTCATATTAACAACGCATCCACTCCGTAACTGCCTATTTTCGAGGAAAGCGTTGTTCTAAAAGGTTTGTCATATATGGACATATCGTTTTCTGCATTTTAAAACACTGTGCCCAGTCCCTTTGCAAACCCTTGACCTTTCTCTTCAACCTCTCCTTGGAACAGTCTTGTCTCCCAGTAATTTGGAATGAGTCCTACATCATTCCGCTTCATAGAAAAGGTTAAAGATCAAACATTGAAAACTATCGTGGTATCGCAAAGCTTTCCGCCATCCCGAAGCTACTTGAGTTCCTGGTCACCCGGCAACTGCAACATCTTTGTTGCAGCTTGATATCTCCGTCGCAACACGGTTTTTTCAGGCATCGTTCAACATCGACTAACCTTTTTGAGGTTTCTAACCTAATCCACCGTGGTTTTCAAATTGGTTTGCAGACGGATGTAGTTTTTACGGACTTCAGCAAGGCATTCGATTCTGTGAACCAAGCTCTGCTTATTCACAAGCTCTCTTTATTAGGGTTCCCAACGAAGCTTCCGGATTGGATTTTCTCCTTTCTCTCTTACCGTACTCAACGCGTTTTGTTTTCTTCTGCGTAGCCAAATATTGTTCATGTTACTTCAGGAGTGCCACAGGGAAGTCATTTGGACCCACTTCTGTTTATTTTATTTGTGAATGACCTTGCTCAAGTTGTTTGTAGGAGGGCGAATCACCGGAGCGGCTTTCCAGCGACGAGTGGGAAAATATCCAAAAGAAGAAGTCAGAGCTGTTCCCATAAATATGTTCCTTGTATTTCTGTATATATGTGGACTGTAGGTGCGCGTATGTGCACGACGATAGCTTGTTGCGGGGTGGGAAACGTAACTAAAACTAGGCCTTACGATCTATGCTCCATGATGGCTTGAGCGCCGGGTGGATCGTGGGTCGTAAAGTCTCCCGAGCGCCCCTCCGAGCGCGCGAGAGCGAGTTGAGACCGGAGCGCACGAAGTTGGCACAGTGCGCGGCAATCATCTGCTGCTGGCCTGAACATCCTCCCCCCCCCTGCAGGATGCAAAGCCCAATCGGTGTCTATGGCTGTGTGCATGCACCGGATACGATCCATCCGAACACCGTGCTCTGGGCCACAGGAAGTCCTCGCGTGCCAGGAACCCGCGGTTTGATCACTTTCGGGTAGACGTCGGCGCCTAAGACCAGAGAGATGGTGGCTGGTCGATGGAATTGCGCATCTGCGAGCTTCAGATCGTCAAATCGAGCCCGGGTCGTATCGCTCAAAGGTCGGATCGGCGTGCGGATGCGCAAACGGGGCTCGACCTTCAGGATGGCTTCCAGTCGGAAGTCGCCCGTCTTGGTACGAATGACCGCGGTGCACACCTTCTCGTTGCCGACGCGCGTAGTAGGTATCTTGAAGGCGGAGGCCAATGAGTCGTCAATGCAGCTCACCGGCGTGCATGGGTCGATGAGCGCGCCCGTTTCGAAATCCTTCGTGCCCGTATCCAGGACCACCAGCGCCGTCGGGAGGATATTGAGGCTCCTATGTTGTAGAAGGGAGCTTACGGAGGGCGCCGGGGTTCCTACGACGGGGCGGTTCACGGGGTGACGGGGACGGCACTCAGCTTGAGCCGATGGACTCGAAAACGATGAGGTCGCGGTTCCTACGACCGGTCGGCTGACGGGCCGACGAGGACGGCGCTCGGCGTGAGCCGGCGTAGATGGCGGCGGTGCAGCCGGGTCTGGACGGGCTGGGCGACGAGGGCGGCGTCCGGCGTGGGCCGATGTAGCTGTCGACTGTATTCGCGAGGCTGAGCGGGCTGGACAGCGAGGCGCGGATATGTGAAGTAGCGTGTGGTGGTTCTTGCCACACACCCTGCACAGCCCGCCACTGAGGCAGTCCTTCCCGGAGTGCTGGTGCGCCAGGCAGTTGGCGCAGTATTTGTTTCTCAGGACGGCTCGGAGCCTCTTCTCAGGGCTCAGGCGCAGAAACACATGTCAGGTCCGTAGCGGGTGTATTCCTGAGCAGACTCGGCAACGGTAGGTGCCTCTACCCCGTGGATGCCGGCTCTCCCCGGTGCGGTTGGCGCGTGAGCGTGGGGCCATGTCTGGATACGATGAACTAGGAGGAAGGAAAGTGTTCGAAGAAGTATTAGTATTGAAACTTGGAGCTTTGGAAGGTACATTCGCGTTATTGTTGGACGGAACTAGGGCGTTCTGTTGGAAGGAGAACGACCTTTACAACAGGCCTTTTAAGGAACCCGCGGGCAGTAAGGATATCTACCACACGGACTCTATCGTCAGCGCCGGGATACACGGACTGACGACAACCATATCCCCAACCTGGAGGTTTGGCGTCGGCGTCTGCCACTTAGTGCGCTTGTGGAGCTTTTTGAGGTATTCTTCTTTCCACCGCTGGCAAAACTGTTGGGTGAGCGCCTTTAAATGCTGCCATCGATTGATTATTGATCACCCTTTATTTCGGGTTCGGCCGTGGACATCAAGGGTCCCCGGTAAGGAAGTGCCCGGGAGTAAGGACCAGCAACTCAGTTGGCCTGGAATTAAGGCATGCTTCGATCTTTGCGAGAAGCGTGGAAAGCTCTTCGAAAGTGTACTTCCGAGTGGACGTGGCTTTGTAAAAGAGAGATTTGAAACTCTTCACCCCGGCTTCCCACAGACCTCCCATGTGTGGAGCTCCTGGTGGGATAAAACGCCACGAAACCCGGTGATGGCTGTACGCATCAGTTATCGAGCCCTTGAATGCTTCTAGGAAGTCACGGGAAAGCACCTTGGCGGCACCAACGAAAGTTTTGCCATTGTCGGAGTGAATGCGCTGCGGACACCCTCGTCGTGCGACGAAACGAGCGAAGGCTGCAAGAAATTTCTCGGTCGTGAGATCCGACGTGGGCTCCAAATGGATCACCTTCGTGGAAAAACACACGAACACACACACATACGCCTTGGTTATCAGGCACGCTCTGCCTGTGTAATTCCGTATTTCGAAGGGACCCGCGTAGTCAATTCTGGAAAAGGACGTTCGTTCCGTAGGAAGATCACCCATCATTTGGGCTTGCAACTTCTGTCTGTGGATGACGCATACCTTGCAGGAGTTTACCACCCACTTCATGAGTTTCTGAACCTTGGGAATCCAGAACTTGGATCGGATAAGTCGCACCATTATTTGGTTCCCGCCATGAAGAGTTATCCGGTGGGTGAATTGCGCGAGAAGGCGGGATAGCCGGTAGCGGTACGGCAGAATAATGGGATGCCGTTCGTCGTACTTCAGAAAGGTAGAAGTTGCGATACGGCCACATGCTCTTATGAGCCCATATTGGTCTAGGAACAGGTTCAAATTCAGGATAGAACTTGACCTTGGCACTGGCCGCTTCTCGCTTAGGCAGTGATGCTCTTGGGAGTATTCCCTGCGCTGAGTCTCTAGGATAAGAGTGCGCTCAGCTTCGGTAATGTCTTCGCTTGCAAGGTGGTCCTCTTGTCCGGTGACCAGCTTCCGGCAGCGTTTTGTGAAGCGAAGGACATAAGCACGGACTCGCAGGGCTCTCTCCAGATTGGAGAACCGATCGAGGAAGTCTTCGGATGGGCTCGGTGCAAAATGAACCTTCAGAGCACGTTGCTCGAGGGTTATCACGGGATCGTCCCCGCCTTGGGCTGGCCATTGATGCCGGGGCCCTTGCAACCACGCTGGTCCGTGCCACCAGAGTTGGTTCTCGACGAGTTCCTTTAAGGATACGCCCCTGCTGGCGAGGTCGGCGGGATTTTGTGCGGACGGAACGTGACCCCAATTCTCGACCTCGGAGGCTTGCGAAATTCTGGTCACTCGGTTGGCCACGAAGGTAGTCCAGTGGCAAGCAGGCTTTTTCAGCCAGGACAGGACTATAGCGGAATCTGTCCAGAAGTAACAGGATGTAGGTGCGCTTGGCATATTTGCAGCACGGCGCCGCACAGCTCTAACCGGGGGAGCGATACAGTCTTAACGGGTGCGACTCGTGTTTTCGCGGTAAGCAACTGCACCTTGACCAGGTGGTCAGTCTCGATGCGTACGTACACCGCCGCACCGTACGCCTTTTCGGACGCATCGCAAAATCCGTGATGCTCGACCCTTACAGATGGTTCGGAGCCAATCGTCCTTGGAATGCGGATCTGGTCGAGAGCGGAGTAGCTCCGCAGAAAACTCTGCCAGCGCTGACGCATCTCGGTCGGAAGATCTTCGTCCCATCCCACTTCTTGCAACCAGATCTCTTGCATGAAGATCTTTGACCGGACAATGAAAGGAGCCAACCAGCCCGCAGGGTCGAACAACCTTGCTAACTGGGAAAGCACCGCTCGCTTGGTATAGGATGCCGTAGATTCCAGTTCTGGCGGAACGAAGAAGAAATCGTCTGTTGTCGCCTTCCAGCGAATTCCGAGAGTCTTGGCTGTACTTTCTGCCTCGAGTTCAAGGAAGTCGGTGTGAAGGAGATGGTCATTCGGAAGGGTAGTCAGGATATCCTTGTGGTTGGACGTCCATTTTCTCAGTGGAAACCCGGCAGAACTCAGGGCGGCCAGTAACTCGCGGATAGCTAGTTGAGCCTCAGTGGGAGAGTCTGATCCCGCTAGGACGTCGTCGACATACATACAGGACCGAATGATGTGACTGGCTCTTGGGAATCGGGACTGGACATTGTCTGCAAGCCGTTGCAACACCCGGATGGCGAGAAAGGGAGCACAATTGACTCCAAAGGTGACAGTTTGCAACTCATAGTCGCGTATCTCGCCCTCCTTGTTGCAAAACAAAATTCGCTGGAAGGGGGTGTGCTTCGGATCTACCCAAACCTGCCGATACATCTTGGTGATGTCAGCATTGAAGACGTACCGGTAGTAGCGCCACTTCAGGATCTGAAGGGTTAAGTCGGACTGGAGAACAGGGCCGGGGTGCAGAAGGTCATTCAAGCTGATACCGTTAGTCGACGGGCTGGATGCGTTAAATACAACGCGGACTTTCGCGGTGTCGTACTGCTCTTGAAGGGGACTGTTTCTTTTCAAGCGATTTTCGTTTCTTAGGAACTGGGCCAGCGCGGTTGCCCTTGAATACCCCAGATCTGATCCGAGATGATCTGGGTCGCGAAACGGTAACGTGACGACGTATTTCCCGCTTGGCGCTCTTGACGTAGTTCGGAGGAAATTTCTTTCGCAGTACGAATCCGACTCGCTTTCTATTTTAGTAGGAATGTCCTCCACCTCCCAAAACTTTGTGAGGAGTTTGTCTAACGGAGTCTCTAGCTCGGTGGAAATTTGCGTGGAGAAGGATGCGACCCTGCCTTGTACCGTGTTTGGCACTGGGCCTATAAGAACCCATCCGAAAATGGTCTCCTGTTCGAGGAGATATCCACAGATGTTCGTCTGTGAGCCGCTTAAGAGGATGGATGGAAGGATGTCGGCACCAATCAGGACATCTATTTGTGAGCTTGCGTAAAATGTCGGGTTTGCCCATGGCAGGTTCGGCAAGTCTCGCAACGAGTGTTGCGGGATCGGATGGGAGGGAAGGCTGCCTGATAATTCCGGCGGACATAGGCTGTGGCGTCCAAGTGTAAGCCCGGCTTAGTCGGGGAGCGGATGGAAAAATGGCAGAGCTTCTGGGACTGAGCGGATATGGTCTGATTGAGGCCCGAGACCTGTGCCTGGGCGAGTCGGAATGGCAACTTAATGATCTGGAAGAGACGTTCCGTAATGAACGTCGCCTCGGAGCCCGGGTCGATTAGACCGCGGGCGCGAAAGTTTGTCCCCAAGTGGCAAATATTAATAATAGCCGTGCCCAGGAGTACCGCCCTCTGGCCGGAGGCGAAATAGTTCTGAACGCTAAGCTGAGCTTCGGCAGGAGTCGGAAGTGGTACGGAGTTGGGCACGGATTGGCTGGAAACTGGAGTGCCACGGTGCAGCAGCGTATGATGCCGGTCTCCACACGTGTTGCAGTTGTGGGCGCTTTGGCATTCACGAATCTGGTGACCTCTTGCGAAACAGTTTAAGCAAAGCATTTTTTTGCTTAATATAGCTGGAGCGAGCATCAGGTCTCATCTGAAGGAATTGAGGGCATACCCGGATCGGATGGTTCTCTTTGGAGCAAAAATCACACGTTCTCCGCTTCGGATCCACAGTTGTTCCGAACGAGTGAACCCGCCTTGCAACAGGGCTCCCTTGGGAACGGAATGGGTTGGGATTGCCCTTTGAACTCTCTGACATGGGTAGACTCGCCCTGGAGTGGGCCTGAGTCTCCATGCCTGGATGGCCATCCTCGGTCACCTCGAGAGACAGGTACCGCTCCGCCAGGAACTTGTCCATAGCGTGCCAGGTGGGAATTTCGGACTTGTGTGTCACGGACTGTTCCCAAAGCTCCAAAGTCGCTTTCGGCAACTTCGCGGATATGAGGTACACTAACACTCCGTCAGCGAAAATGCTGTCTGTGGAGACCTCGGAGTGGTTGAGTGTCGTAAGGCACTTGTGGACGGCCCTCTGAAGCTCTTTTAGCGCGGCAGCTGACTCGGTGCGGATTTGGGGCAGACTGAAAAGGATCTTCAGCTGGGCTTTGAGTATCAGCCTCCTGTTTTGGAAACGCTCACGGAGGGCGCTCCATGCGGACGCGAACCCTTCGTTCGTGAGTGGAGCCTGTGCCACTATGTCGTGGGCCTCACCGCTTGTTTTTTTGTTGAGGTGGAACAGTTTTTCTACTGGAGCCAACCTCGGGTTCTCTATATATATGGCGGTGAACAGGTCTCGGAACGTGGGCCACTGCTGGTAGTCCCCACTGAAAACTTCAGTGTCACATGGAGGAAGACGGCAACCGCCGGAAGTCGGCACTTGAATGGCCAGTTGAGGCGTGTGAGGGACAGTCGGGGGTTCGAGCTGATCGTTCAGTTCGGCAAGGCATTGCGCGTAGACCGCGTAGCAGTCATCGTACATCCCCTGGACGTCAGCTGCCCCCTCTGGATCTACTTCCGTTATCGCCTCCACACAGGCCTCGAATTCCGCGTCCACCTTCGCCCACAGGCTTCGGAGTTGATCTCGATGGACTTGGGAGAGCGAGCGGGTTGGTGTGCTAGCATCTGGAGCGCTGAGCTTCTGGTCGAAGCGTGTCAGTCTGCTTACAGCTTAGGCAAACTTAGACCTAGACTTAGACTTAGACTTAGATGGATTTGCGATAGCGCGTATCAGAGTCGCAAAGCAGGTGAGCGGAAATGGAGAAGTGGAAGTTGTGAACGACGAACCGTGATTATGTGGCCTTGGCGGGATTTATTGCGAGTATTTATATAGTAGAAGCCCGACCGTGGCCGGAATATATAAATATAAAATACTACGATCAAATAAAAAACAAAGGGCCAACCAAGAGCGACTAATAAGGATAAGCAATGATATGGATGCACAAGGTACCCCTATAAAGAGTCGGTTGCAAACGAATGTTGAAAACAATATACCCTCGAAGTGCTGGGTAGCGCTACACTTGGCGTTCCCTTACGGTCAAGCGCGGCACCGAAAAATATTCTCCCACCAACAACAGCGCAAGCAAACGGTGGAGAAGCGAAAGCGAAAGGAAAAACGAACCGAATGCACCGCTGCTGCTGCTTGTATGTGTGTGCGTATGGATGTAAGTGCTATGTACCGTGGCTTGAGTTGACGACCCAACCTTTTGGCGAGATGTAAAACAACGGTTAAAAGGTTAAAACGGTGGATGACCGTTTTATATGCAATATGTATAATTTAAAATGCGTACGTATGTATGTATATGTATGATAAATATATATGTGGTGCCGTATGTATGGATCGTGTCTTATTTATTTTCTTTATTTATAAAACCGAAAACCGATGGAACGTTGAGCATGGAAAAAAAAACAACAAACTAATTGCAAGCATATGAATTTATGATTGTTGTGAGCCGCTTGGATTGCGTTGCGATGTGTACATGTGCTTGTATGCATGTGCATATGTCAGCAACCAAAGCTCAGCTGGTAGCTGGGAGAGGTAGGAATATATACACTGGATCGGAGGTTGACCGCAGGAGCTTGCTCGGATCAAATTAAACCTTTGGAGAAGTAGGTGGCCACAACCGTTGGCAGAACGAAGTATGGTTTAATTTGGAGCTAGAGCGAGAAATGAATACATATGTATGTACATATTTATGCCACGGGTACTCGGACTGGGATGGAAAACTCGCACAAAATCACTGCACTGGTGTTGGGCTTACTTATCTTGAACTTAGAGCGATCCGCCGATGCTGGCTGGGGTAAGCTTCTCCTTATGGGGAAGGCGAAGATCCGGCTCGAAGGACCAATGTTTGTAGGAGGGCGGATCACCGGAGCGGCTTTCCAGCGACGAGTGGGAAAATATCCAAAAGAAAAAGTCAGTTCCCATAAATATGTTCCTTGTATTTCTGTATATATGTGGACTGTAGGTGCGCGTATGTGCACGACGACAGCTTGTAGCGGGGTGGGAAACGTAACTAAAACTAGGCCTTACGATCTATGCTCCATGATGGCTTGAGCGCCGGGTGGATCGTGGGTCGTAAAGTCTCCCGAGCGCCCCTCCGAGCGCGCGAGAGCGAGTTGAGACCGGAGCGCACGAAGTTGGCACAGCGCGCGGCAATCATCAGCTGCTGGCCTGAACACAAGTTATAACATACTCTAATACACTAATGTATGCTAATTATGTTAAAATCTGTCTGCCTTACTCTGATTGGAACTTGCACACACGCCTTCAACTGGATCTAAGTGAACTACTATTGTAGTGTTCAAATAATCTTCTTTTTCTTAACTTTTCCAAATGCAAACTTATGACATTTTACCGTCGCGCTCCACATTTTGTCTCATATGTTCTAGGAAATCATGTCCTTGAGCGAATTTCGAATTCAAATGACCTCGGAGTCCTTTTTGATCATAAGATGTGTTTTAACAGCCATATAGCTGCAACTGTAAATAAAGCTAAGAGTGTTTTAGCGTTCATCAAGCGTTGGTCCAAGGAGTTTGACGACCCGTATGTTCCGAAACAACTGTACATCTCGTTAGTACGTCCTATATTGGAGTATTGTTCTTGTGTGTGGAGCCCGCAGTATAAAGAGCAGCAGGTTGTTATTGAATCCGTGCAAAAGCAATTTTCAATTTTTGCCCTTCGGAACTTTAACTGGGACTGGGGTAGAATCTTGCCACCCTACCGGTCTAGGCTAAATCTTATTGACCTGCACCATCGCAGAATATGCAATGGCGTAATGTTCGTGCACAAGCTCCTTCTCGGGACTGTTGACTCCCAAACTCTCTTGGGTCAGATTGACTTGGCCGTTCCATCTAGACTTACCCGTACTTTTAGGCCTATCCGTTTACCCATATGTAGGTCTAATTATGCTGATCATGAACCTTTGGGGTTTTATGCCATAATTAAAACTCCCTCTGCCCTATCCCCTGAACTGTCTCTTAAACTAATTGCATGCAATATTTATAATCAAATAAATTTAGCTAACTTTTAACTTCTCTTTTTCCGCCTTTAGTAATTAAGTACCATTATTAACAGATAATTTGTTAATTTAATAAATAAATATTCAGGTAGCCAAGAGAGGATGTTGTCTTCGAGAGCACTTTGCGCAAGCGAGAGGCTTCTGAGCTATTCTAAGAACTTACGCCATGAGGCGTGCTTTGCTTTTTATACCCGAAACTCAAAATGAGTAATGGGGTATATTAGATTTGTGGTAAAAGTGGATGTATGAAACGTCCAGAAGGAATTGTTTCCGACGCCATAAAGTATATATATTCTTTATCAGCATCAATAGCCGAGTCGATTGAGCCCTGTCTGTCTGTCTGTCTGTCCGTCCGTCCGTCTGTCCGTCCTATTAGAGCCTAGTGCTCAAAGACTATAAGAGCTAGAGCAACGATGTTTTAAACCAGACTTCTGTGATATGTCACTGCTACAAAAATATTTCAAAACTTGGTCCCGCCCACTTCCGCCCCCACAAAGGACGAAAAAATGTGGCATCCACAATATTGCAGATCCGAGAAAACTAAAAACGCACAATCATATCATATTGCTGAATATACCCAAAAGGAACAAATAAATTTTCAGTGGCAATACGCAGCGCCCGACGTCACGCTCAGACTGATTTTCTGTCTCTCTCGCACGCACTCTTTGTCGTGTCGTTCAATATTAGCGGCGTCTGCCGGAGGAGAGCCATACTGACTTAGTATCGGGTATAAATGTAGAGCTGCGGTCTCCGCAGCAACTCACAACGTTCCCCCTCGTTTTTACTAATTCCGCTTAGAGCGTTGTCTGGCAGATTGGTCTGATACCAATATGTTTGAAAGTTTTTGTTGCAAATTTTTAAATACATAAATAATAACGAGGGGGAACGTTGTGAGTTGCTGCGTACACCGCAACTCTACAGTTATACCCGATACTAAGTCAGTATGGCTCTCCTCCGGCAGACGCCGCTAATATTGAACGACACGACAAAGAGTGCGTGCGAGAGAGACAGAAAATCAGTCTGAGCGTGACGTCGGGCGCTGCGTAGCCAGTGCAAATTGATTTGTTCCTTTTGGCTATAAAAATTATCTGATCTGATCCACATTCAGCAATCTGATAGATATGGTCGTTATCTATGATTCTGCGTTTTTAGTTTTCTCGAATCTGCAATATTGTGGATGCAACAGATTTTCGTTCTTTGTGTGGGCGGAAGGGGGTGGGGCGAAATTTTGAGATATACGTTTTATAGTGAGATCTAACAGGAGTGCGGATACCAAATTTGGTTACTCTAGCGTAAATAGTCTCTGAGATTTTTGAATATCCCCAGATTTTCGTCCTTTGCGGGGGCGGAAGGGGTTGTGGCGAAATTTTGAAACAAACTCGTCTCGGTCCGATATGTTTGGAGGGTGGATACCAAATTTGGTTGCTCTAGCTTTTATAGTCTCTGAGATCTAGGCGCTAATGTTTTACTCTAAGCAAAGCCACCTATGCTACGTGTGTGTTAGAGAGAGACAGGGCGAGAAAGAATGAAATTGTTTTCTTGATTCTGGCTATAATAATTATACGATCTGGTTGAGATTTTACACTCTAGAACATATAGTCATCCTCTACGATTCTGCGTTTTTGGTTTTATCGTATCTTTACAAATGTGGATGCCACAGATTTTCGTTCTTTGTGGGGGCGGAAGTGGGCGGGGCGAAGTTTTGAAATATTTTTGTAGCAGTGACATATCACAGAAGTCTGGATACAAAACATCGTTGCTCTAGCTCTTATAGTCTATGAGCACTAGGCGCTGAAGGGGACGGACGGACGGACGGACGGACCGACGGACGGACGGACGGACGGACGAGGGGGAACGTTGTGAGTTGCTGCGTACACCGCAACTCTACATTTATACCCGATACTAAGTCAGTATGGCTCTCCTCCGGCAGACGCAGCTAATATTAAACGACACGACAAAGAGTGCGTGCGAGAGAGACAGAAAATCAGTCTGAGCGTGACGTCGGGCGCTGCGTGGCCACTGCAAATTGATTTCTTGCTTTTGGCTACAAAAATGATCCGATCTGATCCAGATTCAGCAATCTGATAGATATGGTCATTATCTATGATTCTGCGTTTTTAGTTTTCTCGAATGTGCAATATTGTGGATGCAACAGATTTTCGTCCTTTGTGGGGGCGGAAGGGGGTGGAGCGAAGTTCTGAGATATACGTTTTATAGTGAGATCTAACAGAAGTGCGGATACCAAATTTGGTTACTCTAGCCTTAATAGTCTCTGAGATTTGTGGATGCCCCAGATTTTCGTCCTTTGCGGGGGCGGAAGGGGGTGTGGCGAAATTTGGACACGAAACGGTCAAGGTCCGATATCACAGGAGTGTGGATACCAAATTTGGTTGCTCTGGCTCTTATAGGTTCTGAGATCCTTGAACTCATATTTTGCAATTGGCAAAGCCGACCCTGAAACCTGTGTGTTAGAGAGAGACAGAGCGAGAAAGAATGAAATTGTTTTCTTGATTCTGGCTATAATAATTATACGATCTGGTTGAGATCTTACATTCTAAAACATATAGACATCCTCTACGATTCTGCGTTTTTGGTTTTATCGTATCTTTAAAAATGTGGATGCCACAGATTTTCGTTCTTTGTGGGGGCGGAAGTGGGCGGGGCGAAGTTTTGAAATATTTTTGTAGCAGTGACATATCACAGAAGTCTGGATACAAAACATCGTTGCTCTAGCTCTTATAGTCTATGAGCACTAGGCGCTGAAGGGGACGGACGGACGGACGGACGGACCGACGGACGGACAGACGGACAGACAGACAGGGCTCAATCGACTCGGCTATTGATGCTGATCAAGAATATATATACTTTATGGGGTCGGAAACGATTCCTTCTGGACGTTACACACATCCACTTTTACCACAAATCTAATACACCCCAATACTCATTTTGAGTATCGGGTATAAAAATGGAATACGCTGTGGTCTGCGCCAAAAAAACTTGTAAGAAGCAGATCACCCACGATCAGCCGAATGTCCCCTGCTGGCTCTGCGACAGCGTAGTGCACGCAAAATGCGCTGGATTTTCTGGCCTCGTGAGTGATGCTATAGCCAAACGTAATGGGTTGCATTACAGTTGCGAGTCATGCCGTGCAGTGGAGAATTATATGGTGGCTTTTATGAGGCAGACGCGGAAGGGCTTTAAGGAGCTGACCGTTGGCTTTAAAAAGCAGTACGATCGGCTCCTAGCCATGGAGTCTCAACTTGGCAGTCTACAACTGCTGAATGAGTCTCCGAGGCGTAAAAGGGTAAAAGGGATCTGCAAGTGCTAACCGTCACTCAGCCGTTCGCCGTCGAAAAACTGACTCCGACCACTCCCGGTGTGCAGCAGTTGATCTCGTTTGCCACTTCAAGGGCAACGACAGCTGCTGGCGATGCAGATCCGGTAGCCGAATTCATAGCTTCGGAGAACGTGCAGCCAAGTATGTCTGCAGCGTCCGTTTCCGTGGTGTCCGCAAGCTCGCTAGCTGTCCCGTCTATTCCGATCCCACTTCCGGATATTGCCACCACAGGTACTAGGCCTGTGGTGCGTAAGCCACTGGTGGGAGTCCCACCAAAACCACAAGTATTTGTTTCACGGCTGGCCCCTGACCTCACATCTAATGATGTAATTGCTTTTATTCAAAGCAAAATAAAAGCCGTGGGTTTAAAGGTGGAGAAATTTAACTTCTCTTATGCCAGGGAGATAGCCTCGTTTAAGATAAGCATCTCCCCAATAAAATTTGACACCATTTGCTCCGCCCAATTTTGGCCGGAGTAAAACTGATTCTTCACGCTTTCGCTATATTCATTACTGCTCGTATATTCCACCTTCTTAGGATATCTCTATTTATGAGCAGCACTTGTCCGTTTTATTAGCTGTTTCTTCCTCGCTATCAGATAAAGATCATATGATAGTTCTTGGTGACATCAACTTGCCAGGAACTGTTTGGTCTGTTGCTTGACCTGTTCCTGTCTCAAGTCAACCATGTGAAAAATTCCTTGGGTCGGTTGCTTGATCTGTGCTTTGTATCGGATCCGACCATTGTATTGTTAACCCGAGCCCTTCCACTCACTATACCTGAAGACGCCTACCATCCTCCTTTCAAAGTGTCGCTAGATATAGGACCAACTGTATTGGATCGGTCGAGTAGGCTACCTGAACGTGTCCGCTGCTTTTGTAAAGCCGAGTTTCCGAAACTTAATGATTAATGATTGTTCTTTACTTCAT